>NW_003852401.1:17193384-17405724 GCF_000181295.1 Otolemur garnettii | reverse complement strand
GCCAGGGTCATGTTTGAACCCGCCACCTCCAGTATATGGGCCAGCGCCCTACTCCTTTGAGCCACAGGCATTACCTTAGAATTGATATTCTGTCATTTTCATAAAATAGAGAATTAGAAATGTAATAAAGTAGAAGATGACTCAGAGTATCATTGTGCAAATCTGGAACAGGAAGAGCACACTGACAATTTAATGAAGAAAGTGAAATTTAAGGGAAAGGACAGTCACAGGATCCAGACCCAACTTGCACAGCTAAAAAAAGTTCAGGATAGAAAAATACACAGGAATGCTAAGATTCGTTATGATGAAATTGGGGATACAAAATGTCATATACAAACTTCTATTATATTTCTACTTTATAAATTTTTTTTTTTGACAGAGCCTCAAGCTGTCCCCCTTGGTAGAGTGCTGTGGCATCACAGCTTATAGCAACCTCCAACTCCTGGGCTCAAGCGAGTCTCCTGCCTCAGCCTCCCAAGTAGCTAGGACCACAGGCACCCACCACAACTCCTGGCTATTTTTTGGTGGCAGCCATCATTGTTGTTGTTTGGCAGGCCTGGACTGGATTCGAACCCGCCACCTTAGGTGTATGTGGCTGGTGCCTTAGCCACTTGAGCCACAGGCTCTGATCCTCTACTTTATAAATTTCTATAAAATGTCTATTATATGCTACTATTATTTCCAGTTCTCTCAATGAAGGCTTAAGCAAAGCTTTCATTTGCAGAAAGAGCTGAGAGAAAAGAGAGACTGACCCTCATCGTAAGGATGAAAGGTGGCTAGGAATTTGATCAGGACTTTAAAAAGTCATTAAGGAAAATGTAACTTCAAGTTTCTGTTGTTCCTATTTACAGATAAACATGGAGCACTAAATTCATCACTGTGAATTGACATGTCTCTGTTTGGGAGAAATTCCTATGTAACCCATCCGAAGGTAATGCAAAATTGTGCTCATACCCAGCAGAAGTCTGTGTGATGAAGGGCTGAACTATTCAGCACAAGAGAAAGCCGCTCGCCGTCACCACAAGCTGGGTAAAGTGCTAACAGTATTTTAGTGTGACTTAGTCTTCACTTGCTCACAGGACTCAAACCCAGGAAATAAAGTAGAGGTAAAGCATGCTAAATGGATTATTTCAGGAGGTTTCAGACCCCAACAAGATATATGTTTGCACTGATGTGGAAAAGAGAGACTCAACACAAACACTGAAGGAACAGGGCAGGGCCGATGGCTGTCAGTAGTTATGAGATCTTTTGTGTGCTGTAATTCTGAGTGTTACTGTTCCATGGGAGGTATGGAGTGGAAAGACAGAAGCAGCATGGGAGTCAGATGGGCATAAGATACTCATATTAGTTGAGAAACACTGAGAAGCATTTGCGAGGGAAAGATAATGGACAGCACAAGGAGAGACTGACCTCACATCACTCTCCCACCCTAACCCAGCAGTACGCAGTCAACACTGGAAAATGGGTGTGAGAGGGTTTACCTGCTACCCACTCACTCAGAGTTCATATTACTACTCTTGGTTCTGTATACAGAAACAGTCACCCAGCCATAAAAGTAGGGATCCCAGACTATACAGAACTCTAAAGTAGATGTCTCTTTAGGATAATCAATAAGAGAAAATAATAGATAAAATATATTTTATAATTTTGCTTAGATTCAGAACATGGTAGGCTCCCCCCAATGCATGAATTTGAATGTGAGCAATATGTCAATGATATCTGGACAGGAAAAAAAAACAAAAAACTGGGTGTGGTCAAACATGATCACAAAGGCACCAATTGGAAAAAATACACTTCACAGAAAATCTTCTATCTTAACCATTTTTTTTTTTTTTATTAAGCAATCTTTACCAGACCTATAAGATACGTGGCAGGCAAACACTATGAGAACGTTAAGAGTTTCCATGTGGAGAGGAACAGTGCCTTCACTGGGTTTCTAGCTGTGTAATACATGAACTCTAGTGTCAGTGCTCAATGTCGGAATAACTATAATAACCTCCTCATCAGCTCCTCTGTGGTTTTCAACTTGCTTTTGTATTTGATCCATTTTAAAAGAAATTTTTCAGATTGGTGCTTTCTGCCTTTTACCTGCATAATCTTCTTTCCTATTGAAGACTCTTTTCAGGACGATGTTTTGTTTTCTTAAAAAATGATACTGTCGTTCAGAATGTGCTCCAGATTCCTGACATTGAATCTCAAAAAAACCTTACTTACCAGATCAGGAGACACAGGTTAAGATATAATTGACCCTTTTCAACTGGCTTTATGAGATTCTAACTCAGAGAATGGAAATGAAGGGGGAATTTTTTTAAAATAAAAATTAAGCTTGATATAGGAAGAAAAACCTCTTCCCAAGATTAGTAGCAAGGGTAATAAAAATATCAGAAAGCTGAAAGTCCCACAGAAAAAGGGATCTCACCAGGTTTTTGAAGTCACCGGATGATCCAGGAGTCCAAGCCTGTCCAAGCAAAACAGAAAACAGAGGTTTTAGTTTTCTGGTTAAAAAAATGGACAATAAAAAGTTATAATTCTACAGTATTATTGCCTCTAAACATAATGCATATTGAAAAAATACTTGAGGAATTAATGTTTCTAGATAACATACTTTTTTTTTAATTAAAGTATTTATTAAACCTCATATTGTGTCATAAAAACAAACAACCAAAGGAAATAGTCTAGCTCTCGGAAACAGTTTTCCAGTTACTCAAAATGACTATAATAATTCAGTTAATCCTCAAAGTTCTCAAAGAAGAATCTTATTAAATGTATTCAAAATTACTTAATATTTAAGATATATATTTAATTTTCTTTTGGGAAAAGCAGGCCCATTTAAAAAAAACTTGTCCTATTTTCAGATCTTTGTGACTATCAGACAGTAATTAGTTTTGACTTTGATCCATTTTGAAAAGTAAATCCATATTATCATGACAAAAATAAAAGGCTTCTCATTTTTAAATGATATGAAAATGCAGCACCTATTTTTTAAAGGTATTTGAAGTTCAAATGGAAAGCAGTATCTGAACAGTACAAATTCTCAGGGGAAGACCCCACACCTGCCTGGGATGTAAAGGTTTTATAAATGTTGTCTTCTGTAAAGGCGACGGCAAACATTGTGAGGACTTCAGCAAATACGCCTGCCTGCCTCTGTGTTTGAGTAGAAATATTGAACCTCTAACCATTATTATTATAAAATAAAGGAGATTATTTTTAAGACATTTGATAGCAGCCCTTTCCTTTTGCCTCGGGGATCAAGTTTGAAATTACATATGGTATGAGTATTAAAACATGTATCTTTCTTTCAAAGAGAACGGAGAACACAATAAATGTGAAAGGGAATTAACACTGTTGTGTGTGGGTTTATGTGTGTATATGAGTATGTGTCCGCATCTTATTGTTGGGAAATTTAAATTTGGCTATTTCTATCTGGCTAGATTCATCTCCATAACATTGGACCCCTACTAAATTGTAACAAATCACCCGAAGTTAAGCCACGGAAACTCCTCTAATCTGATGGTGGTGGCTCATGCCTATAATCCCAGCACTTTGGGAGGCTGAGCAGGAGGATGGCTGATGGCCAGGAGTTTCAGATCAGTCTAGGCAATATAGCAAGATTGAGTCTATATGAAAATATAAGAAAAATTAGCTGGGGATGATAGGGAATGTTAGTAGTCCCAGCTATTCAGGAGGCTGTGGTAGGAGTATTGCTAGAGCCCAGGAGATCAAGGGCACAGTGAGCTATACTGATGCCATTGTATTGCAGCCTGGGCAGCAAAGTAAGATCCTGTTTCTAACATGTTAAAAAAAAGAAATACCTCCTTAACTAGAGCCTAGAACATTAACTAGAGCCTAGAATCATTTGAGAAAATCCATAGTTAACTTCTGAAAAACATGCATCATTAAAGAAATAACAATTTTAAAAAAAACCTGTTTCCCATGTGAAGAGCAAGTGATAGAGATCTTGCTATACTGTGAAGCAACTTCTTTAATTCCCTAGCGCAGATTCAAAGGCATAAAGTAGATCTACACCCTGGAGGCCTCTGCGCCTGGATCTCAGTTCTGCTTGTGATGGCCATAGAGAATATCTGGTGTATTTTATTATTATGTTTTTAAGTTATTTATATAAACTGCAAAAGAATCTTGCCAAAGTACAAATGCATGTAAGTGCAAAAATCACCACAAAGTGAAACATCACCTAATGGCTACCCAGAGCAAGAACTTGCACGTGGTTAAACCAGAGAATCCTATGGCTTGTTCTGTCGCAGAATGTATGAAAATATGCAGATGCATTTTCAGGGACTTGTAGCTGCATTAATTTCACATGTTTATCACAATTTGGTATGGCATACTGATTACGTGGAGCCAGAGAGGGACAATCCTTTGAATGCATCATGTAATGGTATTGAATATACTGTGTACTGTAACCTCAATAAACTATTAATTATACATATGTTGATGTTTCCAGATTTTGTCAGTCTGTAGTTTTATGTTACTTTAGTTTCAAACTTTATGTCACTGTAACCGTATTCTATATATTCTTCCGTGCCTACTTTCTTTCCCTTAACATCTTAACTTCATTCATCTTGGTGCTTGTAACTGTGTTAAGTACTGCATTAGACGAAAATTCCACAATTTATATATTAAATCCATTATTTGCAGATATGCAGATTATTTCCACTTATGAGTTATTATAAATCATTCTACAATAAGAATACTTTTATATATGTATTATAAGTACATATTGTGTACTTTTATGTATGTATTAAATATTAAATATAATACAAGGAGTATAATTACTAAGTCAGAAAATGTGCCTACATTCTACTTTGGTGAATAATTCAAACAGTGTGTGAGCATTGCCATCATTGTACAATCTTATCAGAAATTATTCATATTTTGCTTAATTTAACCATCACCTCACTGTGTAGTGAAATATTATTGTACTTTTAATTCACATGTCTTTGATTAAAAATATGTTTTAGTGAATTTCCATGTATTATCAGTCACATTTATATATTCAAGGTTCTTTTCAATATTTTTTAAAATCTTAGGTTAACACGAAGGTACAAATGTCTGGGTTACATTGCTTTCCTTTCTAAGGTAAAGTTCAAGTTGTAATTGAGCCCTCTGTGCAGGGGGTATGCTGTATACTCTTACATCACATACATTAGGTAAAAACCTTCCTATCCACCTTCTTCCTTCCCTTGTTCTCCTCCTCCCTCTCCCTCACTTGAATGTACCCGTGCTCTTCTTTCTTTTAGTCATTAGTTGTTTATGCATTGGTTTCATAATTAGTATTGAGTATATGTAATACTTGCTTTTCCATTCTTGTAATTCTTCACTAAGAAGAATGTGTTTCAACTCCATCCAGGCAAATACAAAAGATGTAAAATCTCCATCCTTTTATGTGGCTGAATAGTATTCCATGGTATACATATTTCATAGCTAGTTAATCCATTCCTGGGTGAGCACCTGGGTTGCTTCCACATCTTGGCGATTTTGAATTGAGTGCAATAAACATTCTATTCAAATGTCCTTGTGGTAAAATGAGTTTTTCTTTTTTTTTCTTTCTTTTCTTTTCAGTAGATACCTAGTAATGGGATTGCAGGACCAAATGGAAGGTCTATTTTTAGTTCTTTGAGAATGTTCCATATTTCCTTCCATAGAAGTTGTATTTGTTTGCAACCCACCAGCAGTGCAAAAGTGTTCCCTTCTTTCTATATCCATGCAGGCATCTGCAGCCTTGGGACTTTTGTGATGTGGGCTGTGAGTTTTCTTTTCTTACTAATTTGTAGAAGTTCTTTATGTTTTCTAGTTTGAGTATTTTGTTGGTTATGTATTATAAAAATTTGTTTCTCAATCCTTGACTGCGTACCAAGTAATCTTGTAAAAACCATATACATAAGTCATAGGAAAGTCTTGAGACAGACTGTGTTATGGTCCATTATTTCATTTTCAAGAAATACAGTTGACACTGTCCTTTCTGATTCACCTGTGCAAGTTTCAACTTGCTCAGTTTATGGTTCTTACTGGGAAGACTTCATTTGATTCCATCTAAGGCGATTTTACATTTCTTGATTTTTATGCATCTCAAAACTTTCATAATGACCCCATTAAAATAACTCAACTGTATTTTCTTTTAAATTTATTATCTATATTCATGTTATATGCGATAATGACCGTTATATATTCCATTCAAATATTTGAACTTAAAAATTTCTGTTTATATCTATACCTATGTTTGTGTATGTATGTAGGTAAGCACGTATGTGTGTACACGCAAGTGCACCTATATCTGGTATTATTTTACCCATCTAGATGATCAGGACAATACTGAATATAAGTGGTGGTACTGAGTGACCCTGTTTGATCTCCAGAGGAATAATTGTGATATTTGTTGTAGGGATCAGTAGAATTTTTTTTTTACCATAATGAGAAAGGATACTTCTATATGTATTTACTGAGAGTGTCAATTATAATGGTTTTTATTATTCATTACATTATTTTAATAATTATATAATTATGTATGTTTTCTTTCATTTATCACCCTTAAATTACATTTTTCTAAAAATTTATTGTATTCAAATTTTAACGTTTTTAAAAAGTGATCTCTAACATCCTCTCAATATCTTTTCAATGTCTTTAGGATTGGCAGACTTAACTTTTCAATCCTGACATTAATTATTCTTAATTCCTCTCTTTTTTTACTTAATTAGTTGCATCAGTATAGACCACTTTATCACTTTATTCAAATGAGCGATTGTGCTGATGTAGATCCTCTCTATTATACAAAGTATAATACATGGTATTTTTCACTATATTACCTTCTGATATTTAATAGTTCTCTTCTTTCATAGCTGATACAAACATGATGTTTTCTCCCTAATATTTTGTGACAGACATATATTGATTTTCTTCCTTTTTACTTTCTGATATGTATACTTAAAATACAGTTTTCATTATTAACAATGTCTTTAATCATGGAACACAGCATTTTAATTTGTATTTATCTCTAAATATTTCAAGTCATATTTTAACTCAAGTTATTCAAAAATGTGTATTTTTCTATTCTGAATTTCCTCATATCTGAAGATTTTTCTAGCTCAAATCAATGTGTGCACAAAGTATATACTCTATCTTATGTCAATACTCTATGTCAGGGTTTTTCAACCTTTTTATCTCACAGCACACTTGAACCTATAATTAAACTTCCACAGTACACACAAATTATGTTGCTCAAAAAAATAAAAATAAAAAAGGAATATACTTACTGTGCTGTGAACTTTTAAAAAATAATTTAATGATTTTTAAAAATTTTCTCAGCACACCAAAGATCCTCTCATGACCATGACACACAGGTTGAGAATCACTGCTCTATGTTCTGAAACTTGCTTTATGATTCCTCATTGGGTCAATTTTTATGTTACCAGGGATGAGGAACCCATGGCTTTGGAGCCACGTGTGGCCTTCTAAATCATTCAGTGCAGTCTTCTGACTAAACCTAAATTTTAAAGAACAAAGCTGCTTAAAAAAGGGATTTGTTCTGTGAAATTTGGACTTCGTCTATGGGCTACACTTAGGGATCTGGAGGGCCATAGACATTTGAAAATAAATATTCTGTAATTGCCTGTATTGTTTTAGACACATAAATTACTTTAAATGTGTTGATCATCTTTTTGTTCTTTCAAATAATAGAAGATGTGTATTGTAATATCCAACCATACTTTAATGTTTGTCTCTTTTTTCCTTTAAGCTCCATGAGTTTTCTTATATATCTTAGGCTATGTTAATAAAGACAGAATGTATTATACAAGGTATCAATGTAGCAAAAACATTGTACTCTATTGTCCTAAAATACATGCATACAAAAAATTACGATTTTTATATCTATTTATTCAGTGGAAATTATCATCTTATAAAGTATTTCCATTTTATCTATAGTAATAGTTTTGTTTCTAGGTTGATTTTGTTTGAAATTAATAGCATTGAACCAGTATTTTCATTGATTTTTCAAAAAGAAAAGAGCAAATTTTTTGTAGAAATAAATACATATTAAAATAACTATAATATCTATGTTCTCACAAGTGGAAACTACCAGCTCCTCCATGGAGATTCAAAGAAGGCTTTAAATGGAGTGTGAATACATTTTCCAAACAAGAAAGAGGCATATGCAGTAACATAAATGGCCACACATTCTGTGTGGCTAGAGCCTGAGGCTTGAGATAGAAACAGATATGACCAACATTTAATTTTCTCAGCACCATTTATTGAATGTGGCTTCTTTTCCCCAGTGTATGTTGTTTGTTTTGCTGGATCAGTTGTCTACAGGTAGAGGGTCTCATATCTGGGGTCTCTGTTCTCTTCCATTGGTCTATGCCTCTATGTTTGTGCTAATACCGTGCTATTTTGGTTACTGTAGCCTTGTAGTATAGTTTGACACCTAATAAGGTGATGATTCTAGATTTGATCTTTTTGCTTAAGATTGTTTTGGCTATTGGGGCTCCTTTCTAGTTCTAAATGAAACATAAAATTATTTTATGTGAAACAGACATTGATATTTTGACAGGGATTATATGGAATCTATAAATCACTTTGGGTACTATAGCTATTTTAACAAGGTTTATTTCAGTGATCCACAAGCATGATAGGTTTTTCCATTTATTTGTGTCATGTTTTTTTTTTTTTTCACCCCTCAGAATATCCTAGTTCTCTTTGTAGAGATCTTTCACCTCCTTGGTTAAATATATTTCTAGGTATTTTATTTTCTTTGTAGCTACTGTGAATGGTATTGAGTCTTTGGTTTCACTCTCAGCTTGACTGTTTTTGGTCAGTAAGAATGCTATTGAGTTATGTAGAAGAATAGCCTAAGATATATTAGAAAATTCATGGAGCTTACAGGAAAAAAGAGACAAACATTAAAGTATGGTTAGATGTTACAATACACATCTTCTATTATTTGAAAGAACAAAAAGATGATCAACACATTTAAAGTAATTTATGTATCTACAACAATATAGGCAATTACAGAATATTTATTTTCAAATGTCTATGGTCCTCAGATCCCTAAGTGTAGCCCACGGACGAAATCCAAATTTCACAGAACAAATCCCTTTTTCAAGCAGCTTTGTTCTACCCTCAGTAGAGTGTCATGACATCATATCTCACAGCAACTTCAAACTCTTGGGCCCAAGCAATTCTCTTGCTTCAGCCATCCCAGTAGCTGGTACTATAGGCACTCGCCACAACAACTAACTATTTTATTTTGTTTGTTTGTTTAGCAGGCTTTGGCCAGGTTCGAACCTACCAACCCTTGAACATGTGGCCAGCACCCTAACCATTAAGTTACGGGCACCCAAATGATTCCCATTTTTATATGTTTAGCTAAATAATTTATCTTTTCCTTTCAGTTAAATGTTTGGGAACCCTCTGTTCCCACATATCTTTATTTTGACTTTCCATTCCCCCTGCAAAGGATCATGATCAATGTACTCTCAGGGGGTGTTTGCAAAATTAATAAGTATGGATAAAAAAAGTGAATGTCTTAGTAAATAAAACAGTTTTATGTGAATGGAAAATCACTTGCCAAATGCATATTTCAGATCCTTCAGAGGAAGTAGCTGAGTTTGTGTTCTGACTTTACTGCTTTTGAGTTTCGTTAATTTATATAATTTCCCTAACCTTCAGTTTCCTCATCTATATGTAGGAAATCTTAATGCCTAGCTATAAATACCTAACTCAGGATTATCATAAAATTTAAATGTTACCCCCATAAAGAAATATAGGACAGTACGTGTACCCAAGTGAGGGCTCACTATGTTTAGATAACATAGTGTCTGACCTTCCTGAGGGCCCATTTTCTGGTACCATAGACCACGATCTATTCCTTGACACTATCTGTATAGCCAGCTATGCACGGTCCATGTCCTCCTCTTTTCCCAAAGGAATGATCTTTAACTGAAAGAGAGGAAAACACCACATTTGCGGCCCTAGACCTCAAATCTTACTTCTTTGTACCAAAAATATCAATCACTAAATATACATATGAGGATTTTTCTAACTGGATAAATTTGTCCTACATAAAATTAAGAATGGGTTTGTTGACTTCTGTTCAGAGCTCAAACACATCTTGAGTTTTTATCCAAAATTACCAAATATAAGCTGTTAGAGAAATAGGTGTAGGTATACATATTTTAATATATGTATTTTTATTTCTTAATATATATATGCACATTCTTTCTCTCTCATCGCTACTCCTTGCAGTAATAGTGACCATACATAACCAACAATTGGGTGGGTACACTGGCCTATGCCTCTAACCCTAGTACTTTGGAAGGCTGAGGGGAGAGGATCACTGAGGTCAGGAATTTGAGCCCAGCCAGAGCAACACAGTGAGACTTCAACTCTCAAAAAAAAAAAAAAAAAATGAAGAAGAAGAGGAAAATAGAAAAATTAGCCAGGTGTGGTTTTACATGCCTATATTCCAAGCTATTCGGTAGGGTAAGACAGGAAGATGCCTTGAGCGTGGGAGTTAGTGGTTTCAGTGAGCTATGATGATGCCATAGCAGTCTAGCCCAGGCAACAGAGATAGACCCTATGGCAATAAAAAAAAAAAAAAAAAAAAAAAACAAGAAAAGTAACAAATGATCTATTTCAGTAGGTGCTAAATATATAAATAAGTAAAAAAAAATAATAATAAAGCAAGTTTTAGCAACATAACTACTATGAGGCATATAGGAAATCTTGTGAGATAACCATAGTTTCCCTCATCTAAGGTCAGTACGTTGAAAAGGACTATGACGCCCACTGGCTACACAAACAGGAAACAGAATTAACCTGCAAAGTCTCTGATTCAACCAACCAACTAGAAACCTTGGGGGAGTTACTCAATCTCTTAAACATTTAACAATCAAGCAGCTACTGAATTATGAAGACGCTATCCTTATAATCTCTAAAGAAAATTGGATTGGTCAAGTATTTAGAATATGGAAAAATAACTTAATTTAAAAAATCATCTAGATACCTTCTTTGTTTATTGGTCCTGGGAATGGAGGCCCATTCCCTGTCTATGGTAAACATATCTGGCTTTGTAACCTTCCTTAGGCTGTAAACCTATTGTTCTCCTCCTAAATAAACTTTTGATTCATGCTTGCCTTCCTTAAAAGTCAATATATATGTAAAATAACTAGAAGAAAGGAAACTTAAACTAACACTCAGATATTTTTTAAAGCACCAGACACACTTGTACTTTTCCTTGAGCTATAATTTTAATATGAAATAGATCATGTGGCTATTCCTTAGATGCAACTTGAGAACAAAGTATCCTTAAAGGTCTCGTGTGATGCTAAATATAAACTTATTGACAAGGATGAATTCAGTACTTCTGACCAGTTTTCTGTAAGCTGTTTCCTAGAAGTAAAATGAAGTCTTCATTCCCCCCTGAAGAGGGGAGTAGGGAAAAGATGACTCCCTTTCTCTTTCTTCCACCAAAATGACAAGAAGGTGAAACTGGAATTTGGAAAACATCACCCTGTTCATTTTCCATCTCCTTACTCAGATCCCCACCCAAATTGTTTTGGCTGGACCTACCTTCCTTCATGATCTTTGGCTAAAAAGCTATAAAGAACACGCACAGACGATAAAGTGACGTCCCACGACATCACACAGCCCAGGGAAAATGGGCATCCTTTAGCTAGAGTTTTTTTTTCTGATTTCTCCATTATGGCAGGGCCAATGAGTATTTTCCTTCCACT
Source organism: Otolemur garnettii (assembly GCF_000181295.1). NCBI lineage: Eukaryota > Metazoa > Chordata > Mammalia > Primates > Galagidae > Otolemur > Otolemur garnettii. The sequence goes on along the minus strand of NW_003852401.1, from coordinate 17,393,977 downwards.
CCATTGCTATGATTTTCATCCTTTCACATATTGCAATTACTCAAAAAATATAATGAAAGATTTAGCTGTTTTGTTCTCCTGAACATAGTTTCTGAAGATTCTGAACTCAAGAGAAGACAGTGTCTACTGTTGTTGATCCTAACCAGTCTCTATGACCTTGTATGGTCTGGCCCTCTGCCTATTCTTGCCTCAGTTCTTTTTCATTTCTGTACTTCAGCCACACTGGACCTTTTTAAATTCCTAAAGTTTTTCTGCACCCCCTCCCATCATGCTTTTGCATATGGTAGAGTGAGGCAGTCAAATGCTGGAATGCCTCTCTTAAGTTATATTCCCCTGCATTGCAATCAGGGATGAAAACTGTAAAAAGACAAACATTTTCATTCAAAAGTATGATGCGTAAGCTCAAGTCAGCTCCCACCACTTAGTCACAACACAAACTGGACTTAGGTTAGAGACCAAGAGAGAAACTTTGATCACAACAAACAGGGCCGTAACAATAAACAAGTAAAACAAAATGGAGGTCCTTATTATAAAGAAAATACAGGGGGTGCCAAACAAATGTTTAGGCATTTTAAGAGATGTTATCCATGTATAACTTTTTGAAGTTGAATCGAATTACAGTTGCACTGTGTAGGATGATGTTTGCAGTGCCTCTTTTAACTGGAAATGGTGAACGTGATTTTGTATTCACCTTTGCTGTCAGTAAATATTAAGTATTACAGTTTTAATACTTTTTTTTCCTTTCTTAAAATGTGTATACATTTTTAACATGATCTACATGTCTTTTTCATTGGTTTGCAAATTAAAAAAAAAAAAAAGAGCTTTTATATAGGATCCAATGCAGTGGCTCATGCCTATAATCCTAGCACCATGGGAGGCCAAGGACTGCATGAAGCCAGGATTTCAAGACTAGCCAAAAGACCCTGTCTCAAAACAAACAAACAAACAAACAAAAAAAAAAAACGTAAAAAATAATTAGCTTAGTGTGCTGGTGGTACATCTGTATTATTAAATACACAAAAGTCTGAGGAGGGAGCATTGCTTGAGCCCAGGAATTGGAAGTTGCAGTGAACTGTAGTCATACTACTGCACTCTGGCCTGAGTAACTGACTGAGGCTCTGTCCCTAAAATAAATAAATAAACTTAAGGAAAAGTATTAAAGATACCAATGATCTTATGAGAAACCAAGTTGGCTCAGGATATCTAAGAGAAACTCTGCAATGCTTAGAAATATGTCAGTCTGGCCAAAACAATGAAAATATGAAGGAAAAATTAAAAAGAACAGCTCAATCTAGAAGAAGGGAAAAATTGTTCTTAGGAGGCAGGTTGTTATCTTATAATGTAAACTCAACGTCCGCAACACGAAAGAGAAATCATGCCCAGGTCAAACAGTCTTTTTTAAAGGGTTTCAGAAAAGAAAGAAAAGAGATTTTAATTGTTACTACATCAGAAAGTTAATTGTGTCCAAATATAACCAAAGGAGGGAGGCAAAGTCTCAGAGACTAGATTTTGGGGGAAAAAACACACATCCAGGTCTAGCAGAGGAGACAATCTGTAGACAGAGTAATTAGCACAATTAAGAAATTACCTCTTCAGGACTCACATTGTTACACTATATTTTATCTGGAAATCTGTACAGACTTGAGAGGAAAACACCAAAAATATCTATGGAGAATTCTTAAAATTTCATACAGTGAATGTAATAAACTTGTACCCACTACACTGGCATAATTTATAATAGAATGTTACTTAACCACTGGAAAATCTAGATGCTGGATGGGAAGTGGAATGAGGGCAGCACAGGAATGAAGCATCGCAGATGTGAGAGTCCAGTGGCCATAACACACGCATCCCGCCTGAGTTACGCGCTTGGCAGGACTCTGCATCCCAAGCAGGATTATTCAACTTCCGGATGTGAAGATCGGCAAGACTGGTTACAAAGGTACTTTGTTTTGTTGACACATCTAGCACTCATTCTCTTTTTAACTGTCACAAGAAAAGAGCTAGAGGACTATGTGTCCAAAACACATGCCTGGACCACAAAGCAAAGGAGAAATACAAGGAAACAGAACATTCTTAACCTCTACATAGTACTAGGCCTGTATGTCTTAGAAAAGGTTTACCAAGTTAAACAGTTAAAAACTCAGCTCAGCCTCCTAGAAAGTTATAAGGAAAAGAAAGCAGGAAATAGAACACCACACCGAGTCCTCTCCTTTGCTGTAAAGAATGATGTTATAGAAACAGAGAGGTCTCTAGCATCTCAGAAAGAGTACAAGGTTTTTCAGGCCCGGAAAGGGGGGAAGGAACGTTCTGGTTTCCCCAGGCCACCTGAGCGCACAGGCTTCAAGACTCTCAAGAGCTTCTGTCCAGATTCATGATTTTCCAGATGAAATTCACCTGGGATTAAGAGAGAAACCCTTCTAAGGAAGTATGCTCCATAGGTTTACACGTTTCCATATCTGAAATCTGTGGCAGTACTTGGTGCAGCACAGAACTTAATACACCTGCTCATAAGAGTATGTGAGCCAGAGTATGTGAACCATATCATAAGACAGAATCCACATCCATTACAGCATCAGGGCTGGACACTAAGTAGTTTTGAATATTCCTTGGGGGGGGGGCACCTCAGGTTGTACCTGGTAACTGAGTCTGCCCTCATTACAACTTTCTAAACATAGCAATATAGTCTAAGAGTTTCCTAGACACTCTCTCAGAAAGGTATACACATGCAGGTGAATTTCCTCCAAGACATAGTCAATATAGTGTCATAACTAAGCTTGTGATGAAAAAGAACTTATGGGCATCCACAGGTCTTGGAATCCAGGCAACATGCATGGTTGAATGGCATCTTAGCAAAGCCGATCCCAGGACGGTTTTTCTGGAATATATCCTTTCCAGCAGTCACCACTGAATCTCTGGTTTACTGCTGCAGGATATTTGGTGGCTCTTTTTTCAAACATGGAGCACATTAAGTCAGTACTATACCCTTGTCTGTCTTATTAACTCTCTGTACTTAAAAAAAAAAAAAAAAAAAAGGAACTATCCCCAAAAGAATCTTTATATATTTACATGAATATCCACATTAGCATTGTTATTTATTTTTTCTTTTCTTGGTATTTAGGATATTTTTGTTTGTTTGTTTTAGAGACAGAGTCTCACTTTGTCATCCTAGTTAGAATACAGTGGTATGACTATAGCTCATGGTAACCTCAAACTCCTGTGCTCAAATGATCCTCCTACCTCAGACTCCTAAGTAGCTGGGACTATAGCCATCTAACACCACATGTTGCCAATTTTGCTAATTTTTATAGAGACAGGCCCTTACTCTTAGGCTGGTTACTAACTCCTTGCCTCAAATGATCCTCCCAGAATGCTAGGATTACAGGCATGTGCCATCTCTCCCAGCCATCATTGTTTTTAGTAACAATAAAAACAGAGCAATGATTCATACAAGCATTTAATAATTGTACCATATTCTATCAATGTGTTTCAGCTGTATGCATTACATAGATGATTCATAACTAAGGCTGTCAAAAGAAAGAAGACCCAAGATCATGTCCAGCATGATTGGATTTATTTCAAAAACCAAGGAAAACTAAACAATATTATTGTAAGGGTTACAAATTTAAACAATAAAAATTATAGAGAAAAGCAGAATATGGGAAGAAGCCCTTCTGAGGTGCTAAAGGAACTACTAATAATTTCAGGGAATGAGAGCCACTGAGGACGTCCACACTACTGGAGAATCAGAGCAGTAACCTGGCTGACTGGCTGAGCACAAAATAAGGGGAAAAAAAAAAAACCTTTGATTCTGGCCTGTGACTTTCTTGGACTTTTACATGGCAAGGTGATTTAATTTGGGGATTGAAATCAACCTCTAGAAATTTAATAATGGAAGAGGAAGAGTTCTACCATCCACATTTGGGGCTTTCTGTGATAAGAGACGTTGTCATCGTACAATACTGATAGTTACGAGGTTAGAATCTGTATTTGACAACATGACTGGAAACTGTTGAATATGCAACTCCCTTCATTATCTTCCCTCTAGTTTTCATGAGTGTCTTCACTAAAATAATACACCCAGCCTCCCAAGTCCCCTGATGCCAAGTCTGACAGAAGACAGTGACAGTATCCAGCTTAGCGCCCTCTGGACTGTTGCTGCTCCCAACGCCTGTCAGTCTTCGTATCTCAGGCCGTGTCTCTGCTGCTGCACTCAGCCTTGAGGGCTGACTCAGCCCTGCTAGGGAGGCCTTTGGTTGCTCAGCAGCACCAGTGATGAGCTTGGAAAGTTTAACTCAGCGATGGAGTGTGAAGCCTTTTGCCTATACCTTTAAAACCACATTTCGCAATAATCTTTATAATAAAACCAGCTATTTGACCTCCATTTGTCTGTCTCCTAAGTCTTAATTCCTAATTGATTTCACGTTCATGAGGAAAAGAACAGGGCATTATTTATTGATCCCCTGAACCCCAAGAGCAGTGCCTATAATAAAGCACTGGATGGCATTATCAGACATTTATTATTATCAATCATTGCTTAACGGCCTTAATTCCTTTCGTGACTTCATAACAGGACAATATTCTATATGGAATCTACAGAGTGTACACACCCCAGGGTCAGTGGAAAACATATGCTTTTTAATAATAAATCATTATTGTGTGCTCTAATTTTTTTTAAAGGAAGGAAAGCCTCAGGAAGGGATTTACATTAAGAGACTGACAGCTCATTTGGAAGCCTTACAGGGCAAAAGTTATGAGTACCATTATTAGGATAGCGATCAGGTTAGTAACTCTTCTTGCTTTCTTCCCACTCATCCATTAAATTAATAAGAAGAAAAACAGTAAGAACCTGAATTAGATGGGATTCAGCCAAGGTCAACTTCAAATAACTAGTAATCTTTCACTACGTATATTAAATAATAAAGGATGCTTGTATGTTGATCAATACGTGTGAAGCTACTAGCACAGTACTTCATAGGAAACAGCTCCAGGATTTTGGAGATGAGTATTTTAATTCATAATAACTATGAAAATCAACCATGGTAAAATTAATGTTTATCTGTTTTACTTAACATTACGTCCACTTTGCCAATGACTGGTAACACAAATCGCATAGTTTTTGCCAGTGTGTCAACCCCTATATTCCTCTCTGGTACAAATGTAATCAAAGGTGATGACTATTGATATGCTTTAAATTTATCCTAACCATTCAGGGGTCCTCAAACTACTGCCGGCAGGCCACATGCAGCCAGCTGAGGACATTTATCTGGCCCACCAGGTGTTTTTGCTGCCGCTGCCTGTCTTGCTTAGCAGCTGAGTCGTCCTGGGCCCACAGTCCAGCCTTCTAACGGTCTGAGGGACAGTGAACTGGCCCCCTGTTTAAAAAGTTTGAGGACCTCTGGCTTACATATTCTATGTATTTATTATTGAAATGTCCCAGAATAAAATATTGTGAATGGCAATCACAGATATGAAAAAAATGATGTTTTACATTTCTTTGATTATCAAACAAATAAAAAATATAACTAGAAATAAAGAGAATAAACTTCTATAGTACCATGAAATGGAGATGCTCAGGGCAGAGCCAGATTAATGAGCCACCAGTCAGCTTCACGTGCATTAACCATTAAGGTACATGAAAACATCACTGGGGGAAAAATCAGAAACATAAAGCCAGTTCATTTTGATCTTCCCATGTCACTTCTTATATAACTTCATGGAATGTTCATGGGTCCTCTCCTGCCACAGTCGACTAGTCCTTGAATGAAAATATAAAACAAAAACACTCATACCCACACAATAAAATAAACAAGTTCCTAGGTGCTGTTTTAAAATCCCCATTAAATAAATACTGAAGTTTTAAAAATCTTTTTACAGGGACAACACCTTACTAGATGTCTCAGGGTTATCACAGACATAGGTTCCCTTGGTCCATGACTTGAGCTTAAGGCTTATATTCTATTTGTTTATATTTTTTATTCTTGTCCAGGCTCAGAGACCTTCTTTAAAAATCAACTTTGACAGATACATTAGATTTAGCTGTGGTGCCACCAAGGAAAATCAAATACTGATAGTTACCAAAAGATTATGATTGATATTCTTAGGCTTGGCAACCTGCAATTTTTTTTTTTTTTTTTTTTAGTTCCAAGGTCATCTGTTACATAACAAACAAAATTGAATACGGATGTGAAACTCCATTCCAGTAACTGAGTTTTTGGCCTTGGGGAAATGAATTTAACATCAAAACTTTATTTAACTCATCTTTAAAATGGGAATGATGAATACGTGTTGTAAACTGCATTATTTCACCCCTAAAAAGTTGGGTTTGAAGTTCTAACCACCAGTACTTCAGAAAGCAACCTTATTTGGGAGTGGAAATTTTGCAGAGGTAATCAAGTTATAAAAGGACGTATTGCAATAGGATTTGTCCTCTATCCAATAGAACCAGGGTTCTTGTAAAAAGAACGCCAAATGAAGAACAGAGACACAAGGAAAACACCAGATAAAGACAAAAGGCAGAGACTGGAATGACATTTCTCCCAGTCCAGAAGTGCCAAAGATTGCCAGCAACTCCGCAGGAACTAGGAGAGAGGCATGAAACTAATGCTGGCTCCTTGCTCCCTGGCAGCCCACGGGAGGAGCCAGCCCTGCTGACACTTTGATTTCAGAGTCCAGCCTCCAGAAGGGGAGACAGTGAGTGGCTGCTGCTTAAGCCCCTTCCTTGGTAGCATTTTGTTAGGGCGGCACTAGCAGACTAACACACTACTCAAAAAGGTGAGATTTAAATAAAACGATTCACAAAGCACCAGGCATGTAAAAACTACACTTGATTTATTTTATTTCTATTTTTAGAAATTTATGAAAATATCCCAGTGGGGAGGCAGTTGAGAAGGCAGGAATTATAAAGGAGGTAAATCTCTTAACAGTCCTTGTGTGCTAATTGTTTGAATCCCCCCCATAAATGGCTTGGCAGAAGAGGAGGTTGGAACACTTAGCTAAATTGAAGTTTGGGGATTATCTGTGAATTTAAAGTATCCATGCCATTTTGGCCCCTATTAGCACAAGTAATTGAGAGGAAAATCTTGCCAGTTATGCTTCTCCATAAAGCTTAATGTGGGCTTCAATATTTAAGTAATTCATTAGCAGGCGTAAATGGTACCATGGAACACCATTAAAGGGCGTAAGAGGTAGTCTGCGACCTTCCTTCTAGAGATGAGCAAATTGAGGCCCTTGGAGGTTGTAATGAACTCAAGGTTATCCAGTTTACATTGAAAAAGCAGGCACTGGCTCGGCGCCTATGGCTCAACCGGCTAAGGCGCCAGCCATGTACACCTAAGGTGGCGGGTTCGAATCCCCAGCCCGGACCCGCCAAACAACAATGACGGCTGCAACCAAAAAATAGCCGGGCGTTGTGGCGGGCGCCTGTGGTCCCAGCTACTTGGGAGGCGGAGGCAGGAGACTCGCTTGAGCCCAGGAGTTGGAGGTTGCTGTGAGCTGTAATGCCACGGCACTCTACCCAGGGGGACAGCTTGAGGCCCTGTCTCAAAAAAAAAAAAAGAAAAAGCAGGCACTAGAATCCTTGTCTACCAATTTCCTTTCAAGATTCTGTGTTATTTTCAAAATTCTGTAGCACTTTTGTAACTATGAGAACCCCAACTCTGTCCGTGGAACTTTAAGGCCAAGGTTGGAGGTATTCGGATCTACAGAGAAGAAAATCACAATGTCAATTTAAAAAAAAAAAATCCTCAAAAGTTATACTTGAGAAAGGAAACAGCAGTGGGGACAGAGGTCAATTATTTTTACGCTAAAATTATTAGCTGTATAACACATTTAGAGAAATCTTTTTACATTGTTTAGAAGATCCATTAAATACGACCTGGTATGACCTTTCTAGGACAAATCATTAAAGCGCTAAATGGTATTTGGAAAGGCTGCTACCTCCGACTGAAGTCATTTGCATTATGTTATGAAACATGTAGGAGACTTTGCCCAGCAGGTTCACTGGGTAGCTGAACTTTGCCCCGCACATGATTTTGCAAATACAGAGCATACTCCTTCCCGGCTCAGCCACTAACCCTACTTCAATTAAAACAAGCTTCTCTCTTTCACCTCTGGTTTGCTCTGCTTTTAAGCATGCCTTGTAGGAAGAAATATTAGACTTTGAATACACAAACTTTGTTTTCATTGCGTTTGCTTTTTTCACTTTGGTTGATTACTTCATATTTTCAGTCTCTATAGGACATTTCCATGTTGCCTGCCCCAAGAATATTGAGGGGCCCAACTCAGAATCTCTTCCAAACAGAATCATTCAGTTTCATTTTGCAGCTCCATAGCCCAGAACCAGAACTTTTCAAAAGACACTCAATAACACCCAACAGGGTCCCCTCTGGACAACATATCAATTTGTATTATGAAGTGAATTATGGCCGTCCCCAACAGAGCTGGTAGAGTTAAGTGTCTGTCAGTGTTTCCATTATGTTTTGAGGGCTTCTTACTTGGCTCTTCGGGCTAAAGCATACACTGCCACACTAGGAAGTGACTGTTCCTGCGTTTAGTTTGACCATTTGAGAGCACTAGCACTCTTTTGTGTTTGCTTGTATCCATTTCAAAATAAAGTTTGGGTTTCTAAACAACAGTCTGCCAGAGTGATGGGGTATCAAAAATCATGTTTTGGTTTGATCTACATTTTCACTTTGGACATTACCAAGGCTTCAAAAACATTGGTATAGTGTGGCACAATCGTCCTCTGAAAATTATATGTGCAATTATTAAGCCTCTTTTTTTTTTTTTTTTTTAGTGGAAGGGACAATGTCTTGCTCTGTTACCCAGGTGATAGTGTCACAGTACAATCATAGCTCACTGTAACCTTGAACTTCTAGGCTCAAGTGATCCTCCCACTTCAGCCTCCCCACCAACTGGGACTACAGGTAATACCACCAAATCAAGCTTTTTTTTTTTTTTTTTCCTATTCTTTGTAGAGAAGGGCTTTACTATATTGTTCAGGGTGGTCTTAAACTCTTGGTCTCAAATGATCCTCCACAATTGCTGGGATTACTGACATGAGGCATTGTGCCTAGTTAGGATTCTAAATTTTAAATCCAGAGATCTCCATTTACAGCTTTGATGGCTGTGACTACAGCGTATTTAGGGACTGTTTTTGCCTCCCCTTTCCATTCCCCTATCATTACCTTGAACCTAGTTGAAAGATCTTATTTTCTGAGAAAGCTACTCTGACTCTCTCAAATGGACTCAGGGAATCTTCCCCAAACTCTCTTTGCACCTAACACTTGGATACAATATAGCAATTAGTATATTATACTATTTGTCTGTGTGTCTGTGTGTCTGTTTCTTTACCTAACTGTGCAAACTGAGGACAAGTACCACATCCTGTTTATCAGCAGAACACTATACATTTTAAATATGTTCAGTAACTATTGGTTAAATGAATGAATGAAAGGAAAGTGATGTTATATAAAATAGGTTTAGTGACAAGGGCACTGGGGGAATGAAAGTCTTTGAAAAATAAGGAATATTTTTAACATGATTCCCCGCTTCTACCATTTAACCTTCAAGAAGGCACAATTTTCCTATGCCCATAATGAACAATTTCCCAGGAAAGTGGTTGACTTGTACACTCTTCCTGGAAGAACATATGCAAGAGAATTTGTTGAGAAAATTACTGTTTAAGGAGCAAGGAGATGAAGTGTTTGTTCTGACTTAGTCACTGACTCGGTGACCCTCTTCAAGTTACTTAATAGCTCAGTGATTCCATCTCTCTGCAAATTGTGATAAATAATAGCAGTTTTTGTCTGCTTCAGAGGGACATCTGGAGAAAAAATGAGTTAGCATTTCTGAAACATTGTAATGAAAAAAACCTAAACTATGTATATTGCATGTTTTGAAATATTAAATATTATTTAAAGATCATCCTATAGCTAGTACATCCTGTATAATAAATCATTGCTGAAATTACATTAACCTAATCCAAAATACAATTGGAAGATCTGGTTCTTCTGCTTGTCATGAGCTTCTGGACTATACCCATTCTAAAAAGAAAAGAAATGAAAAGTAGATTGCTCAGTTGGTTCTGCATTTGGCATCTGGGGACAGTGCGTGAGACTGGTGTGAGGGATAAGTGTCATGTTCTACCTGAATCACCAAACATATTTTCAAGGAAAAGTCCTAAAAAAGAATTACAGATAATTTTAGAGGAACATAATTTTAGGAATAAATTTTTTTAAAACTATAAGTTTGCAAAGAGGTAAGGATGGTAAAGCTTCCAGTGTTTCTCAAAGGATCATCTTTGAACCATCCTCTTTGGTGTAACCTGGAGCATTTAAATGAAGAGTCATTGACCACAATTTGAATTTAAGGCATGAGGAATCTGGGGGAGATATCTAAGAATGTGTATGCTCAGCAAGATCTCCAGATGATGTCTAGGATGGTAGTCAAGTTAGAGAACAAGTGTGAGGAGCTTTGGGTTCAGGAGGCCAACTAAGAGTACTGGCCCAAGAATATCAGAGGGAAATTGAACTTCCTTGTCCAGAAAGAGTTGATAAACTCTTCTCGCCCTTTAAAAATCACTAAGTATGTTACCTTGTGTAGAATTTGTGAAGGAATTGGAAATTAATTAATCTTGTTTTAGGGAAAAAATGAGAAAGGCTGAACTTAAAAAAAAAGAATTAATAATTTGCTACATGTTACCATGAACCAGAGTTCATGGGTAAATTTTATTTATGGGAGAAGGGAGGGCTCCCTCTACAGACTCCTTGATTCTTTGTTCTGTGGATTCCTGGAGGCAACCTAGTCTGATTAAATTTAGCAGACATTCTGATATTTTTCTAATGGTTTGTCCTTCCAGCAACTGTGATGAAAAACAGGATAAAAATGTCTAAGTACAGTTATAATATGTCTCTATTGCTAATGGCTACAGCTGTATTGCTTTGTTTCTGTTAGTAAGAAAGTATACAGTCATCTAGAAATTTCAACAATTATATAAAATAATACAGAAGCAAATGGAAGACACTTGAATTTCTGATACAGCACAGCAATTAACCACTGTCACTTTGGTGAAAATTATTCTAGAGCTGTATAGAATAGATTCACTATTCCCTCTAATAGAATATGATTCCATTTATATAAAATTATACCAATGATTAAGTTTACATGTACTTACATATACAAACATTAAAATATACATGTTTTGTGTTGCATTGTGCCACATTGTTTTATAATTTGTTTTTCCATGTCAATGATACTTACAAATTTTTATAATCCTAAAATCCTGTGGTATCAAGTAGAGAATAAGTAGACCTGGATCAGAGCTTTGTCAGCTCTTTTATCTCCTTCATTCTCTTGAAGAAATGTGTCCTCCCCCTCATAAAACCGCTATATTCCTCTTATTTTCAGATCAAGAATACCTGGAGCCTTCCTCATTCTCTCAAAACCTCTCTGTCCCAATTTCGGCCTCAAACCACTTGTGCCAAAAATATTACAGGGAGAGACATGGGCTCTAACAGTGAGTCTTCAGGATCACAGAGTCCTGTGAGATGAATTAGCTTCTCATAAGCCAAGGTGTAGGAGGGATATCCAGAAAATATCTAACCGCTATTAGTACGATTTTTCGTATTATGTGGATGGAATCTCTCCAGACAGCACTATCTGGCTTTTCTCTCAGTCTTTTCTGGTAACATCTATCTAATCATTTCCTGGAGAGTTCTTTCTAAAACACTTGTTGCTTGAGGGTGGCGCCTGTGGCTCAAAGGAGTAGGGTGCCAGCTCCATATACCCAAGGTGGCAGGTTCAAACCCAGCCCCGGCCAAAAACTGCAAAAAAATTAAACAAAATAAAATAAAACATGATTGCTTTGGAGGCAAGAGAAGGCCAAGTAAGTTTGACATCTGACATTTCTTAAATTCTTACTATGTTTTAAGTGCATTGTATAGATTACTGAATTTTTACAACCACCATCTAAGATCAAAGCCATTTCTATCTAGATAGGAATACTCAGGGAAACAGCATCTCAAAACAGGTATGTAGAATGTTCACATAATTTATTTATAGTGGATCTGGTTGGAGAGTATAGGAATGGGCAACTGTTTAATTGGTACAGGGTTTTCCTTTGGGGTGATAGGAATGTTTTGGAGCTAGAGGGTGTTTGTGATTATTCTGTGAATGTATTTAATGTTGTTAAAGAGTTCATATGAAGATGGCTAATCATATGCTATGTGAATTGTACCTCAATGAAAAAAAAAAAAAAGTAGAGCAGGGAATTAAAGCCAGTAGGATGGTGGACACCACACTTTTAACTGTTACAAAATACTACCTCCCAGGTGGCTTTATTGGCTGTGTATTTTTCTAGAATAAATAGCATTAATAACTTTTTACTGCATGAGCTTCCAATGTCCTTGTCATGCTGATAAACCCATTAAATCTCCCACAAGATAAAGTGGTAGATAGGTATGGTCAGCAGTGTTTCTCAAATTACTTTTCTATGGACCTCATTTTACCTGGAGAATTTCTAAAAAAAAAAAAAAAATGTGTTTCATAAAACACTTTTATGAAATCACTGTTTTCTTCAAAGCAATGAAATGAATGTTCATTACAGAATTATTTTAACTTGGATGGTTTATTACAGAATTATTTTAACTTGGTATCAGGTATTATGATAAAGACTGGGCAGTTCACTGGCGTTATGACCATTTCCCTAGCAATTATTCCTGATAGAATAAATGTGCAAAGGAAAGGAATCAATGTCACCTTTGATTATTTATCTGAAAAAATTTAGTACTGTATTTACTCTTTAGTTACATTTCAGGCACAGGGCAGCTCTGCTATGCGCGCATCACACTACTGCAATTTCATGATCGACACAAAAGACGTCGGGGAATGGCCATTTGGCATCAACAACTGAAAGTGCTAACTTACAAGAGTTGAAAAAAAAAAATGATGCTTTATGTGAAGTTTGTTGGGTATTTTTTCTCAGTAGAGAAGACAAACCTTTTAGAAAAAAATTAGAGCAGGTGGAAATTTCAGAGCAATATTTTATTGTAAAATAATTATCTTTTCTCAAACCCAACTTGTAACCCAATCTTCCTATTCTGTTTCTTATATATTAGCTACTACAATTTCAGTTCATTCATAGAAATAATGTAGTATGTGGAATCAGTTAAAACCTGTCAAATATTAACTTTTGTGCTCTGGAACTCAGTTCCCCATCTAAATGTGGGTACAACTATATACAATGTTCCTAGAGAGTATATAAAATATAAATGTTAACCCACCCTTTTAAAAATGCTCATAGCTTCAAACCATCCTGCTCAACATAACCAACCATCTGACTCCCCTGCTTCCTGCCAGCCGTCTCTATTTGGCTTCACTTCTCTCTTTGCACATTTTGGAGCCGAAGTGAAGCCATTTCCTGGATGCTCTTACTAGAAACTTCTAATTTTGATCTCTTTGAGCCATAATTATTACCAACTTGGCAATGCCTACATTTGGACCGTCCCCACTGCCATTTTCCTCTGGTGAACCTCCAGCATTGCTGGGGAAGTCTCCAAATAATCCCACTTGAGTACTCTACAAACACCACCCATACCCTTGGGCTGTATTTGAACTACTTGGCTCTCATCTCAGAGTAAAAGTGGTAGAATGATGACAATAATAATAATAATCCTCAGACTTTCCTACACTGGACTTCATTTTTCCTCCTGAATGAAAACCACATCATTTCTTTTCTTATAAGAAAACAGATATCCGATGTAGGCTTTCTCGTTTCCATTAAATTGGCTTCTGTGTATTTTTACTCATGTTTATTTTTACTGAAAGGTACTGTGTCTCTTATGAAAGCAATGGGAAAACATGGGCCTTCTTATGTGTGAAGTCCACCTTGCAGCCACCTCTGATGGAGGCGGAAGGGGGCTGGGAGTAGGGAGGAGGAGGTAGACCTCGGCCTGCTCTGCCACACCAGGGGATTCCACAGAAGTAGCCCTTACAAAGCGATCTGAAAAAGCACCAGAAGTGTGACTGTGGCAGAGAAGCGGCATGTGGGTTCCAGGTTCATAGAAACTACAGAAGGCCCCAAATAGAGCTGTGCTGCCAACCAAAAGAAGGTGGACAGCGCTTAGCACGGAGAGGCACATGTGAAAATAGTGTAGCTCCCTTTCTCCCTTGCCCAAGCCTAGACAAACAACAAGGAAGGATGACAGGATGCGAGAAAGCGGGTGTCCCAGCACCTCTTCCTGTTCCCCTGTTACCACTCACTCCCGAGCCCTTCCCCACCACCGCCACCCATACGCAGAGCAACCAGAATGAGGCCGTCCTGGGCTCAGGCAAAAGGAAGATCTCGGTATCAAATATGAGGTTGAAGTTTTAAAATAGTCTAAACTAATTTTTAGTAAGAATAATAAATGTTAATAAAAAGAGCATGAAAAGTGATAAGATCCCCTAATGTGATGAAGGCAGTCAGCATACTACCCAGTAAGAAAAGGGGCTACTCAGAACGTGGCAGGTGTTTACTGGGGGGGGGGGGGGATATATATGTATGTATATTATTATATACCTTTTATATCTTTAGGATTTCAGACATCAGCAAATCAATTTTGATGACCCCCACAGCAAAAGAATTTTCAAAAATAAATGCGTTAGTCTGTTTTGTACTGCTATGATTTTAATAAATTATAGCTGGGTAATTTATTAAAACAGAGGTTTATTTGGCACATGGTTCCGCAGAATGTACAGGAAGCGCCTGCTTCTGGGGAGTGCTTCAAGGAGCTTCTCATCAAGGCAGAAGGCGAAGGGGGAACAGGCACGTCTCATGTGAGAGAGGGGACAGGAGAGGGAGGAGGAGGAGGACTCCCAGGCTCCTTTAAACAACCAGCTCTCACAGGAACTAATAAAGCAAGAACTTAGTATCATTAGGAAGGCACCAAAACATTCATGAGGGATCAGTCTCCAAGGCTCAAACATCTCCCATCACCCATCACATCTCCCATCTCTCACCCACCCTGGGGATCAGCTTCAACACGAGATTTGCAGGGGGCAAGTTTAGATAAACTATATCAGTGACCTTTCTTTTAATTTCTGTCTTTTAAGAAGCAAGTGCCTTGTTCCTTTTTCTTAGTCATTACACGTATATCCCTAGTCTGATTCTCTGACCCTGTAGTAATATGTTGGGCACTCCAGACCGGTATTGGAGCAGCATTTGTTATTAAAGTATAATGTTTGTGTAGAGTTGGTAAAGAGGCACAGACGAATTCAAAATTTTCTCCCTCCTGCACTGGTTTTGTAGTCTTAGTCTGTCCTCCAGAAGCCCCCACAACTCAGTGATTAATGGGTTAATACTAGGACACCAGGGGAACTTCTACATCACTGCCCCACTGAGTGGACTTCTGTTGGGTCAGCACCAGAACCATATTAATTTTGAATCTTGAATATAAACTCAGTCTGTAGAATATAAATCAGAACACACGGCAGACATCCTCAAATAGTCAATATCTGTCTTCAGTGACGAATTGTTACCTTGCCACTGAATCTCCTTTTGACAAATATGCTCCGGTCTTTCTGGACTTTCAGATATTTTCTTCTTTTCTTCTTCTCTAACATGGGGTTTTATGTTTGCTCATGATAAACTCCCAATATTGCCTGCTTTACTAGACTTCCAAGACTGTCTACCACAGACGTCCCAGATAACGGATTTTCCCTCTGAGCTGAAGTTTCCTTAAGTGTATTAAAAAGAATCTTCTTATGAAGTATCTGCCCTATTTCTGTGGGTAATCTGAGTCCTAGATTTTAGTCCCACCAAGCTTTTCCTCTGTTTTTATGTCACATACCCCAAAATACATATTTCCCCCCATTGGAAAAATTCATACATCTTATTGAAACTACTTAGTATGTAAGATCTATGATAAATGGGAAAACCCTAGTGTTTCAGACAAGATTTAAAGTCCAAGCAATAGAATAGCATTTCCTGGCTGACTGTGGGGCTCATGCCTATAATCCTAGCCCTCTGGGAGTCTGAGCGGGGAGGATCTCTTGAAGTCAGGAGTTTCAGACCAGCCTGAGCCATGAGCAAGAGCTGTCTCTAATAAAAATAGGAAAAATTAGATGGACATAGAGCTGCACACCTGTAGTCCTAGCTACTTGGGGGTGGCTGAAGCAGGAGGATCACTTAAGCCTAGGAATTTGAGGTTGTGAACTGGGCTGATGCCACAGTACTTTTTTCTTAAGAGACAGAGCAACAATATGACCTCCTCCCAAAACAAAAGAATAGCATTTATTTATTTGAATACAATAAAATTTGTAACGGTAAAAAAAAAATTATCCTGTAGAAAACTGTTCTCAGAAAATTATTCTGTTTTCTCTAGAAAACACGAGGGCTTGTGATGTTTGACAGCCAAGAGCTGCTCCAATATCATATCTTCTTGACTATCACAGCTTCCCAATCTTTCAGTGCTTGATCCCTCCTTAGGATTCCAGACTGACACGTTCTGCCTCCTGCCCGTCTACCTATCTGAACTTCCAGATATTATTTCTTCTTCTTCTTCTCTATTTTAGTCTGTGTTAGTCTGTTTTAAACCTCATAAATGGTAGAGCCTCCATAGTTAACCCTCTCCTTACATTGACCACCTCCATAAACTGAGCTCATTTTCATAGACTGGACATGCACCAAACTGGACAACCAACCTTGAGTTGACCGCCTCTGTATGTTCACCTATTTGTTACTGCCCCCTGGGTGGTCAACTCACAAGGTTCTACAAAGACGTGTTCACATTTCTGCTTGTAAGAGTAGTCAAACCCCAACAGTTCAAAAATAAATAATCCAACAGGAAATAGGAAAACTACATGAAGAGTTCCTTTATTGAAGAGGATGTACAGGTGGCAAGTCAGAACATGAAAAGATGTTCAACATTAACAGACATCAGATAGATGCAAATTAAAATTAGGACATATTACGACATTTATCAGAACGGCTAAAATGTGACTATGCCAAATGCTGGCAGGGAAACCGAGCAGTGGCGTCACTCTTCCACTGCTGGTGGGTCTGTAAACTGGGACAGCCACACTGGAAAACAGGTTTTCAAGCTCTTATAAAACTAAAATATGTGGTTGTTAAAGAATCTAACAATTGTGGTTTTGCACATTTGTCCCAGAGAAAGTATAGCCATACAAGAATGTATGTAAAATGTTTATAGTAATCTCATTTATAGCATTCGAAAACTGGAATCTGCTCAGTTATCTTTCAATATTTAAATAGTCAAATAGTGGCACATACATGCAATGGAATACCACTCAACAAGAAAAGGGAAAAACCACTAATACGTGTGACAATTTGTATGAATCTCCAGAAAATGATGCTTAGCAAAAAAGCCAATCTCAAAAGGTAGGATTCCACTTATATGTCATTTTTGAAATGATAAAATTTTAGAAATGCACAACAGATTAGTGATTGCCAGGGGTTAGGGATGGGGTGGAGGCAGCAAAATGGAAGGGAGGTGGGTGCAACTATAAAAAAGCAACAGAAGGAATCTTCGTAGCGTTGGAACTATTAGGGTCTGGCCTGTGGGGGGAGGACAAGTGAATCTACAAAGCTGATAAAATGCACAGAGTTTAATATAGACCAAAATGATCACAAGTAGCTCTGGGGAAATCTGAAAGAGATTTATGTTGTATCTCAATTCCAATATCTTGGTTGTGATATTATAGTTTTGCAAAATATCACCATTGTGCAATTCTGGGCAAAGTGTACAAGGACTGTCTCTATCTTGTATTTTACAACTGTATGGGAATGTAAAATGGTCTCAATAAAAGTTCCAATTAAATTTTAAAAATAAAAGCTATTCATTACCACTCCCCCAGATTGGCTCCTTTTCCCTCCCTGTATTTCTACATATACTGAATAAAATTAATTCCAATTGCCTAAAGTAGAATCTGGGAATCATTCCATGTACCTCCCCTTTCTTCTGTCTCTATATTGATCATTCATGTTTGCTAAATATAATATTTTCATATTCATTTTATTGGAGTATTAGGCTGCTTGGGAGAGACTGAATGGCTTAAAACACAGAAATTTCCTCCTAGTTCTGGAGGTTAGGACATCCAAGTTCAATACGGCAGCTTCACTCCCATGGCTATGGGCCAGAGCTTGCTTCCAGAGTTCCCGGAGGCTCCACCCTTATACCTCTGCAGGCTTGTCCTGCCCCCAAGGCTCTGGGCAGAGGCTTTTCAGCCTGTGGAACTGAGGAAGTAGCCTTGATGACTTCCAAATCAGCCTCAACATCATTGTCCCCTCTTTTGGAAGAGCAGTGCTTGTTTGTAGCCAAATAGCTCTATTGACTTGTCCAGTTAAATCTAACAAGCCCATAGCCTTTCTTCATTTTTTCCTATCTTCTTCCTTTTCAAGTTAAACTGACAGTGCTTTGGCTGGTATAATCCTAGACGCTCTTTGTGAAGTGATGGTCCAGCCACATTTTTGGTGTTCTCTCCAGAGCATACTCTATAATGTTTTGCAATATGAGTAGGCTAAAAATGTTACAAATCGTTAAGTTCTGGTTCCTTTTTGCTTAACAATTTGTTCTTCAATTCATCTGTCTCTCCTGACATTTTACTATAAGCAGTCAGAGGGAGTCAAATCACTCTTTCAAAATTTGTCTTAGAAATCTCCTTAGATAAATATCCATTTTCTTTGCTCACAAGTTCTACCTCTCAAAAAACACTAAAACACAAAATGCAAGTTGGTGGCAGAGTGTTTTCTTATGACTGTAGGATGTCAGCCCTTGACTTCTTGCTGGGTGTTGGCCAGAGGCCACTCTCCACATCTAGGGACGACACTGAGGCTCGAGGATGTCAGAGTCACCCACCACCTGGTCCTCACAATAGACCCCCTCACAATACAGCAACTTACTTCATTGTGACCAACAGGAAAGTAAGAAGGGGTCTGCTAACAAGACGTAGCCTTATGTTAATATGTTACATCCCCATGGGATTGTCACTAATCCTATTCAAGTAACCTTCCACATGATCTTAAATCCACCTTCTAAAACAAAGAGATAGGACTTAGCTTCCCAATTTCAAATCTAGACCTTTACCACCATTGTTTTAGCTCAGACAATAGATTCCTACTGATATTTCTGCCTTTATTCTTGACCTCCTTCCATGACCCTGTCTTTATAATTTGGCTGATATGTGGCCAATTCTTTATCATTTTCTCTTATTTATTTTTTTAGCTGGGGCTGGGTTTGAACCCACCAACTCTGGTATATGGGGCCAGCACCCTACTCCTTTGAGTCACAGGCACCACCCAATTCTTTATCATTTTATAAGATGTCTGAAGTGTCAACCCCTCCAGAAAGCCAGATCAAATAAAAATTATTTCCTCCCCTACACTACTGTCATTGGGTACTTCTCCATTATATCAAATTACCACACTGTGTTAAAATAATGTGTTTACATGTCTCTTCCCATCTACAATTATATCTTGAAGGTAGAAAATGCATAACTTTCTGCTTTGTGCAATTAATGCCTAATATAATATGTGACACACTGTAGTTTCTTAATAAGAAATGTGAACCAAACTATTAAACTAAACTAAAATAGTATAAGTGTGCTATCGAGGTATAATTTTTCTAAACCATCCACATTTTACAATGTAGTGTTTTTCACACCTGACTATACTAACAAAACCTAAAATTGAATCAAAGATATTAAAAAGTTCTTGTGCAACATAAAGACCCTGTATGTATTTAAGTAACTCTTTAATAAAAATAACTTTAGAGCTCAGAAATTTCAGGGAAAGAAAAATAAATAGTAAAATAATTTAAAAGGAGATGAAAATGTTAAATAAGACTCAAAATAATCAAGAAGTTTGCAACAATTCTTGCCTCCCAAAGAAAGGAATGCTCACCCAAAGATAAAAAAAAATCTTATACTAGTCAGTCTTCTTCTATTAACAAAATGATCAAAATGATTATTAAGAAGTTTGTTTAATTTACTTTTTTAGAGACAGAGCCTCGCTCAATCTCCCAGGGTGTAATCAGCTGCATGATCACAGCTACTGTACCTTCAAACTGTATCCCACTTCAGCTGCCTCAGGTGATAGAATCACAGCTCATACCCCATACCCGGCTAATTTTTTCTTTTTATTATTAATTTTTCTACAGTTATGATCTTATTATGTTGGCCAGGCTAGACTTAAACTCCTGGCCTCAAGCCATCCTCCTGCCTTGGCCTCCCAAAGTGCTGAGTGTATAGATGTGAGCCACTACACCCAGCCAGCAGTTTAACACAAAACTTGAATGCATAAATGAGAAGGAAGAAAATAGTATTTATTAAATATTTAGGTATCAAATATAAGAAGGCAATTATATCATTTCTATATCACCTTAAGGCAATTATATCATTTTAATATCTTTAAAACATTTTTGATAATAATTTGTAAATTCATTTTATGGCTGATATAAGTTCCTCAGGATTTTCTAGCTAGTAAATGATGGAAAATACTTCAAACCCAAGAAGGTCCAATTTCAAAGCCATAATCTTCCTACTTCCTCATGCTGCAAGAATACCTAGAAAATGCCCTAGATTTCAATTCATTACCAGAAACATCACTCCCTGGAATATCAGGAGGAAAGAGTAGTAATAAACAACAGCAGGCTGGAAGTTGAGGCTGTACATCCATGGGAAGCTGGGATTATTTGCATTGTGCTCTGTTTGATTTAGTTCCCTGCCAAATGTCATGCCAAAGCCTTGACACAACAGAGATTTGTGCCTGGAGCCATTCATTCCCTGTCTGGCGGTGCACATCAGCTGGCTTGTTTTCCTGGGATATTCTAAAGTCCTATCAGTCTCTGCACAGGGACTGAAAATGACTGTAAAAAATTATATAAAAAACAGGGTCAAGAAAAATCTAGGCGAATGTTTCAATTTTAGTGTCTCAGAAAATTATCCACATATGCATTGCCTTCATAGCACGCTTTGTTTTTTCTTATAAGAGTAACATGGCAGAATCCACACAGTTTGTTTGAGCCAAATGAAAAATACACAGATGTATAAGGTATTACCCCAAATATTATATTTATGTGAAATAGAACAGGTCTAAATACTGATACCATATTGATCCACATGTTCTGCATCATCACAAATCAGTGCTCAACTTTTCTTTAAATATAAAACTACTGTAACACATAGAAAAGTAAAGAATGCTGTTTCGACAATTCATGGGTGGGGTTGAGAGGACAGTGAATAGGGGAGCTGATCTGGAGAAGCTGTCGAGAAATGTCATCAGGCATTCTGAATTTATTCAACATGTAAACACCTCCAGCAGATGGACATCATACCTCTTCTCATTACCTAGTCCTGAAGCTCACTAAACTCCTTATGTGCTAGTTTAAGCAACGTTTCAGTAATCTTTCCTCACTACATCCTCCCGGCAGGACGGGTAATTAATAGCTCCTCTAAGTGACATTCATTCTGCAGCTTCATCCTTTCCCACCGCTGTGCTTCAGACTCTTAGTTTCCTTGCTCCTTATTCATAGGTTTCCATGTGGCTTTAGTCATCTTACACATTTTCTTTCCAACTCTATTAGGATTCAATTGCTACATTCCATGATCATTAATAACGTTTAACAGTAGCATTCCAGTTTAAAATAGTCACCCCCTGTTGACCTTGAAGTATCACTTTTCCCTTTCATGTAGCACATTTTTTTACCCCTTTCTGAGCATTGTGTGTTTATTTCCCTGATGGCTTCCCCTTTTCAAATTGATTATAATTACAAATTGATTTCTCTATTTTGTCTCCCCCAAAGTAAATACATTTCGGTAGCTCTTACATGATAATTTAACTCTCACATATCCTATTTCAATAATTTTATCTGAGGGTTCATTAAAGATATTTTAAAAATTGTCTTCTAATTTTTTTTAAGTTTCATATTCAAAGGGCAACTTTGAATAGTTTTGCTGCTTTATTTTACTTGCCAGGGTGTTAATGTGAACAATTCTTTGGACATATTTTGTATTTAAGACTTTCTGTCCCCCAGTAATGACATGTATTTGATAATCATATTTCTGATTCTGATGTTTTCTATTATATTTTGCTGGATGGAAAGGTACATTTCATATATATGAACATGGAATACAATGCCACATTTCTAAGCACGCAAGAGTAAAGTAATTATTATTGTAACTTTTTTGTAGTTTATTCACAGAGAAAATTTGAGATAGTATATACCTTTGTCCAAGGCACATCCTGCTATGGTCTCAGGACAGGAACCTAATGAAAAAAGAAAAAAAAAAAATTATAATAATGAACAAATTGAGAAATACCAATATATAAAATTAAGTAAGAATATGGGTAAACCTCAACTTTTGATCATAATGTATATCTGCCCATTAACTTCGAAAACCAGTCCAATTTTATGTATTTTTTTACTAATGCTCATTAAGACTAAAACTAGGATTTAAATATCCTTTTCACACTTCTCAATTTGAACTCCGAAAGATCTTTATTCATTTCTGTCTTAAAATAAATATTCTTCCCAGAAATACAAAGATAAATAATATACACAGATGTCTATCAAATGCAAAAACTCAGACTGATGACTTTTCAAAACTTCTATTTGAATTTTCAGCTTCAAAATGGAAAGATGAAGAAATAGGTTAAGTAGTTTTTATGGTAATAAAAGCCTAATAATGTTTGTTCATCAAGAAATGGCAACGAAGCCCTAATTAAACTTAACAGAGGATCATCTTCACAGTACTAATATTTTAAAAATTTCAGGCAATGAATCTAGAATGAATACAGTAATAGATTTAAATATGTACAAATGAACTTGGGCTCTTTAAAAATCAAAAGAGGAAATAGAATCACGTATGCCTGAACTAAAGCCCAATATTTCTATTCTTCCTTTTTCTATTTTATTATTCTATTAGATGCAATGCCACATTTCCAAATATGTTCAGAGACCCACCCACCTAAAGGCACAGATCTAAATCTGAGAGCTAACACTGCAAATGTGATTATGCTAATTACAAGAACTTCAATTAAATGTTGAATAAAAAGAAACATTCGCTTTGTTCAAATTTTTGGCATTCTAGCTGTCTAAAATTTCCAGATATGGGGGGGGGGAAAGAGAAAATCTATTTCATTTGTGATTTCTACAAGTATTTTGGAGCAAGAGTTTTACTGTGAATGATAAATAGCATTTATAAAGAAAAGGAAAATAATTTTATTTCTTATGAAATGTTCACACACTCAGAATGTTATTTTTTGAAGGCACCTGGGAGGATAATCAAGTAATCTGGGGATTCAAACTAAGATTTCAGGGGTTCTCATTGCTATATGGAAGCCTCAGGATTTCTTGGGCAATGGAAGAAACCAAGCTGGTCTGGACACAGCATACACATATGCACCCCCACCCCACATATAACCACTCTAGGTCAACTTCTTTACTTAGTGTCCAAAACTATAATTTCATCCCTCCTGGATTTGAATCCTAGCTCCTTGGATTACTGAATCAGCTCTGATTTTGGAATACTTACATAACCTTCTCTGAGACTCAAATTATCACTTATAATGAAGTTGTTATAAAGATTAAGTTATCACAAATAAATTGGGACATAGTAAGTAGCTAATAGACATTTAGCTATTAAAAACTATAAAACACTTAAAAATGTAAAATAGTTCTCTAAAACATTCCATTATTTTAAACATGCAT
Source organism: Otolemur garnettii (assembly GCF_000181295.1). Taxonomy (NCBI): domain Eukaryota; kingdom Metazoa; phylum Chordata; class Mammalia; order Primates; family Galagidae; genus Otolemur; species Otolemur garnettii. The sequence continues at coordinate 17,370,269 of NW_003852401.1, read as the reverse complement.
GCCTTATTCATAACTTATTTCTACTCTACTGTCCATCTCTCAGTGTGAAAACCTTCATTTCTGCTTTTTCTTTTACCAATTATAATTATGTGAAAAATAATTGAGAAATAGAAGTACGGATGACAAATTTTATTCGTGAATTTAGCATCAGAGAAATCACAGGAAGAATTTAAAAAGCAGAGTCTTGGTTGGGGGGGAGGGCAAGGCATTTTAGATGGTACCTAACAGTGGTAATTCTATGTTCTGTGTCTACCTGAGTTCTGGCATGACTAGAAGGATGGAAAGTCTCCTTAAATGACAAGGACATACTTAAAGTTTCTCATATGTCAAACAAGAATCCAATTTTCTAAGTAGAAGTATATGGTGAAGAGACTCTATAAACCTCTAAGCATTACTAGAGGGGTATAAGCCCCCTAGCATTACTTCTAGGGTATAATGACTTTATCACAGAAAGACATGGCACCAACACAGAGATGAAACTGGCAAATAGACTGCAACTTCTACATCTCCTTGGCCACTAGGAACAGAACCAGGATATTATAATTTAGATGAAGGTTATGTGATCTGATTTTTCTGATAGAGACATGTACCTCTAAATGGAAATAAGTTATAGAAAGAAGGTAGGAGGAGACATTTATTTTGTAAAGATTGGTTTCATTGAATGGAGAATAGGCTAAAATTAGGAGGAAATGAGACAACAGAAATGAACAGAATAATAAAAACAAAGAAGGGGAAAAAAATAAAACATTCTCAATGAGAAAATGCTAAATGTCAAACAGAAAGGGTAGACAATATATTTGGTAAGCTATGTTTGATTAGAAACTATTTATCCGGAGTTGGTAGGATCAGTTGGCCACACGATTTTATTGTTTTAATTCAGTGATTCTCTACTGGGGATGACTTACCTCCCACCACCACTCCCCTTCCTGACACTTTTAACAACTTCTAGAGATAGTTTTGATTGTCACAACTGGAGGTGGGTATTGCTGACATTTAGTGGGTAGGTACCAGGGATGTTAAGCAGCTAATAAAACACAGGACCGCCCCTCACAAGAAAGAAATATCCAGCCTAAGGCATCAACTGTGTGCTGAGACTGACAAAACCTTCCTGATTTAGCCAGGGAAGTTTCTTTCTCAGATCACAAGATCACATCATTTGCATAGAGTGAATCTTCTAGGTAAAGGAAGATGAACCTTGGTCAAGGGGCCTGATGGAGGATATTTTAGTTGCTAGCGTCCTACTGAAATACTGACCCTCTAGCACTTTATGCAGCTACAGATTACACACCAGGTTTTCAGATCCTAGTTGCCAAGACTTTTACACTGTGCCAACTTGGACCCTGTGGGTAATTGTAATCCTGCTCCTTTTCCCAAATATTTTACAAGGTTAGAAAATATTTGAGTGTATTACAGTACTGCCCTGGAATCCAAACACTCTAGAACTTGAACAACTTGGAATGCAAACAAAAAATTCAAGCAAATTTTGCCTGAAATCGAAATACGGCTTAGGAATTCCAACGCCCAGCTGGTTGTTCCTGCGAGTTTTCCTACCTACATTTCCCCAGCACTGGGCCACCCACCCACCCATACACTTTGTCCTTCAGTTCATTGTCTGAAGCTGAAATAAAAGCACCTCATGTGATGTTTGTGGCTAATGCTATGCTTTTGCCCCCAGTTGTTTTTTAAATATATAATAATAACTAAGTGTATTCTCCATAGATCATAAGAAGTGTAGCGAGGAAAATCAGAGTCAGAGGAAAGCTGTTGGAGCTACAATTGAAGTTAAGAAGGATCTAATCACTAAGCATGAAAGAGGTACATGTGGCGTCCCTACTATGCTCGGGATGCCTAAATCCACTATTAGTACGAGTTTGAAAAATAAAGAAGCTACTAAAGCAGCTCACGTGGCAAAAGGGGTTAGGACGCTGACCTCTAGATCAAAACATAAAGAAAAGATGGAAAAACTCCTCTTGGTGTGGATTAATGAAAATCAGCTGGCTGGCGATGTGATTTCTGAGATGACTTGTGAGAAAGCCAAAGTCCTCCCCGATAATTTACGGAAGGGCACGCCTGACACTAGTGCTCAAAAGGAGGAGTTTAAAGCCAGTAGAGTCTCGAGAACTTTAAGAAAAGGACAGGGACCCATAGCGTCGTCGTGCCTGTCGAGGCTGCCTGTTCTAATTTGGAAGCAGCAAAGTTTGTAAAGGAGTTTAAGGAGTTTGTAAACAGTGAAGGATATGCTTCCAACCAAGTGTTCAATTCTGATGAAACAGGCCTTTCTATTTTTAGGTTTTTATATTTTTTATTTTATTAATTTACATTTTTATTCACATATTATTTGTGAATATTTTACCTTAAAATCCAGCGTATGTCCTGTTAAAGTCATTTTTAAAAATTTGAGTTTCTGGGACCCAGGAATGGATTAATCCAGTTTCTACTATTTTAAAGGCAAAAATTATCTTGGAAGTCAAATGATTTGGAACTCAAATAGAGTTCTAAGAACAGATCAAATTCAGATTTCAATGTATCACTCGGATTTTAGTTTTATTCTTTTAAGAAACACGAAATTCAAAGCTAGACATTATCCTCTATGATATAATTTATGTGACAAATCATTTATCGTTATTAAAAATGTTATTTTATATCATAATTCAATAGATTACAACCAAAATCATTTTTAAGGAAAATAGGGTGATTTAATCTTACTATTTTTAGCTTATACCAAAATAAAAGCCAAATTACTATAAGAAAGTAGTACCTTTTGATATATTTCTATTGGTATTTCTATAAAAATATATTACATATAGTGACTTACTGTTACCAAGGTAAACTAGTGTGTAATTTTGCCCTATTCTCATTGTGATGGCTTGAGAACGATGGATTACTATCACAAGACTCTGAGCATTCACCTGTAAAATATGAATGTTTTGCGAATACTGATTTATTGGAATTTACAACCTAAAAAATAGGCCATGTTTTTGATTGCCTCTAAGGATCTTCTCTGCAGAGTCCAAATATCTGAGGAGAAAAAATAATTCCTTAAAACAGTTTGTTACTTACATATAGATTTCTACAACTAACCAATATACTGGGAGAGGAAGGAGGAAAGGACAAAAGCTTTTTGTTGTTGTTGTCATAGGTATTATGATTTAAAACAGAGGGGCATACGTAGATCCTAACTGGAAATGGCCAAATATGCACAGCAAAGCGGAGTGTTCTGTGTTTTGACTACAATAAAAGATGTTCTCACAAAAGGAGATCTCAGTCGACAATTCACTGTGACAGATCAGTATTTTACTCCAAAATAAATAATCACCATATGGTTTAAGCCCCTTATGCCCAATAGGAATGCCATAGAGTTGGTCAAGAATTTGATATTTCTCCTGTCCTTACTGATTGTTAGTACTTAATGAATTTAACCATATATTATATCCAGAGATACTCATGAAGTCAATATTATATGTCATGCCTTATAAATATTGCTTTAATGTAATGCAATGAATAGTTATTAACACAAGCATAAGTCCATGCATATAGAAGCTGCATTTTTAAAGAAGTGTTTATTTCACATAGCTTATTCATAGTATGTAGTACAGAATAATTGTCTGTCATTTAAGGTCAAAATTGCATGTCTCCATTTCCTAACTGTAATGGAACTATCTATGTCACATAGTCGAAGTTTGTAAGCATAATCCATTGAACTTATTATAGAAGACTTTCTCCAGCCTATATCATTTCTCCCTGTCAAAGCTGTCAGGAGAACAAAAGGGTAGGCAGCAGAGTTACTGCCCATTATCCTATTACATGTGAAGTCTTCAAATGACACTGTTTCAGGATCTTGGAAGAACTTTTGACTTCATTTTAATTTCCCTACCAATGTGTGTCCCAGTTTTAAGGGCATAGATACACTGATGCATGATTAGTTTCAATAGCCACAATATATTCCAATGAAGAATGATATATATGTATGTATATATAAAATCATCCTATATATATCCTTTTTATATATAAAATCATCCTTCCCTAACCCTACACACACACACACACACACACACACACATATATATGGTGGAAACTGAATTTAAGACATCAAATACAGCTATTATTATTAAATCAAATTTCTTTGTATCTGCTTGATGTAAAAACCAAATGTGCTTCTGAGCATAATTTAAAACAAGCTAGGCATGGTGGCTTTTGCCTATAATCTACACTACTTGTGAGGCTAAGGTGGGAGATTTGCTTGAGCCCAGGAGTTTAAAGCTACAGTGAGTTTTTATTATGCCCCTACATTCCAATCCAGGCAACAGAGATCCTATCTATAATAAAAGAAAATTCAAAACAAATTCATACAGTGTGCAACATATTTTACACTTATAAAAGATGACAGATATCATAATAAATAGGTAAGCATCATAAATTGTATTTGTATCAAATTTTAAGAATGAACCAGAAATTTTCGTTGGTATTATGGGACAAACCGAGTGCTTTTGGAGATAGATTCTTTAAAAAGATTATTAATTTAAAATACCTGCCATTTGATCCTACAATTCCTTTATTTGGTATATATCCAGAAGACTAAAAATCACATTACAACAAAGATATTTGTACCAGAATGTTTATGGCAACCCAATTCATAATTTCTAGGTCATGGAAGAAGCCCTAGTACCCATCAACCCACAAATGGATCAATAAATTGTGGTATATGTATACCATGGAACATTATGCAGCCCTAAAGAAAGATGGAGACTTTACCTCCTTCATGTTTACGTGGGTGGAGCTGGAAAATGTTCTTCTTAGCAAAGTATCTCAAGAATGGAAGAAAAAATATCCAATGTACTCAGCCTTATTATGAAACTAATTTATAGCTTTCATACGAAAGCTATAACCTAAGTGTAGCCTAAGAATATGGGGAGGGGAGAGGGGGGAGGAGAAGGGGAAGGAGAAGGGAGGGGTGGATGGGTAGAGGGAAGGTGACTAGTGGGATCACCTCTATGGTTTATCTTACAAGGGTACAAGTGAATTTTTCTAAAAGTAGAATTTAAATGTCTTAACACAATAACTAAGAAAATGACATGAAGGCTATGTTAACCAGTTTGATGAAAATATCTCAAATTGTATATGAAAACACCACACTATAGCCCATGCTTGCATTAATGTACACAGCTATAATTTAATAAAAAAATAAATAAATAAAAGAAATTAAAAAAAATAATAATAAAATAGTCTCATTAGGGTGGGCCCTAACTCAATGCAACTGGTGTCCTTCAAAGAAGAGATCAGGATACAGAAACACACAAAGGACCATGTGAAGATACAAAGAGAAGAAGGTCTACAAGCCGGGACAAAAGGCCCTTAGAAGAAATTAGCTTTGTTTTCATCTGGATTTGAACTTTCACTTCCAGAAAATAAATGAGAGATTAAAAGGAAAAAAAAAATTCTTTTATTTAAGGCATCCAGCGTGCAATACTTTCTTACGGTAGTCCTAGCAAACTAAAACAATTGGCAATTTCCAAATTTAAGGTTTAGTTCTATATAAAAACATGACAGTGGCTCAGCACCTGTTGCTCAGCGGCTAGGGCTCTCGCCACATACACCAAGCTGGTGAGTTCAAACCCAGCCAGGGCCTGCCAAACAACAATGACAACTACAACCAAAAAATAGCTGGGCATTGTGGCAGGCCCCTGTAGCCCCAGCTAGCTACTTGGGAGCCTGAGGCAAGAAAGTCACTTAAGCCCAAGAGTTTGAGGTTGCTGTGAGCTGTGATGCAACAGCACTCTACAAGGGTGACATAGTGAGACTCTGTCTCAAAAATAAATAAATAAATAAATATAAATAGAAACACAACAGAGGTAAATCTTACTGTGAGTGTTCTCCACTTTTTGCATTTAATATTCATCTTCTCTCTAATGGGCTTCCTGTATAATCAACGCTCCCTGAAATTCCCCAGCTCAAAGGATTGCTCTTGAATGGACATAAACTTCTCTTTCCTGCCTCTACAAACATAATCTCAAAACAATATTTTGACCTGAATTATTGCACAGGCTTTAATTATTGACAATAGCTTAGTATATATCTATCTGTGAGGATATGTGTCTAAAAAAAGCAAATATGTGTCTACAAATAGTAAATATAATATCTTTTTTACATAGCTGGTCTTTTGTGTACTTTGTTTTGTTGTGATAGTAATGAGCAGGTGTGATAAACGGCCATCTTCCCTCATTGCTGGTGACAGTATAAATTGGAAAGCAATTTGCCAGCATGTATCAAAGTCTTAAAAGTATTTGTTCCCTTTTATCCAAGTATTTCATTTCTGGGAATATCTCAAAAGGATACCTTCACAGAAGCTGACAAAAATTTATGTACATCTGATAAAGTATTTTAGTATTATTTATATCATCTCCATCCCTCCAAAAAAATAAGCTAAATGTCTTATAATAGATTAGATAAATTATGGCACTCCCATAGCACACAGGAAATAGTATGCTTTTATTTGTGCATCATGTTTCAAAGACAATTTAATGGCACAAAAATAAGAAGGGAATTTTATCATTTTAAGTGAAAAGATAAAGATATAAAAGGATTCTATTGTATAAAATTAAATTTGCCCCCCAAATCAGGAACTCCCTTTACTTTGCTAGTTTGTTTTTCCTATTCCTCTCCCCAAACAAATATTTCCTTTTATAAGTCAGAGAGAAAAATATCCAGAATTAAGAAGCAGTTATGAGTCAAGCAACTATTTTAATCAAGTCCTCCACCCTCTTACGAGAGACAGGGAGAAAGAGGTTCCCCACAGTTACGATCTGTGAATACAACCTTGTAACTGCTTCTCTCTTGGAGTCACCTGCTTCTATTATATTCAATTGATTGACAGTGATGACATCCAATTATTCATACATCTTTTCTTTCTCATTTGGAGGATCAAAAGGTAATCTTTAATTCCCTAGCAAAGCTATCACAATGAATCTGACAAGGCTCGGCACCTGTGGCTCAAGCGGCTAAGGCGCCAGCCACATACACCTAAGGTGGCAGGTTTGAATCCAGCCCGGGCCCACCAAACAACAATAATGGCTGCAACCAAAACATAGCCGGGTGTTGTGGTGGGCACCTGTGGTCCCAGCTACTTGGGAGGCTGAGATAGGAGACTTGCTTGAGCCCAGGAGTTGGAGGTTGCTGTGAGCTGTGATGCCACAGCACTCTACCCAGGGGGACAGCTTGAGGCTCTGTCTCAGAAAAAAAACAAAGAATCTGACAAGACATGAGGAATAAAAGAATATTCCATGGTCTGTTCCATTCCACTGTTATGAGATATATACATTGCTGTATTGGAATGGGACAGTCTACACCTTATATGCCATGATCTCTAAGGGAGGGTTTAGCAAATTCATAGTTTCAGAAATTAAGAACACATTGTAAATGGCATATGGTCATAAACGCTAACTTATTCTGATGTAGGAAGACTGATGCCAGGGCGCCTGGAACATCTTGCCACTCCATTATTTTTATAAACTGTGAAAAGACAGGTGAAGGGCCTTTTTGGTATAGTGTGCACAGATAAAAATTTGTAAGAAAATATATAAAAATGTTTTTGGTGGTTATTTCTTAGCAATTTTCTTTAATCTTTCTTGTAAAAACTATTTCTCCAAGGAACTTACATTTCCTTTACAAGTTACATCCATGTCTTATTCCATAGGAGGAAGACGCAAGGCTCCTGTTCTACAAGCACGAGAAATGTGCTGGACCCACCTGGCAAATGGACCCTGACTCTGCCTTTGCACTGAGGTCTGCTTTGGCCAAGCCACAGTCCCCAGGATGAGATACTGACAATACTAAAGACATCAGGAGTTAGGACTACGAACCAAGTTACAATGTACCCCTCAGGAGCAACCTTGACTCATCATATGCTATTTGGGTCTTTATGATAATTAAACACTTGAAAATTGACTTTCATCTTACTTTCCTAAAGAACTTCTCATCTAAATTCAGTTTTTATAAATGTAGAATATTTGGGGCTGGGACATACATATTTAGACATACATATGTCAAGAATTATTACCCTACCTAAACAAGACTGCACTTGGGAAAGCATACATTTCTTTTGGCACAGTGGACAGAATAATGACTCGGGGTGACCGTCTTATAGTTCAGGCTCCCATTCTGTCATTTATTAACCTGTAGTTCTTGAGCAAATCATTCGTCCTCATTGGGAATGATACTTGTCTGACTAATCTCACAGTGAATATCATCAAGTTCATCAATGAACTAAAGCCACCAACCAGAATAGTGTGTGTACTCGTAAAATGTTCTTTATATGAACGACTAGTTCTGGTCATCAGGCAATGAACTCCGTAGCTGGAAGGAGCCTTTATAATTTTGAATATTTTGCAAACATTCATACAAGAGTATGATTTTCTTAAAAAGAGTCTAAGTAAATACTAAGTACTATAGTATGTCAAACTTTAACAGATTTTTTTTTTTGTTTGTTTCAGTTTTGTGAACATATTGTGATTCTGGCAGTCCTCAAGAAGGATTAATCATGATAGCCTTTCTTTGCCTTATTCATGATAACATCTCATAAACATCTGATCTTTGAAAATAAAATCAGAATCAATAACAACTAAAAACCAATAGTGGAATTAATGAGAAGCAATGGCAACAGAAACATTATGTTGGGTTTGCATATCATTAGTAGAATGCAGCATTAGCTTATCAAGAGGAGGCAGGAGAGAAGAAGCAGGTCTCTCTTTCTGACAACTGGACTTGAGCACTAGTCTGGAGGACTGAATGTTCCATTATCATCAGTCAATAACAGACATTTATGTATCTGTCACCCCACAAGATCAGCTACTAATTACCTTAATAATAGAATCTCATTTTCTCTTGTCTTTTTAATTTTAACCACAGATAGTTTCATCCATGAAGGTCACTTGCTTTATGGCACTGTTAACACAGACATATCACCATTAATACTTGAGTTAAAATATTTCTATAAAGCTAAAGAATTATTTTTTTCTGAATTTTAATCCATGGTCTTTGAAAAGGAGGATGAAGTCCTAAATTCTGGTTTGTCAGAAGCTTTCAGGCCTTCGGCAAGTCATTTAACTTTTTTGACTTCATTTTATTCACCATATAATAAAATAATTAGATTTGCAATCTAATGAATCACTCATATCTGAATTTTTGGTGATTCTATACCTAAACTTTTTTTCCCCCACAGGAATAATGATTGTATAGGAGGTTCATGCTGCATCCAGAAGCAAGAATTTTCAAATTGATCTCTTGGCTTCAACTTTACCTTCATGGGCAGGGAGGGCGCAGAGATGGTGAGCTAGAAGCAGCCACCACTCACCACTCTTTTTATTTTATTTTATTTTTTTCAGTTTTTGGCTGGGGCTGGGTTTGAATCCAACACCTCCGGCATACGGGACCAGGACCCTACTCCTTTGAGCCACAGTCGCTACCCAGAGTCCCACTTTATCACCCTCAGTAGAGTGCCATGGCATCACAGTTCACAGCAACCTCCAACTCCTGGGCTTAAGCGATTATCTTGCCACAGCCTCCTGAGTAGCTGGGACCACAGGCACCCCCCACAACACCCAGCTGGGTTCAAACCCTTCATCCTCATTATATGGGACTGGCACCCTACCCACTGAGGCACAGGCACCGCCCCCACTCACCACTCTCAAGGAGGGGATTGAAGGTGGCAGGGAGAGGTTCACCCATGGATAGGCCAGACAGAGAAAGCATTTTGAATCATCAGAAAGTGACTAGGCACACATGACATGGGGGAGAGGGAGGCAGGGGGATCCACCCGCCAGGACTGGAAAGCACCTGGGAGAAGCATCCACACATGGGAAAAGGTCGGGGAGAGATTGCTCAGGCTCTGCACTCCTCAGTGGACACTGTAACCTGCGCTGCAAGGGGGCTTCCCCACCACAACGGCCTCCCAGCTCAGCAGGGAGCTGCTTGGAAACAGTGCAGCACCACTGCCTTGGAGGGCAGGCACAATGCGTTCACCAACTTATAGCCCCAGGTTTCTGCAATATTAACTCTTCTGCTCATACATACTCTCAGCCCCAGAGTCAGCCCCAGTCAACACAGGGTGTGACTCCACTGCAACCACCTCCCCATTAACCCTGCCAGTAAAAGATGGCACTGTCATATTCACAATGACTGGATTCTGTACAGTGGCCCCCCATGCCCTTAACCAGCCACCTCTTGGGGATCCAAGCCGAGGAGAAGCCTAGCAGCCCTCAACATCAGTGGCTGACATCTTGTCACCTCAGTAACACTGCCACTGCCACCTGAGTAGTACACAGCAGCTCCCACCATTAGACCTGGGCAGAAGGAAAGTATCATCCACTGTGACTGCCAAGCAAGTCGCCATGCATCTCCCTGGCTCTGCCAGTGACAGGTGGCTCAGTGAGCTGTCAACCACTGGTGGTGGCCCTACAATTCACCCAGGCACTAAACAAAACTTTCAAACTGTCCAGGCATTTGCCAGGGTCCTGCACTTCACACCCTACCTGCCAAGGTCACAAGGCCCATTCCACTGTTGGATGCTTCAGTGACTCATCCAGGCTCCAGCCAAGGTCAGGCCACCCACCTCTGTGGAGGGAGACTTGTTGAGCACTACTTTTGAGAACTGAATGTTCCATCATCATCAATGGACCTCTGCTTGAGCTTCTAGCAGCAGCCTGGGACCAACCCACTTAAATAAATTAATATCCTCCAATACTGGCTTAAATAGTAACAACCAGAGGTAAGGGTAAGATGCAGGAGAACAGCTGTATTATAGGCTCTCAGTGAATCCATCTTCCCCTATGAGTCAGTCCTCCAGAGTAGAGCACAGAAATGCTATTTAGGGATTTTTTTTCTCTAAGTAGAGATTTCCCAGCAAAGAGAATAGGCACACCACAAACCTACCAGCATTGACCTGAGCAAAGAGGATTCAGATGAGAAAATATCTATCACCAAAAGAATTTTGGTAACATTAAAAAATAACTTGAGTCAATACTTCCAAAGGGTCACAAAGATCCACAACAATGGACCCCAAGTGAAAAGGAATTGCCAAAATGTCAGAAATGGAATTCATAAAATGGATTACAAACAAGATGAATGGAAATGAAGAGAAATTTGAAAATGAACACAAAGGCGCCAAGGAAATATTTCAGTACATAAATGAAAAATATGAAAAACGCAATAAAGCACTAGATAAAAGAATATATAAAAGAACTTAAAGAAATCACAGAGTCATTTAGAGAATTATACAGTACAAGAGAAAACTTCAATAGATAAGAAAAAAAATCAAAATTATGCCATTTATCATTTTAGAATATAAGGGAATAAAACTGGAAATCAGCTCCAAGAGAAACAATAAATTCTACCTAGTCATGGAAATAAACATATTGCTGAACAATTCTTGGATCAAAGAAAATGAAATTAGGATGAAAATCGAAAGATTCCTTTGAACAACTAAGGGGACATAAGCTTTCGAAATCTATGTGCATCAGAAAAAGCAGTCCTAGGGGGAAAGTTCATAGTATTAAATGCCTATATCAAGAAGAATCACTTTGGATAATGACTTAATAAAAATAAATAAATAAAGAAGAATCACTAACAACCTAATGTCACATCTCAAAATGTGAAAAGAAGGGGCGGGAGGGAGGAAGGGAGGGGGTGGGTCAATAAAGGGAGGGTTGGTAGGGGGACCACACCTATGCAGCATATTGCAAGTACAAGTTGGATCTATCAAGTGTAGAGCATGTCTTAATCCTATAACTGGGTAAATGAGGTGAAGGCTATGTTGTTTAGTAGGATGTAAGCATTCCAATTTGTACAAAAAGTCAATACATTGAATCCCATAATGGCATAAATGTATTTATGATCTATGTACAAATGACTTAATAAAAAAAAAGAACTAGAAAAAGAACAAACCAAACCCAAACCCAGCAGAAGAAATAATAATAAAAAAAGAACTCAGAGAAGTAAAATGGAAACAAACAACAACAAAAAATAATAGAAAAGATCAGTGAAATAAAAAGTTTTTTTTGGAAAGGTAAAATTGATTGGTCACCTGCCAGATAACCAGAAATAGTACAGAATGGAGTCAGTCTCAAATCAGAAATGAGAAAGGAGACATTACAACATGAATAGTACAAAAATACAAATATTATCCATGAATATTACAGAAACTTCCATGCAAATAAATTAGAAAATGAAGAAGAAATGGATAAATTCCCCAAATCACACAACCTTCAAGCCTGAATCAGGAAGAAATTGAAATTCTGAACAAACTGATAATGCACATTCATTTAAAGCAGTAACAACAAAAATCTCCCAGCTAAAACAAGTTCTAGACTAGACTGATGCACAGAAGAATTCTACCAGACCTACAAAGAAAATCGGTACTTATGCCACAACATCAATATAGAAGAAATCCTTCAGAACTCATTTTATAAAGCCAGTGTCACCTTGATGCTAAAGCCATAATGGTACACAACAAAAATAAGAAAACGACTGACAAATATTCCTTACAAACATAAATGCAAAAATCCTCAACAAAATACTGGTGAACTGAATTCAGCAGCATATCAAGTGAGTTTTAACCCAAGGATGGTTCAACATATACAAATCAATAAATGTGATCCATCACAGATACAGAAGTAAAAACAAACACCATATGATCATCTCAATAGATGCAGAAAAGGTACACAGTAAAATCCAGCATCCTTCATGATTAAAACCCTCAACAAACCAGGCATAGAAGGAATAGACCTCAAAATGATAAAAGCCATATATGACAAAGCCACAGGAATCATCGTGTTAAATGGGGAAAAGTTGAAATCGTTCCCCCTAAAACCTGGAACAAGACAAGGCTCTCCATTTCTATTCAACATAGTACTGGTAAGTCCTAGCCAGAGCAGTCAGGTGGGAGAGAGAAATAAATGGCACTGATAGTGGAAAAAAGGAGGTCAAGTTATCCCTGTTTACTGAGGGTAAGATCTTGCATCTAGAAAATCCTAAGCACCCCAGCAAAAGACTCCTAGAATTGACAAATAATTCTAGCAAAGTTCAGGATACAAAAGAATGCAATGTAAACAACAAGCTAAACATCAAATCAAAACTCAATATCATTTACAATAGCTACAAAGAAAATAAAATACCTAGCAATATACTTAACCAAAGAGGTTAAAGATCTCTACAAGGAGAGCTATAAAAATCTGATGAAATAAATCACAGATGACAAAACCAGTCAAAAAACAATCTTTGCTCATGGAATGGTAGAATCAACATTATTTAAATGCCCATATTGCCCACTGGGAGTTACAGATACAACACAATTTTCATCAAAATAATCTCTTATATCACAGAACTAGAAAAAATAATCCCAACCTTCATTGGTAAACAAAAAAGACCCAAATAGCCAAAATAATCTTAGGAAAATACTGATTTTTTGCCTCAGGCATCACTTTACCTGTCTTAATTTACACTATTTAATTTACCTGCCTTAAATTACACTACAAAGCTATCATAACCAAACAGCATGGCACTGATATAAACCCATATGGCTATGACAAACTGATCTTTAATAAAGCAGACAACAACATACACTTGGAAAGCAAGCCTTGTTCAATAAATAAGGGTGGAGAAATTGGATAGCCACGTGTAGAAAATGAAACAGGACCCTTATCTTTCATCACACACAAAAAATAATTCAAGATGAATAAAAGACCTAAAAGTCAAATACAAAACTATGAACCAACCCCCCAAAATAGCCAAAAGACATGAACATAATTTTTCAAAAGAAAATAGAAAAATGTCCTCTAAACATAGGAAAGAATGTTCATCACTAATCATCAGGGAAATGCAAATTAAAATTACAATGAGATATCACCCTACCCTTACCAGGATGGACATTATTAAAAAGTCACAACAGTAGAAACTGGCACAGACTCAGAAAGAAAAGAATGCTTTCCTATGCTGTCGGTGGCACTACAAATCAGTACAACTTCTAATTGGAAAACAGTATGGAGATTCCTCCAAGAAACAAATGTAGACCTACCACGTGATCCAGCAATCACACAACTGCGTATCTCCCCAGAAGAAAATAAGTCGCTTAATCAAAAAGACATCTGTTCTTGAACCTTTATCACAGCATGATTCACAATCACAAACCTGTGGAATTGAGCTAAGTGCACATCATTTGATATGAAAAATGGGTGTACTATTTTGTATAATTGTGTGTGTGCGAGTGATAGAGTACTACTCATCTATAAAAAGGAATAAAATGTGTTTTGTAGCAACTCCAGCGACAGAACTGGAGACCATCATCCTAAGTGTAATATCTGAGGAACGGAAAAACACCACATGTACTCTCCACTAATTGGAAGCTAATTGGTGGACACACACAGGTACAAAGAGATGTAAAAATAATTGGAAATCAAGGAGAGAGAGAGGAGAAAAAGGGGAGGGGTTAAATCTTACCTATTGGGTACAGTGAACACTATTCATGTGTGTTCAAAACACATGAACACCAAAAGCCCCAACTTAGGTATCATAAAAGGTATCCATGTAACAAAAACATTTGCACTCTCTTAATATTTTGAAATTAAAGAGAAAAAATATCCTAATAACCCCTCCAAAAACAACAGTTATGGTAGTCTAGCAACGTTTAAGCCAGAAATAAAGAAATGTGAGACCATATATTTTTTTCTTTTATTTATTTATACATAAAGAAATATTTTTCAGACTTGTATTTTCTAAAGTTTAAAGTCAGTGCTCCTACAGATTGTCCACTGTATAATGGCAGAATTCCTTTCAGAAACATAAATTGGTGCCCCCATCAGTGTGTATAGCTCTTGGCCAAATTTCTCATTCCTTGAAATGTTTTTCATTGCAAGAGTACAACAGGGTTGTCACTTTGAACTCCAAAACCTAGCTCTTCTGTAACATAATAAACTATTCTAAACAAAAAGCAAAAACTTACAATATAATAAAATTATCTTTTTTCAGTCTATCTCCATTCTACCTGTTCATGTCACTCTCTCACTAATGTCCTAAAACACATCACCCATGTCACTGTTTTCAACTTTATCTCATGGCACATTTGAACCTATAGTTAAACTTTCACAGCACACTTAAATTATGTTGATCCAAAAGAAGTAAAGAAATGTATATATATACTTACTGTGCTTTTAACTTTTTTCAAAAATAATTTAATTAATGATCTTTAAAATTGTCATAGCACACCTAAGATCCTCTCTTAGTGGAGGCACCTCAGTGAGCCACGGCACACTGGTTGAAAATCACTGACCTAGATTAATATTTAAACCCCTTGGTATAGGCATTTAGCAAAGCAAGTGGCCCCTGCCTTGGTCAGCAGTCTCACCTCTCCCCATTTAGCCCTATTTGCTCCAAGAAAACCAAACCAAAAGGAAAAAGCAAGCAAACAAACAAACAAACCATTTTCTGTTCCCTAAATATACTATGTGCTCTTTCATTCGATTTTTCACATTCTGTTCCCTTTTCCTGGAATTCTATGTTCTTGCTTCTCCTTGTATCTAAAGCTCTACACATGCTGAGTCTTCAGCACTCACTTCATACCATGCCCCCATCTGTCCTTCTTCCAGGCTTAGTTTTATATATACATTAATAACCTTTATTGCTCCTGTCTTACCCTGTGTAGGATAACCTTGTATGAAATTGTTATTTACTGCTGTATCTCTTCCAAAGGACGTGTAAGTTCCTAGACATAATAAAGCTTGCTTTTTGATTTCTCTTACTTGACACCTAGCCTAATGCTTCACACATGTTAGGCACCCAGAAAAATGTTGTTGAATGGATAGATGAAAGAACAAGGAACATGATGAATGGTGTAATTTATAAATAGTTTTTTTATATGTGCTGAATCTAATGTACTTCCTTCTACCTCACAACAGGTGGATGAACACACTAGTTTAATAAATAATAAAGATGGTGACTTTCACTGGACTTTTCCCTTTCTTTAAAATTACTTTTTTCCCAAAATTTTAAGTTGAAAACAAAAAGGAGGATCAATATAGCCTTGTAAAATACCATTTATATTCTTTCCCCAACAACTTCTCACTTCCACTTCATAGCACACCAGACAGCAGCGCTCACTCGTTAACTAGATAATAGCCAGCTAATTTTATGCACACATTTTCTAAATAGTCAGTACACACTTTCTCCCATCATCTGGGTTGAAAGGCCTAAATTCGGGGAATCAATTTTCTAGTCATTCTCTAAAAATACTTTTAAACGGAGCATTCATGTGAAGATAGTCTTGGCATTACTGAAGAGTAATTTTATAAAAATCTAAGTTGCCACTACAAGTTCACATTTTGAAACAGATACTCTATCATGGCTAGCCTGGAAAATAGTAGAAACACTGGAACCACCAAAAGTACAAAACTGGAAACGCTCTTATTCTCGACCTCAGATCTTATTCTACAAATCGAGATAATCACAATCGATTTCTTTTTGTAATATTGTAAGTCTAGAAGACTTATTTGGGGAGGAAAAAACTCACAAACACTTGGTACCACTTGAAATGCATACATTGTAAATTTCTGTAAAAGGAAATAGAATACCATTGAGGGTAAAAAGAAAAATCACACTCTACCAAGGGTAACAAAGTGCCCTAAAAAATAAACAATAAATAAATATAAAGTAAAAGAAAGGAATAATATTAATGTTTTCTCCCATGCAACAATAATTCTTAAGGGCTATTTCTAAAAGTACAGATGTTTGTTTTAGGCTCTATATATCTGTTACATAGTCAAATGATATGTTTTTCTCATTACAGGAGAGGTGCATTTGGTATATTTCTTTTTTAACAAGTTTTTAAAGTAAGGATATTCTACAATACGGTGAGAAAAAATTTTCAATTTCTCTCTTGCATGAAATATCTGAGCTAATAATTTAACTAGAAGAAGGAGACTCTTTTCATTAGACTTTCCCTTTCAACAACAGCTTTGTTAGCCTACTGAGTCATGACGAGTAATCCTTTATGTGCTAGGGTACGCTGTTCTTCCTGATGAACTAACAAATTAAAATGTAATGTGAAACGGTGGCAATGAGAATACTGAGGAATAGCCGCTGATGTGGGAAGGAATCTATAATTAAACCAAGATGTACATTTTAATTATAATTTCATCAAACTGATATACAGAAGAAAATGCTATGACTAAAGAGAAATCCAGGGAAACTATTACAGAATCCAGAGCCCGAGAGCTATGGCACTTGTCTCCTCCACCTTCCGCAGCTGGGCCTCTCCTCCAAAGCCTTATTTTACTACATTTTGCCAAATGTTAGGAATGATCAAATGATTTTTCCCACCCTCAAGTTAAGAGAATTATTCATCTGTTTTCTCTCTCTCTCTTTTTATTTTGGACATTTGGTCTGCTAAAAAGTAAAATGAACCACAGTACTTATCAGCTCAATTTATACAGATGGGATATTGAAGGCAACTGCCAGATACGAAAGCCATAGGTTAGCTACAAATCCATTCATGATTTTAAATAGTGGGGGAAAAACTCTTGGTGAATCTGTGACAATGCTGAACAATAAATGTAGAAGTCACAACATCAGATCACGTAATTTGCATTAATATGTCATCAAACAGATTTACAGACAGCTAAAAGAGTGCAAATGGTTTCCCATAAGATGATCAAAGTCATATTTACTGTTCATATATTTAAAAGTAAAATATCTCATTATTCGTTGACACATAACGCATTTAGTTTTAAGAGTCATATTCTGAAAAAGAGCAGAATCTAACATGCTTAGAAAACACTCAAACTCCAAAGCAATCATACATCAGAGAAATAGAATATATTTGGAGTTTATAGAATATATTATGGAAAAATTTTTAAATGTATACTGAGGAAAAATTTTAAGGACATAATTTTCATTTAAGCTTGCAAACTTTTCATGTTTTCTTTGATGTCAATAAATTTTCAACCATAATATCTACAATTATATTTAAGGAAGATGATTTAAGTTCTAGTATCACATACTAGAATTACAATTCATTTTACTACTTTCCAGGTTACCATTATACAAATTTTCTTCCAAAGCTACCGTGTTTCCCCCAAAATAAGACCTACTCAAAAAATAAGCCCTAGCAGGATTTCTATGCATTTGTTAAATATAAGCCCTACCCCGATAATAAAACCTAGTGATGGCCATGGCTATGCAGATACGCTATGTAGCCACACCATGCATTTTGGCTCAGAGAGGAAGACATCCCCTGAAAATAAGCTGTAGTGTGTCTTGAGAAAAAATAAATATAAGACAGTGTCTTATTTATGGGGGAAACACGTAGGTAAAATTTTCATAAGGAAGTTCTGAAGTCAGACCTATTGAACCATCACGACACATATTATTTTAAGAATTCTTAATTAGCAGATCAGTGACCTAACAGACCACATCAATTCATTCCAAGCACTGTAAAATATTGGCTCATTTTCTGAAGAAAATTTCAGTCTCAAAATATATTTCCCATGCATATAACTACTTTTTAAAAAATATATATATATGTGCATATCTACCTTTTCTCTCTCAAATGTTTTCACAAGTTGCATATGGTTTGAGCAGGGCTCGGTGTGTGCAGGGTTTGGGTGACTATAACTACTTTCACCAATGTAATTTAGGGAAAAGTTTGTTTTGGCAAAGAAACTCTAGTCCAACCTAGCTAGAATCTTTAGAAAACAATGAGAAAAAATATCCCACGTTACAAGTAGGAGCCAAAGTGAGAAATAACATTTTTGTTGTTTCTGCTCATATTAATATCAAATAATATTTTAAGTAACAAAAAGCTTTTATATGATAGTAAATGTAGAAAAAATAAAAGAAATAGAAAATTATCAGGCAATGCAATAGTAAGTGTTGCAGGCAAGATTCACTGAGGGATGCTAAAATAATTGGATAATTCATATAATCTCTGAACATCTTTCTCAATATATTTATTAGTTACAAAAGGAAAAGAGTAAATTTACCATGGACAGACCCAGTACCAACTATTTCCCCAGAGATAAAATATCAGGGGGGTCCATGATATTGATATATGATTCACTTCGGATGCATTACGTCTATAGGATACTTCCCAAAATTTATAATCTCAGCTTTATCCATACAAAAACATCACATAAGTGAGAGTCATTCTAGAAAGTACTTGACCAAGATAAAATATTTCAAGGCCATGAAAAACACGTAAAGATTTAGTAACTGTCACAGATTAACATAAACTAAAAAGAGAACAATGAAACATAATCTGACATTCTAGTTTGGATCCTGGAACAGGAAGATGATACTTGTGGAACAACTAGTGAAACCCCAATTATGTTTGCATATTACTTAATACTGCTGCACCGTGGTGAGTTGTACAACTACACAAAGAAATTTCACTAAGACTATGTCAGTTGATCACATTAGGGGAAGCTGGCTAATAGGCATCAACTCTCTCTGCCATTTTTTTGCAACTTTTCTGTGATTCATTGACTATTCAAAATAACTTTTAAAAGCCATTATAATGAAGCTTTCGAGTAGGTAATGAGGTAAATGAAACCAACTCACTCCAAAACTTTATATTGCTCTTTTACAAATGTTATAATTATTCATTATCCTAGTTCTTTTTTCCTCTACATAAATGGATGAGAATAATATAAACCAATGCAATTGCTTAAGCTTCCTTTGTGTTACCATCATAATGTTTACCAGTCATAAAAATTTACCTTGTCTATTATTTCACCAACTTCAATGTAAGCATCTATGGATTGCCACTACTTGTCATGCACTGAAGTAGATACGTATAAAATGATCACAATGCATCTATCTGCACATCATAATGAAATCTAGAAAAATAGCTTGTATAATTTATCATCTTATGTGCCCATGCTGACCCACTAGAAGTTAAAATTATTTCGAGTTTAATTGGTACATTTGCATGCATTTCACGGTTACATTCATGGCTAAAAATCTACTGGCATCATTGAGAAGATGAAGAACCTGAAGAATTCTGCCATCATTAAATTTGTGATAATGGCATGAGATCATATAAACAGATGGGACAAAGTATATTATTACAATACATGAGAAAGGTTTTACAACCTAAAGTCTGAACATGGAAAATAGCATGTGAGAAGCAGAGTAGAATGATGCAATCACAGAAGTTAAGCACAGTGTATTATCTCTGGCTGGTAGAGTAATCGAAGGAATACTCTATGAGTAGCAGTCCCAGAGATCTTATCGTAAATACTAATTTCATTAACTTTATATTTTAAATCATAAAATCTTTATTTATTCCCCCCTAATTTACCCAAAGATGTTACAAACTATTTCGTTTCCAAAAAAGAACAAGCACTACTGTACAATAATGCTACTCTCAGAATAACATGATTAGTAGATACTTTGACCTCACCAAGTTCAAAGTATGCATGTTATCAGTCAAGTGAAGGCCTGGTTTGCATATGATATATGGACTTGAACCACGGACATAGAATGACTGAGGCTTCAGGCTGCACATTAAGTTGAACCGATCATTTATAATCTAAATTGAACCAAATCATTTATAATCTAACATTCAATTGATATATTACTTTTGTGTCAATTTTCTTTTCATTTACTTTAAGTAATATTCTTTTGTATATATGTAATTTCATAAAGAAGGAGATTCAAAGAAGATTTCAGAGGAAGAAAAAAAGATTAGAGAAAGGAGACTAGAAAAGAAAGTCAGGTAAAAACCCTTTGGACGCTCAATAAGGTAGATGTGGGGAAAGATGATAAAACAATGGTATTAAACTGGTCAAAGACCTGGGGAAAAGTTTAAGAATCCAAAGGTGATTTTATAAATATAGAAAAATCTGTATCTGAACAATGTACACTACTATTACCATCATAATGGTATATAATAACTACCATATAATATAAATACTATTGCTATTATCAGAAATTTATAACATGAACAAATAAACCAAGAAGTCTAAAATGTTTTCTTCCTTTTTTTCATTTATACATCTCTGAATGGGCAAGGGACTAGTACCTGGCTATATTTTCTATCATGACAGGATGCCATGGGGAAAAGTATAAAAATAGATCTTTCATTAAGGGGTGTTTTTTATTTTAATTCCACAGACACAATATACAATCTTAATCTGATACAACAGAGAAAACATTTACTTAAAGGGAGAGCAGTGAAAAGCAAAGGCCAAATGGCCAGCAGGTGGGCTCCATTTGGCTTATAACATTTGGGGGAGTTTGACAACAAATTTGGCCACTTTTTAAAGCAGTAATATTTTTCCACCTGAAGCTGACGTACAGTAATGAGTGAAGTATTTAAACAACAATTGAACTTGTCTTTCATTTTCTGCATCTGAAGACAAAACTAAATCTAAAGTGGTAAGTAGAAGACCCCTCTGCTTCAGTCCTGGCTTCCCTCAAAAGTCTTCAGTTTCTCTCTAATGATTTCAGAGGCTGCTTCCCATCCTTAGTTGTGTTTATTTCTATACTCTATCACCTAGTATAGTACCTAACACAAAGTAGGTGCGTAAGTATTTTCTGGCCGGCTGGCTGTCTGGATGCGTTTTCTAGAAAATCTTGCCTTTACACACGTTTCTAAATAGCATTTGTTTACTTTGAGTTGTTATTTATATTTCCATGTCTCTGTATAGTCTTTCTCAAAAGGAATTCCATATTAAAACATTTCAGAAACTAGGAGTCTATCCCTGTTGGAAAAAACTCTTATACAAAAATATGACTCATAAAGCAGAAAGACCCAGCCTCTAGACAAGTATCCATACCGCGGAGCAACTCAAAGAGATTTTTCAGTATGTGCAGAGGGTTCCAAATACACCTACACATTTTAATTTTAAAAATCATATATAAATTGTAGTAATATATGCTGAGAACAAAAGATGAATACAAGTCATGTTGAGCATCTCTTATAATTGCAGAAGTGAAATGTGACTTGATTATTACAAATTTAATTCATTTTTTTTTTCTTTCTTAAAACTTGTATACATTTTTTTGGCACCTCTGTTTTTACCCAAGGATGGGGAGTGCACTGGATGTCATACAAGAAATTCCTAGGCATAAGTAAACCCAAATAATAAATTGTTTGCTCCAAAATATTTCATCCTTTACTGTTTTTGTCTGTTCGCAAGCCCAAGACCCTTCACTGAGAGGGAAGTTGCCCAGCACAACATTTTACTGACATGCTTAAAACCTTTTAATACAAGCTGAAAAGTATGATGACAAGTGGAAGTCACAATTAGGGGGAACGAACTGCTGGGGCTCCTGACATATTTCTTATAAATTCTCTGGATGAACTTCGATTCTTGCCTTGAAAAACAGAGGTTAAGCCTGAGTAGACATTTTACTGATATTCATGAAACAACTAAAAGAATACAAACAATTTCTTTGTCCCATGGCAATGAAATATTGTTTCAGCAGGCCAGAACCTCCTTCTGATCTGGTCCCCATTTTCCTCTAGTTTTAATGTAGTTCCAGGGACGTCTGGAGGAGAATCTTCAATACACTGTTCATTAGCTCTCCACCCTTCAATTTTACCTAAGTCTCAATTCCTTAGTCATGAAAAGTGACTGTTTTTTCCCCTTGCTTACTATATTGAACTTTTTTTTAATATGAGGAAAAAAGGTGAAGCATTTTATAAAATATTAAAATACTTATCATTACCATCATCCTTGCCCTAGCCCTCCCGCCTCCTCCTCCTCATCCATTTTTTCTCAACCCGCATCAGGGCCCATCCCACGGCCATGACTCTGAATGTCGGTTTGCTTCCTTGTTCATTGTTTCCTCTCAAAAATCTTAAAACCTAACTAAGCCTTTGGCGCCCACTGCAGGTGGCAAGGGGAATCAATTAAATCCCTTCTGGCTAAATTCTTCAGTGTCTTTAGCTCAAGTGTTTTTTGTTGGTTATTCTGCTATCGGTTAAAGAATCTCACTTACTGATCTCTTCAACTTGTGAACCCAATACTAACTTAATATGTATAAATATAAGGTGAGATTAACATCATAACAAACTAAGAAAAACCATAAGGGCTTAATGTATATTAATAATTACATTTGTTGTAAATTTTAACGACTTACATAGCCACACAAGATGTTAGGTTGTCTAATTCTGTTCTGACATTGTCTGCAATTTTCATGTTATAGCTGTTTAATGAATCTATTTGACACTTGTGATATGTTTTAGTTGTTTCCTAGAATAGTACTAAGTATTATAATAGGCAGTGAATACTTGTGAATGAATTAAACACATGGGTGGAGGTACACTAATCTGCTAAGGCAGGTAAAAACCCAAACTCCCCTCATAATAAGTTAAATCTGAACAGACAGTATTGTATGTGAAAAGAAGAATAATGATTTAGTAAATATCATAAGCCTACAAAACAAACATAAAAATGTAATAGAAGAATGTGTTCAGTTTATTTTTAACAATTCCTAGTAAAATCAACTGAGAGATTTTTCTCAAAATTTTACTGCTGTAAGATCTTGAGAATCTTTTTATTTCAGGAACTATAACACATTTTCAAGTGTCATTTGGTTGTGAATATAGCCATAAATAAGGAGATTCTCAGATAAGATTTAACAGTTTTTTTTTTCTGTTACAAAAAACCTTCAGTTAATTATACCTTTAAAAATGAAAAAAAGTAGACTGTAGTTCTTTGTAACTGCACCTACTACACATTTCTTCTATAACAAATTGATATGATTATAGAATCGTAGGTTTTGGGATTTTTCAAAAGGCTGAAATGGACTGTAAATTTAAAGGGTTTATTTTGAACCTGTGTAATTATAATAATAACCTTTAATTCTTTCCTAATGGTCTAGATGGAATTAATTGGTCATTTCATAATCGGGGCTCATCTTGTTTGGAATTTTAAAAGTCTCTTCTTTCTCCTAATGGGTTCTATCAAGCTTAAAATGTTCTGAAAGCACATCTTTAAGAGCCTTGGCATCCCCCCCACCCCACTTTTCCCTTTCATCTTCTACATTATTTGCAAAGAAGAAGAACCCATTTTATTCCTTTGTAATTCTGCTTTGGTCAAGCTATCATTTAGATCTTATTAACAGTCTTTTCCTCGTAACTATGTTTCCTATATTGAGACTTTTTATTGGAAATACGATACTATTTACAAAAATCTAAAATCTGTTTTTTGCTTAGTGGAAATTCTAAGCTATCAAATTTCTAAATAGCTGCCATGCTGCCATCTTCTGGTTATTCTGCAAGAGTTTTTGAATGCCTAGAAGCTTTATTTTAAAATGCATCCTGATGTATTTTTAAATGCTTTTTTAAAAGCCTATTAAATCAAGGACGTACATTTGTATTATGAGAACCACTGTATCAAGAAGAGTTCAGTGGTCTAAAATCCTACAATGCATAATCTTTATACTTTAAGTATAAAAATCGAATGGGTAGCAGAACATAGAGAAATGTTTCACCTTAGAGCCCATTGAAGGTTTCCTGACATTTTTCAATCATTATTACCCTTTATATCATTTTTCACATGTTCTCAATGTGGCAGCAAGAGGGTACCACTCTCTAAATGAGTGTGAAGATTTTCCACATACACAATTCCCTTTCAGATTAGCACTAAAGGTGATTTTAGGCTGTTGCATGTAACACTGAAGCATTTACCAATTTAAGTGGCTTATTTTCACTTTCACACTCTGCTAGAAACTACACAGGCCAGTGACCCACAACCGAGGACACGGTAGAACAAGTCTGTACATATCTTGAAGGTATTTTTTTTTCATTTGTTTTTAGGGATCTTTCAGACCTACAGCACCCTCTTGTTTGTGTGATAGTCTGATCTAGTGAAGTTGAATTTTTTAATGATATTCCCACTTACCCCACTGGTATTTTCATCCTAGTATCCCTGGAGACAAACATAGAAGCATTTATATATGAGATAAATTTTGGTCTCACACTGAAACCTGATTTTAAAATGTAAGGTATTACATACGTTGCTTCAAATTTAAATGAAGAAGTGCACTTAGTGGCTTCAAGGCATATGCTATATTCAGCTGGCTATATGACAGTGTAAATCATAAGAGCTCTTTGAAAATCATAATGCAAATGGCCCCAGTAAATGTTTAGCAACAGAGGATTTTCCCAATTGTTTATGAAGAGCAATCCAAAACCTAAAGCAATTGAGAGAGGTGCTAATTTCATTCCCGTTATTAGTAATTAGTGATGGAATTTAATGATGTTTCTAAGTAGTTCAGAAACTTTGTCATATAAACAGGACATAAAATGTAGTTTTTAAGCTTTATAGCCTTGGGCAAACAGGTATTTGAATAATCAACACATTTGAGAGCATATGCCAAGTTTAAATGGCAAAACTGGCCCACTTATCATGGGCCCAGAAATGACCTCCTAACTTGTGGATACAGTGTGTGTGTGTGTGTGTGTGTGTGTGTGTGTATTGTACCAAATCCAGATGGTTGATAACTATTTGTTTACCAAACTGGAGGACCTGAAATTTCTGTCATTGCCATGACAAAATTATTTTTTAAACATATTTTTGTTTTTTGTTTCTTTTTTTGCAGTTTTTGGCCAGGGCTGGGCTTGAACTCACCACCTCCAGGAGGGGGATTGGAGGGATCACTTCTGAGGTTTATCTTACAAGGGTACAAGTGAATCTTTCTAAGAGTAGAATGTGAATGTTTTAAAACAATAACTAAGAAAATGACATGAAGGCTATGTTAACCAGTTTGATGGAAGTGTTTCAGATTGTGTGTGAAAACCCCACACTGTACCCCAGAAGTGCATTAATGTACATAGTTACCACTCAATAAAAAAAAATTAAAAAAAAACAAAAAACAAAAACAAAATTATTTTTTAGTCTCCTACAGTCACAAAAATTGCTGTTGAAAGTTGATGCCAATTGAATGGATATTCTATTATTCCATCGCTTTACTACAAATAAAAGGGACATGTCTATTTATAACACGTGTGGTTTGATCCATTTCTATAACTTGTTTTTCCTCAAATGATCTTAATAGTTTTAATAACCATAATACAAAGAAAAAGTACCACTCCTACCAGGTCAAACCCAAGGCCTTCTATTATGAGCAGCAAATGAACTTTATGATTAAAATACCCACACATGTGTATACATTCAATAGAAGTAGCTAGATAAATGGATGGATAGATAAATGACCATCAATATGCATCTACTAAATTTATTATATGTTATTAAAAGATTATCTCTATTCGTAAAAAGCACAATCACTTATTATACTCAAATTAATTCCTCTTAGACACATCTTAAACCTGAATCAAAAAGGAAAAATATTTTTAATCACTGTTTTAAAATGTTCCAAGTTCAACTCAGGACATATCATGTTAGGAAAAAACTATGTGATGGTCAAAGTCTCTCACTTGTTCTCTCTCCTAGTTAGAAGTCATCTACTGGGTTTCCATTAGGTGAAATCCCAAATGCCGGTTAACTTTAAGAGAAGAGACAAAAAAAATATGAGCCTGGCTAACAATATTAGCACAAACTTTCATCCTTATAAATGTCTTCAGGATAAAATAGGCTATTAGTTGTACAGTACTGGAAATATTTTAACGAGGAAATGAGTCTTGACTTGTTGACTATTGTACATACGAGATCTAATATGATTTTCAAAACAACCCTGAAAAATAGTAATTAGTATCTTCTCATTTTACAGATAATAAAACCAAGGCTTACAGAGATAGATATTTTGTCTGAAATCATCCTGGCAATAACTGACCCAACCAGGCTCTCATCTGCTCTGCTAAACTGTCACACTGACAAAGATAACTTTACTGGCAGTATCAAGTGAGAACAAACTGGAGGAAAGAGAGCCTCAAAGCTAAAGATAATAGTATAGAAAAGATGGCAATAATCTAAACGTGAAATATCGCAGGTCTAACTAAATACAGGAAGCACAAATAGTGGAAGCAGCTTTACCAGAAGAAAAACACGCGTTTCATTGACCTTTCTGGCATAGGCCGCTGACACACTCTGGATCTTCTCATGGTTAAACGTCCTTGTAAATTTTGTAAATACTTTAACCACAAATAGTTAAGGCTCTGTCTCTATTTCGGGTTCCAATCTGTCATATATTTTGTTTCTGTCTTATGGTGATAGAGAGGCCGCACATAACGTAAAGACATCTGGTTAGGGAGGTATTTGGGGGATATATTTAGTTTCTTGATAGTGGAATATATTTATGAAACATGCAAAATGTCTTTGCACAAGCAAATTAAGGAAGACTATCCTACGTAGGAAAAGTTTTCAGGAATAATATCACCCATGTGTTAACACATTCAGCTTTGATATAGGAAGTCACAGGGAGGAGGTCTCATCACAATATTGAGGTTCATTGGCTCCCAGCGCAGGAAGCATTTGGGAGGTGGCAGAACATGATGTTTGAATTGCGAGGAACCAAAAAACAAGTCTGAGGAAAATTCTGAATCATCAAGAAAATAAATTATAACCGTATTATAAGTATTGTGTTTTCATTGATACTTATGAAAAAAGGATATCCAAAAGAAATACACTGTAATAAGTAATGGAGGATATACTAATATACACAATAAACTTTTTTCTTATTTTTTGATGAGCATGAAGTGATGCAGATTTGATCAGTATTTCTTTGTTGTAGGGTACAAACTTCCAGTAGGAATTCAAATAGCAAATATGCCTATATATGAAATAGCAGGTTTTATGTCTCATGGTATCAGATCATGTCTTAGCACATCTGACACATCCCCCAGCAACGTCCGGTGGTCTCAGCCTAAACAGCCAGTAAAATTGCCTCTGAGGCAGCAAAATTATCAAATTATACTGAAGAAAAAACAATATATGTTTCTGTTCTCTCTACAGAACATGATGCTACAGAATCATCATATGAAGAGGCAACCAATGACTATGCAGCCCCAAAATAAATAAAATGTTACAGAAACATGTTAAGACAAAGAGCATTATTTTTCTGAATTTTGAAGTATTTGTCAGTCTATTTAAATATGTGATTTCTTATGATTTCTCTTCTCATTCTTATTATTCACTTTCAAATATACAGTGTTTTTGGCTCGGCGCCTGTGGCTCAAGCGGCTAAGGCCCCAGCCACATACACCTAAGGTGGCGGGTTTGAATCCCCAGCCTGGGCCCGCCAAACAACAATGATGGCTGCAACCAAAAAATAGCCAGGCGTTGTGGTGGGCGCCTGTAGTCCCAGCTACTTGGGAGGCTGAGGCAGGAGACTCGCTTGAGCCCAGGAGTTGGAGGTTGCTGTGAGCTGTGATGCCACAGCACTCTACCCAGGGGGATAGCTTGAGGCTCCGTCTCAAAAAAAAAAAAAAAAAAACCAAACCAAATATACAGTGTTTTTAAAGAGGCCTTCCAAAATGATATGAAATTTTATTCCAAACATGAATCTATCTCTCAGTTAGAAAGAAAGAAAAAATAAATTTAAAAAAATAAGAAGTTGGGACAATGGATAGACTTTTTAAAGGTAAACTTGCTAACACTCTGATTTAATAGCATGGAGAGTCAAAGAAAATTCCACCATACCTAGTGTAGGTGTCTGGGTAGTGAAGTGAGAAAGATTCTAGGTTTGATTAGAAGACAGTTCAATTTTAGATACATGATGTCTGAGGAATCAATTAAACACATAAGTTAAAGGCAGGAGGAAGTTAAAACTATTGCTTTGATTTTCAGGAAAGAATTGAAAACAGTCATAAATATTTAAGAAGAATAAACAATTAGTGATTGTTCAAGCTAAGAAAGTGGATGAGAGTACCCAGAGGTGGACGGTACAGCTGAGAGAAATGGATGGAGCATAAAAAGAACTGAAGAGTGATGAACATGGCTGGGTGTGGTGGCTCATACTTGTAATCCTAGCACTCTAGGAGGCTGAGGCAGGTGGGTGGTTGAGATCAGGAGTTTGAGACCAGCCACGCAAGAGTGAGACTGTGTTGCTACTAAAAATAGAAAAATTAGCCAGGCATAATAGTGGGTGCCTGTAGTCCCAGCTACTTGGGAAGCTGAAGTAAGAGGTTCACTTGACCCCTGAGTTTGAGGCTGCTGTGAGCGAGGCTGATGTCCAAGCACTCGGGGGCAACAGAGGGAGACAGTCTCAAGCAAAGCAAAGAAAAAAAGTGTGAAGAATATGAGGGTTAAGATGAGAAGCAAAAAACTGTTCAAGAGGAAAAAAAATTTACAAAGGTATGCATGTTGTAAGCAGACAGTTGAATTTTTAAGAAAGACTATATGAAAAATCCAAACACGGAAAGGTCTTCAGGGATACAAGGATGATAAGGCTTGAGAAAAGATTGCTAGTATTTGGGAGTTTCTTGAAATCTCTTTATTGAGGTGTCTGATTGACATGTGAAAAGCTGTATAAATTTAATATATACAATTCAGTGAGTGTAGAGGTAGATACACATCCATGAAACCATCACCACAATCAATGCCGTAAACTTAGCACAAAAAGTAATATTGAAAAATTTAATGGTTAATTTAGTGTAATCTGTTTTTGTCAATTAATGGAGATAAAATGCAGTTACCTGAATAGTATATGAATAAAGTTATCTAAGTATAGTTACATGAATACTAAATGCTAGATCTGACAGCAAAGGCAACGGACACACACTGCACTACAATAAATGTGGTTAAAAAATATTCTGTAAGAGAATGTTACAAAGATTTAAGAAAATAATAAATTATAATTAAAGAAAGAATACAACATATGGATATATAATGTCTGGATTTATACCAAATGGATAATACTGTTACCCCTGGATTGTGGAATTTCAGGCAGTTTGATTCCCTTTATGTGTGTGTTCCAAATTTGAAAAAAAAAAGTTACCTTTTAATAATACTCTAAATTACATATTTAAAGTTACATGTAAAACATGTTTAACATATTGATAAAACATATTTATAAAAGATGTTAAAATAAGAAAAGGTCTAATATTTAAGGCTAGTTAAATCATAAAGAAGGTACTGAAAGAGAAGGCAAATATCGAACATAATAGATGCAACAAAAACTTCAACAAACAGGGAAAGTTAGACTCACTAAGCCTGTAGTCCCAGCTACTTGGGAAGCTGAAGCCGGAGGTTCACTGGAGCCTAGAGGTCTGAGGCTGCTGTGAGCAAGGCTGATGTCCTAGCACTCTAGTCTGGGCAACAGAGGGAGACAGGCTAGAATTTGATGAAAAGAATCTTCTCTCATCAAGTTGGGAAGGCAATACCAATGGAGTAAGAAAATGACAGATTTCCAGTGAAATGAAAATAAGTTAAAGAGTTAAAATCTGAATATACTGATTTCCTAGATAAGATAAGGGATTCATATTCCAGCAAAATTTGAGAAAGTAAAACAAGGATTAGAATAAGGTGACCAGATTTTAACATTGGTAAAGCGGGACACCACTGATGGGGGAGGGGCCTGACAACAATGCAAACTTTGATAAGCAGTTCTCCATAATCAGTTCTCAACAATTATTTGTTATTATTAAAGTTTAACATTATAAAATTAACAAAAATAATATAAAATGCATATCCTGGCTAAATAGCCACATGGCAGCTGAAAACCATATATTCCCTTCCTGTTCTCCTGTGTTCCCTAGCTTGTCATGCGTTCTTTCCAAAAATCAGGGCTTTTGTAAAATGCAGCAGGATGAAGGACAAATTGGTAAAAATCGGGACTGTCCTGCCAAAGTGGGCTGTCTGGTCACCTTACTCTAGAGAGGGAGGGGCTACTTGTTTGTTCCAGACAATTTGGCTCCTTCTGAGCTAATTGTCCTTGCCTAGAAGCAAGGGAGGGTATCTCCTTCTGATACCTTGGCCCAGGAGAGGAGTAGGGAGTTTACATTAGCCTTTTCATTTCCAAATGAAGTTACATTAACCTCTTCATTCCCAAATGGAGTTATATTAACCTTTTCAGCAGCCAAAAATCTATATTCCCTTCCCATTCTCCCGCCGTTCCCTAGCTTGTCATGCATTCTTTCCAAAACTTGGGACTTTTTAAAAATGCAGTAGGACACGGGGACAAATTGTTAAAAATAGGGACTAGTCACCTTAGGTTAGAACCTCATAGAACAGCCTCCAGGGAAAAAGTCCAAGGGAGGGAAATATAACAAAATTTACAAAGGGATATTGAAGGCCCAAGGTGAGTCTGATAATCACAAATTTTAATGGATCAAACAAATATCATTATGGTATTTTCTTCAATACCGTTGCAGGAGAGAAAATCTTTCTTTCCTCACTCGTTTCTAGGTTCATGGCTGAGGCAACTATAATAAAGGAGAAATCAGGCGGCACCTGTGGCTCAAAGGAGTGGGGTGTTGGCCCCATATACAGGAGATGGCAGGTTTAAACCCAGCCCCAGCTAATAAATAAATAAATAAATAAATGAGAGAGAGAGAGAAATCAACAAGTATACAAATGTTTTTTAATAGAGTTTTATCTGGCACAGGAGACTTCAGAAAAAAATCACCCAAAGAAACAGGGAAACTTAAATATTTTTCATGCTAAAATTTTATGAAGTAGGTATTTATAAAGTATGATTGGACAAAAGGCATATGGTATAATAGTAATAAACTTGGGGTGGGGATTGAGTATGGGCTGTTCAGATGCTACTCTGTGTCCCTATGTCTTTAGAAATAAGAACAATCATTTTCCACCAAGTATAGCGAAGGGACCTCTCCAATGGGAATCTTATGACCTACTTCAGGGATGAGGATGAGAGAACCTCATAGTGTGACTTTCCTGTTTCTGCTATGTATTTAAGATCCTGTATTTTGGGTTACTATGTTCTAAACTCCATGAACATGCAGAAGTCTAAGTGTAAATTAGAAAAAAAGAGGATGTTTGAGTTGCCATATGCAGATTCAACAAGAAGGAAGGAGAGCCGTTGTCAGGGCACGTTGGCTGAAGCAAAGGGATCGTTTGAGCCCAGGAGCTGAGATGCAGGGAGCTGTGATGGATGATACCACTGCACTGTAGTCAGGGCAACAGTGAGACGTTGTCTCAGAAAAACAAACCAAAAACACTGTGAATGTTGAAAAATTTTGCACACTAGATCTATAGCCCAGGTATTCACAAAGCATAAAATAGCATAATAAAAATGACAGGAATTATTGCAGAATCAAATGTATATATCACATGTATAATTTTTCCAACATATTTGATCATGAAGTTCTCTGTAACTTACATATTTTAAAAATAAAAGCATTAACTTCCACATAGGAAGTAAATGAGGAAGGCTTATAGTCAGCTTGAAGAGTGTGTTAGATGCTAATTGACTAGGTTGAGGCATAAGTTTTGGACAGAGAATTGAACTTAAAAATGAAAGGCTAGAGAAAGGTATTATAGAATGTAGCTCTTTAAATGTGTTAATCAATCGAGTAGAATAAAAAGATCATCAGAATTTGAAAACTGTAAGGGCAGAATGGATCATTCAAAGGATATTGATGTTGCCCGTGATCTTCTGAAAGGCTAAGGAAAGGAATATTAAAAGGCCAGTACCAAACCCTCCAAGAGGCAATGAAGGCAACCACTTGTGAATCACTAAGTATACATTCTAAAAGAATGATATACCATTTTCTCAGCCTGCAGATGAGGAAGAGTCTAAGGCTGAGCGTCCTTAGCTCAATATTCCACAAACACTCTTAAGAACCCAGATAAAGCCAACTATTGCTACTGTCAAAATTCACAAAGACCAAACAGTGTATTTGTAAAGAACGAAAAAGTGTCATGGCATTAAAGGAAAGCTAGCTGTAAATAAAATAGTTTAAGAATATGGAGAAAGTTCTTGGAAATAAAATGATGATGCAATAAACATAAATAAAGAGCTGAAAGTAAGAAGAGAGTTTGGGGCCTTCACAGAAGGGCAAAGTAAGGAAAAGGAAGTAGTAATCTAAAGAAAGTTGAAACTAGAAGATTCTTTGGCACAGAGATTGCATCCTGAACTTTGACAGAGTTCAAAAGACAAAAGAAAAAAATAAAAGGCCTAAAAACACAGAGAGAAAAGATGAGGATTGAAGCTGCCTTATATTATAAATACGAAGTCTGCAAGTTTCTCAGTCCCAACTATTCCTCAAGGGGGCTGCAATTGAAACTGGTAAATTAAACATTTTTTAAAATAAATACATTTATTTACTTTTAAGAAATCCTGCATAGTATATTCCTTTGGGGTTATAATAATGCCCATTTTTGTTATAAAATGTTTAAAATCTTCTCCAGATTAGAAAAAAAAATTATGTTTATTTACTTTAACACTGTTCAAGGCTGAGTGCTGTGGCTCACATCTGTAATCCTAGCACTCTTGGGGGTGAGTAGATTGTGTGCGTTCAGTACTTTGAGATCAGCCTGAGCTAGAGGGAGACCTCATCTCTACTCAAAGTAGAAAAAACTAGCCAAGCATCTTGGCTGGTGACTGAAATCCCAGCTACTCTGAGGCTGAGGTAAGAGAATTGCTTGAGCCGGATAGTGTGAGGTTTCTGTGAATAAGGTTGATGTCATGGCCCTTTAGCCTGGGGCAATAGAGTTAGACTCTGTCTCAAAAAAATAAAATAAAATATGTTGTTCAAACTCAAATGAACTCAGAACTATTTGAAACTGATCTTACAAACTGATGAAAGGGAACAGGTGATAATAAAGTAAAAGCCCCGAAACTCAAGGAACAGGCCTAACTAAATCAGCCACTGTCTCCTCATTTCCTTGACAATAGTTAGTCTCTGTCCCCTTGTTTCCTTCTTTATAATTGCTACATTGGAGTCACACATAGTTGTTATACAGGATTTAACTTTCTCTGCATAGCTAATCAGAAAGATTTTTATTCATTTTTTAGTTTTTAGCTTTTTGAGATAGATTCTTACCCCGGTAGAGTTCTTTGTCATAGCAACCTCAAACTCTTGGGCTCAACTGAAGTAGCTGGAACTACAGGCACCTGCCATGATGCCAGGCTAGTTTTTCTACTTTTAGTAGAGATAGTGTTTCACTCTTGGACAGGCTGAACTCCTGAGCTCAAGCAATCCACCTGCCTCATCCTCCTGCAGTTAGAATTATAGCTACGAGTCACTGTGCCTGGTCACTTGCAAATTCTTAACTTTTCTCAGTAGATAACATCACCTTTTAGAACCCTAATGGTAGTTTCTAAGATATCTTCCAGGCCCAGCATTCTAGTGGACTGGCTGACCCATCCAGAGCAAGAAACTGACTCAAGCACCTGGTCCTGAATTCCAGTGGGTGGGCTGACCCATCCAGGCCTGAGGCCAAGGGACTGATGTTCTGTCCCAAACCATGCTGAATAGCATGCCCTGATTTTTCAATCCTCTGCGCCCCCCACCCCCTCCGAAATTGTCTTTAAAAACTCTGTCTCCCAAATTCTAGGGGAGGCAGATTTGAGAAAATCCTCCTGCCTCCACACTGGGTGCTACGAGAATAAGCTCCTTCTCTGCTGTAAACCCTGCTGTCTCTGGGTATGAGCTTCCTCATGGTCAGCGGGCAGATGAACCTGTCTGGGCAGCAACACATTTAGAGAAAAAGGGGCTAGAATAATCTTGAATTGTGGATGCCTTGGAGAAAAGTGACCAGAGCAAAGGACTAATTGATTAAATGATTTTCAAAGCCCCTTGACATGATGTATAACTATGAATTATGTATCTGCAATTGTGTATGGGTAATCTAAAACTGAATGGATAAAAGAAGGAAAAAACACTGTCTATAGACAGTGGGTTCCTGGAAGACAGAAACCACTTGTTTGATCTCTGTAGCTTAGTCAGCAAACAGTAGATACTCAATAAACATATTGAGTATATTTACTCAATAAACTGATTGATACTTAATATTAGGTGTTTATTTATGTGTGCCCAATTTAATGACTATGTCTTAATTCACAAAGCACAAAAGCACACGTTCTTTATTAACATTTCAATAAATGAGCTCATCCCCACCTCCTGCTGATAGCAACACGTCAGCAGTTTAAAGTTTGTAGACAATAGCCACTCAAAATTTTGTGAATTTTTTTTTTTTTTTTTTTTTGAGACGGAGCCTCAAGCTGTCCCCCTGGGTAGAGTGCCATGGCATCACGCTCACAGCAACCTCCAACTCCTGGGCTCAAGCGAGTCTCCTGCCTCAGCCTCCCAAGTAGCTGGGACTACAGGCGCCCGCCACAACGCCCGGCCATGAAAATTTGTTAAGGGATATGCAACATAAGTGTTTACATCCAATGCAAGGAAGTAATGATTAGCAGAGTTTTTTGACAACTGCTCAAGCTAAGAGTTTAGAATGCGTTTAAGGAAGAAAGATGTTATAAATGAGTCACCTGACTGATTTTTTTTCTTTTTGCATTTGAGACGGTAAAAAGAATCAGACACATTTAAAAGTCAACGTCTATCAAGAGTAAATATTAGGCACGTCCATCACCTAACAACTTTAAATTTTAGTGGTCTTTCAAGTGACAGATACAAATGGGAATTTTATGATGAGTATCTAGAATACATTCAGAGAAAGGTAAATGCTTTCATACGCATAAGTCCTCTCTGATGAAGGAAAGCCACTAGCTTAAAGCCGATGCTCCTTTTTTCTATGCTGCATCAGTATAAGCAAGCTAAAGAGAATAAAAAAATAAAAAGTCGTTTCCAATACAAAAGAGGGATGAAAATGCACTCTATCTAAATTCCAAGGGGATTTTCTCTTTGTCAGAGGCCGCCCTTGCATAAACCCTTCTGAGTATTAAAGGCATGCTAATCTCACAGTGGCTCTTATTACATCTCTTCAGCTGTTAATTTTAAATAATCTGTAGAAAGGCAAAGTTTACCAAAGTAAATAAAGCAAACGTCTCCCTGTGGCCATTGGACAGCAAGTGAACAAAATCTTTGTTGGATTAAGACAAGTAGTTTAATCTGGGATTCTGAGAAACCAGGTCTATTTTATGAACTGATTAGTCAAGAATTATTCTGTGTTTATAACAATTCCACGGTTGGAAGAGACATTTCAACTAATTGTTAAAGGTTAAACTCACCAAGTAAAAGGCTACTAATTAAAATGCCTCCCAAGAAATTGGCCAGTGCATGCCCTGTTTTTGTGTTTTCTATGAACCAGAAGGATGAATATTAAGGTATTCTCATCAAAGTACTTGTTAGTACAAAACTCTAAGCAAGTTGTGCTCTTAATCACAAGAGCATAACGAAAGCAAATAAAGGTTAATATTTGGTGTAAATGAGAATAGAGTCAGTCTGACAACTCAAATATAAGTGCACAGAACAAGTTGAGTAATATTGAGGAAAAAATAGTCTGTTTTATCTTATATATTTCAAATTAAATTTATTTAGCATCACCGCTCCCCCACCCCCAACTTAATTGCAATCCAATGATACAAAGACATTATCTGAGTCATGGTCTACCTATTGGAAGACTGTCTTCTCCTTAAAAGCAGAGCACAAAGTCTAGTCCAGGTTTGGGCAATAACGATGATTTGAATTCACTTTAAAATGGGTTTACTTTACTCCGGAAACAGAAAACAATGAAATAGAAATAACTGAGATCAGGATCCTAGTGGGTAAATGTGGCCCCCATTGTCTCTTGTTTTTTATTCTTGGCAATAGTGTAAACTCAGATATCCTCTAGATCAAAAAGACACACAGCTCACTTCTTAGTATTTGAAATTAAGTCACTACATTAGCTTACAAATAAGGCAATAATTTGCCCCTTAATTAGGTACATAACCCAAATTTAATCTCTGGGTTTCAGATATGAAGATCTTGTTCTAATGTTTGGGCCATCTCTACTTATTTACATCTCTGTTCTATAGTTTTGGTATCTTGTATGTATATATGTTTAGAAAGTTTTGTTATGGTGGCTCCTGTGGCTCACTGAGTAGGGCACTGGCCCCATATACCAAGGGTGGTGGGTTCAAATCTGTCCTCAGCCAAACTGCAACAAAAAATAGCCAGGCATTGTGGCGGGCACCTGTATTCCCAACTACTCAGGAGGCTGAGACAAGAGAAGCACCTAAGCATAAGAGCTAGCAGTTGTTGTGAGCTATGACACCACAGCACTCTACCGACAGTGACAAAGTGAGTTTCTGTCTCCAAAAAAAGGAAAGAAAAGAAAGTTTTCTTATGGGAAAGCCTCATCATATAGACACATCACAAAAGGTACAGTCAAGGAAGGTAGAAGTGCATTTCTTTATTCAGATCTCCATCCTCAATAATGGAGAACAAGGCCTGGCTTATAGTCGGTTCTCAGTACATGTTTGTTGAATGAATATGTCTATCAACCTGTCCTCCATATATTCTCTCAGGAGAATTTTCTCTCCAATACATGCTTCCAACTGCCTTTCCTCAACCCACACAATATCCAAGGAAACAAATTCATAATTACACATTCATCTCCCTCTCTCTGCCTCTCTCACACACACACATACACACACCTATACTTTATTCTACATCACAGGAATAATAATACATATAATTTAGGACAATTTATAAGAGTACCATACTATACTGGTCATAGTTAACCATTTCAAACATAGTAGGAGAACTAAATATACTACCATTGAACTACACAGAGCTAACTTGGAAATCAAGTATCATGAAGTATCATCATCCAATCAAGTATCATCTTCTTAACACATACTTTGCTACATATCCATATCCATATCCATACAGCATCTACCCAAATGTGTTGCCAGACAAGTAAGGATTATGCAAGAAGAACTGATATTCTAAATCACTGAAGGTATTGAGGGTCTAATAATGGAGTAATTAAGTGGAAAACACCCATGTTATCCACACCTTCACTTCACTGGGCATTCTGATAAACAAGCAAAGTCAGTAAAAGGGATCATCCTCAATGGTTGTAAAAAATACCAAACCTTATACTGCTCTCAATATATTTGCAAAATTGAATAAACTGTATTTTTCATTAATTGGTTCTAAATATCTACAATTCAGAAATAATTTTCTTTTTCTTAAATTAATAGGACATTACCTCCAACAATAGTTTTTTCTGTATATTCTCATTTTAAATGTATCAGTGAAATTTTCCATCATCATAGCAATCTTCTTAAATACATGAAACCTGACGGCCAATAAGGTTAGCAATGTTTTAATTAGGTACCTAAGAAATAAATATTACTAGTGCCTTCTTAATGTCTAGGATTATCCGCCTTGTATACTGATGATGCCTGTAAGGAGAAAACGAGATCTTTAATTCTATAATCTGTCAGAAAAAGGACTATTTTCCCTTATATTAAAACATGTTATTATTAAAGGTGAAAACACATAATGAATCAGGTAAAAAGAAATTTCATCACTTAAAGAAGTTCATTAGTATTATGTTAACAGGCTTGAAGTAATTTAACGGGGTATCAGAAAGATTTTGACATAATGTTTTATAATAATCTAGAGGAGACAAAGTTGTATATTTTATTTCATGCTACACTATCTCAGGAGAGTATTGGGGGCGCCTATCTTAACTACATTATTTTATTTGAACAATGGGCCTAGGAGTAGGACCACCCAATAATGTTTCAATGCTAAAATTCCATTATCAGAAACATAGTGTATGAATTATTCTTTTGTTAATTCACAAAGGTTATCTTACTCGATGGCTGTTTTTGATCAGCTTCTAACCTTAGGAGAAACTTTTTTCAGCAGAATCAAGTACTACGATCTATGTCCAGTTTTATCCCACCTACATTTCTTTCCTTCATTCCCACAGAGCTATTTTAATTAATTGACAGAAGCTTTAACTCCAGGACAGGGTGAGATAATTACATAATTATTTAGTATTTCATACTATAGTGGGACACTATAGTGCATTTTGCACACCTAAAGCCCACCTGTGGGAAGACAGATCCACATTCTGCAGCACCCAATCCACACAGTAATGTGTCAGTACACAGGTAACTGATTTTCAGAAATGTTTGAAGGGCAAATTCTATATCTACTGATATTGTGAATTCAAGAAGGTGTTCTAAAATTCCCATCAACAGAAAATTGCATAGCGCTTTAAATGGTGCCATAAATTTCCAGTCAGAAAAGAAGTTACCTTTCCTTGAAGTTTTTGAGGAAGAGTGTGTTAATTTTTATTTTAATCAGTGCTTGGCAGATAGTAGGTGTTCAATAACTATTTGCTGAATACGTAAATAAAATTATAAATGAATTTTGGGGAGAGGTTACACTAAGAGACTCATAAATAAAAAGACATATAATCTAAGTGAACCTTGAGTTAAAATAAAGCTCCCTGAGCAGAGAAAAAGAAAGGGGCTCCCCGGATATGGGAGGGAGGCCTGGCCTGCTGGATAAGGAAGTCTGGAGGGGCCATAAAGACATGATGGGAACACTGTGACTCAACTGCCCAAGCACGTCCTGCACAGTACAGTGTCCATACTGGGACTCGGAGTGATCAATGCACACCACAAAGGCCCCAAGTATTGGTAAAATCAACAGTTTGATGACCATTCAGCAATTCTCACCAAAAAGGGAAGATGATGTGTGTATGAAGTAACCCAGGTAATCAGAGACCAACAGAAAAGGACGAGGGTGCTGAGAGATGCACAGATACCAATGAAAATGTTACACAAACAATTTCAAAGGGAGAGCAAGAGGACATTCATTTATATCCTTTCTCTGCCTTTGTGTCTCTCCCTCCTCTCACTCCTACGGAGATCCACTCTGGCTCTGGAAGTGCACCAAACCTTCTCTTTGTTGCTAGGTAAACCTTCTCTTTGTCATGCTAAAGTCCGTGTGAAGTGACTTTTGTTTTCTATTCACACTCACACATCTTCTATTTTCGTTTCTGTTTCTACTCACATCCTCTTTCTATTCAAGCTGTGCCTTGGTTGAACTTGCTAGTTCCACTGAGAAATTGAACCAGGTCTGCTGGTTTAGCATTATATGTAAGACCTACACTTAGAAGAAAATGCAGAGAAAAGATTCCTTGACATTGCTCTTGCAAATTATTTTTGTGGATATGACACAAAAAGCAAAAATAAACAAGTAAACTAAATCAAACTAAAAAGCTTCTGTGCAGCAAAAGTAACAATCGACAAAATAAAAAGAGAACCCACACAATGGGAGAAGAAATGTTAACATATATGTGATAAGGATTACTATCCAAATTACACAAGGAATTCATACAATGCTGTAGCGCCATACACAAAAAGAGTCTAAATAGACCAATTAAAAAATGAGTGAAGTACCTAAATACGCATTTTTCTCATGAAGACGTACAGATGTACAATAGGTCTATGAGAAGGTTCAACTTCAACAATAATCAGGGAAATACAACTCTAACCCACAATGAGAGGCCACCTCACGTGTGTTAGGATGGCTGTTATCAAAAAAGGCAAGAGATAACAAGTATTGGGAAGGGTGTGGAGAAGAGGAAAACTCAATACTCTATTAATAAGAAAGTAAATTGGAAGAGAAATTATGAAAAACAGCACAGAATTTCCGTAAAAAATTAAAAATAGAACTACCATATGATACAGTAGCCCACCCCAGGATATCAAGATATCTGTACTCCTGTGTTCACTGTAACCTTTTTCACAATAGCCAAGACAGGAAACAACAGTTCATCAATGGACGAATGGATAATAAAGATAGGGTATACCGTATGTAATAGAATATTATTTAGCCATAAAAAGAAAGCAATTTTGCCATTAGCATCAACGTGGATGAAACTGAAGGATATTATGCTATATGAAATACACCCCAATTTTTTATTTGTCAATTGTACTTTAATAGAGCTGGAAAATTTTGTTTCCTCTTTCAGTCTGAAAAAAGCAGACAAATTCTGTGTCTAATATTCTAGCACATTTTATGCTAAACAAAATTTATGCTAAAAGATCTAAATCAATATACTGAAACTTACAGAAGTGATTATCATAAACACTTGCTAATGGATATTGCTACATTAAAACAAGCAACATTTATCTATTATTGGAAGCATTCACTTTGCAAATTTAATAAATAGCCCTGTGTTTTACTATAAATCATAATTACTAAAGTGCTTTGGTACATTTCTATAAATCTTACTATTTGAACAGCACACTTTCTTTTTAACACATTTACATATTTAAATGTCTCCTGAGCTTAAAAAGCAAACAAACAACAACAACAACAACAAAAAGAACAGAAGGAAATGGGAAGGTCTTTTGTACATTCTGAGGCAGCTAAACATGTTCCTTAAACTTTTCCTGGATGCCTCTTCCCAAAATATACTTAGTAGCTAAACAACCACCATGATTGACAGGTAAGGTGCATTCCTTCAGTAAAAGATGGTGAACTGGGAAAAAATAGCCTGCAAGAATAAGAGGTAGAGCTGTACTCTCTTTTGTATGAAATCATGATCACTTTACAAGAAGATGAGAAAAGAGTTATGTTACTAATGATAATGAAAAAAAAGTCAAAATTTGTCCTTAATGAAACAATTAATAGGCATAAGAATTCTTTAACTCCAGATTGTTATTTTATATGCATAACTATAGCATTAGAAGACATTATCAGGATGTTGTAAATAAGCAAATTACCAGCTGTCAAAAAAATTATCACTATCAAATTAAGTAAGCTTCCCCCAGGCAAGCTAGCGTTGCTTCTGCCTGAAGGCCAGCTCAAAAATGAATCATGAGGGAGACAAGGCACATAAATAAAACAGAGTTTAAATTAATTCTCTCTGTGTAGAGTAACATGGAAAATAAATCTTAAAACTCTTTTCTAAATTTTGAAACAACCAAGTAACTGCAAGGATGCCTGACTACTGATGACCTGATTAAATGTTCCTCCAAGACCTCTGATTTCTTGTCTTTTAGAATAATGTGAATATGATGTAATATCAATTCTTACCCATATCTTTCATGTAGGACAATGCACTAGACAGAGATTTTAAACATGAAAGGAGATAAAAGAAACTTTGTGATTTACATAGTTGATATTCCTTGAACTATAAAGCTACCTGTTCACAACTATCTTGGCTAAGTACTCAAAAAATTAGATTCGAGAAGTCTAAAGGGTATGTATCTCTTGCCCTGTCAGTTTACTTTGTCCTCTGTTTAGATATATCCATAACAAATTCAAAATAGAATGCTGAAGACAGTAAATTTTGTGTCACTTTCATTTTAGTATTCACAATAGTTTAGTCCACCCACTATTCATAGGCAGTAAAATAAATGGGCTAAAGGGTTGGGAGGCCTTCTGTGAAGGTTGCAGAAAGAAAAACCAAGTCAGGCTCCAGACACATAGCAGCTGCTGTACCACTATTGAAAAGGTCAAGGGTTCAAGGAGAAAGTAAACAGATTTCGAGTCAGCCACTTGTGTCTCACTGAAACAAAAAAAGCTGTGTCGACCTTTGTAGAGCTAGTTAAACAAAATCAGTGTGCAGGATAATCCAACATTTTCACAAATCCTATTAGGCATTTTAGGTTATGGAATTAAATATTTGTTTTCCTAAGTCTGCAGTCCCCAAACCCAGGGCTGCAGAGCAGTACCACACAGCAGGAACCGGGTCCCACAGCAGGAGGTAAGCAGTAGGTGAGGATGGGAAGCTTCACCTGTCTTTACAGCTGGTCCCATTGTGCATGCATCACCATGGGAGCTCTGCCTCCTGTGAGGCAAGTACTGGCACTGGATTCTCCCAGCAGTGAGAACTGACTGTAACTGTCCATGCGAGGGATCTAAGTGGTGTGCTCCTTCTGAAAATCTAACGCCTAAAGATCTGAGGGGAGCTGAGCTGCTGATGCTAGTGTTGAGGAGTGGCTGCGGATACAACTTACCATTAGCAAAAAGTTTCACCATGTAGAGACGGTAATATGTCAATTGCTTACAGGCTCATATCAAAACCATGCCCCCTCTACCCCTTGTCAGAGAAAAAAATTTTCTTCCATGAAATTGGCCCCTGGTGCCAAAAAGTATGGAGACCTAAGGGACCTTCAATCCATTCCAAGGGCTGACCTTGAGGATTCAAGTTAATGTAGCGCCTTTAACTGGTTTCTCAGTGTTATCTTGGCCTGAGTTATCTTGGCCTCTGAACAACTCTATAGTACGCTCATCTCAGCTAACCAACCTCTAAACATCACTGAGGTGATTCATGGCAATGACTTAGAAGAGTATTTTTTAACAGAGTCTCACACCAAAAAATGTGTCATTTAGACCCAATAAATGGGTTATTATACAGTGGACGGTTAACACTGTGGTAATGCACACTGTCTGTATTGCCAAGGTAACATTACATAGCCTCCAGCATATAAGGTTGGCTCTTTCTAAAACTTAGTAAAGGACATAGGTCCTCTTATCAGCAGAGAATTTAAGTCATGGGTTTCATCTGCTCATTAACCAAGCTGGTGTAACAGGGAAGGGAACCCAAGTCCTGATGCTCTATTTGCCCTCTTAATTACAAAGATATAGGAAAATTGCTTAGTTGTATAAGTATTGTTAATGTTATTAGGAAAAATAATATATAGATAAGCATATAGGTAGAAAAAGAAGAGTGGGGGGAGAAAGAGAGAGAGATATTGAGGGATATTTTGGGGATAGAATATTGTAATCACTTTTGGAACAATAACTACAAACCTTATTATTCCCGTAAAGAAAGTTAAATAGCTGGTAGACGTGTCCTTTAGTTACTTAACTATAATAACCAATGAAGATTCATTTAACTGCAAAGCATGTCACCATCACTTACCTAATTTTCTTATCTCTATCCTGAGATAGTGCCACAGTGTTCTCTGTTGGGTGATATATACTTAGATAATGCAGGGCTCCAGAATGATGGAGTGAGCTTGCTGGGGCTTTGGGAAGCTGGAGGCAGGGACATCGGGAAGGGACAGCTGGACACCGACTCTGCCTCTCTCTGTGCCTCATTAGTTCATACCGTATAAGGAAGTGCCTTTA
The DNA here is from genome assembly GCF_000181295.1 of Otolemur garnettii. NCBI lineage: Eukaryota > Metazoa > Chordata > Mammalia > Primates > Galagidae > Otolemur > Otolemur garnettii. The sequence continues at coordinate 17,326,351 of NW_003852401.1, read as the reverse complement.
TTAATGCTGAGTCTGGCTGGAGGATCAGCAGGAATCAGATCTCTATAGCAATTTCTTTTAAAGGCTTTTATAGTGTAAATACCACCAGAAGAGAAATAAAACTGCTAGTGAAATTAGGCTGAGGTTTAACGAGAATTGCCTTTTGCAAATTTGATACAATTCTGTCCTTGGGTTAAGGACTTAACCCTAATGGTCATCATTTTCTACTGCATATATTGCTGTTGGGTATGTCATAACCTTTATAGTGGGAGTGGCATGGGTGGTTGTGGTGTCTGCAAACAGATATGTGTGCACCTGTCCTTCTAGCCAATTTATAGCCTCCCTGGGCCTATGCATCCATCATATTTGGGAGGCTTCTGAAACTTCTCTCAATACTCCCCAAAGATGCAGTTATGTAAGGACTGTAATGTTTGGTCCTAATCTAATCCAGACTAGAGTAGCTGAAAAAAAAAATCTATATTCTTATGGCAGTATCCAGGTTATTCTCCTTGCTTATAATATGCTTTCTTACTTGGCTTAAAATATACTGATATTCTTACCAAATGCATTTTTTATCGCTTTACATCCATTATTAAATATAGTATTACCAACAACCCTCTGAAATGAGCTTTTGTTATTATTCTTATTTTACTCATGACTTTGAGAGGTAATTAAATTGGCCAAAACTGCATAGGTAATAAGCAGTAAAGCAGGGATTTGAATTTAAATACACTAACAAGTTTTAACTTAACACTTCCAAAAATAAAAGATATGCATGTGCATGCCTGTATATGTATGTGTGCAACTGCATATTTTTCTTTACTTATGACTTAAATACATCTACAATTCACAGGCTAAGACGATTCAAGTTTGTGACCGCAGTTTGAAGAAGCATTCAGCACTGTGATGCTAAATAAAACTTTATCAATTTATTTGCCAAAGGTGACTATGATGAAGCCACTATAACTATAAATATAATTAAAAGAATCAACTACAAATGGTATAGCATAATTTTTTTCCTTTCTTGTTAAATTATGTATAACTTTATTTTAAAAATATATTTGGCTCATTAAATATTTTTCAAGTTACAACTAAGATATATGTTCATGATTCTACAGTAAAATCATAATATACATAAATACTACAGGATAAGCATCCCTAATCCAGAAAACCAAAATCTAAAATACTCCCAAATTCAAAACTTTCTGAGTGCTGACATCACACAAGTGAAAAATTTCACAAGTGATCTGATTTGTTGATTCTCAGTCAAATAATAATGGATGTTAACAAGGATGTAGACAAAGGGAAATACTCAATGTAAATTATCACAGCCACTATGGAAAACATAGAGATTCCTCACAAAACTAAAAATAGAACTCCCATATGATCTAGTTTGGCATATATCTAAAAGAAAGAAAGTCAGTGTACTGAAGAAAGATGTATGCTTTATGTTTATTGCAACAACACTATTCACAACAGCAACACTGGGAATCAACATAAATGTCTGTCTGTGGGATGAATGGATAAAGAAAATGTGGAACATTACATAATAGAACATTATTAAGCCACAAAAATGAATGAAATTTGTTTGTCATATGCAACAACACAGATAGAACTGGAGGACATTATGTGACATGAAATAAGCCAATCACTGAAAGACAAAATATTGCATATTCTTACTCATGGGTAGAAGCTTAGAAAAAAAAAGGGATCTCATGAGGTAGAGAGAAGAATGATGGAAGTGTAGTGGGAGGGTATAAACTGAGAATGATTAGAGGTTACAAAATTATAGTTAAATGGAAAGAATAAGATGCAGTATTTGGTAGCACATTGGGGTGACTGTAGTTAGCAATCGTTGATTGTATATTTCAAAATAACTAGGAGAGTAGATTTGGAATGTGTCCAACACAAAGAAATAATAAGTGTTCTAGGTGGTGGGTATCCTATTTTCACTAACTTGATCATTACACACAACATGCTTAAATCAAAATATCACATGTAGCCTACAATTATGAGTGTGTGTAACTATTATGTAGCCATAAATATTAAAAATAAAAAATTTAAGGTAAACAAAATGCAGTTTAAACTTTGGTTCATAAACAAATTTTTAAAAAATGTTATATAAAATTACTTTCAACCTGTGCATAAGGTGTATATGAAACATAAATGCATTTTGTGTTTAGACTCATCTCCAATAGATCTCATTATACAGATGTATATGAAAATATTCCAAGATTCAAAAAAACTATGAAATCTGAAACATTTCTGGTACAAAGCATTTTGGATAAGGGATACTCAACCTATACCTCCATTTATTCTGTCTTTTCCCAAATAGTCTATTAATACTTCTTTACTGCCTATAGCTTAAATTTCCTTTACATTAAAATGCATGATGTCTGAATAGAATTTGACCTACTACAATATTTTCCATATACTACTGTTTACTTTAGGATTCATCAGAATATTTTTCATACCCATATACCATACACAGTGTAATTTAATTAATCTTTTAATTGTCTGCCTTATTACATAAAGCTTTATATTACTTCTGTAATGAAGACATACTGTAACTTTTAATTAAGTCAACAGTAAAAATGAATACAGTAAAAACCAATGCACATTATTAAACTTTAGTTAGATCATTTTGTCAGCATGGGATCTATTCTTTTTTTATTATAAACAAAATAAGTGGATATATTGGAGTTGTAAAAGACATGCTAGCATCAGAATATATTTTTATTCTTGAGAATTGAAAGAATTAAAAAATTAAAAAGGTAATAACTTTTCCAAAAGGCAATAAATTTGCTGAGATGATTTTTATAATTCTCAAATGGCAATTATATTAATGATCACTTAAAATCTTGCTTGGTAAGACAAAGCTTATCACAAATTATAAATTGTCTTATACTAATATTAACGTCTTGGCACAACAGTGAAAGGCCCAAATCAAACCCTAAATTAGGACAAAGTGTATTACATAGTCTTTGGTATCAGATAATCTACATTTGAATCCTCACTGGTTCTTACTATATTTGAGATCTTATATACTTGAACCAATCCATGAACCTCAGTTTCTTTATTTGGTGGTAGCCATTTATACTTGGCTTTTACATGAATTAATTTCTAGTTGTGAATGTGATAATATTATCAGTTATATTTTATTTGATGAAATACTTTTATATAACTAGATAATTCCCCTATTTTGTTTGCCACAGGTAGAGTTCATAAATAAAAGCCAGCATAAATGCTTGATTTTTAATTTTATTTACTGGTTCTTGAGATAATAATTTAACTGCTCTTCAGCCTCTGAAATATGTATATACTTACATTGTCAGAGCATATGACCACTACATACTATGTATTTTTTTCTCCTTTTAACCATCACTTACCTTTAGTTCTATGTGTAACCATGTTTTAAATGCTTACCACAAATGTCTGTCTTTATCTCTAGTCATTTGTTTGAGGATTATTCTACAGATTATTCTAAGGAAGGACATAAGAAAACAAGGGAGTTCTTCAGTGATAACAGGTGCTCTGTGCCCTTGACAATCAAAGTAATTTCCCTAAAAGTAATCTCTGTGCTCACATGACTCTCAACTTCCTTCCAGGTGTATTTTAAATATGTTACTACATTTTTCTTTTAGATTTGGGCTTTTATTGAAAGATATGATACTTTATTTTTTCCTCTTATTAGTCAAATTTGTCTTTCAAGTTCAAATGACTTGTTTGTTCTTTTTTCTTGAAGTTCAGTATTTTACTAGAAAAATTTTTAATATTAATAATTCAGTTTGGATAGTTTTAGTTATATGAGATCATCTCCTAATATGTAGTTTCAAATACCAGCAGAAAAGTTTTCTTCATTCTGTTCTCTCTCTTTGGTTTTCTCCTTCATGGACTTCTATTTGTATGCTGGATCTTCTTGGATAGCTTCAGTATTCATTCTCCTCAAAACTTTTTTTAGCTCTTCTTTTTATTTTTAAAATATGAATGCCTTTATTTTTTACTTAATAGCTTTGTCAGTTAAGAATATGTACCTTTTATTCTTTCTAGTTTAGTCTTAATTTTAGTCTTATTATTTTCTTATTTCTATTTTCTGTGCTATCACACATTTATGAGATTTTGTAATACCAATGTTATTTGTTGTTTTATGTAATTTTCCTAATTTCTATTTTTTTTTTTTTTTTTTTTTTTTGAGACAGAGTCTCACTTGGTAGAGTGTCATGGCATTTTAGCTCACAGCAACCTCAACTCTTGGGTTCAAGTGATCCTATTGCCTCAGCCTCCCAAGTAGCTGGGACTACAGGCACTCACCACAATGCCTAGCAATTTTTTAGAGACCATGTCTCTCTCTGGCTTAGGCTGGTCTTGAACCTGTGAGCTCAGGCAGTACACCAGTCTTGGCCTCCCAAGTGTTGGGATTACAGGCATGAGCCACCGCACCCAACATAATTTTCCTAATTTCTTTCAGATTATTTTGAAATAATGTGTTATAAATTTAAACCATCTATGGACATGTTTATCTGGTAAGATTTTATTTTCTGTCATAGTGTTATTGTGATGAAATTAGCAGATCCAGAGGTAGCACCAGTCAGAAAATAATTTTTCAATAAAGAAAACCAAAAGATTAGGGTTAAAGTTGACTAGACATAGGAGTAGAAGCAGAATAGTAAGTAGATTTTATTTTGAACACATTTTCTAGGAGGAAATGCTGGGATTTACTAACAAAGATAACCAGGAAGAGTATTCAATGCAGCTTGCTGGCTAGTGCGTGGGTGAGAACTGAGAAAAACTCCTGGACATAGGCAAATAATAAGGGAGAAACTGCTAGATCTCCATATTCGAAACAGAATTTACAATCTCACCTGTGGGAGAACTTCTCCAACAACACAGGCCTCAGTCCAACAACATAGGCTAGAGTCTGCACAAAATGTTGATTCAGAAAAAGAACTCACTGGGGCTTTGCCTATGGCTCAAAGGAGAAGGGCGCTGGCCCCATATGCTGGAGGTGGTGGGTTCAAACCCAGCCCTGGCTAAAAACTGCAAAAAAAAAGAAAAACCCAGCTCCCTTGGAATCCCACAGGCATCTGAACCTAGAGCAACTGCATATGGTCATCATTCTGAGAACTTAGATACTATGGATCTTTGGAAACTGCCACTGCACTGTTTCAAGGAGAGAGAGAGGGCTCTGGGGTCCCATGCACCTTTGGGAAAGTCCCTACCGCCAAGCAATAGGTTGCTGTTGAGACTGGGACATGAGTGGACTACATTTCCCACAGCTTCTTGCCCATGCTGCTTGTCTAGAAGAGGGCCTATCCTGCTCTTGTCCCAGGCCCAAGGCATCATTTTGAGATTTTAATCCTGGGCTATGCCCCACCCTTAAGGCTAAGTTCAAGGCAACATGAGGACAGCTAAAAGGGTGAAGCACAGAGAAAATGGGCTCTACAATGGATACCTATAACATTACCTGTAGAAGACCGAGTACCAGGCTTATAGAAGTGGCCACCCGCTCTTGAGGAAGGCAGTGGGAGTGAGATAATCTCTGAGCCAGCATGGAGATGTTTTGCAGCCTGGAGACAAGCCCTCAAGCAGCTGCAGGCATTAATGAGATAAAATTGGTTGCTTGTTAGCAAGCAGGTGTTATTCCTTGAACATTCATGGTGTAGCACAGTGGGAGTGGAGCCCATGGGGAAAGAGAACGTAGTGACCATTAAACACATGATCCTAGCATGTGGGCCCCCACACCTGATGTATAATGTTTGCATGAAAGGACATGGCAGAGAGAACTCGGGGCTTCCCTGAAGATAGGGTAAGTCCACCTCTTGCAGGCATGTAACTTCAATCTGTGTTCCAGCTGTTTTTATTTGCATGGTTATGGGGTGCTACAGTGGGCATCGACAAGTACTCACTGCCCTACAATGAGATGCTTTCGAGACATGAATGAACTGTACTCTCTCCAGCTTTTAGCTCCTTCTGTTCATCTGACTAGATGTCACAGCTGGTATTGAAGAGTTTAATGCTGGGCAGCACTTCACCCTCTAGCTGAATTTGAGGCAATGGGAGCAGCAGCCACAACTAAGGGAGAGAGGAGACCCAGCTCTCTTAACCATACTGCCCCAGCCTACTGCAGCTACAACACCAACATTGACTCTTTGGGTCCCAGTGGGTTACCCCATCACCACTGCTTTCATCATTCACATCACACCAGCTGCCCAGAGGCCTAACAACCCATCCACATACCTTGGCCATTGCTCCCACTACTAGCTGCAACACAAGTCACATGGAGACCCAGGAACTGACTTTCTAGGACCCACTAACACTGATCCCAGTGTAAGCTGCTTTGGGCTTAAAGACAGTAAGAGTTAGCTCACTGCTGCCACAACTGGGGTCTCAAGTCAGACTCAGTTGTCATCCAAGTCCCCCCAGAATTCACCCCGGGTGCAATTAATAACCATATCCTAAGTGACCAAGCAAATTGCATATACTACTGATGCCATGTACTGGCATCACCGGTGACTGCCACTGTAGTATTAGATCACACTACTACAGGCACCCATAATCCAAGCCAAAGTATCCTCCTCAATGAACAACATATATACACCTTCAGGAAAAAGTACTTCTCTATGAAAGCAATTTCAAAACCTATAAGAGGTGATTGCTACACCAGATGCACAGATATCAATGGAAGAACCCAGGGAATGTGAAGAAGGACATACAACATCAGCAGAAGATTACAACACTGTGCATCAACAGATCCCAATCAAAAAGAACTTTTTGAAATCCCAGATAAAGAAATCAAAATGTTGATTTTAAAGAAGTTCAATGAAATTCAGTAGAAATCTGAAAGCCAATAAAAAGAAGTAAGGAAATCAGTTTAGGATATGAATGAGAAGTATGACAAGGAGAGATGTGCCTTAAGAAGAAAAAAATCAAACATAATTCTGGAAATGTAAAATTCTTTAGAGGAATTATATATATTCAAAAGTTTAAATAATAGACTAGACCAAGCAGTATAAAAAAATCTTACAACTTGAAGACAGAGAACAGTCACTAAAGCCAAAAAAAAAGAAAAAGTAAAGAAAGAAAAAAATTAAAAAGAATGAAAACAATTGTCAGGATGTCTGGAACTTCATAAAGCACCCACACTTATGAATTATTCATATTCCCAAAGGGGAAGAGAGATCAATAGTTTAAAAAAAACATTTAAGTAAATAATCAGTGAAAACTTTCCAAGTTGAACAAGAAAATTAGATACGTAGATACCAGAGCACTCCACAGGCAATTACATTACAAAAAGAACTTCACTATGATATATTATATTCAATTGTTTAAAGTCAGAGTTAAATAAATAATTTTAAATTAGCATGAGAAAAGTGTCTAGTCACTCATAAAGGAAACCTCATCAGTGGCTTTCTCATCAGCCTCCAGAGTAGCTGGCACTATAGGCTTGCACCATCAGGCCCAATATTAGCCACAAACATAAATGGATTAAACGCTCCACTTAAAACATATTAATATGGTAGCAGACAGGGTAACAAAGTATGATTCAACTACATGCCATTTATAAGAAACTTGCCTTAATCTGTAAAGACATATAGACTAAATGTACGGGGCTGGAAAAAGACACTTCATTCAAACAGGATTCAAAAGCAAGCAAGAGTAGCTATACTTGTATCGGATTAAAAAGATTTTAAATCTAAATAGTAAAAAAAGAAATTATATAATGATAAAGGGATCAATTCATCAAGAATATGTAACATATTAAATATATTTGTGACCAACCTCAGAGCACTGAGATTCACAAAATGAATATTACTAGACCTAAAGAGATAGACAGCAATATAATAGTGGGAAATTTTATCACCCCGTACAGAGGTCAAAACAGAAAATCAACAAACATTGGACTGAAGTTTGACAAATGGATTTAATGGACTTACATCAAACATTCTAACCAACAACCACAGAATATAAATTCTTTTAACCAGAACCCAGAACATTCTCCAACATAGACTACATGTTAGGTCACAAAACAAATCTTAACAAATTAAAAAAAAAATCAAGTATCTCATTAGAACATAGTGGTATAAACCTAGAAATCATATGAGAAACTTCAGACACTAGCAAATGCACATAAATTATAAAACATACTCTCACTTCATCCCCAAGTAAGTGAAGAAATTAAGACAGAAATTTTAAAAACTCTTTGAAACAAACGAAAACACAACATAGCAAAACCCATGGGATATGGAAAGCACTATGCTGAGGTAGTTTGAAGAACTAAATGCCAACATCAAAAAGGAAGAAAGAGCACAAGTTATCAATGTAATGTCATGCCTCAAGGAACGAGGAAAACAAGAAGAACCCAATCCCAAAGATTGCAAAAGAACAAAGATGGGGGCAGGACTAAATGAAATAGAGACTAAAAAAACGATGTAAAAGATCAAACAAAAAACTGCTTCTTCAAAAAGATAAACAAAATTGATAAACTACTAGTTAACTAACCCAAAAGAAAGATGATCCAAATAAGCAAAATCAGGGTGGCGCCTGTGGCTCAAAGGAGTAGGGCACCAGCCCCATATGCCAGAAGTGGCTGATTCAAATGCAGCCCTAGCCAAAAAGTGCAAAAAAATTAATTAATTAAAATAAATAAATAAGCAAAATAAGAAGTGAGAAAGTATACATTAAAAATGATACCACAGAAATACAAAAGATCATTAGTGATTATTATGAATAACTATACACTCAAAACCCAGAAAGTCTAGAGCAGTAGGACAAATTCCAGATCATGAAACATCCCAAAATTGAACCAGAACAAATAGACCTCCTAAACAGGCCCATAAAGAGTAACAAAGAGTAGCCAGATTGAATCAGTAATAACTGTCACCCCCAGACCCCCCAAAAAGCAAAGGACCAGATGGATTCAGAGCTGAATTATACCAAACAAAGAACTAATACCAATCTCTCCCCTGTTGGCCTGGGAGTCCCGGTGTGGTGGGCAAAGCAAGGGTGTGAAGCCTGGGATGGGAGAAGAGGGGAGGACACTTCCAGGAAGGGAAAAAAGGGGAAGGGGAGGGTGAGAGGAGACATTGCAGACCCTGGCGGGAGGGTGGTGAGCCTTGTCTGGCCCCAGACCTGGGGATCAGTGTGGCTCCCTAGTGCTTATCAAGTTATTGGTAATTAGTCTTACAAAGGTACAAGTGAATCTTTCTAAGAGTGGAATGTGAACGTTTTAAAATAATAACTGAGGAAATGACATGAAGGCTGTGTTGACCAGTTTGATGGAAGTATTTCGGATTGCATGTGAAAATCCCACACTGTATCCCAGAAGTGCATTAATGTACATAGTTACCATTCAATAAAAAAAAAAAATAATAAATTCTAATTACATTCCATGCAGTGTTAGTTATAATACTAAGACATTAAATACTGACCACAAATCTAAGTGCTAACACATGGCAAGAAATAACACTCCAGTGAAACCTAAGGTACATCTATATTAGGGGTTGACAGGCTGTATGCCAAACCCACCGGTAGCCTATTTTTATAAATAAAGTTTTATTGGAAAAACAAACAAACAAAAAAGTTATTGGTAATTAGACATGTTTAACTCTTAGAAAGAAGCTAAACAACCTAAAATGGTATTTTACGATGCTCACTTCCATATATTTTGACTGTTTGCAAAAATGTTGCAATTGAGAATTTTGCTATACAATATGTTTAATAAATATAGAGCTATAAGAAAGTATCACCTGACATATATAATACATGTAAAACAAGTCGATAAAAATCAATGGATTATTATGGATACATGTAAAACAAGTTAATAATAATTATTAGATTATTTTACTAAGATGCATCCAGTGTTTCAAGTGATGAAATATAATCGGAAACAAAAATCTAAAAAAATATTTTGCATTTACTCATGATATTACTGTCTAGGTTTAGAAGGCAGACCAAAGAACATTAGGTAGAACATTGTATTAAAAATTAGAAAAATATCAATTCAAATTAGAATTGACACTTTCTACAGTAACTTTTTCTACAAACTGGTAGCATTTATGTACATAAGAATATTTATAATGCTGTTTATTTTCAGAACTTTTACAGCTAACCTAAAAAACCAAAATATTTTGATTTCTACTAATCTATTAATAATAACTAAAAGAGGTAAAGTAAGCTTACATTTATTCATGAATATGAAGCATTTACAATAAATTCTGTAATAAATGTACAGTGTGGGCTATGAAATTCATCTTGCTTTGCTTTTAAAATCCTATTTTCTCTAGCTTTAATGTGGCCAAATGATGTTCCCAGAGAAAAATCTCTAAATTATTATTTGTAAACTATGTCTCAGAAATAGTATATAATTTTTATAAATTGAGAACTATGGGTAGAATGCTACTTTTTACTTTGACAAGAAATTAGCCATCAAATTAACGTGATGTATTTTTTCATATGCAGGATAACATTAAACAAACCCATTACATTCAATGAGGCTCTAAAATTTAGGCACCAAGTATTTCATTCGCATGTGATAATTATAATTCGTTATTTTTAGCTCAGGAACCTGGCACACCATAGACTTGAAAATTAATTTCGACCTTAGACACCTAAATTATCATTAGTATAATTATTACTATTATAATTTCTTTAAAGAGACTGATTGTTTCAAAAAACTATTGTTATTGAGCATTTGTTACCATTTCTATTACATTTATAAAAATTATGAATGTCTAAAAATAATAATTACTGAACTCATATTCATCCATTTAACAAATATTTATTGACTGCTTACAATAGTTCCTTTTATAGTTATCTATTAAATCGTGTCACTTGGCTAATTATTTCATGTAGCATCAACTGAGAGTTCCAACAAGTTTTCTTAAATTATAATCTATATCTCTTGGCATTAATAAATAAAAATAAAATTGCTCTACATTTTCATTTAAAAAATCTGTAGACACCTTTTTACTTACAAGCTTTAATAATATTTTTGTGGCTTTTGTAAATCCATGGCAAAAAAGTAAAACAATCAAAGATTACAAGAAAAGTTTCATACTACTGATATGAATTATCTTTTATATGTATATTTGACTGACTTTTTTCATTTGTAAATTTCTGTTCAGGACCTCTATTTATTTGCCTTTTCTTTAATTTCTCAGTTTATATTCTATTTATTATAGAATATTATATTTATAAATATTCAATTTTTAAATTTTAATTTCTCTGCAGTAAAGATTCTTTTTATACTTCTTTTATTTCAGAATATGATGGAGATACAAAAGTTTTGGTTACATGAATTGCTTTCTCACCTGAAAATGTGTAGTGCAAGGGTTAATATAAGTAAAAATATTTATTCATGTTGCTGTTTATCAACAGAAAACATAGCTAATATTTATTAAATGGGGTGAAGGGAAGCAGCCTATAAAAGATTACATAAAGTATGAGCCTATTTTAGATAGGTATATGTACATTTGCCTTATTTTTTTATGGCTAACATTCTAACATCTAAATGATAAAAATTTCTTAACTATATTAATCTACTGAGAAGCAGAATTTACTTCCATCTATGGAAGCCAAAAGGGACAGAGGTAGAACATGTAATATTAGCTAGAACTCTTCTTTTTTTTTTTTTTAGCTAGAATTCTTAATCATCTTTGAATATTGAGATACTGACAAGAATAAATCAGGACAGTATAAGAAAGGCGGTAAAAAGCATATAGTCCAGTGATGTGGTTGGTGCCAGTAGTGCCGTCTTGTGTAGACTTACAAGGTATGTCCTTAGCTATATCCTCATTACTACCTCATATAGTTCTAGTTTTGCTATTAAAATATATCTAATACATTCCTTTTCTACTTAAAATTATATTTTATTTTTTACTGTTGCTTGCAACCAAAATCACCTAAGATAAAATGCATTGTAGGCATCCAACCTCAAGAATATGTAAGGAATCTGAATTTCTTAGCCGGCTGCATTAGGATTGAAGATGGGGGAATTTTCATTAACATTTCTAAAAGAAATCCTAAACTGCTTTGGCATCAAAGGTGACATGCCTTATTCATTACAGCTTATGGTCACCCAATAAAGGCAAAGCTTCAGGGTGTAGCACAGATGTAGTCATTAAGTACTATGAAGGTTAAGAGGAATTTTAATGACCGCATGGTTGAGTAGGTGCTTTCAAACGCATTGGATAGCATAGAGAAAATGAATGACACACATTTCTAAATTCCTTGCTAAAGGAATAGACTGGAACTCACGTATTTTTGTGACATTGCTTAAAGTTCCTCCTATCTCTTGTAGCTTCAGACTGAGGTAGTCAAAATACAAAAGCAAAATTCAATCCTTTGACTTATGATTTTCATTGTCAGTTGAATTCACAAGATTACCATACTTGTGCAATGAAGGAAGGACTATTAATCTAGGAAGAGTTATACTCCAGACATTGGAATGGGAATAGCTCAATCCTCTAAAGCTTCTCATCCTCCTTGCCTGATAAGTAACTTCTTTTGGCTTGTCTTATAAGGTCACTCATCATCTGATTTAAGGTCATATTACTCTTTTCCTGCAGAGGTTAATTTACAAGAGAAAGCTGATAATCCACATGCATCCTAGCCAACCACCTTTCAAGGTTCTTTCTCTGAATTGTCAGATTCCAGTACAGTCAGTCAGGTTGTGCTGGAATCTGAAAATTCAGAGAAAGAAATATTTTTTCCCATGGACAAATTGCAGAATTTCCCCTAATTTATATTAATTAAAATAATTAGGAAATAAGTAAAACTTGGCTTTTGCTGTTGTTTCACCAGGGCTGTAAGGAAATACTTTTAGATAAGGCTAAATTGATCGATATATATATATATATACACACTTGCAAGAATTTCCTTATTCATTGTGCTAATTTAGAACTCTGATAATTACAATAGTTTTCTTGGATGGTTGGCAAATATATGGAGCTAACCATAACCCCCATTAAATGACATTCTGTTGCGAGAAATCATTTGGTATATCATAAAAGAAGGAATCCAAAATACTGAATAGAAATGTTGGAGGTGACCTTCAATATTTAACACACTACTAGCTCCCTAAAAATCTGTTCCCCTGACTACAGTCTTGGGAAATGTATAGGTGAGTAGTGTTGGTGTTACATTATGTGAGATTTTGTAAGCAAGCAGGCCAGTGATTAACACTGTGGTTGAAAGAACCACCTTGACTTGGATGAGGATGGGTATATCTTGGAGTAGGAATGTCAATGAACAACCAGAGTCAAAGTAGAAATGCACCCTGAACGCCAGAGCCTGCTAAGATAAGAGTATTTCTATCTGTAGAGATACTTAAAGGTATACAACTAATGGTGTATTTTTAGGACCAAAATAAATATACAATCTGTTAAAGTGCCAAATAGCAGGTACTACTCATGGCCTATGTAATAGTCTTTCCCTGTGTTTTCCATATTAACAAGAACCTAATTTTGTTTCGTTACACATCAAAAAATTGATTCCGATGTCCTATTCTGACATAAATCATGATTTCTAAGTAAATTACGGTTAGCTTATTCATATTACTAGCAATTGATTTAGGCTTCAGTACCTGTGATAAAGTTAGGAAATATGAGGAAAAACTTCTACGGGCTGCCTAGAAAGGATTCTGCTTTTAAAAAGAAATACAAGGAAAACAGAGTCATTCTTTCATCGCTGGGCTATAACCCGTCTTGATGAAGCCTTAGACTGTAGCAGCCATCCTATGATGCTGGGGCAAGTGGCCCATGGACCATGCTTACATGTGAAGACAGCAAAGGAAACATATGCAAAGAATTTTCAATGAGTTTTTGGAGAAATTGAATTAACCAAATGTGAAACCTCCCTTCTATAGATTCCTTTCCATAGGAGAGGGAAAGAAAATGTCCTTATCATTTAGAAAGTTTAACTAATACCACTTTGTACTTTAGAAAAAAATAATTCTAGGGACAGAGATCAGAGACATGTTTTACTGGAGCCAGGATGATACAGATGCCTAGTTTCTCATATAATCCCTGATAAGACCCTTAAAGGGAAGAAAAGGAAAATCCATGTGTTAGTATCATGGATGTAATGTGAATCATTCTTTCATGCTTCTCTTAAAAGACCTGTGGACATTTGTCATAATCTCTGTGCTTTGAGGAAAGAAGCAAGCCCAGAACGGCCATAGATTATTAGACAGTGGCTCTGATTACCAGACCATTAAGGACCCAGCATCCAAAACACCACACATTCACCAATCAGTGTGAAGGTTGATAGGTGTCAGGGGATAAATAAAATGTTACCCCAAATTTGCCTGAGAGTCACCCCAGTGAAAGCTCCAGTGCATCGTGTTTATTCTATCAGTTCCTAAGTATATGTTTGAAAAAGATAAAAATCAGCAGAAAGCCTTCACTGGCCTGGTAGTTTCTGAAATAAGTGCTGTTCTAGTGGGAAGGAGCAACTCGATGCCTTTGGGGCTATTTCTTCTTATTCAGACAATTAATATAATTTAATATCCTATCTCTAAGGAAAGTGAAAATTGAGCACAGCCATCTAAGATTTCAAAAATACAGGATGCTGATTCCTTTTGCATTTTCACTTACTTGTCCTGCTTGGTTAATGGAGAAATGGTAGCACTCGAGGGAGGACAGTAGTAATTACAGTTATAATTAGAGGTCCAGATGTGGGTTATTTTCTCCAGCCAAAACTGCATCTCCTTGCTCACAGTAAATAGACTTAATCTAATAAATACTTTTTAAAACTTTCGTCTCAGAGAAGACAAGAATCAGTTTGTTGTATATGGTAGCAAGAGAATAAACTTTTATCACCTTCCGTTAGCATTACATAAACAAGACCCCAATTTATATGTTACAACATAGTCGTAGTATTCTCAGATGTGTAACCATTCTAAAGGGCATGGCTGCTCTAATATTTGATGTTATCATATTGCTAGGATAAAGTCACCTGGAGTAGAGGGAATCCTGGATATCTCAGCATAATACATGTGTTAGTGTGAAACACCAGTGCCTGACATTTCAGTGCTGTTTCTGGGGATTAATGTTGGCCCCAGTAGAGTAATGCATTCCAAAGTAAGGAAACTATGCCTTTGCCATGGGACACAAGGCACAACATTTAAGCTTTTTTACAGTTTGGATTCAATAAACAGTACATTTTATACAATAACATGCTGTGAGCCCTTAATCAGTTACCTGAAAGGATGCTACTTCTAAATAAGGCCCAGAGCAAAAGATTTTCTAATCAGTGAAGGTGGCAGTGCAAGCAGCTCTGCTACAGAGAAGATGGAAAAACGTACGCAATGTCTTTGGCAAGTGGAGTAGGGTACGCGGAAAGGAGTAAGTCCCATGAGGGCTTTTAAAGTGAACTCATGTTTCCTTTTTAGCAAGTGACTTGCTCCCCCTTTGACAAAGAGCTCTGGGCATGCACTGAAGTTTGATCGAGTGTGAACCTAAACATATGACAGACATGACCCCCAGGCCTCACTGAAGTAGTTATTACCTAGCGTACTTTGCTTCAAAGTTCAGACTGACCAGCATACGACTTTGTCCTCACACAGAAATGGAATCAACTGACGGGTTTGTACAAGCAGACAGAACACACTCCGGGTGCCTCACTTCTGCCATGTTGTCATCCCTCCTTTAAATTTATCTCATGGAAAATAGTCAGTCATCATTCAGTGAGGAAGAAAAGTGCTGGAACCAGTTTACCATAAGTGCTGAATGGTATTCTAGTACTAGCTAGAAATTACTCCTATAGAATTATACTTTCATCCCAGTTGTCTTTGAAAGTTGATAAAAGAGGCTAATCCTGGTAGAATAAGTAACTTTTAAAGGTATAGATGACTGACCACATCTCTTTGCAAGGGGTAATGGCCTAAAGCAAAAATCCACACTAAACCATAGATCCTGTCTAATAGTGTTGGCAGAGGTTTAAGGAAAGGAGAATAGCAAGAGTCAAGAATTAATAACAAGGCAGTTTAGAAGAAAGACGTGAAAGGACCTTCTGGAGTAACCCCAGAATGTGAGGACATACGTGCTACATGTGAATTGTCATCTGATGGCTCATTCAAATGTTTCCAAAATGGGAAACCTTAATAGCCAGGTAGACAGGCTGACCTGCTCAGTGAGGTCAGTACCTTCATTCTCTCATCTCTGCTAGTTGGTCTAATCCATGGGCTCATTAAGCTAGTGTCTATGGCACCAACAGCACAGGTCCTGCAGACCATCAGCAACATGGAACTTCTCCCAAAGCTCACCTGACTATTGTCACTTATGAATGACAAATTTGCCAAAAAAACCAAAACTGTAGTTTGTGGGGAGATTGAACCTATCACAGGAAAGTAACACAGGTCCTCTTCAAAGGCATAGAGAGTTACATACATAAAATCAGGTACTTCTATGAAGTATCCTTTCACACAGCATAGACCGCCTGGGTTAACATACTGGTTCCTTCACTTGAATTTGGGCAAGTTATGCGAACTCTCTTTTCCAACTTTAATGGAAGGGGGGACTCTTACATATGTTCCAGAGTTGTTATGAGGATTAAATAACTTAATATATGTAAAACACTTAGAACATTGATCGATAGATAGCAAGCACATATAAGTAATGGTTAAATAAATAATAGAAAACTGTTGCAATCAGATGTAGACAAATTAATGGAAGGCTATGAAAAATGATTCTTATACCTCTTTCAGGGTTAAATATGTGGTACAAACCAGCTGTTGATTAAAAAGCCTCAGCCATGTGTGGTATTAATTGAAGAAAACAAAAACATACATGGCCAGTGGTATGAGGCGTGCAGGATGCATGAATACTAATTATATCCTCATAACCACTTTGGGAATGAGATCTATTGTAGCTCTAACTATAATATTATCCTAGCTATGTTATGTGTATAAAGTAAATATTTACTTGTTTACTTCTTTTCATTTACTTTCCTCCATGTTTATCCCATTTTTGCATATTAGTATATGGGTGATGGTAAACTTCTCAGTGTGGCCCATGGCCTGGTCACAATGGATAATGAAAAAGTGGACATTACCCAGAGATACTATAGGTGATGCTAGGTGAGTGATGGAAATTTGGACTATTTTTTGAAAGGGTGATTAAATGACAGGTAATTATACTATTTAATTTAGAAACACTGGTAAGAAAAATAGATGTAGCTCTCTTATGGCCAGTGTACTAGAACCTAGTCAATACCCAGTTTTCAGGTTACATTTTCTTTTTGGAAGGATTTTTCCATTGCATGAACCTTGGTAGGAAGTAGTTCCAATGTCCCACATGAAAGCTGAAGGGGTCTTATAGCTGAGGATTTAGGCGTATGTCTTAGCTTTAAGCTATCAGTCTTTGATTCAAGTTTGTGAATTCCAATGGGGTAAAGCAAAGTCTCAGTTTTATGGGGAAATTAATGAAGGCACATATGAAAAGGCCAAAGACCCTGCAGTATCAGTGACATGAAGAGAGTGGCTGTGATGACAATACCAGAATCCTCACCAGACAGGTGTGACTTCAGCTGTGCTTCTCTGCTCCCTGTCACGTTCCCTTTTTCCAAAAGCCTAGATCTCCAGTTTTTCTTTTTTTTTTTTTTTTTTTTTTTTTTTTGAGACGGAGCCTCAAGCTATCCCCCTGAGTAGAGTGCCATGGCATCACACTCACAGCAACCTCCAACTCCTGGGCTCAAGTGAGTCTCCTGCCTCAGCCTCCCAAGTAGCTGGGACTATAGGCGCCCGCCACAACGCCTGGCCATTTTTTTTTGGTTGCAGCTCTGATTGTTGTTTGGCGGGCCCAGGCTGGGGATTCGAACCCGCCACCTTAGGTGTATGTGGCTGGCGCCTTAGCCGCTTGAGCCACAGGCGCCGAGCCGAGATCTCCAGTTTTTCTCAATATCCTCCCTTCTTTTGCTGGTAGTCAAGAAATGTAATATGTATTTACATATATACTGATACGCAGCCTTAAACACATACATGTGCAACGCAAAGAGAAAATCTGTGCATGTGTCTCATATCTGTGGATCCACGTATTTCTAGAAAATTGTGAGTAGCTGTAAATTCAAATACTATCATATTAAACTTGAAATGATAGGATTTTGTGGTCGATATTCTTTTTTTTAATTTGCATTTTCTTAATTTTCTACTTTTTTCTAAAATTTAGATTTAGAAAACAACCCCAA
Organism: Otolemur garnettii; assembly: GCF_000181295.1. Classification (NCBI taxonomy): domain Eukaryota; kingdom Metazoa; phylum Chordata; class Mammalia; order Primates; family Galagidae; genus Otolemur; species Otolemur garnettii. Next base: position 17,308,189 of record NW_003852401.1, on the reverse strand, counting down.
ATATGTCAAATTAAAAAAAGAACAGATTTGGTTTTTTACTCAGCTGTTGAAACTTTATGCGTCAAACTAGAAATTTAACTTTCTCAGAGGATATAAAACACAAAAGTAGATAAGTAAATATGATACACCTGATAAGAGCATGCTGATTTATTTCTGCATAATGACTCAGCTAACTTCATTGCAGTAGGGAGCCAAAAGATGAATTTATAAAATTCTCAAGTGTTAGGAAAAATATTGCACATTGGAAAAAAAGGGAAAATACAGTAGAAGATAAATATTTATTTATCTATATTTCTTCCAATTTGGTTTGATGAAGAATAAAGAGAGATGAGTTTAAATTCAGCAGCTCTGGGACTTGCACTGTTACCAGGTAGAGACGGGTAGTAAGCAAGTGATGGTGGATGAAGGACCATTGTTCTGGATGCAGATGCCCTGCTTTGGCAGAAAGATTTTGTGAGGAGAGCTCAAGCTGCAGGACTCAGATATCTCAGTACCACAGAAAGTGTTTTTGCACATACATGTGCATGCGTGCGCACACACACACACACACAAACATATATATAGAGAGAGATGCATTAAAGCACAATAGGCTTATGAATCATTGAATCCTGGGTTTAATTATTAGTTATTTCTCATGCTAGCTATAGAACTTGTGCTAGTCATTTTTTTCCTCTCTCTCTCTCTCTCTCTCTGGAGCTTCGGTTCCTAATGTTAAAATGAGCAAAATGATTACTTAGTTCTTTCAGATGGGTTAAGCAGTGCCTGAGATAATCCACACAGATCCTATATCCTGGTTCATGGCACAAAGTTGGTGCTCGATACATTTTAGTCAAAATTATTATTTCTATATGCTGTTATTATTTGAAGCTATATGTTAAAATTTGCATTCAGTGTTGGAAGGACCCTTAGAAAACATTTGTTTCATGCTCTTTACCCACCTTCCATAAGAAGCAGCTGAGATTGAAGATAATAAGTACTTACATTTGGAGGGGAAAACGGACAGTAGAATTCAGAGTTCCTGAATCTCAGCTCAAGTTTTCCTCCATCTGGTATAACACTCAATTTCTCAGCTCTGTGTCCACCTGCATACTCACTGCCTACTTGCGAAAAAGACATGCTTGTACCTTAGCTTAAATACTACTGTGACTATTTAGACTATCCTTTTAAAATTTTGAGAGATCTGTTGGATTTTTCTTTCAAAAGTTGTTAGTGTCTCAAATATTTTGGAAAGTATTTGTAAGTACTCATATTAAAGCATTTCATTTTACATCTTTGCTTGGATGATAAATTCAGGATGAACATCTAATGTTTATTAAAGATTATAAATTCTTGATACTAGAAAAAAATTGCCTAATTGTCCTCTAAAATAGTTAAAGAGAGATAATATTTTAGATGCATATATACATGTTTATACATTCATCTATATTTTCAATCATGAGTGAAAATAAAAAAAATCATATTGAGAGAATTTATGCTTCAAATAATGATGATTGAGAAGGCTTTTGTAATCTGTATTTCTTTTGAACCAACACATCTATGGTTGTCTGCTTTAAGGAATTTTAAAGGACAATAATGCAAACCACAAAAACTTAAAGTCTACTAAAGAGAGCATTTTGTTTTTCTTTTTGGTATAGAAACAAGGAGGTGAAAATCTAGTATGTGCTCTGTAGTAAGAATGCAGGAATTTTTCATTTCATTTTATCCTTCCTGAGTGAAAAGGGGAATTAAATCCATGATAATACATGAATTGATAGCTGTTAACCCAAGCTGCCGATTCAAATGCATTTTCATTTTAAAAAAGAAAAAGAAAGAGAAGGAGGAAAGGACAGAGGAGAGGGAGAAATAAAGGAAAATTCAAGAATAATGACAGCAACAAAGATCAGATACCAGTATTAATTCTAAAACTAGTACATTTGTTAAAACCTGATACTAACTGTGCAGGAAGTTATCCTTTTCAGATATATGCTAACTAAAAGCAAAGAACTATGATTTTTCTCAGATAATGGCCTCATTGGCTTTATCCTGGGCAGTGTTCTTTAGTGGAGGGCACTACCAGGTAGGGGGCTGGAGGGGGCACGTGACTTGCAGGAACATGGAATCTTTGCTTATGTGTTTCATACGGTCTTTAGTGAATATTTTTGTGCATTCTAAATACTGGACATAATATATCAGTATAGCCACAGGTATGATGTACTATAAATAAGTAAAACCATATATCAAAGATGCACATGAAACTGTTTAAATGATTGTATATGTGATCAAAGTTGTTTAGAGATCACTAATCTAAACTGCCAAGTAGGAGTGAGCATACTATGGCCTTTGGGCCAAATTCAACATCTAAAATCTGTTTTTGTAGATAAAGTTTTATTGGAACAAAGCCAGGTTTGCATATTGTGTTTAAATACCCTTGTTTTATGATGCCAGAGTTCAATTGTTGCAGCAGAAACCTTATGGCACCTAAAATATTTATTCTCTGGCTATTTAGAGTAAAAACTGGCTAATCTGCACTGTAGAGAAATCAGGTCAAACTGTCTGTGGACAAGGAGGAAATCTTAATATCTCTTAGGGACTTGATTACAGGGTTTATAAATAATTGTTACACATTGAAATTTTGTCAGCTAACAGAGGTGTCAGTATCACATTTTTATTTGTACCATAAATAGTAAGTGCACTTTATATCTGTTTCCTCAAATTAGGCCTTTTCTCTATTGCAAAAAGGTGAATGACCTTGGCCAAGCTAAATTTTCTAAACCTCAGTTTACTTATATAATACAATTAAATACAATCTTATATGGTTCTGTAAGGATTATAACGCTTACATGCGTCCCATGGTTTGCAAATGAACTTCAGTAAAAAATGCCTCTCTTCCCACATATTTTGACAGGCTACAGCTCCCGTAGATTTGACACTACAGGCAACAACAATAGATAAGTTTTGACTGATCTTCGAAAGTACAAGTATTGTTTGTGTGTTTATAGCTCTGTTTGTGGGCTTAATATTCAAATGGGGAAGAACATTACTATACCACCTATTTCATTATTATAATCAGGAATAACCCTGTGTAGACATCTTCAGATACTGGTGTGCTAGGTTGTAGTTCTAATGCCATAAGCTTCATTTTAATCATGTTCTTTTGATCTTTAAAGATTTTTGATTTTGTTCATTGGAATCTCTGCTGATTTTTAGAGAATATGAAGACTCAATATATTCAAGAATTCAGTATGTGCATGTGCTGTATAATGATTATCACAATCAAATCTAATACATCCATCACCACTCGCGCTGTGCATTAGATCACCAGAGCTTCATGTTATAACTTTCTGCCGTTTGTGACAACAAAGATGAACCTGAAAGATATATATATTAAGTCACCTAAGTCAGACACACCAAGATACTGTATAATCTCATGTATACATGAAATCTAAAAAAGTTAAACTACTGGAAAATGATAATAGGGTGGTGGTTGCTGGGACAGGGGGTGGAGGAAATGAGGAGATGTTGATCAAAGGAACACGTATTCTTATTTTTATAGTTCTAATATCTAGCTGGGTGCCTGGAAAATAAGTTCTTAGTAAATATAGGATAAACAAAAAATAAAAGGAATTGATACGGTAATTGGCAGCAATAGGTGAAATAAAACAAAATGAATCCCTTGTAATCAACACAAATTACTAGAACCGACAAGAGTCTGATGTAATATCTACCTTTCAATTTTAAATATTATATACATACACGTAAATCTCATTAACTAGGATGTGTTCAAAAAACAAGTTCCTGGTGGAAAAAAATCATTTTTTTTTTAAGAACGCAAGACCTGATAGTGAGGTTTGCATCTGAAATGCTAAAAAAGGAAAAGATTCAAGTTTTGTCAACTTTTGTGACAGTTTATAAGTTAAAGAAATAAAAGCAAAGAAACTAGGCTTGTTAACATAGAAAATCTATAATGTAGATATTATACTATAGTAGCTTGGATATTCTATTTTAATTTAGTTACATTATCAACTTTAAATATATTTCATAAATTATTAAAATATTATTTTCCCATCTGTAGCTATAAATAGTGATCCTTAACAATTCTGTTCAGTAAGATCTCAATACTTTCAAAGAGAAAAGAAAGAAACATTTAACAAAGTAAGAAGGTCTTATCTGCCATCACTTGATCTTGTTCGCAAGAGACCTCTGAGATGGCCCAAAAGCACAGTTGTAAAGGCAGTGACCAGCAGGGCATAGGACAGGCCTTCTGACCCAGAGAGGGGACTCCCTCAGAGCAAATTACTGACCTCGTGAGTGAATATGTTGGAGGGGAAAGTGAAGTAAGTTAATTAGAGCTCTCTTTAGTACCCAAGGACCTCTAAGGTGATTGGAGGGTCCAAATAACAAGGTCCTTCAGCGATATTCAAAATCGTGTCCTATTCGCTGACATGTTGAACTAAAACAGGCCTAAACAATGAACTTGAGGTTAAAAGAAATGATTTACCCATACTTAGGAGAAAATTCTCAGGAAGAAGCCATGAAATCAATCATGTGAGTGAAAATCTAAAATGCTCAGCACAAAGAAGGCAGGTCATAGCAGCAGTCCTCCTGGGTGGCTGTGCAAACCAAACCCGGAATGGCTGCTATTAAATAAGTACCTCAGTTGTCAAATACACGGCTGTTCCCACCTTCACCTTCAGGGGAGGGTCATCACACCTGAAGCTGGACAGGGACAAAGGGAAGGGAAGGCCAAAGCCACAGTTTGGTGCTTTTCAGGACCGGTAACTGGGCAGGACTAAAACAGGCAGGAAACTCACCTACTGTGTTCAGAGAAAGACTTAATCTCAGTGATGTACAGAGATTATATAGCTAGGCATGGTAAACAACTACAATTTTTAATATTTGCTGTTTGCAAATATTCTTAGTGTTAAACAGACAGTAATGCACCACCCACTGCACCCACGGAAAGATATTTTGCTTCTTTTAATAATGTCCTGTTTCACCCAAATCATCCCCAGATCAATCCACAAACTTGGTATCCAGAAACATTGATAAGCAAAATTACGCTGTGGCTCACACCTGTAATCCTAGCACTCTGGGAGGCCAAGGTGGGCAAATTGTTTAAGCTCAGGAGTTCAAGACCAGCCTGAGCAAAAAGCAAGACCTCCATCTCTAAGAAATAGCTGGTCTTTGTGGCACGTGCCTACAGTCCCAGCTACCCGAGAGGGTGAGGCAGGAGGATCACTTGAGCCCAAGAGTTTGATGTTGCTATGAGCTATGATGCCACAGTAGTCTACTGAGGGCAACAAAGTAAAACTATCAAAAAAAAAAAAATTAATCCTCTCCTCCATTGCTCTACTGTTATCATAAAATTTACCCAACGTTTGTGGTAAGGAATCAGAATCTAGACAAGTAAGTAACTTTAGTATGATGAAGCTATAGAAAGTACAAGCGAGTTCTCTTCAGACTTCATCTTTACAGAAATTAAGCCTTTAAAACTACTCTAAATTTTGCCTATATATTTAAATCAAGATTTTATAGAACAATTTTTTTCCAGGTAATTTGGCTCATGAGAGAAAACTTATTTCAACATATAGGGTTGTGGTCATAAAATGTGGATGCATGTGTTGCCAGAGGAGGGTGCCGATCCCCGGACTCTGGCAAAGAACCCTGATTCTGTAGTTTGAACACAAAGCTTACAAACTTAATTTCAAGCAAGATCATTATTCTGCCAAACACCGCACAACCCAGAGAAAGAAGAAAAATGAAACTGAAAAGTGTTAGTGCTGACACTGCTAGGACAGGAGAAATGGAACAGGGAGAGCTGGAGGAAGGAAGATTTCCGTCTGATTGACTAAAACTGCAAAAATCATTTCGGAGGGAAGCCACGGTTTATTTCCACAGGAGAATTGGAGCAATGGATTCTGATAAAGCTTTTATCTTAGACAAAACTGATGCAATGACAGCGCTGTGATGTGCCAACCAGCAGAGAGAATATGATGCTATAAAATTTCCTGAGTATACCAGGAAAAAAAGGCATCCAGACATTCAAGCAATTAGGTTATTCTTCTTAATAATTTTGATTGCAAAATACAAATTGTCAAAGAAACATGTTCTTTAACTAAGCTCTTCAGTAGAAAGAATAACATACATAAACATAGTTCTAAATGTCTTTTCAGGGAGGCTAAAATGAAGCACATTTTCACTGTCCCCAGGCATGATTAAAACTAAATAAATAAAACAACCAAATCACATTGGACTCTATATTCAAAAAGTGATTACTTTGTCATTTTCACTTCAGTGGGACACATATGCCATCCACAGGAAATTACTAATGGGTTCTATGATATTTTGCAAATAAATACAATGTATTTTTTACTTGTGAGTACCATCTGCAGTATTTCAAGCATGAAAAATATTTTAATGCTTCAGGGGATTTTATATAATTGAAGTTATATTTTTCTGAGGATGATTCAAATGACTGATTATGAAATATGTGTCTAGTTTAACTGACATGAACTCTTGAAAATAATACCGCTGTCCTCTGATCTCAGTTTGAACGGCCACCCTGCTTCCTCACCAATGGCTCCTAGTTTTGCCACTTAACACTAAAACAAAACTAAACAAATTCTCATGGGTCATCTAAGTATGGAAAAGGACTCTTCCCCTGGAAATCTTTGGCCATTTCTCATGATACAGAAACGGAGAGCAAGCCTCGTATTCAATACCTAAGTACTCTGCTATCCCATTATTCTGCTTTTTCTGGTGTTATGGGAGTTTTCTGGGTTGGGCCAAGTACTCTCGCCAAACTGCTGCTCTTGACCAGGAAACCCAATCACCCCAGACTTACCAGAACCATCCGCTGCCTGTGAAGTTTATCTTGGAGCATTAAAAGAGGAGTGGTAGGCCGTCTGGGGAGCTGAGGCCTCGGGCTGAGAAATGAAAAGCTTTGTCTTTCCCCTGCACCAGCTGAGATACCTGCCTGTAGGTGATGTACATCGCACTTTTTAAAAGAGGCAGCTCCACGTGATGAAGTTACATCCTGCTCAGCAGCCCCCAGCAAGAGGCGCCAGAAAACGAATATCACACAAAGGTAGCGGCAGCCCACGTGATTCACATCAGCACTGAGGACTTTTCTCACTAGGAGGAACTTGTGAACAAGTCAGATGAGCTGAGTTCCCAAATTGAGAGCACGGAAAGGGGGGGAGACTTTCAAAGGGCCCCTGAAAAGTTACACCCCACTTCAGAGTTTTCTCTCTATTTTTAGTCTGATCTTTATACCAATCTCTTGAATTAACCTATGGATTTCTACATGGTGCATTAGACAGGCACTGCCTGCAAAGCCCAAGATTCATTCCCCAGTGCCTCTTCCGTCATGCTTATTTAGATCCACACAGACCCATTAACTCCATACCTGGCTTGAGGGCTGTACAGGCAGACATGACCACTAGACCACCTGCTCCTTGGGGACAGAAAAGCGTTTCAGAAGTAGAATCTAAAATAGGTAAGATGTGGTGTAGAACAAAGGGAGCAGGCACGACATCGATCACATTAATAAGCATTTGCATGGTTTATCTAATTCGATCATCACAGCAACTCATGAGCAAATTATACCAAGACAAAGGCTTCAAGAACTGAAGGCCTTGTCCAGAGGACACAGCCTCTCAGCGGTAGATCCATTCTTCAAATCTTACCCTTCTACCCTAGCGGGTTCTGCTCTCAACTTCTATTTTCTGTCTATTCGGTATCATATTAAAAGATTATGAAGAAAATCTATCACACAAAGCACATATATTAAATAAATCCCTACATCTTTACCTATTTTAATAGAAAAAGTAATTTTCTCATGATGCTCACGTAGACAGAATTCATACGTGTACAAGCCTTATTTCCCTATCTTCCAGGTTAAAACTGTGTATCTAGTTGATCTTCAAAGCTTCCAAGGACTACATATAAATCACTTGCCTTGCTAACCTACTTCATATGTCTTTGACAATCAGTTTATCAAAAGTCCTCACTTTGGTAGCTTCTAATTAATACCCTATTTATTGGAGAAGCCAATATATTTTCTAAGTTAGGAGAGAGAAATGTCTCAGCATGTCCAATTACCTGCAAAACGGCTTGTGTCTATGTACTTGGAAAGTGGTCACTTAAAAAAGGACATTATTGATGAACTTTCTGGGAAAAAATCGCAGTAGAGAAAGCAACTATATTGATTGGGGAAACTTGTTCCCTCAATGACTCACAATGAATTTCATCTAATCCCAAAGCATCAGCTTGGGTTTGCAGAATCTGAGTAGCTATTTTTATAAAGAGGGATTCAGGAAAGAAACATGTACCTGAATTATCAAAGATGACAAGTAGTGAGAAAGATTGCTGAGACAACCTAAATAAATAAATTAAAGGGAAGATTCGGATTAGTAATGCCCCTTTTCAGTTTTTACATAAAAGCTTTTACATGGACTTTACATGTGCCGGTTTGGCTAACTTGGAACAAAAAGGCAAGAGCTTGAAGATATCTTCTTAAATTTACATATGGAAGTCTGACTGGAAAGTTATTGTCCATTCTAAGTTGTAAAAAGAATGATGATGAGGCAGGAAAGAAAGAGAATTTCCAGATGTAACATAGTGAACTATTGTCTAGATATCAAGAGAAAGCACATTTGTCTCAAATGTGATTGCTAAGCTCTTGACGGGCATTTTTAATATCTTAGTTCATGATCTTCCTCTGCCAATTCCCACTGTATCAGGCACAAGGAAATACTAGCAGGGTGTTAATTTAAAAGCTGGATGCTCCACCCAGAATCAGCAAGCTTCTAAGAACTGAGTCAAAAATCTTCATATGCTTTTTCAACACCCTTGAAATTATGGGTAATTATCTTTTAGAGTTGAATGCAGGAAAGTCATAAAAGAGCATGGTTGCACAAAGGACTAAAATCTGTCCAGTACCCAGCTTAGCTCCCAGTCAAAAGCAACCACCAAGCTAATATGAAAGTAAATGCAGAGACAGAGGGTGCTGATAAATAAAGACCAAAGCCAGAGCATGCTTATGCTGTGAACTCACTAAGTGAAAAGTTTCTCAGATAGTCAAAAATCAACAAATGTCAGCCTTATCAACCCTGCCCCAACACCCACATCACGTAGAGTCAACTCTGGAACACGGAGGTACCACTGAGGTGCATTTATTTCTTTAAGGATCTTAGAAGCTGATTGTTAACCTTTCCTTTTAGATATCCACCCTTTCTCTGAGCAAAGCTTTGTGGGGTTCAAATGCATTATCAGTCTTGAAAGTTGGAAGATCAGAAGTCAGGAAGGAGAAAGAAAAGAATCTGGCTTGTCATATGGTAAAGAAGTGCCATTAGTAGTAAACTTTTGTTATTGTTGTTAGCATTGCTGTTGTCCTGGATTTCACTGATTGTTCCATGTTTCAGTCTTCCATCCGTACAAGAGGTTAAGCAACATTTTCTGTGGTCATGATGAATTTCAAAGAATTCATAATCAAAATAATAATTAAATGGATGGGAGAAGAGATTTAATCTTTTTTTAATTTTCATTTATTTTTTAAGTTAACAAATTAAAATTGTCTATATTTCTCATATACAACATAATGTTTTGCACTATGAAAAACACTGCAGAGTAGGGCAGCACCTGTGGCTCACAGGAGTAGGGCGCTGGCCCCATATACCAGAGGTGGAGGGTTCAAACCTAGCCGTGGCCAAAAAAACTCACAAAAATAAATAAAAATAAAAACACTGCAGAATTGTTAAATCGAGCTAATAAACATATGTATTACCTCAAACTTATTGTGTGTATGGTAAGAACACTTAAAATCTACTCTCAGCACTCCCACTACCATCACCAGCCTTAGTTACTGAGTTTGACTTTGTTTTAATTAAGAGATTTAATCTTAAACAAAAACCTTTGGAGAAGTTTTAAATAAATAAAGGCATCATGATTTAAACACTTCACATACAGAAAGACCCTACATGCCACCTGCTAGTTCCATGACTTTCCTACAAAATTAGTTAGCCTAACTTGAGATTGTCCATCTGTAAACTGGTGATCATAATATCCAACTCGTAAGGTTATTTTTGGTTGAAGTGGAATGGTGTTAAGCAGCAGCCCCACCCTTTTTGGCACCAGGGACAGGTTTCGCGGAAGGCAGTTTTTCCATGGACTTGGGGTAGCAGCTGGGTTTCAGGATGAATTAATTTCATGACATCTCCACCTCAGATAATCAGGCATTAGATTCTCATAAGGAGCAAGCAACCTTGACTCCTCACATGCACCATTTACAGGAGAGTTTGTGCTATGAAAATCTAATGCTGTCACTTATCTAACAGGAGGTGGAGCTCAGGTGGTGAAACCAGGGGTGAAGAGAGGCTGTAAATACAGATAAAGCTTTCCTTCCCCTCTGCTGCTCACCACCTGCTGTGTGGGCTGGTTCTCACAGGCAATGGACTGGTAATGGTCTGCAGCCTAGAGGTTGGGGACCTCAGGCATAAAAGCATAGCGCTTAGCATATAGTAAGCATTCCAGAATTGGTCCCTACTATTATTTTACTAGAAATGATATGAGCAAAAGTGGAATCAGTATTACAGACACTTCCAAGCATCTCTGAGTAAAATTTTCCTGCAGTTGGTTAATGCAGTAAAATATTCCTGACTATGAGATAAAAGTAAATGCTCTCAAAAGGCCGTCCTTAGCATGGAGGCTTCTTCACAGACACAACTGTCATATCTATTTCCCAGAGTCAATAAATTCAGTCATATCTTTTAGGATGCATATAATAAATATTTGGGAATGTTGTCCATTTCTGGTTCAATTAAAATTACATCAAGTACTGCAGAAACTAAAGACTTATATTCTTCAGCAACGTGCCCCATGTTTAATAATAAGATTTAATTGGATTCTTTCCAAAAAGTATAAAGAAGTTAGTGGAGGTACTTTTGTAGGATGTACCTATAATATGTATTCATTTATAATTATACTGGGCACATATCTTTGTGTTGCTTATTTCAAATCACTGTCGTAGCAAGAGCCATAGTTCCTTACACTCAACCTTGGCAAGATCTTTGTCATAAAAGAAGTAAACCTTGAAGTCCATGAGCTACTTGTATTTAATGAAAATACTAATAGATTTTCAAATTAAGTTCTATGCAGTCTTTAATTTCAGTTCAATATGGAAGTTTCTCTCCCTGATAACAAATTGAGTCTATGACTCTTACCATCTACAGAGTATTGAACAAAGACTAGAGATAAGCAACACCAGAAGACAGATGTGTTATGAAGTTCTCAGAGATCAAAACTCTATTGCTAAGTGAATCAAATAAAAAAAAATTGAGTATGTGAAATTTACAGGTGAAAGTGAAAGAATATTTCTCAGTATATCTTAAATCATAATTTTGAATCACTGTAGGCTGAGACACTGGAAAAAAAGAACCTTTGGTAGCTATTATTCTTGTCAATAAGAACCCACCCAAGCATAAAAGAATGTAGAACTAGGATAAAGGGTAACAGCAAACAGATTATTAGATATGAAGAAGGAAGGAAGAAAAAATTGAGACTAAAAGTCATTTTTCTTCTTTTAACAGATCTATAATGAAAAGGAATTCAAAGTTAAAATCAGAAACCTGCTAGAATGTCTACAGTTACATGGAAATAGGCGTAAGTTAATTGTACAAAAACTAGATAAAATTACACGTTCATATAGAGTTGATTAATTTACTAAGACATTAAATGTCTTGTAGTATCTTTCCAAATGAATATATTAAATATACCTTCCATATGCTTTCATTTGTTCATAATTTTTAAATAATTACCAAATTGTATTGAGCATTTAATATACCTTCATATAGAGTTGATATCTTCAGATGTATCAGATACAGTGCTAAATAGAGGCAAGATTTTCATTTGTTCTGTTTTTTGACTTCAGGTTAATTTGAGGATACACACAACTAGGTTACAAAATTTGCATTTGGTAGGTAGAGGTAGAGTCTGTCTTGTAGCTGTGTTTCCACACCTCAAATGTGTGCCATATACCCTGACATTACACCCATTAAGTGGAAGCACACCAATCCCCTTCCATCCCCTCTCCTCCTCGTTCATTGCCCCTCTCCACAACTTGAATTGAGTTTTTCTCCTATCTGGGCATGTATTAGATCATCTTCTGGTTTCATATAAGTATTGAGTCCATTGGATGTTTGCTTTTCCATTGTTGTGATACTTTACTAAGAAGAATGTGGTTCAACTGCACCCAGGTTAAAACAAAAGATGTAAAGTCTCTATCTTTTTATGGCTGAATAATATTCCATGGGATAATCTTATGAGTTAAACACTATTATTTTCCTATTTTTTCAGATAATATGACAAAATGTGGGGAAATCTAATGACTTCCCCAATTAAACTGGCAGTGTGTAAACATACACAGCATGACTCCAAAGCAGAGGTTCTTTGTCAGTGTGCTAGATCCTAGTGACTCAGGTGGATATTTAATAAGAGTACTACAGCCAAGATGTGGGTACCTAGAAGTGAGCACACTGACATCACGTCTCATAGCAAGACACTAGGTCTAACTCTATGTGTTGCCTAGAAGTACCACATGTGATTCAAGTCACATGTAATCTCAATGTAGCTATGATACAGAAGACCTCTACAATGGACTGAAGGGAGTGCCAAATATATTCTGTAAAGGGCCAAACAGTAAACATCTTAGGCTTATCAGAACAAGCAGGCTGTCTTGCAAATACTCAAATCTATTGTTATAGCCTAAAAGGAGCCCCTTACACAACCTGAAAACAAATGAGTATGGCTATGTTCCAAAGTTAATTACAGAACTAAGATTCAAATTTTACATAATTCATACGTGTCATAAAATGTCCTTTTTATTTTTTCTCCCACCATTTAAAAAAGTAAAAATACATTCATAGCCTGGGACTTTAAGAAAATAGGTAACAGACCTGTTTTGGTGCACACGCTATCTATAGTTAACTAAATCCTAGCTCTAGAGTGGTCAATTTCTTATTGGTAATATCTTTTAAGTTTATTTATGGTTGACATGTAATAATTTTACATATTAATGAAGCACATATTTCCATGATCAAAGCAAGATAATTAGCATATTCATCACCTTACACATTTATCATTTTGGGGGGTAACATTGAAAAAAACTCATCTAGATATTTTGAAATTTATAAAATATTACTACTAACTCCATTCTATTACACAATAGAATAATCAAAATTGCTCCTTACTCTAGCTTTGTACCCATTGACCAACCTCACAAAATCTTATTGTATTCTGCTATTTACAGAATTAAATATTTAATATTTAAAAATTTAAATATTTTAAAATATTAAATTTTAAATATTTAAAATTAAATATTTTAATTTACTATATGTGCATCTTTGTCATGTACTATACAACTTTGTCCAGGAATTAATTATCCCCATAATTAAGTGATATAATTATTTATACCCATATCGCACAGTTTAAGCAATCATATAACAATCATATAAAGAACAAAGATCTTTGAAACTAACTTCTATTTGCCTAGATTACAATTTAAACATGGGACCAGGAAGAAATGCCTTAGGACATCCTTCTACATTTGACAGAGTGAGAATTTGGAAATATTTATTCTAGTAAATATTGGAAAGTTTAGCTCCCAAGGAGGAGGTAGCTGCCAGAAAAGCATGTACACATTTTAAGAAAGGAAAAAAAAAAAGACTGTATTAAAATCATAATACTCAAGTTACTTTTGACTTGGGTAATTACAAGAAATACAAAATACAATACAGAAGATAAACATTATCAGTATACATTGAGTATTATAATTTTAATACAGGTTTTTCATTCTTAAAATGTGTATACATTTTTTATACTCTCTGAATTTGTCCTATTTTTTTAAAGAAATAATGCCGACTATATTATTTACTTATTTTTTGTCACTTTTCCAAATTAAAGTAAGTTGTCTGGATTATAACCTAGTTTTTCAAAATCTTTTTCACCTTCATGGCGCCTGCAAAGCCAACATCCCAGAAAAGCACTAAAAGCAGAAGCCATATCTGACCTGTCACCCATTTTGACAGATGAGGCCAAATAGCAAGTCTTCTTGCATGTAATTGCATTTTTTGGCATATATAAGGATAATATTCAAAAACTGCCAGAAGGTACCAGTAGTGTCAACCTTATTTTCCTCCAACGATTATACTATCAAACTGAGCAATTTTGGATACTTTTATACTGACCTTTAAAATTAGAGAAAGAAACAGAAGTCTATTTTTTCCTTTTTGCAAATAGCTATAAGTGAGGCAAAATGAACACATCCAATAATAACACAATGTTTGACACATTTTTTCATTGCTAATGATTAGGCATCTAGTTGATTTGAGATTGGCATGGTCCTCATCGACCTATGTCATCATTCTTTAATTTTTCTTTTTTTCTTGAGACAAGACTCTCACTATGTGGCCCTTCATAGAGTGCTGTGTAGTCACAGCTGAGAGCAACCTGAAACTCTTGAGCTTAAGCAATTCTCTTGCCTCAGCCTCCCTCCCAGGGAGCTGGGACTACAGGCACCCACCACAATGCCTGGCTATTTTTTGATTGCAGTTGCAATTGCTGTTTAGTAGGCGTGGGCTGGGTTCAAACCCACCAGCCTCCATCAATGTATGTGGCTGGCACTCTACTCATTGAGCTATGGGCGCCAAGCCTACTATCATCATGCCATGACAGCTTTAAGGTCAAGTCAAAGCCACCTTTTCTTTTTCCCATAGAAGCAAAGGATGTACAATGTTTGACTATTAACATTACAACAGCTAAAATGAAACATTACAAGAAGACAACTTTAAAAAGGAAAAGACAGCAGAGAAACTATTCATACAAAGCTTTGTAGTGTTTATGCGCCTTCCTATAACTTCTCAGCTGAACCTCATAGCAGTTCACAGTAAAATTAAGGGGAGACTTTCTTTCTAGAGCAGCAGAGGCTCTCTCTACTTTGCCCCATCATCAGAGTTGATCAAAAAGTAAATAAAAAGAGAATCTAGAATTGTGCCACGGAAATACTATTTGAGTCCTAGGACACAAACCTATTTCAGAAGCACAATAACAAAAGATATGTGTCCAATACGTAAAGCAACGGAATGGAATCTTCATCCATCAAGATTAGCAGGATGACTGGCAGAAGACGACTGTAAGACAGAGAGGGTCTCTAGGGATGAATGGGATCCATGACAACTTTCAGCAATCACAGAGGAAATGAACAGTAAGAAAAAGGAAACTTACAGGGAAAGAAAAGTTTATTTTCAAAAACTTTGATGGGGAATGTTTATGGAAAGTCTTAAGGCTAAGCCAATTTTCTGGCTGGTCCCTGCCAGGGATACTTTCCCCAGCTCAACTTCACCCCTTTCATTCAATTTTTTTTTTTTCCATATTCTCTCCTCTTTCTTAAATGGAAGCTCCCATGGAAAGGACATTATTTAATAGAGCTGCAAGAGCTCTATTGATAACGGAACTGTGAAGGAGAACGGAGTAATCCAGGGCTGAAATGTCTGAGGAAAGAGAAATTTGGGGAAATAAGCTGGAATACCAGGTGAAATAGGTCACTTAGACATGGGAAACAGAATACTGCCAATTGCTAGTGGAGTAATAGGTCTGTCTTCCACTTTTTTATCCCTCAGCATCATTTGCTAGCCTTGGAAGTAGCAGGTTTGGTTACAGCTGTGAAAACCATAGGCCTGTTGATCATCAGCCTTGGGGACAATACACTTTGCTCTAATGTATTTTCCTAGTGGTGATTCCACTGGTTGTATCACGATTTCAGACGCTCTGCCTCAGTGTCTGCCTTTGGAAACAGAATGCAGGACATTCTCCTGTTCTGTCTTTCGCCTAATGGCCGCTTTCTCAAGTCCTCAAAATCCTCTGACTTCTTGTTGCCGGGGTGAGAAGCATCATTCTGCCTCTTCCCATTTGACTTGGCATATAGGAGGGAGAATGGGAGAGAGAACAACAATTCACTGGAATGGAGCCCTGAGTAAGTTAAATGCCTCCTGAATAAATGTGCGGTATCTCTTTCCTGGGCCTAGGTAATTGCTTTTTTATTTATCTCAAACCATTTTCATCCTCTACCATAGCCTAATAGAGTCACTCTCTGCACACAGTGCATTTCCATCACAGAAGCGCAGAGGATGCAGGCGTTGCTGATAATAAATAAATAAATAAAGGCACTGGAGTCCATATTGCAGCTAGTGGAAGCTGAGGTTGTACATTTATGTATTAAATTAAAATTGCTTTCTGCTCATATTATAGAAAATGTAAATGGTAGTTCAGTCAGGCAGCAGACAGAAGTTGGCTACTTTTTGAGCAGAGATGTCTGCAATTTCTATTTCAGGGCAAACACTTCTCATAGACCATACAGACATTTATTAGGAAGTTAATATGGCAGTATTCATGCTAATCACATTTAGTATCTGTCTTGTGCCAGAGTGAAAGTTTGGCCGAAGAAAGGGAGCATCAATATCTTTTAAAAGAGCATAGTGGATGAATACCCTACTTAAAGTAAATGAAAAAAAAAATCAAATGGAAATAATTTTAAGTGAACAAAAAAGAATGCGAAGGTATGAAGAATGCATTATCATGCTACATGGAACTGTTATCTATGTCAAAAGATGTACTCAATGCCAATCAGAACTTTGCACTATTTCCCCTTTCCAGAAACTCAGGGAATGTCATCTACAGTCTGCTCAATTGTCTTAGTGAATAGAGCCACAGGCCCTGAATTATAAAAAGAACACATTTCAGTAATGAGAAATATTTTTCATCATCCAAATGTAGATGATGTTATGATGGTCCGGAAGCCCTATAACTAAAGGACAGGGACTACTAGTAGACACATGTGGACACTAAATATGAAAATACAAAACAGCTGTGCTTGGTCTGTATTTAGGCAGTGTAATGTAAATATGCCTGATTTTACAGATTCCAGATTCCAGAAAAATAGTCCCTGTGACTTCAAACCTACTTTCGCATTCTCTCAGACTTGGCACATGAAGACAGTTCTAGCTAAAAAAAAAACCACTTGGGATGGTAATTAATCTATAGGTAAAAAAACAGTAAACAGCTGGAAAATGTGCCAACATTCCCCCAACCCATTGTCAGAACAGACATAAATATTTCTTTATGGTATTCTTCTACAGCAAGCCAGTACTTAGACTCCGATGACACAGAGAGAACACAGGGCAGTGACTAGCAATTGGTCCATGTCTTACCTCCTTCACTAGTAGTGTAAGAATTAAGAATGATAAAATGGGAAATCTAGCTTTTAAAACTATTTTAGTATAACTTTACTTTGCAGATGTAGAAAATGAGGCCAACAATGGTGAAATGATTTGCCCAAACCAACAGATTTATTTGTAAAGCAGAAAATCACCTTGATGAAAAAAATTAATCCACTAATTCATTTCACGAACAAGGAAATGGGTTCAGAGCAGAAAACCTCATCAAGAACAGGTGAGAACTCTCATGCCAACCTCAAACAACTGCAGTGGTTTCCTGGATGATTATGTTGAGAAGCTTTTAAAGGTGAATCTAAGCATAATGGGAACGGGGTAGTGTCTCCTAGCTTAGGGAGTAGGAAGAAAAACAGGCTATAGGTTTATGCATTATTTAACATCCTTATTCTACGTCCAACGGCACCAAAATAGCTTCATGATTATGATTTGGATTCCCATATAACTCCCTCTCCCTTCAAGGAGAGAATGCTCTTGTCATGTTTATGTAAATATTCTAGTTTATATGAAAGCTAACTTTATAAACAGCTATAAATAAGTTGGTATTCTGATCTAATACAACAGTTCTGTGAACTTAGTTAATGCTCCTGAGATCATAATGCTGACATATTTAAATTTCTGGCACTCCAAATTTCAAGGTCATCTTCTGAAATACGGTAGCTTCATCAAAGTAATGTGAGGCTACCTTGGGGAAAGACAGCTGAATTTTCCTTAGAAGTAAAGTCTTACAAGCCTCAATTTCTTTATGTGCCAAACGCTGTTCTCTCCAAACTTTCATCCAGTCTATTTTCCCCTAATTCAGTCAATAGTATAGAAAATCATAACTTAAGAAATATATTTAAATATTTCACTTTAAAATAATGTTTATTAAAAGATCCCTAATCATAACAAACTCCTAAACATAACAAGCTATGATTAAAATATGATTGGTTTCTCCTAGATAGTTTAAAAATAACTTCTCAATAATGTAAACCTGCAGCACAAAGTAACATTGTTTTGTGCCGTATCCATGAACAATATCCAGTATAAATCAAAAGGCAAGTAATTGCTAATTTAAACCTACTTCTCATTCTGGAATCATACATCATATGGCATTTCACAGAATCTGCTTTGGAAGAGTGTCATGAGTATCACTCCACGATGGGGTCACTGAAGGCAACAGACACAGGAAAGGGATCAAAAAACCACTGCTAACAATTCGTATTTGAAAATCAAAGAAGAATTAAGCTTGAAGGAATTGCACTTCTTTCCAGTTGTCTGAATGCCAGTGGAGATATTTACCTTATGTGAGCTAAAGGCAGGCAAAACACAGCTTTTTGGCGTTTCTTGTTCACTGTTTGCATGCATTCTAAAGAAGACAGCAATATTGAGCAATGTTTTACTGGTCTTTCTGGTTAGTTGCCATTGTCCATTCACTCCCTGATGGCACTACTTGCTTTTGCCTTCCTTATGCCGAGGTTGCAAGAATACCAGTTTCTAACTATGACAAATACATTCATACCTTTCACATTCTGCAGGAAAACAGGCAAACACATAGATTAAAAGGCAAGGCGGACACTTCAAAGTCACTTAGACAATCCCATTTTGGAAACGTAAAGTTCCCTAGGACCACTAGCAATTATAGTTAATTGTGGATCCGCACCAATGGCCTTTTATCCAGTAGTATTCCTTTGTTAAAGCTTTATTTGTGGTTTTATCATTGTAGCAGAAAATAGAGTCATTAATTTGGTTGCAATTCCCTTTAAATAAAATCACAATATTTCTACACTTGTCATGTGGATCTGAAAAATTGGCCTCTGCAAGAAAAACACAGTTCTGAGGGGAAAGAATCTAAAATCATCTACTGAATTATTGAGAAATAACAGAAGTACTGGCAAAATAAACACTCGTTAAAAGCTCTTATTTTTATAATGAGACAATAGTTTTTAAGATATTTGTCATTATTTCAATAGTGCAAAATATGCCAGTTGGATGCTTCACTATTCTATATTAATATGCATAATAAATTAATATTACTTCACGATGATATTTAAATTATGTAATTTCAAATATGGTGAGTGAAAGTAGCAGGGAGAGAGAGATCTGGGAAAGAGAGAGTGAGAGAATGAGAGAGAAAGATTGATTTGATAGGAAATTCTACCTATCATTCCAATCGTGTGAGTATATTGGGAGTAATGAATATAAATGTTATATTACTTCAGTGAGACACAATTACTCCAATGAGACTCCCATGGTATAAGAGTAATTAAGGTTGAAATATTACACTAATTTCTTATTTTCAACAGCCAGAGAACCAATATTTATAGATTAATCCTTTTTCAATCATTACCATATAATGTTGTGCAATGATGACATCATTCATGTCTCTGTAGAAAAATTAAAAATATTGAGTTTATATATAGCAATAATTTAAAAGAATAAGAGAATTCATAGAATTATTTCCAAAAAAACTGCAAATGACAAAAGAAGTTGAAATCTTCAGAAAAAGTGTATCTATCCCTGGGAATATATACCCCCACATCAAATTTACATTATTTGTTTTGATTATCATAGCAGTATATAGTCTAGTTAAAGAAAACACCATAGACGCTTTCAGAATATTTTGGTTATTTTCATTTTTTTCATTATTATAAATAACCACATAATGACCATCCTTGTCCATATATTTGTTTAGGAAGCTAGTTGATTCTTGCTCAATAGGAGATTCCTAGAAATTGTAGGCCAAATTCTACATTTGTTACCTCTTCCTATGTAAGATGTTTTTTTATTGTAAAGCTTTTTTTCTTATTCTTCTACAAGCAGAGTATAAGGGGATCTCTTATCAAACATGTTCCTATTGAGCGCCATCATTGGAAAAAAGGTAAATCTTTTTGATTGTGAAAAACAAAGCCTTATTTTGATAGGATAAGTTGCTATAAATCTATTTTACAAAACGTTTAATTGCATTCAGCAAAAGAAGGGAAAAATAAATTAGGTTCCTGCAAAAACTCCATTCCCATCTATGCAAACATGGGGACTAATTCACTGCCATGGAATGCCTCAGATCAGAGCCTGCCTGGTCAGTGTCATTAGTTCTTCAAGATGTGACGTTAAAAAAAAAAAAAATCTCCCTGGGCTTAGTGAGAGGTTTCTAAAACCTTCTCCACACACCTTCTCATTCCTGTTTTATTTCTCTGACATGAAAAATGCAACAGAAAATGGGAAGAACACCTGCTTCCTAGCTACAATCAATAACTCAGAGATAAGAAATCCCTACTCAGAGGAGAAATAATTTATATTTGGGATATTTTAACATAGTATCCAGAGCTTTGTTCCCTAAATTCTAGCTGCCTCCGAAGAATCTTGTTGCACATGGTAATACAAAGCCACTGTCACTAAAACTACAGGGATGGTCCTTCTGAGACCGACCCCAAAACTTAAGTAAGGGATATTATGGATTTAGAAGAAAAGTATCTACAATTTTCTCAAATGCCTCTTTCTAATTCTTTTCATAAATATTATACCAAAAGTGTTCTTGTACCTCTTCAGTTACATTTCAGCAGAAAAACAACAAAAAATTTAAGACATTAATATTAACCCTGTTTTCTTACTGTATTCCATGGAATAACTTATAAACTTTTCAGCAATAATTATTTCTTCACTAATATGGAAGGCTTAAGAACAAATGATAATGGAGGAAAATGTCTTTCGTAGCAGTTTTATAAAATGATTTCAGAATTTCATTCAACAAAAATAGTTTTGAATGCCTAAATTCAAATATCTAAGTCTATGAAATGCCGCTATGAAATTCATGCAATGAATTAAGGGATTCAAAAATAAGGCAAAGCCTCTCCCTTTGAAAAGTTCACAGCAGTCCATAGAAGAGAGAGACAGGAGGCTGCTGCTAAATTCTAAAGCAGATTGATGGTGCACAGACCAAGATAAAGAGAGAATTGAGAGGGTGCAGGGTGAAAAACTAGATTAATAACCATTGCGAAGATATATCTTAGAGAATTTGGTACAATCTAGGGTAAAGGGAAAAGTTAGGATGAATCTAAGTTTTCTAGCTTGACACAATAAATAGTAAGTCATATTATTAAATATGAAAGCAAGAATGCAAGAGAACGTGTCAGAGGGCGAGAGGATGGAGTGAATGTGAGGACTGCTAACCAGTCGGCACTTCATCTCTTCCCCACTGGAGAGCAACCAAACAATTTGGGGAGATTGATCTCATTCTTGCCCAGAGGTAGACTGGATTCATCTAAGCTAACCAGGCTAATGGCTCCAGAGGCACAAGCCTAAGCCCAAGGACCAGGGCATTCTTTCCTTTATCCACAGATGTATTTAGAAAGGGCCTGTGACACATGAGAAGTTTGTTGGAGAAGGAGATAAAAAAGACAGCATCTTCCAAGCAACAGTGAAAGAATTTCATAAAGACACTTTCCTCCATGAAGTTACAAAAGCATCTACTCTGACAGCCATCCTACATGCAAGTTGAAACCAGATGAAATAACAAAAAAATGGATCCTGAGACTTTTTGAATGCCTAAATTCAAAATTGATTGAATCAGATTGAACTATATCTGATGCTATGCAATGTCCGAATTTTGTTGTTATGTGAGTTATTTTGAGTTGATTCATTTGCCACTTGCCAAAAATATTCTAAAAGAAGAAGTCAGTTTCATGTGAGACCTCGTGAGTTTGAAAGGCTTCTGGGATACCCAGCCTAGCTTTCCGGGATACCCAGCCTAGCTGTGACATAAGCCATTGGGGACAGAGATCTGTAACTGAAGGAAATACCCAGCATATGTGATACAGATTGTGTGATTTGCAAAGTACAAATAGAAATACAAAAAGCACTACATAAAAAAAAATACAGTTTCTATGTACTTTTTAGTACAATTATGAGAAATCATTCAAATTAAGATTTATTCTATATTTTTATACTTTGTAGAAGGTTTAATAGCATTAAAATTAGGTTTTGGGGTGAATTATAAAATAATACTTTTATATATTTCTGATATTATGGTATATAATAGATATATCAGATTCTATTACATACATGAGGTCATCTCTGGTATGTTAAAACACAAAATACATGTATATTCTTCGTTATCATTTGTTTGAAGTTTCTTTTTTCTTTGTTAAGTTGCAAATCTATAGTTTCTAAAAGATCACAGTTGATGATATTATAAAATTAAAGTATGCATTAGGATGAATGACAAAAAAATTATGTTTTAAGGCTTTGTGCCATCGATAATTAATCCATCCATATTTGAAAATCATGAATGTCCCCTCCAAAACTCATGTTGTAACTTAATCCCCAGTGTAGCAGTGTGGAGAGGTGAGGCCTGTAAGCAGTGGTTAGATCATGAGGGGTTGCTCCCATACCAGGAATAATTCATTGCTATGGATTAGTGCAATTATTGAGTTAATGGGTTAACAAGTTTTATGGGAGGGGAACTGGGAGCTTTATTAAGAAAGCCATCGAGGGCAGCACAGGAGCACACCTCGATCCTTCTCTGTGATGCCCTATGCCACCTGCAGACACAGCAGAGAGTCCCCACAGGCACAGAGGCTTTCACAGACGCACGCCCTCAAACCTAGATTTCCCCGCTTCCAAAATTCTAAGAAACAATTTCTTTTTCTTTGTACATTTCAGGCAATCTGTTATAAACAACAGAAAATGGATTCAGTTATATAATTTAAGAAATGAGCAAGTTCTCCGTAATTACCATCGAGACCATCAGTTAGTACTCTGGTCAATATTGTGTAATTTTCCACTAAAAGAAGATTTTCATTACTAAAAAGCCTAAGCTTTCTTTAGTACTTATTATAACTATCAGATAACAAAAGTAACATTTCATTTTAGCAGATTTAAGGCAATTTTGCTCTTTTCAAAGCAAATCTCATAACATCAATTCCATCGTGCTGTTTTCTTCTGGAAGAATCTATAATGGCTTCTAATCACTGATGGACTGAAGGCCACATTCCTCAGTGCTTTCCTCCCGTCGCAACAATCCAGCTAAGAGTCCCGGCATTCCTCTCTCCTGCTAATCTCACAGCCTCCCCTTTGTACACATGTACACATATACATACGGTTTTGTGCCTCTGTAACCTCCTCCTCCCTCACTAAAGGCCTATCATTTCATATCTAGTTAAGGTTTTATCCATATTTTGTAATATCTTTAAGATGATTTCTATCCCCTGGACTGCTTTTAATGTTAGTACTTTGTACCATACACTTTAGACTCTGCTTATATACATCCTAGTCTTGATCAGTTTCAGTTTTGTTCATGTTATTTCCTTGAAACTGCATGATATGCTTAAGCAATATTCCGTAGCACTTATTACAGTGTTACAAGTGTGGGGATAATAATGTTAATTTTTTTATTTTAATAAACAGCCACAGATATTCAAAAGATAATGTAGTGATGATAAATATGTCCTTAATAATATGATTAGAAATTTTGGTCTTTCAGACAAAGATTCTAGATAAAGTTCCTATTCTTGTAACAATCTTAAATGCAATTGTGGTGCCATTTAAATGGAGTGAGAGAGAAAAAAAGAAATAGATAACAAGAGTGACTTGTAACTATCCTTCAAAAGTTTTTAAAAAGAGGAATAATAGTGAAAAAGTACAAAAGAAAATAGTGTTAAAGGTCGGGAGGAGGATATGTTTGGGGTCTTTGTTATTAAATTGAAAAATGAAAATAAACTTCCATTGAGATTTCTGGGTTGTTTTAATGGTTCTTAGATAATTGTAAGTATGCCTCTCATCAGAAAACATCTTTTATATATCATGAAAAGTGTAAAATATCACCAGAAAATAATACACATCTTAAGTATCATCTAAGTTTATGCCTGAAGAGAACTTTAGTAGTTATTCAATGTAATGTAACTGAAAATAGTGTTTCAAATTTATGTAAAACAATACAGTGACTATTAAACATCAATGATTTTCATTTTATTTTCTTGGGGAGGACTAAGTACAACTTACACTATAATTTGTTACATATATATTTTATTCAAGTACAATCATGTTAATTACCTTGGCTTTATCATTTTCAATCTTAGTGCTCAAACTGATATCTACACAGATGTAGAAAATTTAGAAACAAAGGGTTTCTCTACAAAAGAGTATACTATTACATCATTTATCAGATGAGAAAACCATCTTACAATAAATTTTCCTCCAAGGTCACTGTACTGGTTACATCATCTGGATTAGAATCTAGGTCTCCTAATAAATTAAATCACTTATTTTTCTAATTATATACTTGGTTTACTGAAAGAAATAATTATGTTTTATTAGGGAGAGTATTTTGGGAAAGGTATGAGTAATCAAATTACTACACAATTTCAAATTATCTTTCTGTTCAATGAGGATGGGATTAAAAATTCCTTTACTTGTTTGATTTATGATCCTTATTTGCAAAAGGAGTCAAGATATTCTACATGTTTAAATATGACTCCTAATAGGCATATATGCCTCATATATTGCTTTCATAAATAAGACAGTATTTATTAAAAAAAAAAAGAAAGGAATTCTCATAGGATCTGAGATTTAGAAATTTTTTTTCACTTAAATTAGACCAGCTCTTATTTCTAGGAGAATAACAATAACAACAACAACAAAAGGATAAGCTTTCAGCTTACATGGAAAAGGAAGATAATTGATACATTGAGAAACAAAATCTTCCAAACACTGTGGAGAAAATTATTCACATTTATGTCTATTGTCAATTCAAACCTATTGTTTTCTCTTAGGTCAAGAAATTATTGGAGCTGTAGGCAAATGGGTTTAAGGCCAATGGGTTCATATGAAAGCTTGGTCCTGGTGAAGAAAATTAAAACTGGGACAGAATCTGAGAAGTTCTCGGCTTGGGTTTTGGGTAGGGGTTCTCTGATCCCCAAAGAAAATGTAGAATTATCAGCCAGTTTGGTTTTCTTGCTTCACAAAGAACTGAGCAGGAATTAAAGGGCTAGATTAATTACTTTCCCCTCATAAGGTCAGGAAAATATAAATAGAATTAGTAGTAAAAATCAATCTTCTCTTGGATCAACCTGATGTATGATGTTCCTCATACCCAAAGGTGCAGATAGACACTCGTGCTTTTTGCCACACTATACCATGGCTTCAGGATTCAAAGTAGCAGAATCAAAGAGAGTGGAACGTGAATAATTCTAGCACTTTTAAAAGCCCAGTAGTCTCAGAAAGGGCCACCAGAATAACCAGAACAAAATTCTAATGAACCAGAGAAGACAGAATTCTTGATACAAAAACAATTATAATCCTCCTTCCATGTATACCCTTCTTTAACATCTATTATAGACAGACATGGTAAGAAGAATAAAGAATATAAAGAAGTCAAATCAGGCAGTCTGCAACCTAAATTTACTATATATATAGAAAACTTTGTCACTTAAATATAGGTTGTTAAATAGAATATATGGAAACATCATGATAAATTATAAAGGTGCCCATAACTCTTTATTTTATTTTATTTTATTTTATTTTTTTGGCTGGGGCTGGGCTTGAACCTACCACCTCTGGCATATGGGGTCGGCACCCTACTCCTTTGAGCCACAGGTGCCGCCCTACCCATAACTTTAAAACTCTCAAAAAGCTAAGATTTTACAACTTTCTTTGGTCATCATGTATTTCATTCACAATGAAAATTAAATACCTATAAAATGTTGAAGATAATTATAGAAATTTGTATAAGAATTATTAGATAACATTATTTCACTGGGATTTAATTTCTCGGATAGGATGATGTCATTGTAGTTATTTATGAGAATGACTTTGCCCTTGAGAGATGCCTGCAGAAAGATTTGGGGATGAAGTACACTGATATCTGCAACATAATATCAGATAATTTAGCAAAAAAAAAAATTACATAAATACACACAGAGGGATGGAGAAAGTGAGAGAGGTAGAGAGAAAGGGAAGGAAACTTAGTGCTGACATATGAGAACAATCCATGAGGCTGGATAAAAGATTAACATGTGTTACACTATTCTTTTAACTTTCCTGTGGGTGTGAAGCTTATGATAGAGAGTTAGGAGAGAAATGAAATTAAGAAACAATAAAAAGTTGAATAAATACATTTTTACTCTGAAAATTAAGAAAGACATTCATTTGATCTTTTGGATCAGAGAGAACAAAACTGAGAAATCATATTCTCTAGTAAAGCATTTATACAAATATTTATGGATATGCCAAAAGCCGTGATCAGAAGAAAATGTAGAAATAAAATAATTTGGTGCTTACATTACTAAATTACAAGAAAGAACAGAATAAGCCATTTGGAAGGAATAGATTCCAAATAGATAACATTTTAATTTAATAAAATAGAAAAGATAATAAGGCCAAATTGTAAGCGATGACATTTCCACAAGAGAGATCCATCAGCACTAAATTTTACTGAGACATTTAATTTCATGAAGTCGTCTATCCTGGTTGTAGCCTGTTTTTTCTATATTTTGCATATATTTTGATTATTCATCTATCCTCTCTGGTTTAGTGCATGAAAGGATGAGTGAAAAAGAAAATGCCATCTCAGGAATTGCTATGTTTCTTTTTCTTTTTAAATTTCAGATTAATATGAGGGTAACAATTAGGTTACAACGTGTGCATTTGTTAGGTAAAGGTTGCTGGGCTTCTAACTTCAACTCTTCAACTAAACTTTTGGGCAGAGAGTAAACAACCTGTCCTTGGACCATGTTATCTTCTTTGCTAACTAGGAATGGGGCTAGGGGTGACTTGATCGTTGGGGTCCTTTCATGGATGCATGAGTCTAAATATACTAAGTCAGTCATAATCATCAAAAAAGCTAACATTTCCTAGCTACTCACCATTGGCAGACAATGACCTAAACACTGTACATGTGTAGCCTTGTTTAATGCCCATCACAAACTCAGTCAGTGCCAGTATCTTCCTGACTCAACAGTACTATGAGCAATACATGTTTGGGTTATGATTATTCACCTTATAATACTCCTCAGGTTCACCTTCCCCCTACCCATCAGAGTTGGCGGTCACCAGGCTCCCACACATTAAACGTATCTTTTTCCATGTCTACCTGGCTTAATGATGAAGTGTGTAGGCTCTGAAGGCAGCCAGCTTGCAAATTAAATTCCAGTTTCACGATAGACTAGCTATGTGACCTTGAGCAAGTGACTGCCCTCACAGTTCCTCAATTTTCTCAACAATAGAGAACAGTGTCACAAAATGATAGGATCACATGAGATAGGTACACTTGGAAGAGACGTCACAGTGCCCAGTACCCCGAGTGTGGCATTAAATGTTAGATACCATCATTATGACAGGGGACATTACTTACTGCAGTAGCTTCAAGTGGTTTGGGAAAACTAACTGAGCGTGTTCCGAGACAGATTAAAAGGAAAAAAAAAATAGCTGCAAGCAGAGATGGAGGAGGGGGGAAAACTGAAAGTAGCAATATTAATCAACTAGGTAGAAGACAGCCTAAATTCAATTATATCCCTAAGCAAAGGGCCTGCTTAATAGTAAGCATAAGCTTGACAAGCATTTGTCAAATAAGTGAATTTAAATGAATTTAACAATCATTGCACTTTGCAATAGAGATTTAGATTGATATTATTTCATTCATTTTAAAAATAATAGCATTAAGATACAAAATGTAGATTGTTTAAAAATCACTCCAAAAAGTGAGGGCATCTTACTGAATCTCCTACCACAGCAAAGGAAGATCAGACTGAAGAAATATTATCAAAGAAAGAAACATCACTGATATATTGGGAGCGTTCAACAAGGCCTGGTTTATCCTGGGATTATAAACGGTTTTAACCTAAAGATAAGTCCTAGTTTGCTTTTGAGCCTTCTGCTTTCCATGATGAAAACATTAGCCTTGGGTGGCTTATCTGTGTAGTCCTCCTTCCTAGTTCATGGAAAGAATAATTAATGAAATAATCCTTAATGCATAAGAAATGGGTAATTTATTTCACATCCATTATAAAAAAAGTAATTAGCCAGAAAGTCATAAGCCCTAGCTAAAACCTGGATTTTACGTCTCTGTTCCCCCCCAAAAGAGAAGTTAATAAGATGTCAAGGAACAATGACTCTCTGGATAACTCACCACAGAGTCTGAGGAGAAGGGCACAGAATTTGTTAAAGGAACTACTACTCTCTCCTTGCCTTCTACATCTCCGGTAATGCCATGTCTACAGTTATTTAGGAACCTAAAATATAGATGCAAATTAGAATATAGTTTGTTGTTTAAAAGAACCAATTATACAAATACATGTATCCAAAACTGGGAGAATAAACAATCATTCTTAATTCTTTATTTAATTAATTACTTTACTTATTTATTTCATTTTTGGCTGGGGCTGGGTTTGAACCTGCCACCTCCAGTATATGGAGCCGGCACCCGACTCCTTTGAGCCACAGGCACTGCCCCATTCTTAATTCTTTATAACATTCTTTCTCCAACCTGAGGCTTATATTTCAGAGAACCCTATGGTAAAATAACTTGCAGGAGCATACCTGAAGGCCCTGTGGAAAGTAGTGTTGTAGAAATAAAATACAAACAATGCTGAACTTAGTCAGTACTTTCAAGGAAGGAAAATATATGAGCAAGAGACAGACATAATATTTGGGGAGTGGTTTAGCTAAGCAAGAGGAAAACGAAAAGAGAGGCAAATTACTGTGTGTGACAAATGAATAGGCACCTGCCATGTGGACCCGTCAGTGTGCTGTGGGCTATGGGACAGCAGGCTAAGGGACGGGGGTTAGAGACTGTGAGCAAGAGACGACCAGTTCAGAGTTTGATCCTGTTGAGGGAATGATCGAAACTCAATTAGAAGCCTGTTTATTATTCATTTCAAAATTGTCTACTCTTTGATTATAAAATCCCTAGCCATAAACTCCAAATACTCACTAAAATTCTCCAAAAAACAATCAACCACCTTACATGAGTGGTGTTTTATCAGATATCAATATTGGATATATTGGGTCAGAAAGAAGGGAACCATCACAACAGATGAAATACAGAATTTGCAGGAATAAGAAATCACCATCAGCAGTGAGATGTGAATGTTCCATTCACAAATCCACAGAGAAATTGAAGAGTGCTGTCCTTACGGCAAGGGAGGAGGATAACCCCAGCTACCACCACCTCAAATCCTCAAATTCTCCTTTCTCTTAAAGAATAAACTGGAGTAAGTTTGGCTTTCTGTCAAACAGTATGTGCACAGCCCTCCACTCAAACATTAAATGACTTTTTCTTAATTACTCAGCCAAACAAAATAGTCTCCCTAAATCATCAAGTTGATATCTAACTCATATATACCTGTGAAATTTCCATAAATTTGAAAACACAACCAGAATAGATCTGAACCCTTATACTTTGTATCCAGAGAATATGAGATTAGTGACAAGTTATCCTGTGGTGCAGTTTGTAGACTAGCCATATAAATTAAATTCATTCATTCATTCATTGAGAAAGAGTTTCATTTTTCCTCCCAGGCTGAAGTACAGCGACATAATCATGCTCACTATGGCCTTAAAATCCTGGCCTCAAGCTATCTATCTTCCTGCCTCAACTTCCTGAGTAGCTGGGACCATAAGTATGTACCTATGTGTCAAAAGATCCCCAAATCGAGCAACTGTCATTAGCATTAGTAGAGGTGAACAATAAATTGTGAATTTGTAAATGCAGCCTGAAGCCCAGGAATAACATAGGATCTAAGGATCTATGCTCTAGACACCTCACCTAAAGGCAGCCCTTTTAGAATATTAACACTTTGTAAATCAAAAACTTTCACACTGAAAACAAAGTAACAGTCCATTATACTAGCTAACCTTAGTCAAATATGATAAAGATTAAATTAATTGATGAAAGTTGAAATACCAAGAAGACTGTATAAAGGAAATTCAGGGATTTCTGAATACAGAGTTCAAGATAATAGTTTTCTCTATTGGAAAAATGCAGCAAGATGGGATAAGGGGGACAAATAACTAAAGGTAGGATGACCTGGAAAGCCTGGCTTTTGCATCATGGGTTTGCCATATAATAAAAGGAAGGAAGGAAGGAAGGGAGGAAGGAGAGGTGAATACAATTTTGTTCTGTACCAAAAATTGTGATTAACAAAATTATAGAAACCTGAGTCCCAAAGGTGGCTCGGGGGAAGGATCCAGTCAGAATTCACCTCTGCTGTATAAAGTAGGAGACTTAGTCTTACAGAATTTTTTCTTTATCAAGATGAATATGTAGTTTTCTTTCGAATGAAGATGACTAGGAAATTAAACAGAATCATTAAAAAAGTCTTGGGAAAATACTTTGAAAATCTCTTTTTAAAGTAGGACTTCAGAAGCAAGCATACATTTAGGAATTCTAGCTAACATCTGGGAAATTTCACTTATATTTAAACAGAGCTGTGAACATCTCCCCAAGGCACCTACCATTCTATTTTAATTATGCCACTTTGAAAAAAAAAAAAAAACCAAAACTGTTTTAACATCTAACAAAGCACATATGATCTGAAAACACTTGTTCAACCACCTCCGCAATTTTAACAATAAGACAATTATGAGATCATGGAGTTCTTAAAGCTAAATAGATGAGAATTAGTGCAGTAGCACAATTTTGGAAAACATTTATCCTCAGTGATAGTTCCTCTTTCCATATAAGATATTTGCCATTTTGGAAGCTCTTTTGCAAATTTGCTTTATACAGATTCTCTATAAGAACCATGAGATGTCATAAAAGAAAGCTAAGTTACATTATTATAGTGACACAAACCTACTCAAGTCAAGAAATTTATTTTTAGTGATGGCCTGCCACCCATTAAGGATGACTTCAAGTCAAGTTTTTGTGACAAATTGTCAGCCAAAAAAACAAATTATATATTTTTTTGTGCATTTATAGCACATCAAAGACATCATTTAAATACGTTAATTTTAAGAAATAAGAAACACAGCTACCATGTATGAACGAGTTGAATTATTTATCCCTTGCTAAAAGTTGAAGTTCATAGTTATATTGCTCAAGCCACTTGTTTAAGCTGTATCAATTCCACATATAGAAAAGTCTTACGAATTCAAGTACATGGTCACCAAAATGGTCTAATTACAATACAGAGAGCCATTCTGGCTGGCATTTGAAATTGATCATGGTAATTCTTAGGATATAGTAGTAATTCTTCAATATGAACTTGGTTGACTATTGAGTCATGCATCTCCAATCTGACAGATCATTCAAGTAATGTTACATTTCTTTTCTAAGACAGACATAGACCTGAGGACAACTCTCTTGGAAAAAGAAATAAATATTAGCTTCATCAAGACACTCTGCTTTTCTACAATCAAATGACAT
Source organism: Otolemur garnettii (assembly GCF_000181295.1). Classification (NCBI taxonomy): domain Eukaryota; kingdom Metazoa; phylum Chordata; class Mammalia; order Primates; family Galagidae; genus Otolemur; species Otolemur garnettii. The sequence continues at coordinate 17,276,587 of NW_003852401.1, read as the reverse complement.
GAGAAGAATAAGGCAAAGACCTCAAAGACCTTTCCCTTCACTCTTCTGTCTGGAAGGAGAAACTTAGATTTGTGATGTGGATCAGTGATGAATCAGGGACTCCATGGTCTGGCCAACGTGGAAATTCCTCTCTTTATGACTCATTTGTATGATCAACTAAGGGTAAATCCTAGGGGAAGAAGGAATGAGAATATGTTTGCTGTAGACTTTATAGGGGAAGGTAAAAAGGCTTATAATATTCTTTTGGGTACATTCTAGATTGCCAAGGTAGGAAAACAGGTTTCGATTAGGGGCAAGAACTCTTGAAGGAACATAGAGTTGCCTTTCCCACTGTTCCCATTGCTTATCCTCCATATTAGGAATATACCCTCATCAGAAGTTAGATAGGATAGAGGACCCTATAAACTATGGCAGAGATGACAGAACCCACACCCTTTTTAGGCCATCCAGCTAAAGAAAAATAGTGGCTTAATGAACAGGAATTTTATTTATTGGTGTATTTTATTTTATTGAAATATATTTAAATATTCTTCAAAATACCTGGTCAACTCTTATGCAAAATGTCATTCATTTCATCACTTAGGACCATCTGTTTCAGGTCACGTACTTATTATTACATGCCATCCAGATATTATATACCAGGCTAGTTCCTAAGCACTCAAGTGAACAAGGGCTTTCCACATTCATGTGGAGGTGTGAGTACATGTAGGCCATTGCAATTACTGAGAATGTGGGCCACAGTTGAAGAAGTACAGTGAGCACACTGGAAGGCCCCTGCAAACTTGCAGAGAAGGCTTCAGGAAAAGAGTTATCTCAGTCTGTGGTCTCTGATCCCCTCAACACAGACTGGTCCTGGTCTGCAGCCTGTTAGTACCTGGGCAGCACAGCTGTAAGTGAGAGGGAGCCAGCGAGGGAGGAAGCTTCATCTGTATTTACAGCTGTTCCCTATTGCCCGCATCACCACCTGAGTTCTGCCTGTCAGATCAGCAGCGATGTTAGATTCGCATAGAAGCAGGAACCCTGCTATAACCTGCCTATGTAAGGGTTATAGATTGTGTGCTCCTTACGAGAACCTAATGCCTGATGATCTGCGGTGGAACTAGAGCAGTGATGCCAGTGCTGAGGAGCAGCAGCCAATGCACATTATCATTAGCAGAGACAATGGACTGCCCAAAGACCATACTAAACCAATTGCTTGCAGAGTCACATCAAAACCCTATGAAGGAGTAACAGGTAGCAAATAAGCTGCATCTGTGGTAGGTTTTATGGAGGCAAATGAGCATCTGACTTCAATGGTAAAGCTGCATCTGGTAACAGAAAGCACAGTGGCAGGTGACTTGACGGGCTTCAGTTGTACATCTGCGTCTGGCGGTAGACTTTATGTCAGAATCGGACACTGGTTTTCGCCCACATGTGGCCTGCCCACACGTGGACTGAAATATTTACTGCTTCCATCCGCAGTTCTTCCCCACACTCTGCACTCGTCTCAGTCACAGCTTTGGTGAGCCCATGAAAAAGTCAAACAACAATGAAGAACTTCTTTGAAAAGGAGGGAGACCCCATTATGAGACTGTAGAAGACTCTAAGACAGCCAACAGAATGAAAGCTACAGTTGAAAGAAAATACCAAGAATACTAGTTAAATTATGGGTACATTGCCAAAGGTGACTCATAGTCTGCAAGCCCACTTTGTATGATAGGTGGCAACTGGCTAGCCAACAAAGCTAAGAAACCTCCAACAGTGCTTGCCTCATGGAGATTAAGCATCCTGCATTAAAAGAGACAAGACTTAGGAGTTTTTCAAAAGAAAAGGAAAAAAATAAAAAACCCAAACAACATAAATAGGTAGAACGATAGCAGTCACTGAAGACCAAATGTGTCTGCACTGACAGCATCCTCCTTTGTGGCTAATCACATCGCTGCAGCTAAGAAGCCCTTTACTGTTGGTGAAGAGCCCCCCTGCCTGCTGCCAGGGACATTTGCCACGCACTTTTAGGAAAGGCTGAAGTTCAAAAAATAGACTGTGTTCCTCTGTTGGCTAGGACCATAACTAGACCAACTGATGAAACAGCAGAGGACACTGAGGCCCTATTGTTAGAGAGGATTAAAGAGTCAGTATGATGTGCAATCCAGGTTGATTATTCTACCAATGTTGACAACACTACAACAATGCCTGGTTTTGTACAATATATTTTCTGGAGGATGTGCTTAAGGACATATATGTGTATTTTTGTTGCCAACCAGCACCACAGTTGCAATTGTGAAATTATTCAAGTTTTGGATAATTACAGATCAGGAAAATGGAACTGGTCATTTGGTGTCAGCATGTGGACAGAGTGACTGCCATGAGAAGATGGCTTTCGGGTTTTACTACTCCGGTCAAGGAGGTCGCTTCTGAATGGGAGTCCTCGCACTGTGTCATCCAGAGAGAAATGTTGGGTGCCTGAAAAATGTTACCTGAACTAGACATTTTGCTGGATGTGATTAAAATCATCAGCCACATTGAAGTATGTGCCCGTAACTCACATCTTTTCACACAGCTCTGAGAAGAGATAGATGCAGAGCACACGTCTTCTCTTATACATGAGGTGAGAAGACTTTCTAACACAGTGGTTCTCAACCTGTGGGTCACAACCCCTTTGGGGGTCTAACTACCCTTTCCCCTTTCACAGGGGTTGCCTAAGGCCATCAGAAAACACATATCCCACGGTCTTAAGAACTGAGACACCGCTCCACCTGAGGAACGGTATTAAAAGGTCATGGCATTAGGAAGGTAGAGAACCACTGTAAAGGTTGACCACTGGCCAGAAATTTTGAGTTATGAGAGCCACTCCAGAGATTTCTTTTAGAAAAACAGTTACTGCTGGCAGCACATTTCACTGACACAGAATGGGTCACAAAGCTTGCGTACTTGTGTGCCATATTCAACCTGTTCAGTGAATTCAATCTGTTACTTTAGGAGAGAATGACAACTGTGTTCAAGATGGCAGATAAAGTGGCTATCTATACGCAAAGGCAGACTGGAATCACGGGGGTGATTCTCTCATATGAACATTGGGATTTTTGATGTGTTTCAAAAATTAGAGACTTTCAAAGAGATTGAGCCGAGACCTTCTTTCTCCCAGGTGGTACACAATCATCTATCTCTGCTTTGAGCGTTATTTTCCAGTCACAAAACACCTCCAAACTGGGAAGGGATGGATCTGCAATCCATTTGTGAGTAAGCCGGGTGAAGGGACTTTGTACTAGAAGAGGATCAACTGCTTGAGATTGCCTCAAAAGTATGTTTGAGACAAATTCAAATCTCCAAAAGTTCTGGATTAAAGTCGAGGCAGAATATCTGGAGATTGACAGAAAAGTACTGAAAAGCCTGCTTCTCTTTCCAACATCCCATCTTTGTGAAGTGGAGTTTTCTGCAGCAACAGCAACTAAAATGAGATTACAGAATCAACTTGACATAAGCAACACATTTTGGTGTCACTGCTTTCCATCACCCCCACATGGGACTTTCTAATTTTAGGAAAACAAGCTCAGAGCTCCTACTGATTCTGACTTATGCTGAGTTGGATAATTTTTCATTATTTATTACAATGTAATAATAATAGAAAGTGTGCAATGAATCATCCTCAAACCATCCCACCCCCCAGGCCCTGTCTGTGGAAAAACTGTCCTCCATGAAATCAGTCTCTGATATCAAAAAGGCTGGGGACTGATTTAAGTGAAGACCTAACCGATGAGTAGGGATGATCCAGAAGAAGTGAGGAAATGCAACAGACAATCAACCCAAATGTAAAGAGACCTGGTACATTAGAAAGTAGAGAAAAAGCCTAAACTTTTGAGTCCAAGGGCGATCAACCTAAGTCCTGGCTACCTCCCTGGATGAAATTACAGAATTCCCTTGGCTTGTTTCCTCATTTTCAAATAGCATTGTTGGTGGCTTGCCTTCCAAGTCACAAGAGATTTCCAGGCTTGCCAGGAGAATGTTTTGTTCTCAGTAATTCCTCAGGTGAGTTATGATACTGGTGACTGTTGTAGTAAGTATGATGTTTAATCCTCTATAAAAATCCACCAAATACAACACAGCAAGTGTCCCAAAATCCCTGCCTAACTTTTCTCTATTCACATTCCTCTGACTTTGTAGCTTTTTATCACATCTTAATTATTAGGATTTCCATAACTAAAGGGAAAAGAAGCATTTTGTTTCCCTTTTCCTCTTTATTCCTCCCTCTATAATCAACCATAAGCTGTTGATATCTGAGTAGCAGGGATTATGCATAATGTGATTCATACTACCCCCCCCATCAGATATTATAGACCCTACAATGGTCATAGGGTTTTAGTCATATAGTAGGTTATGAATGAATTAACTAAGAAATGGATAAATGAGATTAGTTACTCTATCTGCCCTCAAAATGGATTATTTTACCCATTCCCATTTTTGTCCATTGAATATCTTCTGTGTTCTTCTATGATGGCTATTACATCCTCCTTTTAAATATAAATCTATAATTTAGCCTGAGGCTCTATTCTCCATAGACACCCAGAATAAAGGACTACAGAAATGGGAATCAGCAGTGTTTGCCTTTTTTTAAATTATACACAAAGATTTCTCAACCTCCTTAGTATTAACATTTGAGACAGATAATTCTGTTTTGAAAGGGCCATCCTGTCGATTATGGGCTGTTTAGCCGCATCCCTGGCCTCTGTCCACTAGATGTCCCTATTACCTCATTCCAGCAGTGACAAGAAAAAAATGTTTGCAGATGTATACAGTCAAATATGCCCGGGGGGCAACCTCTCACCCCCAAAGATATATTACTATTTCAAAATAGCTTGTGTCATAGAGGAATCCATCCACTTCTTTTATTTTGAATAACAAATAGTAGATACATTCTGAAGTTTGAAAAGAGTACTAAAATTTAAGCTTACAGATATTTGATATTGCAACAATTATAAAAAATTTTCCAATGCAGCCAATTTTTACTCCCATTCACCAAACCAGGGACACAGTGACTGAGCTGCCCGGTTGCCTAAGTGCAAGGTCAGGCTTTCTGACTTATGGAACAGATGCCCTGCGATGCAGAGGTGAGACATGTCTGAGATAAGATCATTTCGAGAGATAAGAAGCTTGAAGAGATGGAAAACGCCTTACTTCTCAGTTTGCTCTGATCATCTTACTGTTGAAGAACAGCTTGAGTTCCCAGTCCATCTTGCTTCAGACAAGAACAATCACTGACCACTGAGTTGATATTGATAAGAAAATTATATTGGAAGTTTGAAACTGTCTATGTATTTCATGGTCAAAGAAAGAGAAGAAGAAAAATAAAGGCATTTAAATTTCTTTCTTAGAGTTCCTAAATGATGGCTATATGGTTTACTGTTAGTATTTAAATAAAAATGTTATATGCTCTTTAAATATTAACTCACTTTTCAGAATTCAAAAATCATTTATTTCACCATTCCCACAGAGTATAATTCTAAGCAGTACTAGAATATATATTCCAATTGAAATTAGCATAAATAATCTGATAGTCACCTGTTTTTGTATTGGTTTGAGCCCCAAGTATACTTGACTTTAGTTTCCAATGCATTAGATAAATTTAATTCCTTCCTTTGGGACCATGTGTTTGTGTTTGTGTGTGATAAACAGTGTTTTACGCACCGTGAGCAGTGATTATTATTACTTTTTTTGGTAAATATAGAATTTCTTTTTAAGCAGATGCTATTTAGTGTTGAGACAACTAAAGGAACCCAAGCATGCAAGTATTTCTGTTGATCTATTAGCCCCAGAGAGTTACTTAGATCGATGTTGCTTTGAACTCTGCTGCTCACTTTGATTTTCTCTGGGGATGTTCAAAACTGATCTCTGTTTTATTTTATAAAATAATAAAAGACTTTTATGTGTTCTAAATAGTTTAAGTCATCAACAATTCTTCCTTTAACTAGTCCTCATCTGTAGTCAAATACTATTTTGCACTGTCCCATTTGGAAACCCTGCATGGAAAGATGCTTATAGTTGAAGAATGAGAATGTCTGGCAAATTGTCATCAGCCATTTTGGAAGCCTGCATGGAAATCACCTAGGCAGTGAAGTGAAACTTTATTCAATAGTGTTTTTTTTTTTAATCATTCTATATTGAAAAACAAAATAAGTAGTAGGTATTTAAAACTAACGCTGCAGAATTTAGATATGAAGTCTAGAACACTCTAGAATTTAGATTTTGAAGAAAAATATAACAGGAACAAATAGCTACTTTGAGAACATTCAATTATCTTTTCGATTCACTAACACAGCCGCAGTTTGGTAGGCAACTATTTTCACACTGGACTGTACCATTAACTTATCTCACCACTGATGCGTTTATGAAAGTACTTTGCTCATCATACTCTAGATAATTCCATTTCCCTAGTTCTCTGCTATTGAAGAAAGATCATGCCTGAGCTTTGTAGCCCAACTTTGGTTTGAGTGCATGTCAACAAGAAAGGTTATATTACCTCTCTTCCTCAGTATCTATCTTTTGTGAATGAACTTCTTTTCAGGGTTATTGTGAAAATAAAATGGGATGATTATGTATTAAAAAAAATCGTTTATTACAACAGGAAGTTTCAGATCCTTCAGTAAGCACTGAGGGCACAGAGAATGGCTGGAGGGATTTATTTCCCTATGGGTAGACTGGTGGTACAAATGTGCCAGCTCCTTTACCCCCTCCCTATATCTGACTCCATAACCTTCCAGGGCTCTGCAGCGAGATCCTCAGAAGGATGACTTGCGGTAGTCAATGGCATATTAGCAAAGGTGAGAAAGCAGAAACTTGAAATATGCCCAAATGATTGGATTTGCACGCTCTTATACCTCTACATTAACCATAGGAGCATGCTCAGGCCAGCTTGCTGGATAAATCTGGGAGCCCCGGCACCCACCCAACTCCACCATGGTTTGACTAGTGTGATATGTTGCAAGACTTTTAAAATCACTGGCATTGAAAGAATCTAGATGCACTGATATGAAGTATGTCCAATATTTATATTATACACACATAGATATAATATCTATTGTATTGCACGTAGTTGACTGCTTGGACAGCCTGCATTCCATCCAACCCCTCTCCATCAAGATCCACTCTCCTATTTTTTTTCAACTTGAAAGTCAGCAGAAAAGTCTCTAAATTGGAACATTTTCCAGGGACTTGAGTAAGCACTGACCAAGCTGACACTGAGAGAATCCCATAAGAGGCTCTCCCACTACTTTACCTGTTCTCTGTTTGCTTTATACTCATTTATACATAATCAATGTAGGGACCCAAGGAGTAAAGCTCGTTTTGTCCTGAGAAACGAATATTCATTCCTACTTTTCTGGGATTGAGGGAAAAAAATCCCCAATATATTTTCCCCTTATCAAGGCGTTTAATTCAGAAGTTCTGGTCATAGATTTGATATTTGGCCTAAATTAAGTACTTCTTTGGAGAAAAAAAAAGAGATGTTCTTTACTGACATTTCAGATTCTAGAACTCATCTTTAAGCCCTCTTAAGGTTTATTTCAACTGTTGAATTCTCTATTTGTGGACTAAATGCTTTTATGTTCCTATCATTAAGACGGGGGCCTTGTACACACACACCCCCAAGAGGCACAGTCTCATCCTTAAAGGTGCTTACAGTTTAAAACATAATACATAGGAAAGATAGGCTTCTGATAAGTTTACTGTTCCAGCTTCCATTGTTGCTACAAACATCTACACATAAATTCAGTATTTCCTATTATTTGGTTGTCACTGACATTTCTTTATTCTAAGAGAAAAGTTAGAGATTTATTTATAATCAGAACAGGCTTTAGGGGAAAAACAATCTCTAAACTGATGTTCAAAGATTAGAGAAATAAGTTTGAGGACGAGGTCAACCAGGAGAACACAAAAGTATAGAAGATGTTTGGCAATCACAGAATACTGAAAGATGCCTCAGATACTTCCGGGTTTTTCACTCTCAGCACTACCAGGTATCTTAATATGAATTTTAAGAATAGATCAACTCATACCAAAATCAGACAATCATCTCTGCTATTTCATAAGCGCAGCCATCATCAACAATTCTAAAAATATCTTGTTGATACAAAAACACTGCTTCACATATACGCTGACCTCTCAGCCAGTTTTTATTGCCAGCATTAAAATAAATACATTTATCATTCAGCCACACACTGTGAAATTTTCCCATCACTTGGTTTTCTCATTTTCCAGGGCAAACTTTTCAATACCTGAGGGAAAACAATTGAGGTAGAACTGTACCAAAGTGCATTTCCTATGTGATGCAGCAGAAATAATGGTCAATGAAATTATTCTGTTAGTAGCGCCTGGGAAGCCAAGCTGAATAGCTGTTCTTTCAGAGGGTATTTGACATTTGTTCTTGCCTTTCTTTTTATTTTTTTCCAGTCCTGGCCCCTCCATTCTCTGTTTTATTCCTTAGTGCACAATTATTCTAAAAATATACATGATCTAAAATTATTTCCCAATATTTGCCTAGACACAGGAATGAAAGGATATTTAATAATCATAGCTGAGACTATCGCTGGTCCTGTATCTAACTATTTGGTTGGTGAGGTTTATTTGCATCCCTCTTGGCCTCTCCATGGTCCACCAAACACTGACTGTGGACTCCGTTCAGGGCACTACATGACTAAGATACAGACTTCAGTTTTTCTATCTTCATATCATTATGTTCTTCTATAATTCTCAAGTTTTTATTTACAATTCTCCTCCTTTTGCTTAAATCAGGAAGGCAACATCAATTCTTTCAACCTCAGTGTGATATGTAAGCTAGAGAGTTGCACCTTCTCTGATTTTCTCTGTAAGAAACCCTTTCCTGAAGGCTACGGCAGAGTTTTGCACTTATTTCCTTTGCTTATAAACATTTACAGACTAGGTAATGTGTCCTTGCCTCCTGAAACATGTGGCTTAAGATCTGGGAATAGATGGCAGGTAGAAGCAGGAAGAGCCTTGAGAAAACTATCTGTGGAAGCCTGATGGGTTTCTGGAACGTTGTCAGGAGAGCAAAGAAAATGCTGTTGGCATCTAGAGGAAAGGAGACACTTATAAGGTAATGGTGGAAAGTTTAGCAAAATTGTTGCTTGTAGGAATACATACATAATACAAAATATTCCTAAAAATTCAACATTAAAGCTAAGTGGAGTTCCAGGCAAAGAGTTGAAAGTACTACACGCCTTCTTCTGGCTGCTTATAATAAAACATAAGATAAATAAATAAATAAACTAAAGAACTGAGCATTAATTAATCTATTGAAATAGGAATCATTGCACTGATAAGGGCGGAACTAGAGTAGTCTATTTAGCCAACAAAATGTTCTCAAGGTAGTAAAATGACTAAAGTGAGATAAAGTCCTTTGTTAATACCTAGAAAAAATATAAATGCTTTTTAGAACCTTTCACAAAGACAAAAGGTCCTTGAGGATTTTAAGGGCATGAATGACAGATACTCTTTATTACATATTAGAGCTTATAAAACATCAGGGCTCAGCAACATCACAGGGGGCCTAACACAGCGAAAGGGACTTTGCAGATTTGATTAAGTTAAATATTTCAGAAGAAGAGGTTATTTTGGGTTAGAGTGGACTCAAGGTAATCACAAGAGTCCTCATAAGGGAAAGAGAACTGAGGAGATTCCAAGTTAGAGAAGGAGACATGGAAATTAAAGCAGAGTTTGGAGTGGCATGGAGCCACAAGCCAAGGAATGTGGGTGAGGAAAAAGATCAATCTCCAGACCCCCCAGAAGGAACACAGCCATGATTCTGCATTGTTTTCAGATCACTAAATTAGTGGTGAGTTGTTGCAGCCACAATGTAAAACTGATCTGGGCCCCAGGAAGAGAAGGGCCTATCTCAAAGAGATTTATGGGTATAGATTTTGTCTAATGTAGGTTTCAATTTGATACCATACAAAACCCCACATTTAAAAAAGAGTCATTCCAAGTTGAAAAGATCAGACAAATAAAATAAAAAAAGAGGCCTTTGGATTTTGAGCTATTATGGACAGGAAGCAGGCTAAAAAAAATTCTAATTTATACACATATACACCATCCACTTTCCTATGAAAAAAGAATGATGCCCAAGGCCAAGAGACATCAAAGGAAGCTCTAGAGAGCAGGGTTAACCCCTAATCAGGGAACTGACAATGTCCACCCACCTGGTTAGCAGAACTATCATCAACCAGTGACTCCTGCAGGTCTCCATTCTATCTACTTGAATAGGAATGTCTGTATTGGCTCTCATCCCTCTCTTTAATTCATAGGCATACAGATGAACAATTGTGATAGTTAAGGAAACATGAATAGCTTTATTCACTTGTGCATATGATATAAATAAAAGAACTTAGAACTTGAGCCTGAGACTGTAGCTATTTAAAAAAAAAAAAAAAAAAAAAGAGGTGGAGAAGTCCTGGAGAAGGGAGTGTGTATAATTTGCCTATGGGAGGGATAGGAATTGTGGAGAAAGGACAGACTGCCTGCATCTCTCAAAATGGCTGCACCAGTATCTTCCACCACAGAAGAAATTCTCCGATGTGATCTTGACAATTTTCCCACTGAAAAGAAGTCCCTGCTCTGTGAATCTGGGAAAAATTGAGACTCCTGTACCAAAAGAGTAAGGAAAACTCCACCTTGTTTTCTGGAATATTTGCTAATACTCTGCCTTAACATATAAATTGACTGCCATGCTTTGAGGACGCTCCAATTAGCCCAGGTGGAGAGATGACATAGGTGAGGCCTGAGACCACATGAACAGAGAGAGGTCTGGCCAGCCCCCCAGATGCTCCAGCCACTCTCTGACTGTGTCTACCTGGCTGTTTCCAAGCATATCCAAAATTCCTGATCCATAAAAACAACCAAAACAGTAACAATGATGAAAAACATGAGAGTTACAAATTAATATTTTTTTTTTCTATCACTAAGTTGCAAGAAAATTTGTTTTGCAACAACATTGAAACAAACAATTCCCTTCTCCCATATCTTCAAAATGAGAAAACACTGGTTTCATACATTTTTTTCTTCCATCACTAAGTTGCAAGAAAATCTGTTTTGCAACAACATTGAAACAAACAAGTCCCTTCTCACATATCTTCAAAACAAGAAAAGACTGGTTTCACACATTGGTGGTGAGTTAATTCATCTCATACTTTACTTGTACTAGAAAACCTTCCCCAAATATCATAGGAGCATTCTTTGGTTACTTCACCTTATTTACTAAACTATGAAATTTTCCCTGGAGATTGTGTCTATTGTGCTGGGTATGAAATTCTCAAGGAGAAGTGCCATTCAAGTTTATGTCTCTTGTAATGAAAAGCACAAAGAATATGTCCAGAATCACGTCTGACTTAAGAGGGTGCAAGACATTTGAAAAAGAAAAACATTACAGGTGTTAGCTAAAGGCATAGTGTTGATTAGGCTAAGGCATTCAGAGGGTCTGTTGGTCAAAGTCCAGTCCCTCATATCTCAGTAATGGCTTGGTGGTTTAAACAGAATGCTTAGCCCCTGGTAGCTCAGGGCTAACATTCTGGAGAACCTGTTTGAGCAAAGTCCAGGCCTCACCCCACCTCTACATCCTCCACCCCCCAACCCCTGCATTACAAAAGCACTATAATCATCAGAAGGTAAAGGAGTGTTACTAAGATTACTATCCACTGAGCCATGCCAAAGTATAGATGGAAATCACCAGAGTGAGGTAAGAATGTTAACAGTTATACCCTTTTCTTTGTTTAAATTTAGAACAACATAATGTAACCTTCATGATTTTTTCCCTGTGTTTTTCCCTTTGTATTTCCCAACTAATTGTTTCAGGTGACCGTTGTGTTTAGTTCCCTTATTCCTAGCATCAGCTTTTCAACACATTTTGGGAAGCCTTCTGAGGGCAGCACTTGCTAGCCACTCCTCATACTAGTAACAGTGTGTGCTTCTCCAGGCCCTCATTGGTTATTCCATCCAGGGTAACTGAGTCTGAGTTTTCTCTCATGCTGTCACCCTCAGTCACAGACCATTATAGGGTCCTCCGGCCACCACAAAATATGATTCATAGTACTTGTGTATGGGCACTCATTTGGAAGGAGCAAGAAACTGCTGATCTTACAGTAAACCTTCTGGTCAGGGGGAAGGTTAGATTTTAAAGTTCCTGTGGGACCAAGGTGGGACCCCTCACTGGGACAGCACCACATACAGAGTATAGGAGTGTACTCAAGCCTGGAGGCCGAGCTGATGGCACTCAGCATAGAAGAAAAAATAGTTTCTGAGAAAGACTGAACTTCTACCTCCTTAAAAGCATTCCTTAGGAGGTGAAAAAAATTAGAGAAGGCTAAATGTTCTTTGGAAAAGTAGAAAGTTTAACTAATCAGGGAATGTAGAAAGGTTAATGTTTTTGAAATACCCTTTGGTACAGTCATTCAGCCAGAGAATGTGGAACATCTATCTTCTGGATTATCTGAAGAACAAATACGTTAGCTATGTCCCAGTACTTAGGGAGGGTTAATTCTAATGCATAAAGCCAACAAAAGTTCACAAGAAACTAAAATGAATCTAGAAAATAGCCAAGCGTTGAAAAGGAAAATCACGCCTGATGCAGGAGGAGACAGTGGCCCAGAAGCTGGCTCATGCACTGCGTGGTTGGGGAGGCAGAGCACACTTCATTTCCTGCCTGCAGGACAGCCGGTTCCTTCTCTTCTGCCCTCATGGAAGAGCCCATCTTTCTCCAGCTATTCAGCTCCTCATTCTCAGCCATAGCAAGAGGTAGAAAGTATGAAATATAATTCTGAGACATTATGGAGAAATACTGGAGAAGTGAAGGTGGAATACATATGCTTCCGAGAAAGATGCACTTCTCTGAGGACGAGAGAGAATCTCATGAGGATAGTTCCAGTTTCCGTTTGCACTTCGGACATTGCCCTGTGAGTTCAAGGTGCACAGAGCACTGCAGTCCTAATGGGATGTGATGGGAAGCCACAGAACACCAAAGAGAAGCTGCCCCGAGGTCCCGATTTCATTGAGCTGGAGCCAAATGTGAGATCACCCACGTTAGGACCTAGTAGCTGTGATTTTCAATCGGGTGCTGCAGCACACTGGCTTGCCAAGAGAGGATCTTGTATGCTGCAGATCATTAACTAAATTATTTTCAAAATAAATTTAAAGCAAAGTAAGCATATTCTTTTATTTTTTTTTTTTTGATCAACATAATTTAAGTGTGCTGTGGAAGTTTAACTATAGGTTCAAGTGTGCCGTGAGACACAAAATTTGAAAAACACAGCTCTATAGTATGAGAAAAGCAAACCTTAATTATTTAACAGATTCTATAATACTGGTAGTCAAAGGCATCCTAATAAATACTGATGTGCTACGTCACTGGATGAAGTGAAATAAACCAGGCACAGAAAGCCAAATGCCACAGGATTTCACTCCCACAGGAGATGTGGGTCTTACAGAAGCAGAGAGGAGAAGGGTGGTCCCCAGAGGCTGGGGGCAGGCGGAAGGTTGGGGGAACGTTGGCTAAAGTACACAAAATTTCAGTTAGACAAGGTTCAAGAGATCCATCGTGCGACATGGTGATGAGAGTTAACAATTTATTCATGAAAATTGCTAAGAGTGAATGGGAAGTGTTTTCACCATAAAAATTATAACTGTATGACTATGTGAGGTGAGTAGGTCTAGTTGTTCTACAATATACGTATACTTCAAAATATATCACTGATGGTAAATAAATTTTATCTGTCAATAAAAATAAATGAATACAGAAGTCCTCACTGAGGAGGTGCCCCTACGTTGACATAGGAGGAGGGCAGACTCAGCAGTCACACACAGGTTTGGGTGAAGAAAGTTTGAGCCAAGAGAACTCGAGTGCCAAGCCTCTAGGTTGGTGCTTTAGTAAGAACTTGGTTGCATGTGGGCTGGTAATTGATTTATTGCCTCTCACCTCCAAATCCACAATTCATCCCCTATTCTGTGATAAAGGAACTAGAGACTATGTATTACTTTTTTGCCAAGTGACATAATAACAAGCTGTCTACATCCAGAGTGGCTGCTGGAGGAACAGAGGGTGAATGAGCCTCTCTTGCTGATTCTCTAGTGCTCCTCTCAGCAACTTCCCGACACGTCTGTTCGTGCATTTGTGTGTGGATATGTGTCATCTCTGCAGAGACAGGCTCATGTGCAGTGTCTGCAGTGACTATGGCCAGCAGCCCATGGCACCTCCCAATGGGCAGTTTCCTCAAAAACTTACAGGGTGAGTTACCAGTAGTCTGGTCCATGCCAGGAAGTTCCGCAAACTCCTCATCCACCCAATCAGCCATGCCTACATCCTGTTAAGGAGGCCTGGGTATCACCCTATCTTCCTTCCTGTTGCCATTTAATGTTAACTTGTGCTTTACACAGGAACATCAGAGTAGGTGATTCTAAATTGTACTGATTTTGAGAGTATCATTATATATAATGCAAGCAGTAAACAGTAGAAAGTGAAAAAGAAAAAAAAATGGAAATGCCAGTTGATATTTTCCCCTCTATAAAGCCTTCATGAAAGTCAGTAACTTTGATTAGATCTCATCCTGGAGCCACGTCTTGCATGGCTAGGACATGGAGAAGGAAGCACACTCAGTGAAGCAGCAGCCTGCGGCCACTAGTTTTCAGATCCTCCGCTCTCTACTCCAGTACAACTCTGATTGAGTTGAGAAGGGAAGGAGATGAACTTAGAGGCATACCAATGGGAATGAGATGAACTTTGTATGAAACTGGTAATAATCTTCCATTGAAGACTTTGGGATCAAAACGATTAATAAAAACACTGCATAGAATGAAACTAATAAATGTAATCAGGATGTTTACATATTTTAGCATAGGGACATCATTCTATGATGGGAACCACATGTGAGTTAGTGTCATCTTTCCTATAAATGGCCTGCATATTTTTCTGCATATTTTCTCTCCTAAAAACATATCTGAGCTTATTTTCTTGATAGTGTTTTCATATTTACCTCCTTACGTTTGAAGGCTGATACAGATGTGTTCTATCATCAATTATATTTTGATGGTCAATTACAAGGAAACAGGATTTTCTTCATAAACTTTTAAACACAGGTCACTGGTTAAATATATAATAGTTCATTTTATAGGTCAAGAAAAATTTAAATGTTTCAAGAATCGTATGCCTGGATGTTCTGTGTACATCAGCCCAGGAAACTCACTAAATATCAACTACATCAGACTGAAAGAGTTCAGAGCTTTTATGTTATAATATTTAAACTTTACTAATGCATTTGTACATTAATTCAGTTCTTTTTCACTAAACAGGATGTAATGAGCTGTGAATTTAGCTTAAAAGCTAAAATATTTACCTTATAATTTTATTATTTCCATTTTCCATACCTAAGCATGGAAACCAGAAATAGTCCCTTTTTTCTTCATTTTATTGGATAAAATGAGAGGAGACTAATATTTATTTTAATTGCTTCCCTTTATGCATTTAGGAACGTAATGAGCACTTATGGAATGCCCACCCTGATTCAGGGAAATCAGCAAAATGTGTTTTTGGTCAGATGTTATAAGTTCTATGAAAAAAAATTAATCAGCTAAAAGGACATGTATTAAGGGAGGGGCTGAGGAAGAGAAGGGAAGGGAAGGATATTTAAATAATGTCATGGGAGGCTTTATGGAGGCAATCTTTGAACAGAGACACAAAGGAAAGTAGGCAGCAGCGCACATGTGGCAGGGAGAAAGTGGCCATGGATAGCAAGAGCACAATCCTTAGAGGGTGCGTGTCCCTGCTGGGCTAGGAACAGAAAGTATTCTGGAGCCCAGTGAACCGGGCAGAGAGCCGAAGACAAGGTCAAAGACCTAGCATGGAAAACCAAACCATTCAGAGTACTGTGGGCACTCATAATGATGTTGGCTTTTACTGAGATACAAAGGCATCAGAGTATTTGGTACAGAACAGTTGTGACATGATGTTACTATACATTAAAGGATCCCACCGTCTTTTGGGCAAACAGACTTTGGTAAAGTGCCTGGGGGAGGGTAAGACCAAGAGCGAAGGAACATTACTGAGGTGTTTATTATCACCAGGTGAAAAATAATAGTGTCTTATTCATAGAAATAGCTATGAAGAGGTTGAGTGAATAATACAGGACATCATTTGCAGGTATCGCTAGTAGTATTTACACAAGTATTAGTTGTATTATATAAGGTGGAAAAGGAGTCAGGGGTAACTCAAAGAGTTTAGTCTGAGAAAATAGATTCAGTACTGCTCATGTTGGGGAAACACATACGAGTAGAGCTGAGAAGGGTGTTGTTCATGGGTCTGCTTTGGGACATGATAAATTTGAAGCGTGATTCAGACGTCTAAGCAGAGGTGTTGAGTATTCAGTTGGAAGTAAGAGTGTAAAGCTCAGGGGAGTGTTTCAGGATAAACATCTGGAAATATCAGCATATGGACTATATTTAGAGCTGAGACTAGATGAGTCACTGTGATAGTGTTGATAAAATTCATCAGGTGTCACCAATTCTGTTAGTCCTTCCCCATTTAATACTCATATTAATTTTTCAAGGAAAAAAAAAGCAACAGCAGCAAAAAGAGGTTTAGTAAGTTTCCACAGTCACATAAGGAGTCCATGGAAGGTGGGATATTTAATTTGAAGTAGAATCTATTCTTCCTATGCAGTATAAACACTCTGCATTCTTCTTTGAAGGTGCTGAATGTTATCTCCTACCTGGTGGGAGAAAAGTCACTAGTAATTAGGTGTAAAAATCACCAGTCAGCCATTGCTGATTGCCCTGCCTTCTGCTATCCTAACTCACTGAAGTTTCCTCCAATTTTAGGAAATGTTAGCATCCTATCATCCTATCTCTCTGTTATTCTCCAAACCTTGCCATCCTTGCTTAGAGATAATTAGAAATAATTACCTATTGCTTCACTAGGGGAAGCTATCAGTAATCCAGATACAGATCTCAATGCAGGGGCAGCATTTTTGGAAACTTATTATAGTGGATAGCAATTTAAAACAGACCTAAGCTCATTGCATCAGACAATATCAGTTCTGTCCTAGAGCTTGTACTTTATCATTAAGGATCAGTGGTATCAAAGAGATTTGTTTCCATCTTGTAGTCCTGGCATCTTTTGTAAATACAAACACAGATATAGATGTATGCTGTTTTAACACAAGCATTTATAAAAATCAGTTGCTACTTTGTAATTTTATCACGGCAATAAGTCTATTAGCTTTCAAGATTCAAACAATTCTTGACACATGCCACAAAAAGACTTTGGTAATATAAAGTTATAAAATAACTGATCATAAGCTTTTAGAAATTTAATTTTACAGGAATAAATGAAAGTGTCATTTAAAGATTGCTTTGAAATGAATCTCTGGTTATAAATGTGAGTTTAAATGTAAACTTAAAAATATCGTATCTGAACATTTTATCCTTTTATACTTTACTAAAGGAAGGAAATTATGTATTATAAACAACCCTGTCTAATGTAAAGTGCATTAGCTCCTGTTAATATATCATGCTTTGCCACAGTAACACGTCCTTAGTAAAGTTCTCCAGTCGTCATTTATTCTAAAGGAATATATGAGGACTATTTAGGAATATTCTTAAGGAAAAGCTGAATTCAAAAGAGAAAAAGTTAAAAGACTCATAAGTCACAAAGAAAATTTAATAAGATACACTTTTGTCTTCATAAAATGAGTCACTGTCTAAGTTCTAGTTATCTATACTTAAATATTTCATGTTAATATGGTAATAGCAGATTTGGTACAAAAACATAAAAAATGAGTTGTTTCCTTGACACGAAAATAATGTTTTATATACTGTTAATTCAGAAAACAAGCCAGTGAGAAAAACGTACGAAGCATGTTTGCCAGTTGCAGTTGTCTATCCAATATCCTTAGAAATTAAGGTATCAATACACCTATCTCAATGTGTTCCCAAACTTCCTCCCAGCAGGTGAGCCTTGTGACAGTTGGGGCCAAGGAGATAGAAGTAAAAGTTGCTGAGTGGGGATTCCTCTGGTGCTTACCAAAAATAAAAAAAACAAAATAAAACAACAACAACAAAACCCCATAGCTTACACATACCTTTGTATATTTTACCATTTTGTTCATGCTCTTCTTCCAGTGTGGAATGAAGATGCTGGCTGCAGAAGCAACAGCCTCCTGAGACCATGAGGCAGGAACATAAGGACAAAGTTAGCCTCGTTCCCTCCAGACCAAGGAAGGCTGATTAACAATGGAGCTTTGTCCCTGATGGCGTGATGGAGCCATGCCATCCCAGCACTACGTATTTCCAGACTTTTTAAATTTTTAAATTTTTATTTATTTTTATTTCTTTGAAAGAAAGTCTTAACTTGTTGCTCAGGCTGGAGTGCAATGGCCTGATCATAGCTCACTGTAAACTTGAATGCCTGAGCTCAAGTGATCCTGCCACCTTAAATTCTTGAGTAGCTGAAAGTACATGCTAGCATGACCATGCCCAGCTAACTTTGAGAAAAAAAAAAAAACTATATATATATATATATATACACACACACACACACACACACTCACAGATGAGGGTCTTACTCTGTTGCCTAGACTAGTCTCACACTCTTGGCCTAAAGTGATCCTCCCACCTCTGCCTCCCAAAGTGTTGATATTACAGGTGTTAGCCACTGTGTTGGGCCCAGACTTCCTTTTAAATGAGAAAAATAAAGTTTTTCATTTGTTTAGTCATTTTTCTATCATTTTGGTTTATTGCTTCTAGCTACATACTCATAACTGATATAATCCACATTGAAAAGTCCCCAATTTTGCAACAGAATTAAGCAAGTTTATTTAAGTCATATCATCATGATTATTCATATCTTCTAGATTATACTTCCTGGAGGGCACATACCATTTGTTTAGCCCCAGCGCAGAGTAGCTCTTTAAGAACTGATTGGAAGTAATGTGATAAATGAAGTAATGAATAGTTCTAATAAAAGAATGCCTAAGGGTTTCAGAAAAAAATGTTTCAAGGTCAGGGAAAATTATGCGGAAATATTTCTAACAAAGGAATTCTTTCTGATCTTAGTAATGAAAGACGTCAAATTTCTAGAAAATCTATATCTAGGAAATTTCAAAAGTCTTACATAACCCATTCAATGGTTAGCAGCCACTGAATAACAGTGAATAACCAAACTTCTTTTGTTGTTGGTTTTGACACGACAGAATTGGACATGCTTAAAAATCACTGGGAAACAGCCAGTTAAGAGAAAAAAGGACGTTTAAAATATCCCTAGGATCCTTCCCAATGACTTCTAAGCAGGATCAATGATGTAAACCATGGCAAAAGCAGCTCAGTAGAGCTGAACAACTCCTGCTAACGACTTGCAGCTCCTGCAACTCTATTCCAATAGAGCTGAACAACTTCCGCTCACGACCGCCCTGTCCTTTTTTAGGCTACTCCTTTTACTTTTTAATACTTAACATAGTCCTCCATCCCTCTCTCCTTATAAGCTATTAGGGGTCATTACGAAATTTTTAGAAGTACACAAAAGTTAAGAAATGTAAACTCTGGTGTATAGAAACAAATGAACCCTCCCAGCCACGCTGAGAAGCTGAGCATGTGGAAACTTCCACCCATGAACTGGAAAGGACGCTGTCGGCTACATCTCTTGGAAGTGAAATAATGGACCATAATGCAGTCTGTCTCTCTGTCTCGAACTTTTGCAGTGACCTACATACACCATCTATCATCTCTCCTCTGAATTTCTACAACAGCCTCCTGGCTGTTCTCTCTGCCTCTGTTACAGTCGGTTCACCAAATCCCTTCTCCAGTCTGCCCAGAGTTTTGTGGAGAGCAATTCAGAACATGTGAACACCTCAGATTAAACACCTCTCCGTATTCCTTCTCTGTCTACGCCCTGAGACTAACATTCTTTAAAGGTACTTCAAGCCCCTGTGTGACCTTGCCTCTCACCTGCTCAGCACCTCTGCGATTGCCCTTAGCCTTTTAATCAGAGGAACTCTTAAATTTCAATTAATTTTGCTTGTTCTTAACATGCTCCCTCTTGTCAACGTTTCCTTTCCAGCTTGCTGTACTTCCCCTTTCCTGCCAGTAGCCAGACCAGCTCCCAACCCCCTTTACATCACAGTTCAGCATCACTGTTTCTCCATGAGATTCTTCACTGACGTCACTGAGTCTCTTAAATCCTGTCTGTTCTCCCATCTATGCCTTTCATTCCAAGGGCAGTCTCAATGGTTCTCATTTCATACGTCCTTTGAAGGTAAGTTAAATAATCTATCATGCTATCTATTCCCCTTTTCAGAGACAATGTTTGCTCTGTCTTTTAACCCTAGTGACAGCCTAGTACCTGGTATACATATGGTAAGAAATATTTGTTGAATTAAATTGTCTGTGGTTTCCTCTGGTATCTTTCTTTTTGGATGTTTCTATGGTTCTAACTCAAAGGACAAAAAGGCAAAAAGTACCAATAGATGTTTCAATCACTTTCTTGATCTCTAACCTTTAAACTTTTTTTTCCTATATTTTCATGGAAACTCTGCTGGGAAAAACAATGTTGAGTATCCAGATACACAATGGGTTGAAATAATATGGACATATTTCTAAATTTCATTCAGATAAAGAATATGACTCAAGAAGCTTTTGAGAATTTTGGCTGCTTATGAGGGGAATATGGTGATAAAAATAGAAATTTTTTTCAAAATTCAAGAACAGAAATGAATACCAATAAATACCTGGCATTCTGGATATTACAATTAAAAGGAATAAAGAATAAGAAAAGAAAAATAACTTCAGTGGCAACAGTGGGAGGGAAGAATGAGAATTCTATCAGGGACTTCCAAATTGGGAGGAATGGGTGGTTCCTGTGGCTCAAAGGAGTAGGGCACCAGCTTCATATGCTGGAGGTGGCAGGTTCAAACCCAGCCCCGGCCAAAAACTGCAAACAAACAAACAAACAAAAAAATTGGGAGGAATGAAATGGAAGCACAGCACATATACACCAGCCAAATGACCTGTATGTATACGCATAGCTCAATAGAGTGATATTTTTGCTGTTACAGAGAATTTATTTCTAAAATGTATTTTGTAAATTGAAATAAATTTGGATGTATTTGTCACAGGCACCATGATGAAAAGCTGACCTCACAGAAGCAGAGAGGAGAATGGTGCTGACTAGAGGCTGAGGTGTTTAGTAGGGACGGGGCACTGGGGAGATGGCCAAGGAACACACCTTTCCAGTTCACTCGGAGCAATAAGCTCCAGAGAGCTACTGTGCAACACGGTGACCACAGGTAATGATGATAGACTGTATTCTTCAGAAATGCTAAGGATGAGTGGTATTTTTTCATTTTTTTCAAATTGTAAAATGAAGGCCTAGTAGAACCTAAATTTCAATTTAGTACTCCTGGCATGAAGTTCCCCAAAATCCCATTGATTTATACACTTGCTATTCTTTTTTTTTATACGGTTATGATAAATAACTTAAAAATTGAGTCTATCACACAGGTGATGAATAAGGTCATTTTTCATTTATAATGGAAAGTCTGTCTTTCTTGAGGTTATATGGCGCATAGGTAAAAGCTAAACTTACTCCTCACATGAATGATGGGTGGCTAAAGGGTCTGTTTGTCACAGTTCGTCTGCTGCAAACGAGATGGCCACACAGCTTAGGGCCCATCCATTTGTTTACAGAGACAGATTAATTTTTCCATCTTTTATTTCTCTTCAGTACCTTAGTTTACAAATGACAGGGGCTAAAGTCCTGTTAAAACACAATTATACGTAAGCATACACAAGAATTGAAAATGTGAAAGTCTTACTAAAATACAGATGGAACGTGGACACGTCCATGATCTCATGGTCTCGGTTATTCCACAGAGCAAATACAAGAAGTTTTAAAGACTAATGAAGAACAGAGATTTGTGGAAAAATATCAAAATTCGGACAGAACGTAAAACTTTTAGGAATTATTTTCAGCTTATCATCATTTTTTCAGGTGAATAAGTCCTGACTAGTGCAAGGTAGTAAGCACTCAACTGGCAGAGGTGTCTCCTGGTTAGAGAGGGCTTTGAATTTTATTAGCATAACTACTGGGAAAAGGTCTTCTGCTTTTGGATTGCTAAATGCTTTTTAAAAAAGGATGAGACCATCTACAATGACTGGCAGCAGAACAACATGAATATCATCAGAATTCTTACATTTCTTTCGTGAAAGAACATCCTCCAGAGAAGTAGACCTAAGGAATTTATTTTAAAGAGGATCAGCCTAAGGAGCTAGCCGACTTATGTATTACAAAAGAATAACTTAAATGACACATCAGAAAATGTAGTTGATTTGGGTGTCAATTGAAATATTATCAATTATCATAATTGAGCATATTTTCAAATATAAATATAAATCGGACATCAGTTGCCATTTACTTGGCTTATAATGTGAAACACTTTTAATAACACATTAGAAAAAAATCATTAACGGGAGATCAATTTACCAAGGGACAATAATAAAAATTGACGAGTGAACGCAAGCCTATTTATATTTGTAATCTCAAAGCTTTTTGTATTTCCTCATAAATAAAATCTGGAATTGCAGCGTTTCTCAATGTGGACATGAATGGCATTTTTTAAAGAACAATTCTTTCCTTCTTGGGACTGGCAATATATTAAGACTTTTGATATCCCTCATTAAAAAATCAAAAACATCTTCCGCATCCATCCCCTCCCCAAACACACACACAGCGCATACTCCCAAATCCTCTCTGGGTTTTGCAGAAGGGAACGTCCACTTCCTTGAGAAGTGTTGCTGAAATCTAAAGATAGAGGAATGAGCTTCCAAGCAAACAGTCCTCAGTTGTCTTTAAATTATTAATTTGCTATAGTAATGTACACAATTTAAACCAAAAAGAATATATAAACTAAGGACTCAGTATTATTAATCCATAGACTTCCAATAAGAGTTTTGGAAAGGAAAATATGACATTAGTGTTTTTTAAAAATAAAAAATTTACATGTAATATATTTGAGAGAAAGCTGAATTATACATTGGATCTTTAGAAAAACAAAAAAAAATCTATTTTTGATGTAATACTTATTTTATATCTATAGTTTTTCTTCAAGGACAATATATCTGCATCTCATTTTAATGTATCTGTATTGTATTTTAAAACATTACTGATACAGAGTTCTCACAGTCAGGGCTGGACAGAGATTCCCCATTTTTCTAGGCCTAAATCAGCGTGGAAATCAGTGTCATCACAGGACACATTTCTAGGCACAAATAGGCTCTCTGCAGGCCAAATTCTCTGGACACAAACAAGCTTATAAAAAAATGGCCTGACCACTCCATCCCAGAAACAAAGACTGCAAGGACTTCTGCCCACAGGCCCCTGGTACCAAACAGTTGTGACACATTCCAGACATATATTCTATCTCCCCAAAACTCCCTCCCCTCAGGACAGGAAAAACAGTAAATAAAACCCTAGACAGAAAGCCCAGGTAGGCTTCCTACTTTAGTCCCCCCTTTGCTGCAGAGGAGGCCTCCTTATCTGTTAATAAAATCTGTCCTTTTAGGCCAGGCTTGGTGGCTCATGCCTGTAATCCTAGCACTCTGAGAGGCGGAGGCAGGAGGATTGCCTGAGCACACAGGTTGAAGACCAGCATGAGCCAGAGCAAGACCCTGTCTCTAAAACTAGCCAGGCATTGTGATGGGTGCCTGTAGTCCCTGCCACTTGGAAGGCTGAGACAAGAGAATCACTTGAGTCCAAAAGTTGGAGGTTGCAGTAAGCAATGATATCACAGCACTCTACTGAGGGCGACAAAGTAAGACTCCTTATCAAAAAAAAAAAAGTCTGTTCTTTGCTTCTTTTAATGGTCTGTGGATTTATTCCTCAAATCTTTAATACCAAGGACTTGGCTGAGTGATTCTGGTTACATTACAATGGGAGCATATCTCTACCCTATTTAAAATAAACTTTTGATCATGTTGAGAATATATTCAGTACTTCAAATAAGAGAAATATGCATCATTAAACTATAGGTGTTGATTCACCTATTTATTTTACTTAAAAGCCAACAGATTGGCTGGGAATCATAGTTCACACCTGTAATCCCAGCTACTACAGAAGCAGATGTGGGAGGGTTGCCTGAGCCCAGAATTCCAAGCTTCTGTTAGCTATGATCACACCACTGCTCTCTGCCTGGGTGACAAAGAGAGACTCTCAGTCAAAAAAAAAAAAAAAAAAATCCAGAGGGATTAATATTATAATGTTGTATACAATATTTAGTTCTTCTTTAAGACAATATTTTAAAATATTCAAATACCGAATATTCAATCTTCAGTCTGGTGTCTTGCAATGTACACAGTATATAAGCTCTAACGATTAAGTTCATGCTCATGAACTCATCCTAGAAAAAGTGCTACATGCCATATTACTGAACATCAGGTCATCACCTTCAAAACACTCCCCCCAGGAAGTTATTCTCCTATGCCAGTGCCTAGTTCACCCTTCAAAGCAGTTGTAGAACTCATTTTCTGGAATGGCCTTTAGAGCAGCTGTCATATTAATCTTGATGTCCTGAATGTCATCAAAATGTCTTCCTTTCAGTATTTCCATTATCTTCAGCAGGGAGGGTGTTCCACTATAATTATTTGTTTACTGGCTAAAAACTCCCTCATAGACAGAGCTGTGTGAGCTGGTGCATTATCATGATGTAAGAGTCCTGAGTTGTTGGCCGAGATTTTCAGTTAAGATTTTCCTATTCCTCTATCAATGTTTCCAGGGTCTGCTATGCATAAAAAGTCAGCTAACAATTTCGATACACTATTTGATGAATTTTTGCCATGTTTTCATCACTTCTCTTTATTGGCTACGCTGAACTCTCCCCATCAGGGGTGTTTTCTCCCTTTCAGGGAAACACTTAATCCATAGGAACCCTGCCATTTTCTTCATGGCACTGTCCCTGTAAACTTGGATGAATGTGTCCCTGATTTCACTTCCACTCTTGCCAAGTTTAATAAGAAATTCAATGTTTGTTCATTGCTCTAATTCAAGCTCTGACATTCTTATGACAGTACACAAAATCCCACAATAATGACAGTCACTGAACAAGATACAGCCACACGCTCACAGGATACAGTTGTGAGACACGGATATATCACAATTATGAAGCCCTACCGAGCTGTTTGTACATAGCAAGAGCACAGTAGCAAGTTCACAAACTTAATTGTCAGACCTCATATATGTACCGGATTTTCTGACTTTTAGTTGTCTAAATTCATCACTGCTAAACTTTTCTCTACAAAAGCTTCATAGTACCAATTCCAAGTTTTGCGGGTCAGATGGTCTGTGGTGTAACTACCCAACTCTGACTCTGTAGTTTAAAAGCACCCACGGAAAATAAATAAGTAAGCAATGGCTGTGTTTCAATAGAACTTTACTTACAAAAACAGGTGATTTGGGTGCGCAGGCTATAGTTAGCCAAACTCGGATCAAATCATTCAAAAAAGAAAAAAAAGAATATCTTCAATAACATAGATGAGCTATCTAAAGAAATATATCTATCTATTCTACTGCCTTACACTTTCTCCTGAAAATGTGTCAATGTGACCTTTACAATTTCACCAAAGGAAAAAAATAAACATTTAATTTTGGAACTGGAAGTGGTATATTATTTGATGGTAACAAAACTTAATTAATAAAAGGGACGTATTTTGATTAGCTGTTTAGATATGTGGTGATGATGCCTTAATATCACAATCATATTTGAATATCAATAAAAGCCAGACTCACATTCCTTCCTTCCCACTAAAAAGTTTTCTCAGACGCTCAATGGTGTGGTATACTGGTATTTTATTTAATAGGGAAAGATACCACGTGAAGGATTACTTTATGTGGCTTCATATAAGCTCTACCTAATATTCTAGATTTAAGACTGGCCTTAATTTAAGGGGTCACTATATCTTAGAGACAGGAAGTCACATCAAGTTTCTCTTGCTGGTTGCTGAAGTGTTGGTGGTTACACACAATGTTCTATATGAGGTTGAGAAACAGACTGAGATATTTGGCATAGAAATCCTAAATTGCTAAAACTAGCTTAGAAAACCATGAACTGTGATATATGCTACTATACCAAGTGTGACACTCAGATCTCCTTAATTGGAAGGCTTAATGAGGTTTTTAAAAAGACATATGATAGTCTCCATATGTGGCTAGTGACCACTATTTTCTACATTTTCCAGGATCTCCTGACATAAGCTTCCAAATGATATTTCTTTGATTAGACTTTGGAGGTCCCTGTTTTAGGGAAGCTTAGATTACAATATTGTTAAAGTGGCTCAGTGCCCATAGCACAGTGGTTACTGTGCCAGCCACATACATCAAGGCTGGCAGGATCGAACCCAGCCCCGGGCCCGCTAAATAACAATGACAATTGCAACAACAAAAAAAATAGCTGGGTGTTGTGGTGGCGCCTGTAGTCCTAGCTACTTGGGAGGCTGAGGCAAGAGAATCACTTAAGCCCAAGAGTTTGAGGTTGCTGTGAGCTGTGATGCTACAGCACTCTACTGAAGGCAACATAGTGAGACTCTCAAAAATAAAGCAAACAAAAATCAATATTTTTAAAGTGATAATATGCTATTAACATAAAACAATTTTCTGAGAATTTTATTACTCTTTTCTTTAAAACTATTTGGCCCTCAATCTCCTGGAGTCTTAAAACCAATAAGCAATTAATGAAGTAAGTTATCATAATTATGATTAAGGTACATCATAAAAAATGCA
This sequence comes from Otolemur garnettii, assembly GCF_000181295.1. Classification (NCBI taxonomy): domain Eukaryota; kingdom Metazoa; phylum Chordata; class Mammalia; order Primates; family Galagidae; genus Otolemur; species Otolemur garnettii. The sequence goes on along the minus strand of NW_003852401.1, from coordinate 17,249,799 downwards.
TTGCAAAGATGATTCTTCCATTCTGCTTTTACAAAAGATGATGTTATGGGTGGCGCCCGTGGCTCAAAGGAGTAGGGCACAGGCCCCATATGCCAGAGGTGGTGGGTTCAAACCCTGTCTCAGCCAAAAACTACCAAAAAAAAAAAAAAAAAGATGATGCAACATTATTAATGACAGGAATTTCTAATAAATAAAATATATTAAATGCATGACTATTAATAGTTGTTCTGAAGTATAACTGCCATTTATAATGTCTTAGAAGCCCCAAATTAATCTGTAATGAAACCAGAGAAATCTGAATTGTGTTTTTCTCTGAAATTCTGGCAGTGAGATCACAATGACTTTTCACATGAAATGCTACAAGTATTCTAGACCAGTAATTCTTTTATTGGATTTATCTAAGAAAAGTTTTCTACCTTTGAGTTGGTAATCAACTCCAGATGGATGGGCTGAAAACAGGATATGAGATGTCATTTTAGTGAATATAGTTTTAGCAATGGTTTAATGTTAAGGGAATTTTTTTTTTTAACTAACCACAATATTTTTATAATGTTTGTGTTCAAACATCATTCTATACAGGTATCAGTTTGTCATAATACTGACTTTGGAAATGTAGCTTTGCCAGTATCTACTAAACAAACATAGTCATTTTTGTCAGAGCAGTAAAGGTCTTACCATGGCATCTAAAGTAAGAGTTTAGGCCCAGCTCCGTGGCTCACGCCTATAATCCCAACAGTCTGGGAGGTAGTGGCAGGTGGATTGCCTGAGCTCAGTTCAGTTGGAGATCAGCTGAGCCAGAGTGAGACCGAGCTCTAGCCAGGCATTGTGGCAAGTGCATGTAGTCTCAACTACTTAGGAAGCTGAGGCAAGAGCCTGAGCCTGAGATTTTAAGATTGCTGTGAGCTAAGACGACACAGCACTCTGCCGAGGGTGACAAAGTGAGACTGTCTCAGAAAGAAAAAAAAATATATAAAGAACTTAAAAAGTAATAGTCAAATTCATTATCACATAAAATATTAGAGAATAAGAACATAAAAATTATTAGATTGGAAAAAACTATTAGAAAAACATGTAGATTTAAATTGCAGGGAGCATAAAGTGAGGCCTACGCATTCATTCATACGCATGCAATTTATGCTATGTAAGATACATAATCATTGGAAGAAAACGATCTGATTCAACAAATTACTTGCTTCTTCCTTATTTGATGACTTATTTTATGTCACAAAGGTTAAATAAGCATATACGTCTTTAGCTCAAATACACAGATAAATATGTAAAACACCTTGATTTTTACAGGAAATTTAGATGTCCTTCTTTCACGGAAAAGTTCCTTAAACTGTAACGATTATGTGGCAAATTGAGGTCATGATAAATTTTCCTTAAGGAAGAAAACCAGCTTGAGAGACTATCCTACATCCGGAATAACATGTAGCATATTTTGATCATTTTATTTTCAGTAGAGGCAGAAGTGAAACTTTGTATTTTCATACAAGCTAAAAGACTTAGAAAATCTTGCCCAATTGTGTTAAAAAATAATCTATCTCAATGTCCAAATGTAGTTCATACTCAATGCAGTGTGCATGGAAAAATTTTGCCAATAAAAATTATTCTAGTTCATCTTTACATTTCCAAGTACACCTGAGTTCTTCCTATCTTCCTTCTCCCCCACCCACCTATATCTGGACTCATCTTTACTTCACTATTTTAAAAATATTAACAATATCACCACAAACCAGTCAGTAAAAAAATACACAGGAGGAGATATTTATCAGGTGACTGAAGTTGAATAGTATCATTCTAATATGCTGGATTTTTATGTAAATACAAAAATAAGGATGGAAATTTTATAGGTTCCTGAAGACCAAATTTCTAAACTGTTTTCTCAGCAATATATATGATTTCAAACATATGAACATTACACTTTAGTAAATGGTTGATATTTCATTATTGATTCAAACTAAAGCATCTTGTTTAGGAAATGAAAACAATTCCATTTATTTATGTAGGAAAATTCATTTTTCCTTTCCTTTGTTTTTATCCTGTTCTAAAAGTAATTTAAGTAGCCAATAAAGATATACATGAAATTGAACACAACAGATAACTATAAATTCAAAGTAGATGAGGAAGGAGAAGGAACAGACTCATATGCACGTGTACCACTGCACACACACAATCATAGGCTATAAAATGGAATCAAGAATGAGGCTGAATGAAAATACATATCTCACAAAACAAGGAAACTCAGGAGAAGGAAGCCAGTCTGTAACAGTGGAAGAAACTAATATTCACTAGGTCTATAGACACTGTAGGAAAGCTGATTTCAGAGTGTTCATATGATATAACTGGAAAAGAAAGAAGATGATAACAAAAATTGGTGAGCACTCTATTTAAACAAAAATAAGAGGAAGCACGTTCATAAGGTAATAAACAATATGGAATGGAACGTACACCTGATCCATGTATGGTTTGAAGCCAGGAGTTATCAAATTCAACAAAATGTATTGTCAATTTATTGTAGGGGAAAAAAGCCACTGTTTATTATGGATATGATGCATACCAGCAATGTTGTCCTCATCACTGCTCATCGTTCCTCAAATCACACTGCAAGGCATGCATTATTCCTTCAATATTAATGTAAGAAAATTAAGTCTGGGGAGTTTCTATAATTTGCTCAAGTCACACATCTAGAAATGGAATTAAAAATAACCCCAACTCCAAATTCCATGGATGCACTATGCTACCAGGAGCCTTAGGAACAGATGCCCTCAATGCAATATCTTAATTTTCCAAACTACACATTTTAAATCGAGCATTACTATTGTTATGTATTTGATATCCATAACATGCCAGGCAGTTTGTTAGACTCTTCCACCACAAACAAATTTAATTAATGTCTAGACTTAAATCCCCCCTCAAACCTCTCTTCCTCTGTTGCCACATTAATAAAATTGAGATAATCACAGAAGTAGTTTTACAAGTTTATGAGAAAATATTCATAAAGCACTGAGAAGTCCACTGGGCACAGCTAAGGCACCCAACAAATAATAGATATTTCTCATGGTATACAGATTAGTTTTTTCTCGTGTACTTTGTATATCCAGCATAAATCACAGGGACTGAAACAGTTTCAAAAAGTACTTGCTGAAAGAATTAGTTAATAAATACAATTATTAAAAAAATATGATTAAACAAATCAACTTGCTTGATCTCTGAGGACATCTAGATTTCATTAAATATTCTGTCATCTTCCTGCCTATCTTACCCTAGGTTCAGGGATGGCCGGAAATTCTAAAGTATGCTAAGCTTTTCACTGGATCTTATCTATTATCTTTCTCTCTCTCTCTCTCTCTCACCTTTTCTATCTAATTAGCATGCGGCACCATCATGACTACTCATCTCATTAAATTTTTGTCAGAACAACTGAGTTCTAAGTTATTAATATATTTGACCATAACAATAAACTCAGCGTTCAAAATGTGTTAATCAACTAATAGTGTCATTGACTCACAACCTAGAGGCATTAGTGGTTCATTAGCCTCTGTCTTGGGTCAAAGTCCCTGACTTCACTTTTGGGATGATCAGCAAACCACGGAGTTATCTCTGGCAAAGTCCATCCTCCAGGTGCACTGATTATAGTGAAAGATAGTATCTCAGAACAGAGCTTGTTCCTTTGCATCATCTCACTTCTCTCTGTTCACCAAGCATCTCTCTGTGTCAAAGATGAGCAGGATAGTGTGTCCGTGTCTAATGCTGGAGATGTGTCTCTTTACAATCTTGTATGTTTCAGTTTAAGCTTCGATGAGCTCCAGGAATTGAGGTAGTGTCTTGGAAGTCAGATGTCCCTTGAGATGAAATAGGTCACTCTTCTCTAAGGTTATCCAACACCGACTACTGGAATATGACAGTGAATATTTAGGAACGGATAAAATATTTGGGATTGGAAGATGGGAAAAGATACCTCTTGTATACTTGCTTTGTAATTTAAATATTTGTGTTGATTTTTTAATAAAGTATATTCATCATTATCTGTTATGTGAATCTTCAGTTAGATTATAATTACCTTTAAAGGTTGTAATCTTAAATGCATCACTGAAAATGGCAGTAAGTAATTTAAATTTTTGGACCCTGGCTTCCATACATTCAAAATAAACACAAAAGATGTCTTCCTCTTACTTAGCGCAGAGGGATTAAATTCAATGATATGATGAATGAATTAATTTTAAAAATTACGTGAAAAAGGCAAACCACTAGATAAATATGAGTAGAAAAAGATAAAGAGAATAAATCCAATCATATTTTAGTTGAAAATTTAATGATACATCTAAATTTATTTGGAAAATAGACTTAAGAGACTTTCACTAAAATTTTGTTTACCCAAGAAGATAAGCCTGGAGGATCCATAGATGGGCAATGATATGCCTTGATGAAATAACCAATAAATAACTGAGGATTTAAGTTCTTATGCTGAAAGTGCCTTTAATCTGTCTCATACTTTTATTCAGTTCATTAAAGAACAACATGCATAAACATAGATTTTTAGTGTGCTTAAATCACCTTCCTAAAGATTCAAATCAGTGAGGCCTACATTACCAACGTTCTGTTTAATATTCATGGTGATCTACTCAGTGGTTTTCTTTCCTAATGAGAGCACATCATCTGAATAACTCACCTTCTTATTTCTGATCTTAGCAAATTTAGTTCAGACTTGAACAGTGCATATATTTTTGAAAGCTCTTTCTAAATTTAATAGGTATGTATGTTTTTATATCTATGTATCTTCAAAACTCCTTATCTACTTTGGAAACATAGTCACACCAAGTTCACCTTCTTTTATTAATGAAAGTCATATTTGTTTGTTTGTTTTTAAGTCAGAGTCGTATTTTAGGTAGACTCTTAAATAATAAGCTCAATTATTATTAACAACCAGTAAGTGAACACGGTATTATAAAGAACATATAAACTAAATTCTAAGTTGAGTTATTCAAATAACTATATTCTCACATATATAAAGCTGTACAATAAAAAGTGTTATCGTTACATAAAAGTAATTTGGCTCTGGTTGGTGCCCGTAGCTCAGGAGCTAGGGCACCAGTCACATACACTGAGACTGGCGGGTTCAAACCCAGCTGGGGCCAGCTAAACAACAATGACAACTACAACAACAACAAAAAATAGCTGGGTGCTATGGCAGGTGGCTGTAGTCCCAGCTACTTGGGAAGCTGAGGCAAGAGAACCACTTAAGCCCAAGAGTTTGAGGTTGCTGTGAGCTGTGATGCCACAGTTCTCTACTGAGGGTGACATAGTGAGACCCTGTCTCAAAAAAAAAAAAATGGCTCCATATACCTACTAGTCATAACCAATTAAGGCAAAAAACACCATAAAATAACTTTAAAAAACTATAAAGACAGAAGACTGGTTCCTATTTTTAGAGATCTTACAAATGACATAATAGGGACAAAACACAAGATAACATGTAATTAAGTTTACAACTACATAATTCTTTTCATATGTGCAACAGCAATCCAATATAGGCTGAAAGAATATAAGATGTTCTACTCGGGAAGCTGAGGCAAGAGAATCGCCTAAACCCAAGAGCTGGAGGTTGCTGTAAGTTGTGATGTCACTGCACTCTACTGAGGGTGACAAAGTGAGAACAAAAAAAGAATATAAGATTTTAAGGGGGAAAGTAAAATTAGAAAAGCAATCAAGAAGGAAGATGGATATTAGTAAAGAAAAAGGACAAAACCAAGCACAAAGAAGAGAACTAATCAGACATAGAGCCTTGAGGTCTCCGTGCAAACTCGGGCGGGACACCCTGGCTGGAGAAATGTGTGTGCTGGGAATTCCTGGAGTACAGAACCAGTTTAAGGCAGGTTTGATTGTAAGAAAATTTTCAGGCAATGCAAATCCTGTAACTTAAAGTACAGATGAGAAACATGATGTAAAGTAGGGGGTGTAGGCTATGGAGATGGTGAGGAGACTTGTGTATACTTAAAAGACACAGCTCTAGGGGCGGTGCCTGTGGCTCAAAGGAATAAGGCACTGGCCCATATACCAGAGGTGGTGGGTTCAAACCTGGCCCTGGCCAAAAACTGCAAGAAAAGAAAAAGATACAGCTCTAGTTTCCTACAGTAATCCTAACTTCATACTCATTTCGAATCATTATCTTTAATTTATATAGATTACACTATACACATAAGTATTGCTTTTATTTTATCTTCTAATGATGAACCTGTATTGGTGCCTTCTTGTCATATGGAATTAGGGCCCCACTTTGGGGACATTATTCAGCCCCAGTTATCTCCTTTAAAGCTCCATCTCCAAACACAACACATTGGGGGTTAGGTCCTCAATATACACAAATTTGGGGGCAGTTACGTCTCCATGCATAGAAATGATCAATAACAAACTTCAGAAATATTGTCACTCTCGCTGACACAGCCACCAATGAAAATAATGAAATTCTACTAACCATACAGTTTTTATAATTAAACCCTTCTGATTCTTGTAATAAAAACTATAAATCTCTTAATTAAGAGCACTCATTTTTTCACTCATCAGTAACATAACATGTATCACAAAATTATAAGCTGTTATAAGGCTTAATAGAAAATAGATATAACTACTATAACTTTGTAAATCATAATTATTAGAGTTGAATGTATATATGAAATATCTGATCTATGTTTCATATTTTCTTGAGGGCCATAAAGTATGTAATAAGATAATAATGTAAAAATATGGACAGATTAGAGTCAAAGAAACATTATGGCAAAAGATAAAAAGACTCAGAAAATGGACTTGTAGAAATGAGAAAAAAAAAAGATGAAAAACAAGGCTATCCAGTCAGGCAGAAAAGAAATCAATGGAGATGGAGGGGAACAAAATGGTCAATTTGGGTGTGGGAGGGGGGCAGAAATTTAATAGTTCTCGGTCATTTGGCACATGGAATATTCCTGCTCCGAGCACCCAGGACGGCAGTGATTACCATATAACCTGAGAGTTCTTCCAAAGTAAAGAGAAATTGTCCATAGCTGGCATAAAGGAAAAGTGGCAGGGAAGGACACGGGCTCTATCAACTGCTACATGTGGGACGGGGGTTCTCTGGGCCTGTGGCGACCCATCCTGGCAAAGTAGTAGAATCTCACCTGGTTGAGCGCAGGGCCTTGTGAGTCTGAGGGAAACTGCATTCCACTTGTGGCTTCACGTTCTCACTGGCCGAGTGTCACCCACAGGGGCAGCGGTTTATATTATTTCTCAGATGGTCGTCCAGAGAGAAAACGAAGTGTGAAATGTTTTGGAGGAAGAAATTGGTTTCTAAACTACGTACTTTACATCCATTTTCTGTTAATTACAATGCGTGTCCTTCTCTGTGCTGAGTGCTTCACTGATGTATTAGGAGTATCTAGGAGTAAGAACTAAGAACATATGGCGACTTACGTTAACCTACAAAACTTACCTTAGAAAATTTATGTAAATATACACGAATGCTAGGTCCAAGGGAGTAAAACTGCGCTATATCCTTGTTTAAAGGTCAAAAATAATATTTCTATGGGTTTTCATGGTTCCTGAAACCAAAATAGACAGAAGATACAGATATGTCCCTCAATTTATCTAAAACTATTGCATAGTTTTAAAATGACACGACCATGCCTTAACGTTATAGTCTATCAATATCACTGAGGTGAATAAAGAATTTTTTTTCACAAGTCCCCCAGGCTTAAACACCAATCATACCTATATAGCTCAGGTTTCCATTTTTTATTCTGGAGGAAGAGGTAGTTATAATCATTTTCTTATTGCTGATCTGCATACTTTGTTCATCAAAAATTAAATGAAGCAGCACATTTCTACCTGAAATGGCATAGCTGTCAACTGCGGGCTTAGTGTGTGTTTTCCCCACTCACATAACGTTGCTGTAGATGAATAACATGCTGAGGAAAGGGATTTGTGGTTGAGTTTTAATTTGAAAGATTTTAATGCTTTTCCTATTAACTGACCAAATTGCTGAAGGGCTAGTAAGTAGTATCGGAAGGGTCTTTAAAATGCTTATGTATCTATATTAATGACAGCCTATTAAAATGACAACAAGTGAAAAAAGTAGTGTAGTATTAAGTTAAATATAGGCCTTAATCCCTCCACTCCAAATGCATTATTGGTGAATATATTAGGCAAATGAATTTAACATTTGTCACTATCTTAACCATCGTAAAATATTGTATAATGCAAGAGGCAGTTTAATTGGTATTAAAATGCCCAAATATAAAATTACTTTCTTAAAAAAAATTACTTTTTAAATTTATCAAATTGATATTCTTAGCCTTCCTCTTCTGTATAGTCCATTTAGACTTTAAAGAATTAAACAGGAAATTGACTAAGTTGACTTGAACATACACAAACGTGAGCCTTTGGGACACTATTATTTGTTCATGCCACATTTTTTGTCAGGGTATTCACTATTCAGTACACCTGACTTTTTCCTAATATGCAGATAGCTTTATAAATTTTTTCCTTCTAGACAATGTACACTCCTTATAAGATACACAGACCATATCGAAGGGTCAACAAAACCATCCTATCAAGCAAGACAAAGTTCTAATTCCTTGGTGTGACCAATGTAAGGTAAAGTTCATGGTCTCTGGAGCCACAGACACCAGGTTCAAATTCTGGCTCAACTGCTCACTACTATCTTGACAGCTTGGTCAAGTTTTCACCTCACTTTCACATCTGTAAATGCAGAAAACGATAGTATCTCAGATTCATCAGCATTAAGTAAGTTATCTACTTAAAATAGTTCCTGGCACAAAATATATGTAAAAATAATGAAAATATATTATCTTCATGTTTTCTATGAACTCACACATTTTTATCGAAAATTCGACATAGTAAGACTTTTTTTCCACTGGCGTTATTTCATGTGTTGAGATTTTAATCTCTTCTCTCATTATAAAGATATATATTTATACATGTGTCTTTTCTCAGTATAATGATATGTGTATATATGTCTCTTCTCTCATTATAAAGATGCATTTTTATGTGTGAAATTTTAAAAATAATATGCATAGCAATTTGCAGTGAACATCTGTATCCATGTATGTGTGCAGATATGTTCCAATTATTCCTTTTGAGTAAATTCCTAGAAGAACTCACACTGAATTGAAAGATATATATTGAGGGCATGACCACTTCTGTTTACCTTACCAGCAAAAAAGTACTTCAATGATTTTCTTCTGTTTCTAGTTGAATAAATTAAACATGTGTTGCTTCAAGTTTATATTTCTTTAATTACCTATAAGATTAAGCATTGTTTCCTATTTAATTTTCTCTTCTTCCTATCATATTTAGATATATTTGTCTTTTACTAATTGACTTCCAGGAGATCTCTAACTCCTGTCCTCAAGTGAGCCTCCCACCTTGGCCTCCCAAAATGCTGGGATAGCAAACATTAGTCATCTTTCTTGACCTGATCTCCATTATGTAAAACATTTTTTAAGACATTGGTTACAATGATTAAATAGCTGTTTTTCAAATTCTAGTGTCTATGAGACCATTGTTTGTCTGAATAAAACTTGGAAAGATGGGAAGTTCTGAGTTTAATGTCTCCAGTAATTTCTATTCATTGTAACCCAATAAATAGCACACAACAGGTTCAGGTTGAGTCGTTCTCATCCCTGTGGTCATTATTTCCTTTGGAACCTATCTGCTTTGGTTTGGCCTCTGGTTTCCAGTCCATTGCTTCATGTCCAGACATTTGTCTTTTGGCTAACTCCTTTCTGTTGACAGTTCACTCTTCCCGTTCCTGTTTGCTTGGCTCTTAATCCTGGCAGGCTTCCTACTCTGTGGTTCACTGTACACCACTGACCATCAGCCCCTACCCTCACTGCTAACCAGGCTCCACTTCTTGGTTTTAGTTTGTTTGGAAAGGCAGGTGACTTTTGTGACTATTGCTATACAGATCAGGAAAGGGGTTCCAAGGCTGTTTAACTACTCTCAGACCCAGTACTGCCTTTGAAATATTTCTTACAGCTGAACACAAGATCTCTTGCTCTTGCTCATTAAATAGAGCCCCTATCTTTGATTCTTTCTACTAAAAAAGAACATTTCTAAGCCTGCTTGAATGGAAATATTTATGAAAACGAACATTAGCCACACAGTAAAGTGTGGCTTTTTAGAAAATCAAATCCATAAACAAATCTCACGTCAAAGTTGACTCCCTACATAACAAACTCCAACAAAAATAAATATATAGTAAATTATGCTGCTAAATCTGTAAATGTTTTGAATAATTTTAATATTCTGGAAAAACCTTTTTTCCATAATACGCATTTCGCCCACAGACTTAGAAAGTATTGCCTCTTTATATTTCTATTTAGATATAAACTATCATAGTAGCCAAAATGCCAAGTATCGGGGCTAAATAATAATGGGATAAAAGAAATAAAAATGATTGAATTTTATATTTCTACCTTTAAATACAAATGTTCCAGGAAGATAAATAAGAGATAATGTTAGAAATCTAATTGTTAATTTTTTTCCCTATGGTGTTACTGTTTAATGAAAGCACATTTGAAAAACTAAATCTTCAAAATGACCAAGCCATTTTTACTTGAAATACAAGTAGATTATTATTATTATTATTATTTTGCAATTTGGGCTGAGGCCGGGTTTGAACCCGCCACCCCTGGTATACGGGACTGGCACTCTACTGGCACTGCCCAAGATTATTTCTTTTTGTCAAATTTTGTGGAATCAATCTATATTGCCATAATTTACTAATCTTAAAAATAGCTTAGTATATATTTATGAATTTAAGAATACTAAGCAAGAGGAATAAGAAACATGACATCAATAATTTAAAGCCTTGATGGCCAGTCTATAATTCATAAATGGAAAAAAAAGCTAAGAAAGAACAGTCTCAATTTTAGGCTTGGCACCTATGCACAGTGGTTATGGCACCAGCCACATACACCGAAGTTGGCAGCCCAGGGCCAGATAAACAACAACAACTGCAACAAAAAATAGCCAGGTGTGGTGGGCACCTGTAGTCTCAGCTACTTGAGAGACCGAGGCAAAAGAATTGCTTAAACCCAAGAGTTTGAGGTTGCTGTGAGCTGTGATGCCACAGCACTCTACCAAAGGGTGACACTGTGAAACCCTGTCTAAAAAAAAAAAAAAAAGTCTCAAATTTGGTAAATTTCTACCATGTGTATTTATAAGTAAAAGTGAAAGAAGCCACAGTTGTTTTTTTGTTTGTTTGTTTTGTTTTTTATCTTTTAACTTAAAATCGCTTAGACTAGTTTCTCTGGATAAACCTGTCTTTTAAATTAAAAAAAAAAAAGAAGTACTGGTGGTTGGTTAAGTTATTCAAACTACAGAACATTTGTTCACAATTTAGACAGTCAGCTTGTTATTATGAGCTAGAGGTCTCCCTTGTCAAACACCAGTTTTGATTATGCTGCATATTCTCCTCTTTCTCTGAGGTTATCATGGGCTCTTCTGCACGACATGATGCTTTTTTCATCACATAAGATAAACTTTAGCTCACAGTAACACTCCCCATTGTCCAAGCTTTGCATTATCTGTGCCTGTACGTATTTTGACAACGAAGCTACGTAGAGAAAGTGGAATCACAGTGTTATCTTCGGCAATCAGTGCTGGGTCCTACTTGCGAGTTTCCATCTCCCTCTAGTGGCAAAGAGAAGTAAGAAGTGGGTGCTTAGGGACAATCCAGACAACGGGGCTGATGAAAGGAGGCAAGAAGCCAGGAACAGCAAGTTGAGAATAAAATCATATTCCTGAGGATTTTCCTCACTTAAAGATTTCTTTTTCTTTTTGTAAACTAATGTGATTCAGTGACACACAAAAGAGGGAAGAATTTTAAAATCTCACTACTAGTCTTGCTTCAATAAATTAAATAAGTTTTAATTCACTTAACCTGTAAGTGGCAAAACCCGGTTTTAATCCAGATAGGACTCTAGAGCCAGCGTCCTTATCCATCATTCCCAGGCTTAACAGGAATCCTGATTTGAAGATTAGGGGGAAAATAACATGGAACCTTGCTGAATTAAACATATCAATAACAAATGGGAATTTTATAAGAGTAGTAACATATTTATAAATGAATAATCAGAATTTTTGGCTGAAAATGAAAAGACCTTCAGAGATCTCCATGCATATATGGGATGCTATCTCCTTTAAAAAACAAAATAAAACGTTTGATCTTGATATCACAACTGAAATAAGTTGGAGCAGTGGGAAACCAAGACAGCAGGAGAGAGAACACTTTCTCACCCAAGGGTGTGGATGTAGAAGGGAAAGGTACTGAAAGGCCTGGAGAGTCATCAGCTATTATACAGAAATGCTTCTACATGTATAGACGATCTCTGGAAGGTTGTGCAAGAACCTGGGAAAAGGTGTTTCCCTCAGGGTGTCGACTTGACATGGGTGAGGACAAGGTGGGAGGGAAACTTACTTTTCCTTCATTCCCTTCTTTTTCGGATATTTTTCAGACTATTTAAAAAAATTAAAGAAAAAAATTAATAGCATACTCTATTAAAAAAATCTATTAAATATGTTTTTCTTCAAAGACTTTCTGGCAACTTTAATTTTTCCTAGAAAGGTGCTTATCTGTCAGGTCTACCCACCCAATCCTGCGGTCTGGATTTGATCCCCCTATGAAACACCTCTTCCCCTCCTCCTTCCCTCCAGTTCTGTCCTAGGCAGCAGGTTCAGGCTTTTGCTTTGTTATTGCACAAATGAGGAGCTCTTTTCAGGTGATGCTGAGGTGAGAGGTCAGCTTTTCACTGTGAAGTCTGAAGAGGTGGTAGGACATAAAGGAGAAATATTGTGCAACAGGGAGTTGGAGATACAGCTCGCCTTTTAGAAGAAAAGTTGGGAGAGAAGATATGTATTTACTTCAAGGTGAGAGTTGCATCTGGGATGGTGGATGAAGTTGCTGAGTGAGGAGACAGGACAGAATCTTGGTCAAGATGAAGTTTGAGTGAGAAGACAATAAAGAGCTTTGAAAAAATTTGGGAAATTCCATTATAGAAGCAGGGGTTGATCAGTCATTAACTTCTGCAGAACAGACAATAATGTGTGTGCGCATGTTTGAGTAAGCTGCTCTCTGAAGGTGTGTGTTCTGTTGAGTCCTGAGACGTGGTTCATTGAATACAGTGATTTCCAAATGCTTTCCTATTTGCAGGGAATATTACCAACCTCTTCCCATCTTTAAAGGCTTGAAAATTTGCACTTAGTAATTGTGAATACTTTACCAAACTGTTCTAAATGAATATATTGATTTTTATCCTTCTTGGGGATTATTAGAATTATGGTTTTATAGGTCAATTTCTCTAAGTGCAGTACTTTCTTAAATGAGAGGCAATTAGAAAATCTGATTAGCTGCAAAATTTTAGATGGGAATTAAGAGGAATAAGAGGGATGAAGGATTTTTTTTTTTTTTTTTTTTTTTTTTTAGGGAGGACATGTCATTTGCTGGGTATGGTGCTTTATGCTTCCCTTATGTTTTAGTTATCTTACTCTACAGATGAAGACAGTATGATCTTGGGTAAGCGACCGAATACACTGGGAAAAAAAAAAAAAAAAGTAAAAGAATCATCATTCAACCATTACCAGACTAAAAATTTGTTTTTGATGTTGTTGTTGTTGTTGCTGTTTTTGGCTGGGGTTGGGTTTGAACCCGCCACCTCCGGCATATGGGACCAGTGTCCTACACAATGCTTTCATAGGCAAGCAACGAATAGGACCTGGAATAATTCCCGTGTTCATCTCTTACTATGTAAAGTGTCAGCAGCTGATGGGGCATTAAGTAGGTTACACATTCTATGTCATTCTATACGGAGCTGGGAGTTCACCTTTCTTTCACTTCTACAAAGGCTTTCCTTCCAAGATGGGACTTGAATAGGTCTAGAAGGCAGCAACGAAAGAGAAGAGATGGTCATTCATACCATCGAGGGGTTCAGCGGAGATCGTTCCTGCTTTACCATCTATTCTGTCAAAACCAACCCTGAAATAGACTTTATAATCATTTATTCTTCACCAGTTAAATACACTCTGTTACCCACATTACTCAGTGTCTCATTCGTTGCTGGACAGTCCTCAGGGAGGTGTGGGCATTCAGGAAACAAGATGTGGAGAAACTCAGTCAAGTGGCAATTTCCCCAGAGGAAAAGTGGATGTTTTCAGAGGCTGGGCACTGGAATTTCCTTGATTTCTCCTTAATTTTAATTCTTCTTTTATATTTTTTAAATAACTCTGAAGTTTTCTACTTTCTCCTCTCCTCCTTTTTGAGGACTTTATATAAATGTATATATCTCAAACTGTAAACCAGATATTCCAATTGTTTTAATTTTCAATGTCAATGTAATCTTATATTTGTATGGTTGTGGTTTTAAAATAATTGTCTAATAATTCATATATTCTCACCTTCCTTCATGTTTTAGTTAGCAAACCATTCAGAGCTATAAAAATGTTGGCCAACATGGTCTACACGGAAATAAGACAATTTCTTAGAGCACAACTCATGCCCCACTAATTTTTGAAAGGTTTTGAGGTTTCTTATAAAGAATCATATAGAGAGGAAAAAACAGTATCAAAAAGGAGAGAAAAAATAAAAGACCTCCCATTCATATAGTTAGATCGTGTGCTCATGACTAAATTATTGTAAATTTAGTTTTGATTGTCCTAGCAGAAAACTCAAAAAGAAAATATCAATTAGTTGAGACATAATGTCCGCAATTCATTTCTTACAGGCAGCAGAATGCTACCTGGCACAGAGGATTAATCCCATTGGCCTTTGGTCTCCATAAAGATAATTTTTGTCATGTGCAAAATACTCAAGTATACATTTGTAGTAAAATGTGCCAAGGAGTTTGATAGAAGAGCTTATTATATTTAATATCTGTGTATGTCTTGATCCCAAGTACAACTCAGGCTTTATTTAAACAAAATGTGGAACATGTGTGGGAGATGAGAATTTCATGAAGTGTTACTTCACTTGTATTTCCCTTCACAATGGAACTTTTGAGAAGACTTTAGGAAAATGATCATTACTACATATTTCTTGAACAGCTTGCCTTTTGGCTCAAATTGTTCTCAGGCTATAACTGCATAAGTCTGTGCCCAATAGGGAATGGAGTTAAACATGGTAATACGTAACTCACAGTTATTTCATAACCTTGTCTAGGTAATTAAACACTTGATTTACATTAAAAATCAGATCGAAGAGAATGAACCTTGGCAATAATGGTGCACAACAACTGCCAGGACTGTGCAAATATGGGAAACAATTTATCTTGGATTTCTTTCTTGAAAATACTGATTCATTGACAGGCCAGGTTAATCCAGCCTTATTTGATTCAATAATCCTAACCAGTTCATGAATTGTCTTCTTTACTGTTTTGTTAAGACTATTACTAGAACTGCCCAATTTATTTTAGAATCTAATAAATCATTTATGTTTCAAATATATCCTTCTATGACATTGAAAACATCATTTAAGCAAATGCATAGTCTTATGAAATTGCAGCATAGGTACCAATTAATGCCTTTTAATTGAATTCATCAAGGAAACTTTTTTAACCTTATATTAGGACAGTGGTCATTTATTTAATAAGCCAAAGGTGATGAAGTTTTGTTAGTGTGAGATATTAACTGGGGCAAATAAAGATGATATTCCAAAATGTCAAAACCTCCTGCAGTGATGTGGCAAAATTGATCTCTATAGAATGACAAGACTTAATCTGAAATTCTGTTCTCAGAAATTCTTCCCTCAGCCTGTATAATATCTCTGAAAGCTCTTTAGATTTAAGAGTAAACATGGGTTAAAACTAAACTATTATTTTAAAAATAGAAATGTATGTAATAGATGAAGATTAAAAAGAAACCAAATGCCCAGAGCTGACAAGGGTGTGGAGAAAAGGCCACATACTGACTTTTTGTGGGAGTGTAAAGCATCAAGATCACCTGGAGGGCAATTAGACCGAGGAAGAGGGTCATAGACTTCAACTCAGTAACTGTGCTTCTACTTTCAGGAATTTATCCAGAACAAGTAAGAAGTTTATGTATAAATTTCTTCATTAGGGCACTTTTTTTAATAAAGAAAATTTGAAACAACCCACATACTTAGTAAAGGAGAATCGTTAAATTGCAATGAATCCATCAATGGGTTTTTATTAAATTAAGAACAATGCATTTTATATACAATAGGGTGCTCCCAAGAGTCACCAAATGTAGGTAAAATGGAAATTGTAGCTAAATATACTTTTATTTAAAAATATTTACTATATAATTTTACAAAGAGATAGTCAACATGTAGAGCATATTTTGTAAAATTTTATGATAACTATTTTGTAAATAAAGAACAAGTAGCCACAATTTCTGTATTATGGTGACTCTTGAGAAATACTATGTAAAAACACAGGAATATGTTCATGATGTGCTCTTATTGGCAGCTTAATGCTGTATCAAGGTCATGGTTTTCAAGTGGTCTATGTCTAAATCTTACTTCTGCTATCCAGTATCTGTCAGACATAGAACATAGATAAATGATCTAACCATTCCAACCCTCATTTTATCACAAATTGAGTTAAATAAATGAAACAATGCTGAGTAACCTCCCCAAACATTATAATTCTAGCAATAATGACAATGATGAGGCAACAGAGACATACACACACGTACAGAGGCTGCCAAAAATGTATATACCTTTAAAGAAAAGAAAAAAACTGTAATAAAATTGTAATAATGTATACCAAAAACAAGAGATGAATATAAGAAATGTTTGAGAATCTCTTGTAACTTCAGAAGTCAAAAGTAGCTTGAGTAATACTTTTTTTTCTTCTCTTAAAATGTGTGTACCTTTTTTTGGCATCCTCTGTGTAAAGAAAACACCTAGAAAAAGTTATCTCCAGAAACTGAGGCTAAAAGTGTTCTTCTAATATTAACATTGTCTATTGGTATTTTCTATGATTTCCAAAATGTTTTATAAGATTTAGAAAAGGAAAATAACAAAACATATGCATTTTCTAAAGGACACATTTTGGAAAAAAAGAAAGTTTGATTTATAAATCTTTTTTGGTCTTAAAATATAGTATGTAAACTGTAAATAGACTGTATGAGGGGCAATGTTTGCAGCTTATTTCATAGGGAATTTTCCCCAGGCTCTTTTCCCCCATCTCATTATAATCCCCAAAGTTCAGTTTTTATAACTGCAGATACAATTAAAAATGATAAAAAGATGCATAACCATTTCCCCACGCCTGCACATTTTAAGTATCTTATATGCCATCGCAAATGACTTAGCTTTCTGTGTATAGACTTTTCTGCATACTTTTTAAGAACTGCATTCCTTTATGAGCTTCTGAACTGTAATAATGAAAAGGTGTTTAGCTTTATTTTCACAAAGGTTATTTCAGTTATATTTTCTCTTTGCATATAGTTTGTAGTATATAATGTAAGCTTTCAATAAATACTGTTGCATCCGCACATGGCATTTCCCGTCTTTTAATTAGAAAACAACGTCATTGAGGGAGCCGGGAGAGAAGGAAGTGGGATCGGAGTGCTCCCACTCAATGGGCACAATGTTAGGGTGTATGGCACACCTCTTGGGGCAGGACACAATTTTAAGAGGGACTTTACCTAACAAATGCAAACACTGTAACCCCATTCTTTGTACATGCAATTAACATGAAACAACAAAAAACAATGTAACCTAAACATTTGTACCCTCACATTAATCTGAAATAAGTAAATATTTATAAAAAGAAAATGTTACCCAATCTAACCTCCTGTAAGTTCTCTACTTTTAATATTATTTTCTGTATTATTTCCTCTTCATTTTTATTTCTCCATCCCTTATTCCCTAAAGAAAAAATACATTCTTTCTCTTTTCTGAAGCTAACTTCTATACATACATGTTGGAATTCATTCATTACTGTTTCTTCTGGGTCCTTATCTAACAAATTAGTTCCCCTCCCTCTCCATCATTCCTTCTTTTTAAAGTGAACATGAGAATCATACATTAAAACATTAATTCTGAGAGAAATAGTCTTCATTTAGCTCATGTGCACAATTCTTATCGTACAGATACTAGAGTTACTGTATACTTGAAGTAGAGAAAGTTTGAAGAAAAAACAATTTTAAGCTCTAATATAATTGTCTTTAAATCTCTAAGACATTCTAGAGAATGAATGGACTGGAGTCTTTGACATAACAGACATAACAGTAGAGGTAATTTGGAAGAACCCTGGAAAGGTCCAAGTAGTAGAATGGATTGGAACGAGGTACCCTGCTTTGGTCAGGATAAGACAAGCAGTGGTGATTTGTGGTAGTTAAGTTTTATCAGGCAACCAGGAGCACAGAATCGGTGAAAACATTCCTCCCAGGGAAAGTATGGGATTAGGTCTTTGCCAGCCTCAGTCAGTTTTTTTTGTCAATCCCTGACCTGTTTTATGTGTATTTCTGTTTAAAGATACCTTATTTAATGTGCTGTTGATTCACTAACACTGAACTCACAGGGAACACCACTATACCTTATGCTTGAATTAAGTAGATCTAATGCACATTTTCTCCACATGGCACAATACAGCATAGGGACTCTAGACAGCACTCCATTATGTTGGGGTTGTCATAAATTGTTAGCCCAAAGAACCGTGACAATGTGAACATTTTGACAGTAAATAGTAAAACGGATACTTGTTTATAGTACAGAAGGTGAAACAAGGCAGAGTTTCACCTTGCTCAATTTTATTTGGCACCGGGGATTGGTTGACTCAATCAATAGTCTATAACAGATTGTTATTCTGAAAACCATGTTCTAATCTAATAGGTGGTTATGACAACTTCATGTTTAAAGATGTAGGATTGTTTAAAGATTGTAGGATTTACTGTACCACTTGATCTATCATGGCAGTTTTTCATACATAAACTCCCTGAGTGCTGTAAGATGGAATTAAAATAGTTACATTATAAAAACAAAAAAAAATTGTTTCTTCCTAAGTATCCCATAAAGCAAAATAGCCTTTCTCTCAACCCAAAGTATTTTTAGAATATTCAAGCAATATCATTCTAGTTTAAAGGTTAAAAAATGCATTGAGTTTGTTTTTTAAATGCAAACAAAAAATTATGGTAAATTAAGAAGTAGATAACTTATTGTTGGAGAATGCTTTAAAACATGGTAAGAATTAGTGTTATGGAGTTAAATGTCTCTGACAGCTACTTAACTAGTTTTGTTGTTTGTTTTGGCCAAGCTACTTAAACTTGGTGCTCATTGTTTTAATAATTAAAATAGGAGTAATAACAGTTGATTTGAATGAAATCATTTTGTTCCCTATTCTTTGAATTTTAGCTCCTAATTTCTCAGTACCTCACTTCAGACACTAATATCTTAGTCTTATATTTACTGTTTCATTCTTAATTCTGTT
This sequence comes from Otolemur garnettii, assembly GCF_000181295.1. Taxonomy (NCBI): domain Eukaryota; kingdom Metazoa; phylum Chordata; class Mammalia; order Primates; family Galagidae; genus Otolemur; species Otolemur garnettii. The sequence goes on along the minus strand of NW_003852401.1, from coordinate 17,230,354 downwards.
TATTCCCTTTTCCTGTGACGCCAATCATGAAAGTTCCTTTCTGTTCTAACTAGTTCAGGACTAAACCCCCAGTCCTCTCTCTTTAATTTCATTGACCAAAGTAATTAAGAGTCTTACTTCAAACCCCACCCACTTTAATTCAGACAGGAAAGTCCCTCACCAGGAAGGAATGTGTCTTTCAAGCTCTGAGCCCTCTTTTTTATTTTGTTATTTTGGGTTTTTTTTGAGACAGTTGCACTTTGTTGACCACAGTAGAGTGCCATTGCATCACAGCTCACAGCAACCTCAAACTCCTGGACTCAAGCAATTCTCTTGCCTCAGCCTCCCAAGTAGCTGGGACTACAGGTGCCCACCATAACACCCAGCTATTTTTAGAGACAGGGTCCCACTCTTGCTCAGGCTGAGCTCAGGCAATTTACCTGCCTTAGCCTCCCAGAGTGCTAGAATTACAGGCGTGAGCCACTGCACCTGCCCTTCTCTGAGCCCTTTTTCAAGCAGCTTTTCTCACAGCTTTCTTGCCAGGGATTGGAGTTTCCTATCTCTGAGATGGCTGTGAGGGCTGCTCCTGCCGTAGGTCAGTCACTCACAGGAAACACACTTAAGATCTTCCATTCTCTAAAAGCCCACTGAGTCATGTGACTCCCATATCTGCACAACTGAGAAGTTCTTGGCTGAATGCAGCAGATGGAAATGAAAATTATATGCTCTGCTAAGGCTGACTATATTACAGCTAAGTGATTTGCATTTTAACAGTGTGGGAGTCCTCATAAATTCTAAACAGAAAAGGCACAGAGTCATTACATAGGTACAGGTGCTAGTTGAGCGGATGCTAATAATTGAACCTGTCTGAGCCTCAGTCTTCATTATTGCAGCACTTGAAAGGTATCAATGACTGTCTGAACCCATATCTGCCAAGGAGTGCTGCCAAAATTGAGCGACATAATGGATATGAAAGCACTTCAAAATTAGAATGTATTTCATAAAAGCAATAATAATCGGTTACATTTATAACACCTACATTCTTTTCTTCACCTGGACCTCAAAGTTTCTATCATAATCAAAGATCTTTTCTTCAGGTTACAATGAGTCGGATTTAACCCATAAGCAGTGGTATTAGCAATTTTCAGATCTCTTCAATATGTTTTAAGTATTTACATTTAAATTGGTAACAAATAATTCTATTTTCAGTTGTTGTGTTTTCTTCTAAAAAAGCATTTGGGCACTTGTTCTGGTAGAGGTGTTGTGCAGACTTGTTGAAGGATATCAGCAAACAGAACAGTTTGTTGACCTCAGCTTTTTGCCGTCTTTGATAATTTGCACACTGCTTTTCCATAAGCCGGCCTGTCTTGTCTACATAGGCTGCACTCCAGCCATTTAAAGTTCAAAATTGCTGCAAAAAAGTAATTGATCCTCTACTTCAATATCCCTGCTGTTTCATGAGCTCTCTTACAATTTGGAGGAATCTATTTCTCACTGATGTTGAAAAACATAATAAGGTCACAGCAGGGAGGCTTTAGCTTCATTAAAGAACATTATTATAAAAATAAAATGATCGAGGGCAAATTGTTTTTGTCCTTGTGGTAGTGTTTCTACAGATCCACATTAATCTGAGCGTTTAAAGCAACAATAAACGTGTTATCTCCTCTTTATCACTCACTTCACCATGGTAGCCCCTAGTGGTAGGAGGAGACATCAATTGCTCATATTCCAGGGGATGACTTTCTCCTGAATAAAAAGGAATTCAGCCTCTCTGGAAAGGAGGGTATAGCCTGCCAATAGCGAAATTTATTTTTGCTTTTAAAATATCAGGAGAATGCTTGTGTCCAGCAAATGTAGATGCCGGCATTATTTAAAAAGTGAACGAGCAGAGAAATGAATAGAAATTTTGACCCATTGGGGCTTCCATCTATCATGGGAGCCTATACTAGAGGGATGACGCAGAAGGATTTAAGATAGAGGATCACTGATTGCTCTATTAATCTAGTTTAACTGATACTGAAATCTGACAGAGCAAATTACAAACTGCAGGCAGTAAGGCTTATCAATTCATTACGACTTTCAAGGCTCTCCCTCGCTTTCCTTTGCCTTCAGCGCCTGGCAAAAGACAGCCTTTTACAGTTCAATTTCTCAGTTTATTTTTGACTGCTTTTAATTAAATTTGATGGCCTGGTTCTCCACTACTGAAGTTATTGAAGTTGCAAAGCACTTTGCTGTTATGATGATAGCTCCCTTGATGTCTGTTCATTATTAACTGCTTTTCAAAAGTGCTGCTCTCGACTCTCATTTTATAAATATTTAAATAACTGAAAATTTCTATATCATAAATATCTGGGCATAGATATTTATGATCTGTGGACGAGAGGGATTCTGTTGCCTGTTTAACAGGTTATACTTGGTAAAATATAAGTCCATTTCTTTAATGATATATTTTGTGATATTGTGTCCTAATTCATCCCAAACACGAATTTTCACAAAAATAGCGGCACTATCTCAAAATAAGTGATCAACGATTTAAGAATTTATGACATTCTCCCATATAATTTTAATAAAAAATCTTAGAAAGTAGAATGAGGATTTTCTTCATATAGATAAATAAAATACTGAAATTAAACTGGACATTTTAAAAAGTTATCATTCTTGTTCTTAACATGGAATGGAATGTGCTAATAAGAAAGAACTAATTATAACATACTTTCACTGCTCAGGAAAAAACTAAAAGCCTTACTATTAAAAAAAAAAAGCCTGTTGAATTGAATACAGGTATTTATTTCTTCTTCCCCAAACTTCATACAAGTGTCAGCAATTTTATTTTTCTCCAATAAGCTTATGGGGCCCCGAGATGTCAGGAGCAGACACTGTGTCAGGCACTGTTCTTACTCATTTAGATCCATAACATTCCTATGTTATCCGTGTTTAATGGATGAAGAAGTGGAGATGCAGAAACAGTGAAGTAAATTGCTGGTCATCTCATATTCAAGTTACAAAGCTGGGCTTCCAATCTAGTCTGGTGTCAGTATCCTACCCTTAAGCTCGGTGCTGCAAATCAGACTGGAGGACAGGAGCAAATATAGATATGGCAGAGCTGAGAAAGTACCGTCCATGCACACAGTGTGGACTTCCCACAAATGTCAGCAAGTCACCCCCAGAAGCCCTGAGTAGCCCATCACTTGGAAATACTGATTGCTTTGGAAGGCAGGGTTGAAGTGTAATTCTGAAAAGGGAAAAATTTATAAAGTTCGAAAGTAAGTGTTCTGTCTTCCCCACCAGCTGGTAATTACCTCTCCATGACCCATCACCTCCCTTCCTTATATCCCTGGAATTCTAAGTATACTGGTCTGTGGAGAAATTAAACTTAGCAAATTTTTATCTTTTTGCAGAGTTGTTATCAGAAGTTGACATAATCAAGGCACCTACAAGCTCCTTCCCCTACTTGGTTTCCAGAATGCCCCAGCTCCTACCCTAAAACTCTAAAACATAAGTGGAGGGCCAAAGATCATTATTCATCTTAGCTAAATGTCAATATGCGTAGCTGAGATCTAAAAAAAGGATTGAGATAAAACAGAGATAATTGAAAATAAAGAACACGGGAAAAAGATCACCAATAGTGAAGTGAGAAAAGATGTGTAATGGAAGACAAAAAAAAAGGCTATAAAAACAGACAATCAACCAAAAACGTAAAGCATAAATAAAGTTTAAAACCAGAAGAACAGGATACAAAACACAAATGAAAACATACCAGTAAGTAACGGGGACTCTATTCGGAAAAAAACGACACTGTCACACAAGGCAAGGAAGTGTTCCAGATCCAAGGGGACCAAAGAGATGAAGCAACTGATTGCGATACACAGTGCTAGACGGGGCCCCTGCCGAAGAGAAATAACACTACAAAGAAGGACTCGATTGATCAAATCAGACAACTGAATACTAGCAGTAGATTGCATCCAAGTATGGCACCAATGTTACATTTGGATTTGATACAATACTGCAGTAATGTAAGATACTATGCTTATCCTTAGAAAACATACATTGAGGTATTTAGAGATGAAGAGACATGATAGATCTAACTTACTGACAAATGGCTAAGAAAAAAGCGTAGACAGATGATAGACAGCATGCATGTATATATGTTTGCAGAAAAACTAAATGGGGCAAATGTGAGCTATAGGTGATCTGGGTAAAAGATCTGGGTAGTGAGATGTGCATTATACATATTTTCTGCCATGACTTTTCTCTAATATTCCTTAAAGTTTTTAAAAATTAACAGAAAGGTAGAATATGACAATCAGGAAAATATCCTCAAGGTAGAAGATAATAATCAAGAAAATACATGAAAAAAAAGGAAAATAGTAAAAGACAGCAAGAGACAAGCAATACAGAAAGATCAGCGGCTGACTAATAACTAAAATATCTGTGACTTTCTGGTTTCCAGAATACCCCAGCTCCTACCCTAAAACTCTACTCTAAGATATAAATGGAGGGCCAAAGATCAGACTGCCTACATTTGGAGCCCAGCTTTATCACTTATGAATAAAACATTTGTGACTCTTAAAGAGAGGAAACAATAAAATGATAGAAGAAAATTTCTTGGCAAAAAAAAAAGAACTTAAAATGAAATTAGTTCCACATTTCAGGAGTTCTAAAAAGTTTCCTAGAAAGGAAAAAAAAAATGGCCTAAAAAGTAAAACAGGTCATCTACAAATGAAAAAGGAGTCAGGCTAGAATTAGAGTGATGCTTTCGTAATTGTGAGGAAGAATAATCTTCAAATTATGTCCAAGAACATGCTCAAATAAATGTCAATCGACAAGAGGGTGGAGGTAAGTTCTTTGGAGACAAGCAGGGATCTAAAATGTATTTCTCAAAAAAGGGGTGGGGGATGAGCTCGGGCATCATTCATAAAACATGTAGAGTTGTCCAAGGACATGTGCAATGTTTCTCCTGTTTGAGGGAGAAAATGGTGGTAGCAATGGCTTTTATCGCTTTCCTGGAATTAAGGCTTCATTCTAAATTGAAAATTGGAGATAAAAGTAAAATCTTAAATGAAAAAATAATTTAAAAATGCATTTCTCATGTACCGCATTCTTAGGAAACTGGTAGAAGTTGTCCTTCTGCAAAACTGAGGGATTAAACCAAGGAAAAAGAAGTGCAGTCCAGGAATAAGAAATCCAACAGAGAAAAGAAGATCCAGGGAGGCTTATAGAGCAGGCATCTCCTGGGATGGAAAGACAAAAGCTGGAAGAGTGAGATCTCAACACTGTTAATGGAAATGAAATATTATAGTTATGCTTTTGAAACATAAAGTAATCATTAATAATCTTAGGAAGCTCAGGAAAAACTTAGATCATATGCTAAAAACTATAAGCCTAGAGATCAATATTTACACAGCCATATTAATGTAACTGCTGAATATTAACTTCACCAAAACAATTGATTGAACACATTGAGAGAATAGTGGGGAAGAAGTCCCATAATCAGTGTGCCTGTCCTAATTCCTATGTTGGTATCGTGACAGGAAGCTAGGTAATGTTTAAAATTGATACATCAAGAATATAAGCATTTAAGTTAAAATGAATTAATACAATTACCAAAAGAACCCGATTAAAGATCTGAGCTTTGTTTTCTCTATCAAATGGAACCATAGCATAGAGAGGGGTGGAGCTAATGCAGTAATTATGTTGCTGTTATTATAAACCTCTCAATATTAGATCATAACTCCTACTTATAAAAATAAAATTAATCTTAAAAGTTAGAACAATTCATCTTGCTATACATTTCCTAAAGCCATTACCAAAATAAACTGATAATCATACAGGATATTCCTGGTCTGAGATCTATGTGTGGGAACGTTTAGAAGAAAGCACAGTTCAGTGTTACATGGAGAATGTTTTTGAGAGGAAAAAATTTCCTATCAAACGGAGTTTCTAAAAGAGCCCAGAAGATATTTTCATTGCCACATGTCAAGCCCTTAAAAACTCAATATGAAGAAAATATCATTTTTTGATAACAATTACCGGATAGTGCTTTTCTCTCAGAAGAAAAGCTGTGATGACACTGGGATGAAGGAGAGAGGGACAACCGTAGATGTGGGACACAAATGAGATTCTCAGTAGATAACATTTTAGTTGTCCAAGCCAAAAATAATTGAGTTTTAAAAGATATATGGGCAGGCTCGGCGCCTATAGCTCAACCGGCTGAGGCGCCAGCCACGTACACCTAAGGTGGCGGGTTCGAGTCCCCAGCCCGGACCCGCCAAACAACAATGACGGCTGCAACCAAAAAATAGCCGGGCGTTGTGGCGGGCGCCTGTGGTCCCAGCTACTTGGGAGGCAGAGGCAGGAGACTCGCTTGAGCCCAGGAGATGGAGGTTTCTGTGAGCTGTAATGCCACGGCACTCTGCCCAGGGGGACAGCTTGAGGCTCTGTCTCAAAAAAAAAAAAAAGATATATGGGCAGAAAAAAAAAAAATGAAGGAGGCTGTGAAAGAAAACTCAGGACATGGAAAACTGTTTTACTTCAATAAATGAATGTCGAATGAATAGGACAGGGGAGAGGGCCCAGAGGAAGACGATACAGACGCCAGGATTTAAGACTTTGATGAATGTGAAGATAAATACAAAAAATTATAAGCCTCAAAGATATAGGACTCATTCGTGACTAAAATGATAGTTAAAAACTGAAGTCAAGATTTCTAACTAGTAATGAAAAAATTTCAAGCACAATTTTAGTAGAGAATCACTGACACAGGTGCTTCCAGAAGGCAAATCTATGGGTTTCCCACTAGACTTTGGTTAGAAAGAGAAAGGTTTGGGAATATTTCTCTGTACGTTACCATCAAGTCTCTATTTTTACCTCATCATTCTCTGTACGTTACCATCAAGTCTCTATTTTTACCTCATCATTCTCTGTACGTTACCATAAAGTCTCTATTTTTACCTCATCAGCTTTATGCCATCATTGATTTGAAGTCTGTTTACTACACATGGAAAAAAGCAAGATCAGTTTTAATAATTACAGAGACTGTTTTGTAACCTTGAAAATAGTTTGCTGTGAATCAAATATTGTAGGAAAAAGTATTTATGCATTTAAGTTTTGTGTTTTATATGCCTTAGGAGGTTAATTGTTTTTGTGATTTGCTATGGTATTTAAGCACTGGCAGAAACTTTGTAGATTCAGTAATAACTATTACATACTTAATGGGCATAAAATATTGAGTATTTCTATATTAAGTTAGAAGACATATTTAAAAGCATGTCTACTTTTGATGTTATGGGGGGGGTCTGACGCATTATAAACCGCACAGATCGCTGGAGGAGGATCAAATAAGAACAAACTCCTCAGGATAAAATCTAAGACCCACTGAATGTAACCTCTGTCCTTTCTTTCAGCATTATCTTTCATTACGACCTTTCTGTTTTTAACAAAAAGAATTACTGCATCCTCCACATTTGAGCACATTGCGTATTATTCCCCCATATACATGCCGTTCCCAGCTCCCACATCTGCCCTGTTGGATTTATATCAAATTCAACTTCCTTGGAGAAGCCAAGCTCAGTCGCTTTAGTACAAGGTACAAGTCATCTGTCTTCTAAAAGACAAGCAGCATTTGATCTCCACTTATCCTTCAGCGCCTAACACTTACATAGTTATTTAGATGTGAATGTATAACATATTCTTTAGTAGTATCTAATTACTGTATCTCCTATGGGGGATATCATCCACCATAACTCACTTGAGGGCAGAAATATTTTATTAATATCTGCATCTCCCTGTTCTACCTAGAAAATGCTCAATATTTCTTTTTTAATTAATTTTTGGTAGGCATCATTGAATGAGAGTCGGGTTCATTCTTTCAGCCCTAGATCATTTCCACGTTATTTGCATTTTCTTGAGAGTATATGAAGAAAGGACACATTGAAAAGCCCACTTAAGAGGTCTGGGCAGTAGTCACTTCATTCACCTAGATTTTCCTACATACTGTTGGAGCTATACGTGGTTTAAGTGCAACCAACATGAGACCCATTTTGATTTATTCTGGGCATATGACCTTGAATGACAGATAGAACTTTGTTCATATGAAGTAACGTTCATTTTCTCATAATTTCCAACATTTGACCACACTTTAAAAAATATTCATATTATAGGTTTTTAGCAAATATAATTTCAACTGTTAAAATTTGACATTACTTCACTTACTGGCAATATTAGATAACTTTTGTTGCTGCAGGATGTTAGCTGCAGATTAAATTTCAGGTCATTGTTATTAATATGATGTGGTTGTTATTAATTTCCAGATCAATGAATCAATGCTATCTTAATATTCTGTGTCTTTAATTTCCATACCACATTTATTTTGTGAGAGAATTTAATAAAAGGAAGTTGCTTCACGTTGCCAAGCTTATTATCTTGGTTTTGGCCCATAGCTTACTTAACTCCATTTTTTAACAAAAGACAGAACCTTATAAACTATTGAACCTTACTGATCTGATGGGCAAGCTACATACTTTAAAGTGAAAAGAAGGAAACTTTCCCTGCAAATATCTACTTGACAATCCCTTATACACAGTAAAGAGACGTTCCACTACAAGAATGACAACAAAGACATACAAAGCTACAAAGTAGAAAAAAAATGAAGAACTCGGAAACATTTCTTACTATTAACATTATTAGAATTGATATTAGCTGAATATTTTTAATTCGTAAATTTGGCTGGTGGTAGCTGACCTCATATCAAGTGGAAGAAAAAGAAAGGAAAACAAAAAGTTAATTTAGGATCTAATTTGATAGAAGTCATCGGTCTCTCCACACACACAAATTTCATTTTATGAGCCAATTTATTTCTTGATTTTTTTAGTTTCTCTAAACTTAATCCTTTGTCTAATCTTCTTGTTTGGCAATATCAACCTGTGACCATACCTATAAAATGCTTGAACATTTATAAAAGACTTTATAAAAGACTTCCACAAACGTATATGTTGACTTACAGAATGGGCACACTTTAAAACGGATGAGTGATTGAACCCTCCCAGGCTTAAAGGAACTGCCTTCCGGGTCTTGTCACTGAGTCAGGAACAGCAGATAGATTTAAGCCCAGGTCGGCCAAGACAATCTCTGTCTCCCGTGCCTATTTTGTATGTTGCCAAATCTAAACTATGATTATACTCACATCTTCCATTTTTCTCTTTTTATTTAATTAGCTCCAACATTTATGAAGTGTACGTTGGGGAGGAGTATAAAAAAAAGAGAATGATAAAGAATCACCAACAGTAAATTCACTAATGACACAAAGGAAAGGAAAAAAAAAAAGTCAAAATGTTTATAATTGACAAAGTTGCCCGTTTTGTCCATTAAGGATAATTCAGGCCTATTGAGTCACCTGGGCGGTCCCTTCCCTACTCCCTTCCTCATCAGTATCTGCTTTTTTTTTTGAACTATTATCTCGACTTTTCCAAACTCTCATTTACATAAAATACAAAAGCTTTATATTTTCATTAGAAAAACTTTACGTAGGTATACTCATTCTCTGCTTTGATATGAACACAGGATTTCACTGTATTTTTGTAATATAATCCTTCTATACAATACCACCTTGCTCTTCTCTATCCTAGTTTTTCTCATGAAAAAATTTCAATGACTTAAATTTCAAAATTAAATATTTTTCCAGAGTAAAGAAAAATGTCAGTCACAAACACAGTTAATTAGAAATAAAAAAACAGGAAGAGAAAAATGCAATAAAAATCATTTCATCTTACTGATCTATCTCTTTGTCTCTCTACATAAAATGTTATCCTAGGACAATATTTTGAACCTGCTTTTTTAAAATTAAAAAAAAATTTCTTTCACAAGTATACTTCTGAAGTATGTGTTTTGATAGTTCTATAGAATTTCACTACTTGAAAAAATAATCTTTTTCATGAACTCTATAAGGTAACATCTTGGGGCTATTTAAAATTTTCACTGCTATTAAAAAGACTGTAAGAACCACCATTTAAAATCCCTTCAGACAGCTCCCATTATTTTCTCACATTGTGTCACCAGATATAAAATTGCTGTGGAGGAGGAATTGTTAGGGCATTTGATAAATAGACCAACTACTAATGCACATCCCTTGAATTTTTCTATAGCACTTGCCTTAGCGGTCTTGATTAGTGGTTTATCTTCTTTACTAGTCCTTGAAAGGCAGAGATTTTTTTTGTGAATTACACAAGACATGTGTGTAATCCTTATAATGTATAAAAAAATTTAAAATTAACTTGTATAATATATATATCCCATTCCCTGAACTAATAACTTGTTACTCTATTTAGCTTACAAAAGTTCCATAGTAATGTCTCTACATGACATGTTAAATATATTCTCGCTGTGGACTCTGGAAGGTACAGACTCAGGGAGGATCATAATTGGAATTGGTGTCAGTGATCTTACCTCTTATAACTTTAAGACCAGAAATCAACGAGTCCTTTGAGTTACAGGACTGCCATAATCGCTTGACTCTGAAAGTGATAAAATTCAGGGCCCTCAAGGCTAACTCAGCCCATCAGGACCTGCCATTAATAAGGCACCGAGCAATGTGCCAGTCAAAATCCCGGATGATAACTCCGGTCTCCCTCGCTTGATCACTATTAGAAATATTCTCTCCCGCCCCCCGCCATGAAGCTTTGTCTTTTATTCTACTCAGGCATTCTAACCTGTAGTTCAGAAGAAAATCTAGTCATGGTTACCATTCTATAACTTGAAGTTAAGAGGGCGAACACCAGGATATGCATTGACTTTCAAGACAGTTTAGAATTTTAAAGCTTTTCTCTTTTAAAGAAGCGCTGTGCCCTAGTATTGTGGAAAGGTAAAAGGGTTGCTGCAGTCAGGAATTGTGAATTCTGTGGCTACATTCAGAAAGATGCACACATCGTGTCCTGGAGAACCAGTCACTGTGGTTATAAGGACCCACCTGGAGCCGAAGCCCATCACTCCCCTCATCACTGGTGCCAACATGCCGTCGGTCAGACACTGGTAACCGAATGCCACGGGCCAGAAACTGCTTGCCTTTTATTCCTACCTGGAACGAAGCATAGTGTCAGTCATACTTTTTCGTGTTCCTTGAAGCATAATAAGATATTCATTATGTTATCTTTTCCTGTCACATTAGATACTCATTTATCAGAACTCACAACACAAAGGGAAAAAGTGTCAGCTCTTCACCTCTGTAATTTACACCTCAGTGATTAATACAGCACCTGTGTAAGTCAAAGGGGCCATCTATATTTTATATCCCATAAAATGCTCCTTATACATGGTTATTTATTATTTGAGAACAATCATTCCTATCCATGTGGCTCAAGTAATTGATGTGTTAATTTAGGAAGCCATTTTCTACACATTGCCCTTGGAGACTGTAAATCAAAATGCATTTTTAAATCCAAGAAACTAATGTTGAAAATATTTCATTTTTTTAGCCATGAAAAGGAATCGCAGTAGGAAACAGAATTTGATGATGAGTTTCCATTAGTTCCTATGCTTGTGCTGTTTTATATTCCTCAACTAGTAAAACCCTGGTGAATAGCTGATGCCTCTGCAGACACACCAAGGGTTGCTGCTATGGAGCTTACGGGCAAAACAGTTTGACCACAAGATGAAATCACAGGCTTGGCCAAAATCTGTGAGCTGGGCCACCACTTGTTTGGATGGTGCCAGGCAGGATTTTTTTACTGCCCATGAATAAAGCCATTTGACTTACGATGCTTAGTCTTGAGCCAGTCTGCTATAAAGCTGGGTGGCTTAAAATGCTTAGCTCAACGTACAGCAGATGCAGTGACAGATCAGTCTTGCAGACTGTCCCACATTTGCCTTTCCCCCCTCTTCAGGATTTGGAGTTGGGCTCTGAACTGGATCTCCTGATAGAGCTCGTTACAGCCTTCCTTTAGAATTCACATCTCTCTTGTAACATTCTGGATTATACTTGACTTCCCTTCATTCCTTCTGCTACTGCCACAATAGACTTTAATCAGACCTCACTTAGATAATAACTTCTTGAACATAAATCTAGTACCAACTAAAAACAAATGGCACTCCCAAATTAGGAAAATTTGAGGAGGGCTTAATAAAGACCTATTTACAATCCTGCAGCTCCTGTATGTAAGGAAACAGGAGGTGCGATGGAGTGGGTACCACCCCTAGGCTTCTAGGGATGAGAACAACAAGCAGTTACTGCCATCTAGAAGGAGTCAGAATAGAGAGAGTGTGCTGGAGAGGAGCAGTGACGTTTTTGAGTCACAGGCAGCATGAGACGATAGGTAGCACCGAGGGAGCCTGCTTCGACCTAAGACACAGAAAGTAGTTTACAGGATGTGTTCCTCTCTTCCCTGCCTTTCTCTTTATTTCTCATCCAGTGACATCATAGCTATTGGTGTCTGTGTGTTCTTGCAAGATTTCCTTCTGTAAATACAAAATGTGTATATATATTTTTCTCACTTTTCTTTTAAAAGTATTACATGCTTTTTCCACTATCATGTAATTGCATTTTTTATTTAAATTAGAAGGGTTTATCTCACCAAATAAAGAGCATCTCCATCATCCTCATTATTTTTAGCTTCATGTCTATTGTTTTAATATAACAGGATTCATTTAAACAGAAGTCCCCCCACTTTGATCTATTTTTTGTTTTTTTAAGACAGGGTCTTGCTCTGTCACTTGGCTAGAGTGCAGTGGTGCCTCTCTGCGACCTCAAACTCCTGGGCTCAAGTTATCCTCTTGCCTCAGCCTCCCAAGTAGCTGAAAATGCAGGTAGGAGCCAAGATGCCCAGCTAGATTTTCAATTTTTCAATTGTGTGTGTGTGTGAGTTTATAGAAATGGGGTCTCGCTTGTGCTCAGCCTACTCTCAAACTCCTGGCCTCAAGTGATCCTCCTGTTGGGGCCTTTCAAAGTGCTAGGACTACAGGTGTGAACTATTGGGCCTAGTCCACAAATTCATTTTTTAAAAAATCATTTGCTATTATTAAAGAGATAATAATTGTATATGCATAAATTGGTACCTAAGAGACACACACATAGGATACATTCTTACACGTATGTGTAGGGAGATCATAATTTTTAGATACAGTACCTAAATTTTCGTCCTTGAAAACCAAACCAACCTGTGCTCTCACCAGCAATCTATGAGACTGCTTGGGTGGACAGACACCTATCCAAGTTTTTGAAAACTTGATTAAAAAATTTTATTATTTCAATGTCAGTTTTTAGCATTTTTAAAAATTGCGAGGTAGGCTGAACTTTTTTTTTTTTAGAGAAACAGTCTCACTTTGTCACCCTCAGTAGAGTGCTGTGGCATGACAGCTCACAGCAACCTCCAGCTCTTGGGCTTAGGCGATTCTCTTGCCTCAGCGTCCCTAGTGGCTGGGACTACAGGCACCCGCCACCACGCCTGGCTGCTTTTTGTTGCAGTTTGGCTGGGCCTGAGTTTGAATCAGTCACCCTCAGTATATGGGGCCAGCGCCCTACTCACTGAGCCACAGGCGCCACTCAGCTGAACATTTTTGATAACATTTAAGGGATATTTGTCTATTTTTTTCTGTGAATTGTTAATATCCTTTTTATTTTTTAATAGGCATTTTTTAAGTCCTAGTGACACTTATAGCATTCTTCATTTTCCTATGTATTTTTAAAATGAAGCAAAGCCATTAACTACAGCAGCAAAATATTTCTGTATGTTCTGAGGGGATTCTTTTTTAAGCTTTTGTCCCCAAGCATCTTTATTTGCAATCCCTTTCAGGAAAGCTGATCATCACAAAGAGGTATCACAGTGCCCTCTGGTGGCATCTTTCTCTATTGCATCTTCCTTTTATGAACTCTTCTGGGAGCCCCCGCAGGTGGATACAGCTTATTAATAGAGTGTTGCTTACCCTCTAAGCCTCTCAAGTATCCTGGACTCTGAGACAACATGGAAAGACAACTACCTCAAAATTGAAGACATATTAGAACTACTGCAACCATTAAGGAACCATATTATTGCCTGGAACTTGTTGGGCGTTCCCATAGGTAGAACTTATGTCCTTATAGTTGCTTTAAAAAACGGCCTTGAAATGTTTTGGCAGTGAGCTACTGTACAAGCTTGTCTTAGCAGTCAGGCTTTGATTCATTCTCCATGGCATAGTTGTAAAATTAAAAGATCTATCATAAATCTCTGGAATACTAACTATTACATATATCACAAATTCAAGTCAGTCAGATGCCTAGAAATCTCATTCCACAAATATTACATGTTTGCAGTACTATGGATAGTATTCTCAGTGTCCGTGTGTATTCTTTTTCATTGAACATAATAGACACAAACCTCTGTCTTCATAGTTCATATCTTCTAGTTGGAGGAGACAGACAATAATTAGTAATAGTAATCTATTACTTATAGATGAGGAATCTATAGGTAGTCTATATTAGAAGATATGGGTTTTTGACTATAAAGAGTACATATTTTAATTTTAAATAGAAAAAATACAGCTTTACTAGAAAGTAACATCTTAAGGAGTTGCAGGAGGTACAGGAATTGATTATGCAATTCTCAGGAAGTGGAAACAGTCCTAAGTGTACAGTGTACTTGGTAAATGCAGTTTTAAACACCTCAAAACCCTCGTTTCTGGCTTAGAGGTCCTTTCTCCTAGCTGCTGGGATTGCTGCCACCAGTCTCAGCTCTCATCTCACTCTGGAAATTTCCCTTAACTGGCCATGCTGTGTCATTAAGGTCTTACACCAGGGTAGCCTGCACCCAATGCCTGGTGACTACAAAGCAGAAATGCCTGGTCTGTTAGGATTGCGACTGAAGGGCTTCGTAGTGTCAGCTGAGGTCTTTGCTGGATTGCATCGTAGCCCATTTTCTGTTTGCCCAGTCCTGCTTTGTCCTCTTCTCTTTCACACACATTGATTCCCACAACGCTCCTTATAAACTTACAGTGTGCTAATCCGTGTCTCAGTCAAATAATTTGAGGGACAGCAAGGTAGCCACTGTGCAGCTGACAACTGCATACACCAGTCTCCATTCATTCTTTCTAAATTTGGAGAGCATATACTATATGGTAGCCCAAATGTTGTTGCTTAAAATACAGCAGTGAAGATAAAATGCACTCAATTCCCTATCCATATGGAGGCTTTTATTATAGAGAAGAAGACAAAAACAAATAAAATTAATAAAATACATTATATATAATGCAGCAAGAGATGCTAAGGAGAAAAAGCAGCCAAGGGGTATAAAGTAAGAAGTGGAGAAAAGATACTTACTGCAACAATAAAGAGGTGAATGTGACTTGTGTCAGAGCAGAAGCGGAGGAGGTGGTGAGAAGTAACTACCATATGAACTAAGGTAAAGACAACAGGATTTCCAGACACATTTGATGGGGGTTATTAGAGAGAGATAAAGCAAAACTCTGGGGTTCTGGAGCTGAGAAACAGGAAAAGTAGTTATAATTTGCTCAGATAAAGACTGTGCAGACAGTGGCTTAGGAACAGTTATTAAGAGATGCATTGTGGAGATGTCAATTTTAAGATGCCAATTTGGCAATCAGATGAATATATCAAACACGGAGCTGGGTAAAGAAATCTGAGATTTGGGGAAAACAAATATCCCTTCAAGAGTAAATCTTAAAGTCATTGGAATATAAGTGGTATTAAAGCACTGAGATCATATGAGAGTACCCAGATGATTAGGAAAGTGACCTAAAACCTAAAAACACGTTTGTAAATAGTCAAAAAGAACTATTAGTGTAACTTAAAAATAATATCAACTGAATGATAGCAATACTACATATTTGAACTTGAAGACTTCTGGATCCTTACACCTGTCAGGATCCACTTTCATAGGCTGTGTACCACTTATAGTGGAGTAATTAAAAATTCTGCTGTGCATACACAAGTCACTATCTCATATCTTCTAAAATAATTTAAGTATGTGCTTATTGGCTCGGCGCCTGTGGCTCAAGTGGCTAAGGCACCAGCCACATACACCTAAGGTGACGAGTTCGAATCCAGCCCAGACCCACCAAACAACAATGGCGGCTGCAACCAAAAAATAGCCGGGCGTTGTGTTGGGCGCCTGTGGTCTCAGCTTCTTGGGAGGCAGAGGCAGGAGACTTGCTTAAGCCCAGGAGTTGGAGGTTGCTGTGAGCTGTGAAGCCACGGCACTTTACCCAGGGGGATAGCTTGAGGCTCTGTCTCAAAAAAAAAAAAAAAAAAGTATGTGCTTATCTTCCTCAGTAGACAGCAGGCACCTCCAATGCAAGTACTTAGTCTTCTTGGTCATCTTTAGCACTTTACAAAACAGCTAGTATATAAGTGCTGCTTAATCCATGCTATTTAATGAATGGATAAAATGAGTTTGTACACAATGAGCCATATTACAATATAATACGTATAACTGACAGACATACAAAGCACTTTGTAGGGCTGACAACAGCTGGTTTAGTGAGCAGCATATAAGATGTGATTCGTTAAATTGTCCTAATTAAAAAATAAACTCCCTTATCAAAGTAGCTGCAAAAATCAACTTGCACAATGAATGCAGGGATCAATAGCTGCTTATTAGTCCCCCAAATGGCTGAGGGTAGCTGTGATATTTTTTGCCTGGATCTAACCAAGGCACACACCTCTGGTGTTGTAAAGGGGAAAATCCTCTCTCCTTACTGCAGGCCTCCAGCTTACTTGCCTCTCAACCCTCCTGCATAACCACTGGCTTCGTGGACTTCAGCTTAACCAGTGGAAAGACTGGCAAAGTTCTCACAAAATTCAGAAATCCGTTAGTGTAGTAATAGACATAGAAGCCGTAAACCACATGTGTTTTGCTTTACTCCTTACCTAGATCATCAAGAGATTTTTTCACAAATTAAAGCAAAAACTCATGAGTTCCACTACAACTTAAAATATGCTTTAATTGAAGCACAACTTTAAGTCAAGCAGAACTATGAATATGTGCTGACTCATTATCATTTTTATAATGCAAATGAGAGAATGAATAATGATTATATATATTAAAATCCTGATTTTGGAAACCATGTTTCCAGGATTTTAATATATATAATCATTATCGTTCTATTTGGTTGTGAAGATCAGAAAATGCTTGAAAAAATGATATTTTTATCCCAAGTACCCAAGATAACAAATTTTTTATAAAAAATAACTTGGGATAAAGCAAAAAGTTGACACTTCCCTTTATCATGTACTCCTACATGTAGAAGAGGCTTACCTAGTATGATGAGTAGTCCTCAACTCTATGAAAACTCCCAGTTAGCTTTCAATAATCTATGTTGGGATTATGGTGACCATTAGGCATCCAAATCCCTTGCTAGTTACATTTAACACGTGCTCTAGAGAAGACAAAACCATAGAAAATACCACAACATGTAGTGAGAGGTCAAATTAGTTTCATTCTGACTTCGTTCTAAAAACTAAAATACTTAAAGTTAACACTGCCGTGAATATATTCTCTTCAAAGAAACCTTTTCCCCTATCATTTGTGAAATTAAAAGACAACAAATTACCTCTGCACATAAAGAGATTCAAGTAATGTGCCTATGAAGGTTATTTAAATTGGCCATCCCTGAGAACAAACTGATGACCAGAACCCCTTGATTCCTCACTAAGACCAGTGGGGAACAAGCCCTCCACCCTTGAAAAGAAAACCTCTCCTAAGCCTTTTAGTCCCAGCCCCCATAAGGGTGGGGAGATAGAATTCAGGGAAGAGGCCCAAAGATAAGGAAGCATGCAGGGAGGGGTTGATGCCAGGAAAAAGGCTCTTAGTGGAAAGTCCCCAGTTCTTTGGAAACTTTCTGAACTTATGTTGAACTATGTACCTCCGCTTTGCACCCCACTGAACTGTATGACTCCCATCTTGTGATTTATGAGTTAATGCTGAGCTGTGTTAACCGCAATGATTCAGCTTCTGTACAAGCTTGCTTGCTTCAGCAAAGAAACAGTATATAAACTCTTTGAATTTACTACTCGGAGCTGCTTGCAGCCCCCTGTAGGTGCACCTGCAGGTGTATCAAATTATCAATAAATTTCTATTACTTAAAGCATCAGAAGTGGGGTCCAAATTTCTCTCTGCTGTGTGGGATTACGACAGAACCTATCTGTTTTCAAGTAGAACAAGTCAAGAAAGGCAGCATTACAGAGAAAACCATCAGGGAACTTCACTAGGTGGGAAGTAATCTACAAGTTTCTGTGTTAAAGGAATATTCTGCCAGCAGATTTTTATTATTTATTTTTTGTCTTGACTTTATCGAGAAGGGGAATAGATTTAGAAAAAAGTAAAAATGAAGCTGGAAGGGGAGAATGATAAAGCTTAGAGCGTGAAGAGCAGCCAAGACTTTTACTGCTGATGGTAAAATGTGTTATTACCTGTTTACCTGGTGCCGGCCTGCTCGTTATTCAAGACTCCTCAGAGTCACCTTCCTTATGAGGACCAGGCTACTCTCCAGAAGAAACAGCTTTGTAAGCTGCAATGTCATTCTCCACCAACACTACTCTTTCTGTATTTTGATTTTTTTTTTAATATGACCACCTTCCCTCTTTTTATTGTGATATTCCAGGAAGAGAAGTTCATTCCTTACTGCTGCCACTCTTTTCTCCCCAAATCTGCCCTCGTTCCCACTCGACCCTCATACCAAACATCATGGCTGAACAGTAGGAAGCCTATTGAATATTTCATAAAGAAATAACTGAAAAAAAGCTTTTGAAATGTAAGCTATAAAGAGTAAAATTTAGAGGCATGTTAAAGTTAAATAGCTGCGCTCTTTAGACCTCTCCTTTTTAGTGACTGTTTTATGTGACATTCTGCTCAACCTTGATTTTCCAAAGGTCAAGTTTAAGGGTAAGGATGTAGTATTTGGCCAACCAATGCTACAGGTATATCCTTGTAATTTCTATAATCCAGTGACAATAACTTGGGGAATATTGTTAAAAGATAAGTAAAGAAAGTAGAGTTATCAGCCTAACCCCCCCAATCAGGCTGGTGGTACTAGACTGGATCTGAACAGTAGGTACAAAGCTAAAAGGGATTGGAATGAGATATACTGGATAACAATGAGAGAATAATGGCAAAGCAGAAGATACAACACTCATAAATATTAAACACTATGCGAAAAAAAAAAAACATTCAGTAGCATTATCTAAATAAATTAATATTACAGTTCAGCAAGCAACATTGTAACTAATTAAATGGTGCCATAGTGAGCCTAAGATTTCTGGTTGGAGTGCAGGGTAACCAATAAGAGACAATTAAGATGTTTAAAGGGGAATACAAGGGGATGGGTGTGGGTGGGGTGGCTCATGCCTCTAATCCTAGCAGTCTGGAATGCTTGGGTGAGTAGACTGCTTGAGCTCAAGAGCTTGAGACCAGCCTGAACAGGAGCAGGAGTTTGTTCTACTAAAAATAGAAGAAACAGCTGGGTGTCGTAGCAGGTGCCCAGCTACTCTGGAGGCTGAGGCAAAAAGATCTCTTGAGCCCAAGAGTTTGAGGTTGCTGTGAATTATGATGCTACAGCACTCTACAGAGGGTGAGAAAGTGAGACTGTCTCAACACCAGGGAGGGGAGAGGAGATTTATAACAAAAATAAGAATTTTTCATATGTCTCAAAATCAGAAAGTTCAAACATAAGGGGAAAAGATGGAATGATTTTCTGATATATTTTTTTCGTGATCCGTAGAAAATTCTCACATGCTAAATGTTATTATTAACATTTATGAATTTCTCATTCTTTATGTTTTTGGCAAAATGTTAGCTATTTTTAAACATTTTTCAGATATTTTTAAAATTGAGACTGAAGCTCAGCCTCTTTCACATTAGGGCTTCATAATTTTTAAGCATTTTAAGATATATATATCTTAAACATATGTTACATATACACACATACACATATACACATATATATCACCCGATGAATTTTTTTTATCATATATACACATAAGATCTTATATATATATATATATATACACACACACATGTATATATATACAGAAGTATATATACATATATTTAAGTTTTTGTCTTATATATACATACACATATATGTATATATTGCCCAGTGAGGTTTAATTATTTGATGAAATCCACATTTTATGATATTTTCATCTTTAAATTTTCTTGATTTTACTAAGTATCAGTGACTTACTCATTTGGACAATCCCCTATTTCCTTATCCCAGTGTCCAGATGGACTATTTTTTTTAACACCAGATCCAGTTGGGAGTTAAGGACTTATTTTCCTAGGGATGACTCCACTCTCTCATGTTCCAGGGAAGATCACATGCCTTAAGTTAAGCCTGTCACTACATGTGGGCACCTACTCTCACTCAGGGGTAGGTATACCCTGAATCTCTCAACTTTTGTAGGAAACTTTTAGTAAAAACTGCTTTCTCATTCCTGATGCATGAGAAAGAAGCACTAGGTAGCCCTATATCATGTCTCATCTTGAAGCTACGTGTGATGCCAACAGTCTGGAGAACAAATAAAGACTAAAACAGGAAAGAAATCAGATCTTTGGTGAGTTCGCTTGGGTACTGGGTCATGGCTGATCTAAAGCCAGTGTTATCACAAAAATTCTTGGTTTTTACAGTCAATAAATATCCCTTGTATAAGCACAAGTGAACTTGTTTTTGTTACCAAACTATTTCTCTAAATTTGAGTCTTCACATAATGAAGGTCTCCCTTAATTACTCAGTTTATCATCATAGCCCAGCTCATAGATATCAGACACATCTTTTGTAACATTTTAGGTTTCTTTGGGCTTATTTTTTAATCCCAGTTACCTTGCTGTGAGGTGAGGCTGACTTCATCCTAACGTAACCTGATAAGGATTTGTCTCAAACTCATGCTACACATCTTTCATCTTCTCTCTGGGACTGCCATGTGACACCTAGATGGAGATTTTATTCAGCCACCACATACATGTGATTCTGAATCATGAGGACTGAATTCACTACATCAAAACTTTGACAAATGAGCTAGGGAAGCTTTTGGAGAAATACCTTTCTTTCTTGGACCAACTATCTTCATATTCATTTTATTTGGCTTTCAAGAAGTAGAGAAACTATTTTTTGAACCCCTTAATCAATAATGCATCTTCTCTCTCTTTCCTACTTTCTTTTCCTAAATACATTTATCCCTCACATTGCATAGGAGTGTGGCCCTAGATGATGTTCACTGTACATTGCTTTGTTCTAATTTCTAGGGAAATGAAGTTAAGGTGGTTAGAACCAGGCCTGGCACTAGAAAGCAGACTCTCTAAGGGCAGCATGTTGGACCTGGGTTACTCACTGATCTGAAAGTAACAGATTCCATTTCTGGTGGTAACTGGGTGATAACCCACAGCATGCATATGCACCACAGATCTTTATCTGTTAATTAGGATAAAATGGAGGATGGTGAAACATTAGCTATGTGTGGCCCTTAGTGGTACAGGAAGAATTACAATTATAAAAGGGTCTAGCATCTATTAATTGAATTGGCAGCTTTTAGAAAAGAAAAGCAAGCACTCAGGGCATCCATCTCTAATGCAAGCGAGCTATAAAAGCCTGAGGCAGTTTTTGAAGATATGCTTATCTCCTAGAATTGAATGGGAGACTGTGCTAAAATCAGACCTCGGTTTTAGTGGCAAAGTAGAAGAACTAAAATGGAGACTGTCTAGCTTTGACATTCTATGATAAAGTCATGGCGTTGATTGAAAAGCAGAACAAAATATGGCAAATTAAGTCCTCAGAAGGGACATTTGAGTGAATGAGTCTGAGAATTTTGAAACCCTGAATTTTTCTGAATTCTTGGATGTCGAAAATACCCTCTCCCCCCAGGGTAGTGCCTGTGACTCAAAGGGCACCTGCCCCACATGCTGGAGGTTCAAACCCGGCCATGGCCAAAAAAAAAGAAAGAAAGAAAGAAAGAAAGAAAGAAAATTGCACCCAACATGGAAGAAAGTTTTTCATCTCTGCTTGTCTGGGGACTATACACAGAAATTATCTGAGACGGAGTCGTCACCATATCTTCCTTCACAAGGTCTCACAGCGATTGCTTTTTGCCTCCAGGGTAATAACTACAGTGAGATCTCAGTTCAGTGTGAGTGAAAAAGCATAATTCTACTTCAGGAGGAGATAGATTAGACACCAAAGGGATTGTAGCATTTAGCCAATATTTTGAACAGGGAAGAAGATTAAACATCTGGGAGTTGATTGAGTGTATTGGATTAAGGAAGGGAAGCAACGCAATATAAGGAGGGATGTAGAGAGATTTATTGACCCACAAAAATTACCAATGACTTGACTTCAGTGTCTGGGTGGGAACGCCTGGCCTTGGCCCAGATCTGTGAGTGAGGCTTATTCCTTGAAGGTTACAGCCCACGATCACAGCCCACAGTAAGAGAAGCAGAGATGTTGCCACATTTTTTTTGGCAAAGCACTGTGGAAGGGCCCAGGTTTAAAATGGTGGAAAAATTAGAGTAGATTCACCAGATATGATCCCAGAAGTCACTGTTTGAAAGGTATGACCCAAGGAGAATAAGCAAGATTTAATTTTCTGAAAGCAGTGAACTGTTATAAAATATTGGTGAAAAGAGCGAGAAAGAAAGAAAGAAAAAATCTCCAAAGGTGGCTATATTCTGTACTCAGGTTCCAGAGGTGAGATTACTGGGCTCTGTAGTAGTAGCCAACAAAAGCAGCCAGGCGATGGCACTCGGCCTGCAGAAACAGAGCGTATGTAAAGCTCATCATTCTAGATGAGTTGTCGTGGAACTGTGATCTGTAGGCCAGTTTTGGCAATGACTGGTAGATCTGTGTTCCTAGGAGCAAGATTTATATGTAACCAACTGAAGTTTTGTTCAATGATAAAATTGGGGAAAAAGTAAAGCCAAGGTAAGAAGGCTGACATCATACATGACAACGGAAAATAGTTTTTCTACTCATTTTTGATGACCAAATTAGTTCATATACTCCAGAGTCCAATGATTGAATAGTAGGCTGGCTTTCATTGAGGGAGAATTCTGCAATACCCTTACTGATATATAATATCTCTGTGTGTGTGTGTATAGTAATTATTCACTCTTCCTCAAGAACTCTCAGCACCATTTTGCCAGAATAACTAGTTATAAGTCATATTCATAGTATGTTCCCTTGATAAGCTGTGATAAAAATGGCATTTTGCCCCTGTGATCTTCCTCCCAGTAACCAATTGCCCCAATCCTATGTTGAGAAAAACATCAACTTCACTAGAGAGGCATCCTACAAAATGCCAATGTTTGTCCATAGCAAGAAAAGTCAGAAACTGCCACAACCAAGAGGATCCTTAAGAGATGTGATAATTAAATATAAAGTAGTATCTTGGATGAAATAGTCTAAAAGAAAAAGGACATCAGGAAAAAAAGTAACACTAAGGAAATAGAAATATAATATGGATGGTAGTTAATAAATCAATAATCCTTTATTACTTAGAAGATGTCATACAAATGTTAATAATTGGGGAAGTGATTAGGAAAAATCACTCTGAATATGGATCTGCTATTTGAAGTCAGTATTTTTATGCTGTGATTGTTCTGTAAATACACAAAAATAGAGAAGTGTAAAAAGACTTAGAACTTCTACAATCTATTTCTTCATGTACCCTATCCAACAGGGTCATACGGAGTCATATTACATGTAAAGAATTCAGGAACAGACTGTGCATAACCAAAACCCTGGGTGCTTTATTGGATCTACACTGACTCTCAGCTGTCTCACCTGCATAGTCAAAGCAAGAGTCTCATCATTACTGCCTCTGCAATAATAATTCCATAAGGAGTACAATGTTGAGATATATGGCACACTTCTCCTGGGTGAAGGACTCAACTACAAGTTGAGCTTTACCTTACAAATGCAAACAATGTAACCTACTCATAGGTACCCTCATATCAGCCTGAAACAATCCCATGAGATAAAACATAAACAATGTAAAATCTATGCTTTTTTGTTTTTTTGTTCATCATTTGTTAAAACACAACTAGACAGAGGAAATATTAAGATGAATAACCTATCAGTTCCCCTATATGTAATAACCTATATATAAAATTATTAGAATAAATAGAATATTTAGTATAATGTGATAAGAGAAACAGAGGGCTTGTGTAGTATAATGAGAACAAGGCAGAGACACTATGTAAGATGTATAAACCCAATGTAATATGGTAACATGGTACTCTAACCAGCCTAGAGGAGATAAAACACTAAACGATGAAATGGTGAATGTAGAGGAGGGAGCATCCCAGGTAAAGGAGACCTATAATCAGATCAGGGAGATTAAAAAGCATCGTGGTCTGTGCCTGGAACAATGAGCAGTTAAATGTCCCTGAGCATATGTTTTGAGACAAAGGAAAGGGGAAAATCTGATAGAAAGATAGAAAGTGCCAATAAGTTAAGGTCAATAATCTTAACTTTACTCATACAAGTATTATGTATATACTTAGTTGCAAAATAATATTACTAATAGTTGTGCTTTGCATGAGTTTTATCTTCAAAAACCCATTGGCAGTATCCCTAGCCCCTGATGAAGTAATTAAAATTTAGGTTAGATGAATCACCAACATACTTATATATACATATATGAAAATGTTGACAATTTGTATATTTAAGTATTATTTATATCTCAGCTGGGGAAGTGGCTCACACCTTGTAATCCTAGCATGCTGGGAGGCCCAGGGTAGGAGGATCTCTGGAGCTCAGAAGCTTAATACTAGAATGAGCAAGAATAAGACCCTGTCTCTACTAAAAATAAAAAAAAAAAAAAAATTAGCCAGGTCTCATGGCAGGCACCTATAGTTCTAGCTAAGTGGGAGGCTGAGGCAAGAGGATCCCTTGAACCCAGGAGTTTGAGTTTGCTGTGAGCTAGGCTGGGAAATAGAGTGAGACTCTGTCTCAAAATAATTTTTTTTTCTTTTCTGGCTCAGCGCCTGTAGCACAGTGGTTACGGTGTCAGCCACATGCACCAGGGCAGGCAGGTTCAAGCGAGGCCCAGGCCAGCTGAACAACAATGACAACTGCAACAAAAAAATAGCCAGGTGTTCTGGTGGGCACCTGTAGTCCCAGCTACTTGGGAAGCTGAGGCAAGAGAAATGCTTAAGCCCAAAAGTTTGAGGTTGCTGTGAGCTGTGATGCCACAGCACTCTATCAAGGGCTGGTCTCTGTCTCAAAAGAAAATTTTTTTTGTATATCTCACAGGCAGATATATAGTATCTCTTACCAAGTATAATAATTACTACATATATCTCATACTTCCTATTCAAGCCTGGAATTACAGCATTTAATATCAAGAATTTGAAGCATGCCTTCATCATCTATTACTTGTTTTAGAACCATCAGACAATATACTTGCTGAAATAGTAGTCTGAAGTAAATAACTAAACTTGAGAGTAAAGGGTAAGAAAAATTTTGTATCAAAATCTTTGGTTAATTTTGATGCTATAAATTCTGTGTATTTGTACAAAAGCATTAGTAAAAATATATTCAACAGTAATTGAAGTCTACTATAGAACAAGCACGGTGCTTCATTTCGGTGGTCAAGTAGTGAATGGAGTGTTTTGTCCTGATAATAATTACTTAACAGAGTGAAAGTAGAGCATAGTAAATGTCATGATAGTGTGGGAAGCATGAGGCGAGTTACTGTGAGTGCAAATCCACACGCTCACTTACTATGAACGTCAAACAAGATGATCAAACAAGGCATGCGATATAGGACTTGGCAAATGTCATGGCCAATTACAAAAATTCCATTATAATAAAATTTAGAAGTTAGAGCTCATTGCAAACGTAAAACATAGTTATTGCATATAAGACTTCCACATGGCAGTATACCTCCCAGTTCTTTTAAAAATAAAGACATAGAAGTTTGTGGTGATAGATATGCTAATTACTCTGATTTGATTATTACATATCATGAACCTCTATCCAGAGATCATATGAAACTATATGCAATTATTATGAACTTCATATAGTGCATGAAAATATATGCAATTATTATGTGCCAATTAAAAACACAAATAATATAACATGTTTTAGAATTAGGTTTAAGAAAATGTTTCTGAGATTGGTATAAGCAAACTTTAGTCCACCTAACTTACAAAATATCTTGGATTTTGCTTCTGATTGCAGAAGCAGCTTAATAAAATGTTCATGTTTAAAAGGCAGGCATTTAACTTCCCAGAACCACAAACCAAGCAAGGAAGGACGGGGTGTGTGAGAAGAATGTCAGGAAGTTGTGATTGGTCAATTAATACTATGAGGAAGAAAAGCATTCCGAGACTCAATTTAATTTCAAGACAACCAACATATGTGGGGAAAGTAATAAAAAAAACCCCAAGATTAACTTATGGGGAAGAGTGAAGAAACCTAAAGGCAATAGTATTTTTAGAAAAGTATTACCAATAAACTTAAGTTTCTATCCATCTAGCTAAACTTATAAGATGCCAGGTGAAAAAAGTCCTTTATAAAGAAGACTGGAATGATTTTAAGCCATGCATATTGAGTCTTACACAGGAATTTTCTCAGCTTTGCTGCTTTAATGTATTTTTAAAGCACAATTCAAACATTATGCCACAGTCAATATTTAGAAAATTGCTTTTATAAACTCTGCTGCCCTTTTCTCCACACCTGCTGACATTTCTATCTAGAACAGTTGTTCTCAACCTTCCTAATGCTGCGACCCTTTAATACAGTTCCAGTCCATGTTGTGGTCTGGTTGGGGGTGACCACAATATGAGGAACTATGTTAAAGGGTCGCGGCATTAGGAAGGTTGAGAACCACTTATCTAAAAGTTATGATTAAATGTAGACATAAGTTCTATCTACCTATCTCCTACAGACAGATGTAGAGGCTCTACCTTGTTATACCATCTAAGTTTTCCAAATAGATATATTTTTCAAGTCAGTTTTTCATGTACTTGTAACATCTGACCACTTAGGCATATGATAAGATTGCACTTTCTTACATTAGGATTGGGTGGAACACATATTTGGTACTTAGTGGTAAGAAATAAGTGGAAGTGATACACCCCCTGAAATTCTGATTTGCCTGCCTCTCTGATGGAAGTCTTTAGAAGTGTTTAGAAGTGTTATGTATATTGTGTTACTCTTTCAGATGTGTGTAATATGAAAGTGAATTAAATGTGTAAAACCCAATGTAAATAGTTTAATTTTTTTCAGATGTAAGAGGCCCTGAGCTGAATGTGGCTCACCTCATCCCAAATACAGCCTATTTGATATTTTTAACTAAAACACATGTTCCCTAATTAGCTAGTTCACAAGAACTCCTGGAGATGCCTGCTGCTCTGGCTACCACCAGGGGTCATGCTAAAAGTTCTGTGTCAATTTGTCACTGTAAATGTACATAAAAAATTGCATAATTTTTAGCCATTTCATTTAATTTCACATGTCATTCAATAGAGGCATTATGTATGATAATTAAAAAAGAAATAGCTATAAACTAATATGTTAGTGCATCTGATATTGGTCTTTTTTTTTTTTTTTGAGACAGAGTATCACTTTGTCACCCTATGACATGGCATCACAGCTCACAGTAACCTCAATTGCCTCAGCCTCCCAAGTAGATGGGACTATAGGCCTCTGCCACAATGCCCTGATATTTTTAGAGATGAGGTCTCACTCTGGCTCAGGTTGGTCTCAAAGTTGTGAGCTCAGGCAATCCACCTGCCTTGGCCACCAGGAGTACTAGGATTACAGGCATGAACCCAGCCAATATTGGTCAATTTGATCAACCAATGTTATCAAAAAAAGAAATATACCCACTAAGTATATTGGTATTTCTGACTAAATGCTAATATTTGAGAAAGAAATTGTGGCTACCCTGACTTGTTCTTCCTAGAATATCATCTCTCTCTATTATTTAGATTTCCATTTTGCATAAATGGTTGTTTTATGCTCTAGTTATTTTTTATATGGCACGTCTTATCACCCCAAATGAAGCTGAACCTCTCAAAAGATGAAATTACACATTCAAGAGTTTTCCTGTTTCGACTTTTTATTAAGAATCTTAGTGGAAAGATAGCTCAATAAAGATTGTTTTCAAAATAAAGTACAGCAGCACAATTTTCAAATTGGAATGCACCATAACTTGAGTAGACCAACTGAATAAGGATAAACTTATGCCAAACACTAAAAATATAACAGGCATCCACTATGACCATAGAAAAATAATATGTAGCATTTAAGTATTACATGATATACTTAAGGAATTTATAAAAATTCTTATTCGCTATGGCAGCCAGAAAATTCAAATTTAGAAACAAGGACAGTAGGGAAATAAATCAGGCAGATTTAATGTAGTCTTCCTATAAGTAAAGTGTTTTTGCAAACTCATAATAAAGTACTGGGATTTAAACAATCCTTGTAAAATGTAGGCTACAAACGGAAATAACTTGCTAGATTCCATTAAACTGAATTGTACCTAAAGTTCATTTTTTCATTTCTGCTGATTACCAAGATTTAATACTCTATTGGCCACTCAATAGGTCCCTGTGAGTCCCATTAACAGTAATGGGAACTCCCTGGGCACTGAGAAAAGAGAAATGCATCTATGTGCAAAGAGTTTTCTCCTTTATAATTAACCCCTGCCTTCTACTCAATTTCCTACGTTTGACATTTTCATTCTTTCAATGAAAATGACTGGATTGTAATGAAAACCAGATGGTAGCATCATTAAATAAATCAGGGAAACAGAGTGTCAACTTCACAGAGACTGGCATAGTCACCCGTATAGAATGAACTCTCATACAAAAGGCAGCATGAAATATGCAGTCAAAAAATGAAATCTGGGTAAGTAGAACTGGCTGATGTTTAAATGTCTATCGAGGGAAAAAGTAAAAAAGAGCCTCTCCTTTGTGGTGATGAAAATCCGAAGTCTAGATCAAGAAAAAGCTGGTATCTCCTAAAAACTTTACAGATGATACACAAAGAACATGAACTGAAGGGCTTAATTCATTAGTTCTCGAAGAATACCATGCCCAGTCACATCAATAATAATTAGAAATCTGCCAAAGTATTCACCAACATTAAAGATTAAATGCTTGGATTCATAAAAGGTTTTGAACGCAGTTCTTATCTGGAAAAGACTCTGCTTATCCCAAGGAAAAGAACTGGTGCCCTTAGGTTTCCACTGTTATGGACATTCTTTCAGGTATATGGACAGGGGGTGCCAGATGGGATGTTTTTGCTTCTACAAGAGATAGAAGGTACAACATACAAGGTAAGAAATGTTACTGCTATACATTAAGTCTTAACAATTTAATAGTTTTTCATTTCTTAAATTGTGTACAAAGTTTTGTACCTAACGTGTATGTATATGGCACATCTGAGCTTATTTAAATTGCACTTGTGAGAGAGAGAGGACAGGAGAGAATGTGTATGCTTTCTGTTATGGCTTTTGAAATATAACCAGAGAGATATCTATTTCGAATTGAGGGTTTCTCACATTGGGAAAGAAAGTAGTAATCAAGTCAATGAATCTGGTTCAGAAAATGAGGGAATCTTCTATCAAAGATTTAACCTCTACCAGGATAGGAAGTACTGTGATAGGGAAACTTGATGGAAATGTCACTGAACATTTAACTGTATAATGTATTTTGAAGAGAAGTTCAGATCATGGGGTAAATATCTTGCTCAGGACTTACAATAGAAACCCAAATGGTGAGAGAATGAGAATGCCTTATTTTGATATACGTCCACATATTTTTAGAATGCAGAGTAACACTTGAGGTTAGGCAGGATGTGACAATCCTTTCCTTAACAGACAAAGAGAAAAGTATGCCTTAAACTTGATGCGTGGCAGAATGTTAGTAAAATGGGGGCTTAGAGAGGGTTAAATCTAATTTTTCCTGTAGAACTCAGGTTTTTTTTAATGTTGAAGTTTTTATTTTTTTATTTGTAATTTATAAAAGATTTAAACTGTGCTTAGCAAACTAAATTGCTTTCATTTCTTTAAAAAAATCAGTTTTCATCTCTATTACTTATAACTTAACGTGTTCAGAAGTGAAACATTTTAAGAACAAAGGTTTAGTCTGAATTATAAATACACATTTATGATTTTTATGCATTGTAGGTAAGTAGTATGTATATCCAGATCTAATTTTACTAAACAGTTTTCATTTGAAATATGAGCACATATAATTCATTCATGAACATGGCTTTGAACTGTGCAAATTCACTTATACACAATTTTTTCAGTAAACGTATTGGAAAAAGCTTTCGGGATCTGACAATTTAAAGAACTTGCAGATGAACTGTGTAGCTGAGAAGTATAAAAAAATAAAGAAAATGTCTGTCATGAATAAAACATCTGTAGGTACCATATTTATGTGTTAGTTGACTGTTACTGGAAAGGCATATGGTCAACAGCAGGCTTTTAAGAGTTAAAATTTGGGGGAGTCAAAATTACAAGTGAATTTTCAACCCCATGGGTAGAAACTACAAGTTGTTCAAGAGTCAACTGTAATAAACATTTTTTTGTTGTTGTTCTGATTCTTCTTTCTCTCAGAAATTAATTAAAAAGTAGGATGCCAATAGAATTCAGAATTCTATTTTGGTCTTGGAATCTCTAAATTTCTAATTGTCTTACTATCTTAACAATGTATAAATTTAGAACTTTCTTTGACTTAGAACAGATCTTCAAATAGGCATACACACACAAAACAGTCTAACTAGGCAAATGTTTCCAAATGTGGGTAAATGGATCTTAAATGTATGAAGAGTACAAGTCCTGGAAATTAGAGTCAGACAAAAATGAAGAATGATGCTCTGTGGAATGTTATGTTGGGGGATGTCAATTTTTTTGGGGGGTGGTGAGAGCAAATAAAGTGGAGGAATAGGGAAGATACCTAAGAGGAAATGGAATGTGGCATGAACACTATTTGAGAGGAGAATCTTTTAAAGAGGGAAACATTCAGGTAAAAATAGGTGTAAACAGTTATAGATCAGCAGAAAAGGGAACAGCTCAGTTTGGAATGCGTGTCAGGGAAAGTAGATACTGTTAAGGGATGCCTTTGAATTTGCAGACCACAGGGCAATTCCAAAGCACCTTAGATGCGATGCTAGGCAGATTCAGAACCAGCTAATACATCTCACAGTCTAAAGAGGGACCACATTATTCTCACCCACTGTCTTCTATGCTTTTCCTCCTCTGAACCAACTCTCGTTTCCCACAAGTTCATAAAGACAAAAAGTCTCTGGAACCATACAAACTTGAATTGACAATCTGCTTCAAACTTTTGGCTGGATGACTTGGATAAGTGTCGTAAGCCTCTCCCAACTTCAGATTTCTTATCTATCAAATGAAATACTAATAATAACTACCAGAAAGAGCTGTCATAAAGATTAAAATTAACAGCACATCCTGTGTTTGGTTTTGAGCAAAAACATAAAGCATGAAAAGTCAGTTTTATATTATTTGAGATGTGGAGACTGCATAAGAAGTATGCTCTTTTACTATGGCCTTTATTATAGAGAAAAGTACATCTTTGACTCTGGTGGCTTTCGGGCTGTTAACCTGCAAGTTAGATAAAAAGAGACCATCTTCTACTAGCAATTCTCCTTGTACAGTTGGAGGAAAAACTCAAGGGGCAAAGCTATTTTTAGCAAGCCAGTAAAGAAAGACCTATCCTCAACTCCTAACTTATTAAGAAAATTCTGTGGACTCCTCTAAGTTCATACGATTAGTCCCAGCTATTAAATTCATAATTCACCAGATTGTCTTCAGAATTTCTATGTTATTGACCTGGTGTTTTTAATTTTCTTTGTTCCTTTTGATATATTCAGTATGGCTAGGAAATCTGCTCATCAGCTTTGGTTAGAATATCTTCCATTCTTTCAAAGGTAAATTTTCCTAAACCTATATCTAAGACAAGTCTGTGGTATGTCAGCAAGAGTATTTTAGGAGTGAATGATCTTCCTTCTATTGCAGAGTTTAGGGTCCTAAATGTGAAAAACACCTCTCCATAAAAGACTGAGCTATTACAATAAAGATTTCCATTGAGATTATAAATCACTGAAACATGATTTCATGCTCCTTGTTTTTATTTACTTCAATATATCATAGCCTTGTTAGGCTGCATACATTGACTTAGAAAAGAGGCATGAAGGGAGATAAGAAGATTTGCAAGTCCAGCATCTGAATGATAGTCATTTTGTTTCAGGTTTCTTTGAGATTAACTGCTCCTGAGGGTCCTAGAAGCAGGAAAAAGTCTAACTTTTCCTCTCAAATTAACAAATCTTTGAGAGGGGTTTAGTGGCAGAAGAGAAAGCTTCAATGGATGCTTTTACCTTTAAGAAAAATAGTTAGTTTTTATTTCTCATTTACACTGTACCAGGCATGGGGCAAAATACTATAATGTTTGGCTTTAATAACTTATGATAAATATTAGTCCCATTTTACAATTGTAATACAAACTGAATAGGAGAAGCTTAGAGACTCAAGATCACAGATAGGAAATGGAAACCGGCAACATCAAAATTTAAAGTCAAGCATCATGGCCCCTAAAGGCAGAGCTGTTGACCCTGTGCTGTCCTGTGCAGAGAGAAGGGTACAGAGAGCTCAGGGAATGTAATGTTTCAGAGTCAATTTTCACGGTCAGACTGCCTGGGGCCATGACTTAGTGTCAGAACATTCTTGGACAAATGCCTCGGCTGCTCTTTGTCTCAATTTTGTCATCTGTGCATTGTAGAGATTGATTAGTGCCTCCCTCACACAGGTGTCATGAGGATCACAGGCAGTATCCTGGATGGCAGCGATTCTTAATGATTATCATCATTATCAGGAGTATTCTTAGCATTGAACTGACAAATTTGTAGAAATTAAGGGCTTTGGCTTATGTATGCCATGGTGAAGTCACCCACAGAGAAAAATAAGTGGAGAAGGGTGGTCTCTATCCTCAATAAGTCTCTTCTGACCCTGTTGTAAGTTATCTTCACTTATCCAACATGTGCAGAAGCAGAAGATGAGAGAGGGAAGGAATAAAACCTTTACAGAGAGACAATTATGTATTAGATGCAATATTAGGTAATTTAACACATTGCATAATTTAGAGGGGGAGGGGCCTAAGATGGCCAACAGGTGCCAGCCTCTGACAGAAGGTCCTGTCCAGAGGAAAGGATGAGGTCTGGAATATACCCAATAAAGTTGAAGATTGGGAGCCCAGCCGAGAGAGAAGAGTGATATCTGCAGGACACCTCTGGGGAGGCAAGCTGCGACTCCAAGAAAGCAATTTACAGGTACATAATACATCCCAAATGAAAAGTGTCCATCCCCTCCCCAAGAAAGTTGTGTTTTTCCTCTTTGTTTTCTCTTCACCTGCTCCTGTTTTAATATAGGCGAGTGGTGAACTGAGGACCTATTGTCTCACCCCACGTGAGAACCGCAGGAGGGGGTCTACTCCCCTAGAGGGACCCTGCTGAGATTCTAAACACTCTCTTGCCTGGCAGAAAAACTAAACAAATGTTTTCATTGCCATTTTGAATTTCATGTCCACCCTTCCTCCCTTGCCTACAGAGACAGTGAGGGGGGCATAGAGCAGCATCCCCCACCCCTGCGAG
This sequence comes from Otolemur garnettii, assembly GCF_000181295.1. Lineage (NCBI taxonomy): Eukaryota > Metazoa > Chordata > Mammalia > Primates > Galagidae > Otolemur > Otolemur garnettii. The sequence continues at coordinate 17,196,778 of NW_003852401.1, read as the reverse complement.
ACCAAGCACCCAGTTCTGGTACTGCAACTGGAGACCTGCTAGACCTGTGTGCATTCTACAGGAGGTGGAGGAAGAGTCCCCCATTCCAGGCACCTGCCCGGGAGGCCCCAGAACTGCTTGCTAGAGCCACGTACCTCCTGCAGGCGATGGGCAGCAGTGGAGGAGTCCTCAGCTCTGGGCTGGCCCAGAACCACTTGCTAGAGCCATGTGGGCCCGGCAGGGGGCAGTGAGGAGTCCTTGGCTCCAGGCAGACACAGAACTGCTTGCTAGAGCCATACATGCCCCGTGGGTGGCAGTGGAAGAGTCCTCTGCTCCAGGCACCCATTCCGGGTGAGCCTAGATCTGCTTGCTAGTGCTGTGCATGTCCCATGGGCAGTGGTGGAGGAGTCCTCCACTCCAGGTGGGCCCAGAACTGCTTGATAGAGCAGCGTGTGCCCTGGGGGGGCCAGCAGAGGAATCCCCTGCTCCTAGCAGGCCTAGAACTGCTTGCTAGACCCGCGCGCACCCCATGGGCAGCGGCGGAGGAGTCTACAGCTCCGGGTGGGCCCAGAACTGCTTGACAGAGCCATGCACATCCCACGGAGGAGTTCCCCACTCCAGGAAACCCGCCAGGCAGCCCCAGAACTGCCAGAGCTGTATGCTCCTGGCATTCCCCGGCCAGCCTCCTGAGAACTACGAGAGGACGGTCAGTTGGGAGGGAACCATACTAGAACAGCAGTACCCTGAGGCAAAGAGCAGCAGCCACAGCAGTTAGAACAAAAAGGCTCACACCTGTGAGGCTTTTCTGGACCGACATGCTCTGCCTCTCTGGGCAACCAGAGGAAGCCGCATGTTCTCCAGTGGAGGCCACTGACTGAACGGTTCTGGTACGGTATCCACATGGTGTAAACTCAGCAAGGGGCACAATCAGTGGAAAAACTCTGGTAATTTGAATAACCAGAGTAGATCAACTGCCCCAAGGAAGGATGGGCCAGATGCAATTGAAGATCCCATCCATAAACAGAGGGTTGAGATGTCAGAAATTGAGTTCAGAGTTGGATAGCAAATAAGATTAACAGAATGGAAGAAAGGAGGGAATTAGAGTTTCAAGAAATTATTCAAAAGATGTCTCAATTATTCAAAAGAAGTCTGAAGAATTCAACGATTTCAAAGATAAAATGACCAAAGATTTTGAAACACTGAGGCAAGAGGTTGCAGCCCTCAAAGATCTGAAAAATACGGTAGACTCCCTCAGTAACAGAATGGAGCAGACAGAAGAAAGGACATCTGACATTGAAGACAAAGCTTCTGAACATGCTAAAGCATGCAAGGATGAAGAGAAAAGCAAAAACGAATCACTCTCTCAGAGAACTCTGGGATAATTTGAAGAAAAATAATATTCGCCTTATAGGAATCCCTGAAGGTCACAAAAGTGGCTTCACAAAGCACAGAGGCTCTACTTCATGAAATTATGAAAGACAACTTTCCAGACATGCCAAGAGATTCTGAAATTCAGATAAAAGACAGTTTCAGAACACCAGCATGACTCAACCCGAATAAGACATTCCCCAGGCACATCATAATTAACTTCAATAAAGTTAATATGAAAGAGAAAATTCTGAAAGCAGCTAGATGTAAGAAAACCATAACTTACAAGGGGAAGAATATTAGAATGACTGCAGATCTCTCTGCTGAAAACTTTCAGGCTAGAAGAGGGTGGTCATTGACTTTTAACCTCCTAAAACAAAATAACATTCAACCCAGGATCCTGTATCCAGTAAACTGAGTTTCAATTATGATGGAGAAATTAAATACTTTAGTGACATTCACATGAAGAAACCTGCTATAACTAAACCAGCCCTCCAGGATATTCTCATACCTATCCTCCAAAATGACCAGTGCAATCCTCCACCACATCAGTAAACTCACAGAAAATTTTGATCAAATTCCAACTTCCACAGTGGCGAAAGGATTAAAGATGTCCACTGGACTTTTGAAAAACTCGATACCCAAAATTATACCAGGCTTATCAATATTCTCAATGTGAATGGCTAAATTGCCCTCTAAAGAGGCACAGGCTGGCTGACTGAATACAAAAACTCAGCCAGATATCTGTTACATACAAGAATCTCATCTTACCCTAAAAGACAAATATAGACTCAGGGTGAAGGGATTGTCATCTATATTCCAGGCTAATGGAAAGCAGAAAAAAGCAGGTGTTGCAATTTTATTCACAGATACAATAGGCTTTAAGCCAACAAAAGTAAGCAAGGATGAAAATGGACACTTTATATTTGTTAAGGGTAATACTCAATACAATGAGATTTCAATCATCAATATTTATGCACCCAGCCAGAATGCACCTCAATTTATAAGAGATACTCTAATAGACATGAGCAACTTGATTTCTCCCAGCTCCATCATAGTTGGAAATTTTAATACTCCTTTGGCAGTGTTGGATAGATCCTCCAACAAGAAGCTTAGCAATGCAATTTTAGATTTAAACTTAACCATTCAGCATTTGGATTTAACGGACATCTACAGAACTTTCCTAACAAAACTGAATACATATTTTTCTCATCGGCCCACGAAACATACTCCAAAATCGACCACATTTTAGGTCACAAGTCTAACCTCAGCAAATTTAAAAGAATAGAAATTATTCCTTGCATCTTCTCAGACCATCATGGAATAAAAGTTGAACTCAGTAACAAAAGGAATCTGCAGACTCATACAAAAACATGGAAGCTAAATAACCTTATGCTGAATGATAGGTGGGTCAGAGATGAGATCAAGAAGGAAATTGCCAAATTTTTGGAACAAAACGATAATGAAGATACAAGTTACCAGAACCTCTGGGATACTGCAAAGGCAGTCCTAAGAGGGAAATTTATAGCACTGCAAGCCTTCCTCAAGACAATGGAAAGAGAGGAAGTCAACAACTTAATGGGACATCTCAAGCTACTGGAAAAGGAAGAACACTCCAATCTAAAACTCAGCAGTAGAAAAGAAATAACCAAAATTAGAGCAGAATTAAATGAAATAGAAAACCAAAAGGATTATACAATAGATCAATAAATAAAAAAGTTGGTGGTTTTGTGAAAAGGTCAATAAGATAGATAAACTTTTGGCCAACCTAATCAAGAAAAAAAGAGTAAAATCACTAATTTCATCAATCAGAAATGGTAAAGATGAAATAACAACAGACTACTTAGAAATTCAAACAATCCTTAATGAATATTATAAGAAACTTTATTCTCAGAAATATGAAAATCTGAAGGAAATTGACCAATACTTAGAAGCACACCACCTCCCAAGATTTAGCCAGAAGGAAGTGGAAATGTTGAACAGGCCTATATCAAGTTCTGAAATAGCATCAACTATACAAAATCTCCCTAAAAAGAAAAGCCCAGGA
>NW_003852401.1:17143750-17191998 GCF_000181295.1 Otolemur garnettii | reverse complement strand
CCCCCCCCGCAATTGAAGTAACATTAAAAATACACTACTGGGACCTCATCAAATTAAAAAGCTTCTGCACAGCCAAAAACACAGTAAGTAAAGCAAGTAGACAGCCCTCAGAATAGGAGAAGATATTTGCTGGTCATGTCTCTGACAAAGGTTTAATAACCAGAATCCATAGAGAACTCAAACATATTAGCAAGAGAACAAGTGATCCCCTCTCAGGGCAAGGGACTTGAAGAGAAATTTCTCTGAAGAAGATAGGCGCATGGCCTGTAAACATATGAAAAAATGTTCACCATCCTTAATCAGAGAAATGTAAATCAAAACTACTTTGAGATATTATTTAAGTCCAGTAAGATTAGCCCATATCACAAAATCACAAAATCACAGAGGCTGGCGTGGTTGTGGAGAAAATGGAACACTTCTACCCTGCTGGTGGGATGCAAACATTAGAGAACTGGAGAACATCTGGAGAACACTTAGAGAACTAAAAATAGACCTGCCATTTGTTCCTATTATTCCTCTATTAGATATATATCCAGAAGACCAAAAATCACACTACAATAAAGACATTTGTATCAGAATGTTCATTACAGCCCAATTCATAATTGCTAGATCATGGAAGAAGCCCAAGTACCCATCGTGGATCAATAAATTGTGGAATATGTACACCATGGAATACTATGCAGCCATGAAGAATGACGGAGACTTTACCTCTTTCTTGTTTACATGGATGGAGCTGGAAAATATTCTCCTTATCAAAGTATCCCAAGAATGGAAGAAAAAGTATCCAATGTACTCAGCCCTACTATGAAACTAATTTATAGCTTTTATAGGAAAGCTATAACCCAATTTTAGCCCAGGAATATGGGGAGAGGGGCAAAGGAGGGGAGAGGAGGGTGGCTGGAGGGAGGGTTCTTGGTGGGATCATGCCTATGGTTCATCCTATAGGGGTACATGTGAATCTCTCTAAATGTAGAATATAAATGTCTTAACACAATTACTAAGAAAAAGTCATGAAGGCTATGTTAACCAGTTGGATGAAAGTATTTCAAATTGTATATAGAAACAGTACACTGTACCCCATGATAGTATTAATGTATACTGCTATGATTTAATGAAAAAAAATTTTCAAAAATAAATAATGCATTGCATGATTTAATCCTTATGATGATCTTAAAAGATAAATTCTCATATTTTAGATGAGGAACTTTGTCTTCACTGGGTTTAAGTGCTGTCCTATGGTCACAGAGAATTAACAATATACCACAATTGGAACAGATAATTAAAAGACTAAGTGACAGGGTCAGTAGCTTTGTTTCAAAAATATGCTTTTACTTTTATTTCAAAACCATCAAGAAAGATTATTGACATAAACACACTGAAGGTATATAAAAAATTGAAAGTAAATCAAAGAGTACTGTTAAAATAGATTTCTTTTTAAGCACACTATGCTGTAGAAATGGCAAAAATAGGTTTTACAGGCATATGTGATGGAAGCTTTGCTCTAAATATAGTGATATATGTAAATTAACAAAAATACTTTTTCACATCACTTTAGAATTTTGTACGTTAAATAAGCTTGTGTGTGAAATATTCAGATTGGAAGACATAATGAGAAAAATATTCTCTAATGCTTATAGTAATGAGTCTAAATGTACACAGGCCCAGTGATTTTAAGATTGGCATAGGCAAAAGAATATTTCATAATATAAAGAGATTCCTATTACATTTTTTTTTTTAGGAGAACTTGTTACTCTTCAGTGGAACCATGAAGCCACAATTTTGAGTAATGACTACATGGATGTATGCTGAACTGTGACATTTGAAGGCCACACACACCTGTCCACTTCCAGTGAAGCTAGATTGTGACAGAGCTGATTTGATTACAAGTAATAATGCCTCGTTCAATAGCACAGTCCTTAAAACTCCATTCTGCACTGTCTTTTTAAGCAACACATCTCTAACAATATACTTTGAGTATACGTAGCAGCAAGAGGTTTAAACACATTGGTTAATGACTAATTGACAAAACATGATGACATATGTAATTATAAACCATTCAAATTAACAAAAAAATCAAAGAATCACTAGTCAATGTAGAAACAGTAGTCCAGAAAACACGATACTTGGGAAGAAGCAAAGAGCATTAAAAAGTCTTTGATGTAGTTTGGTTTTGAGAATGGAAAACAGAGGTAATCTTGTCATCGTGTTATTAGACCTTTTCTTTCTAAATGATGAGGATTCCCAAGCAGGGGAAAGAAACTTACTCTCCTGCAGAGAAGACAGGTCACAGAAAACAACACAGCACCAACAAAAAGACATTAGCATAAGGCCCTTCGTCTTCATTTAGTTTGACGACATAGGGAGAGAAAAGGAAAGAAAACCTAATAAAAACCAAGAACACAGAAATAAGAATGTGTTACTTAATTGAATAAATTCAGCTATTCAGAATTCTTTGCTGAGCAATAATACTGGCAACTCTTCTAGGCCCCAGTGACAGGGTGACAAACTCATGACATGTGATCCTAGCCTCACAGATCCCACAGGTTAGCGGGAGAGAGTGTTAGTCAAGTAATTGCATAAATACATGTAAAATTGAAAATGTGCCATTAAACATAGGTGCTGAGAAAGTACATGACATGCACATAAATGTTTTGCTGAGAACGATAATTAACACTAGGAGCTGAGGATGAACAGAAATTAGTCAGCTGAAGGAATTAGGGGTACAGAGCGACCCAGGATTCCAGGGAGCCACCCAGGATTCCAGGGAGCAGAGGAGAGTACACATGAAGAAATGAAAGATGAGCAGGGTGGCTGGAACAGGTCAGGGAGAGAGAAAGCCAGAAACTAGCAAATACTAACTACTCTCAAGTCCTGCTTCCTCATTGAGCTTTTTTTTCCTCCTCAACTTTCTCCTCCTACCAATGGGGAGTCCTTGGAGGATGTCAAACAAGGAGAAGGGGGGTGTCAAGTAGCAAAACGTGACGGTGATGAATTTCACATTACCAATCTCAGATACGCAGAAATACAACTTAATCAACCTCTGAATTTAACAGAGGCTCAAGTCCACTTTGCCCTTAGAAGCAAAACACTTCAACCACTTTCAATACTTCTCAGTCTAATCCTGTATAAATATTATGTTGTAAGCACAGACCACAGAATGAGATTAAAAAAACAAAACACAACAGTTTATATTTAATGCCCCAAGGCCCATTAAATCTGCTCCCTGGGGCCACTTCCCTCCCTGCCCTGGATGGCTTCTCTGATCAACTTGAATGGAATAATAATTCCTAGAGACATTTTAAGTAGCAACATTCTTCCAATCTGTAATTAAAGTATTGAACCTTGCAGTACCAAAAGACTCCACACATTCTTAAATTAACATGTCTCTCTACCCCAGCGGGTTCTATTGATTGCAGAAAGCATAGTTGGCAAAGAGAAACTGTATCTGTTTTCTCTTGGTCTCCAGCATGTCTACGCCTCTTTTTCCAGCTTGCTAATTGTCTGTCCACTCCTTCATGATTGGAAATGCATCTGAAGAACTGTCATTCAGGAGAACACAGAGGAAAAGTGGTGCATGACGTCTGTATGGGCCTTGAGGTGGAAACAGACTATTTGTGTTTCAGAACTAGGAAGCCAGCAGACTGGCTGGGGCATAAAGAGCCAGGTAGGCACAGGCTAAGTCATGCAGAGCTTATAAGGCTATGTTAAGAACTGAAAGTTTATTGTAAGGACAGTGAGAAACCATCAAACAATTTCAGACAAGGGGTATCAAACATTTTTGTTTTAAAAGGATTATTTTTGTGGTTGAATTACTTCCTCTGGTTGGATGGAGACTACTTCAGATAGGACTCTAAGCCCAGCAGATGTGTGTCCAGTAGGGGAAAAAAAAAAAATGCTTTCCCTTCCCTCCCACAGAGAAGACAGGACAAAAATGTTTGCCAAGTTTTTGTGTGGATCTGTAAAACAGATCTTTGTTCAGGCATTTACAGAGAACCTGAGAAAGGGCATTCACCAGGAAGACTTCTTTTGATGGACTACACAGAGGTCCTGGGCAGATCCAATAGCTGGGCTTAGCCAGTGGTGAGGGACAGTTTCCGGGAGGTCAATCCCACTGTTTCTACATTGCCCTGGACTACGAGATACTGGGACTTGGAGAAAAATGGACTTGAAATGAAACGTGGCTCTAATCTGCAGTTTTATAAAGGAACTGGTAGTTAACTGTAGATAGCCTGATGTTCTAGATTTTAAATTGAAATGATCAGTTTTGTCGCTATTAATTTATTCTTAATGAAATGTCCTTTTAAATATGTCATTTAAGAATCTCAGCTTTTATTTAGTGGAATAGTTGACAGTCCTAAGAAAGTACCAACCTACAAAGACAGGGATTTTCTAATAATTTCGATTTGTTACCCTGCTTAAAGGCCTTTTACAAATTCAGTATTCAAAAGGAGAGATTAAAAACCTATCGTGGTTAACAAGAAAATTGGAAAATAAATAAGTTACATATATATATGAAACAATTTTCTTTAAGGTAGTATTTTTTGTTGCCCAGGGTAGAGTGCCATGGCCTCAGCCTAGCTCACAGCAAAATCAAACACTGGGGTTCAAGTGATCCTCCTGTCTCAGCCTCCCAAGAAGCTGGGACTATAGTGCCTGGCTAATTTTTCTATTTGCAGGAGACACAGGGTCCTACTATTGTTCAGCCTGGTCTAGAATGTCTGAGCCCAAGCAATCACCCCAACTCAGCATCCCAGAGTTCTGGGATTATAGGCATGGGCAGCTGTGCCCACCCTAAGGTAGTAGTCTGTCTTACTAATTATCCGAATCAGCTGAAGAACTTTGAAATACAGACAGACTAATTAAAAGGCAATAGGACTAGAACAAAAACTAGGTATTAGGTCAGCGCTTCTCAACCTGTGGGTCGCAAACCCCTTTTAACTGTATTAAAGGTTCACGGCATTAGGAAGGTTGAGAACCACCGTATTAAGTGGTGTGGGTGTAGTTGGAGAAAGGGTAACAGATGAAACAAGTTAGGCCAACATGAGCTGATGGTTGTTGAAACTGGAAAAATGTTGTATTGTTTTAATATTATAATAATACAATGAAGCTGAAAGCAATATAATACTTTTTTGCAGGAAGTTTGAATTTTCTAAAAAAAAGAACAAAACTTCTTAATTTTAATGATTTCAGGCTTAAAAACTAATGAGTTACATTATAACATAAGATTTAATTAATTTGCTTTGGATCCTCTAAGAATATTAGAGAAGTTACTTTTTAGTATAAGTATAGAAAAGCATTCAGTATGCTTTAGCAAGAATTTTTGTACTTATCTCGTCGTGCATGTGCAAATAGCACCACCAAGCTGCTATTGTGATTGATGAGGCATGATCTATGACTCACAGAACAGAATAAGCTAATTTTTAAAAATGTAACTTTAGCCCATATTCCCTTTGTGTATTTAAATTTTAAGTAGCGTAAATACTTAGTGCTTTCAGGGTATATTTTGGATGGGTCACAAATTCACAATTTGTGAACAGTTTTTCATAAATAAAAATTTGGAAACATTGCTGTAACATACTAGAACTTCAACTTTAGTGACAAAATTAATAAAAATGAAATTTAGAAAAATAGTCTTCTAAATTTCTCACATTGAAAGTTTTTGTTTCATCTGAATGAGTTTTCTTAGTAATGCAAGCCGTATTTGCAGCATTAGACAATATGTAAAAGTCACATTGTACGCTGTTGTTTGGTTATGTAGAATTTGGTAGTCAATCACAACTTCTATTATGATCTGATTCAGAGAGAAAGTGACTGAGGGTCTGCTGACATTTCCAGTAGTTTCCCACTCTCTTCCTGCCACACTTAACATACACATTTACTCCTAATCTCGCTTGTAAAGAATAAAGATTCCTTTCAAAAAGAATCATTTTAAAAATTAATGGAAGATTTAGAGAATTACCTCAGACTTTTCTGTCCCGGTAACTGTCATGTTACAGTCAGGCTATGGTGAGACTTACTGCTATTCCGACATTACTCTTTTGAGTTAGCGCTTTGAATTTAAATTTCATCCACTCCCTTCATTTAATATAAATTACTTAAGAGCCTATTTGTACAATGTCCAAGTACATCCACTTCCTACTGCTGTTATAACAAATTATTACACGTTTAGTGACTTAAAAGAACACAATTTTGGCTTACAGTTCTGGGGGTCAGAAATCCAACATTTGGTCGGTTGTGTCAAAATCAAGGCATCAGCAAAGCTGGTTCTTTCCCCAGTTTCTGAGAAGACAAATGACTTCCTTGTCCTTTTCAGCTTCTAGAGGCTGCCTCCATTCCTGTCTCAGCCCTTACTCACAGCACTTCTACCCCAGTTTCCTTTTCCACAACTTCTCCTCCGCACGTCTAGCCTTCCGCCTCTTATAAAGATCCTTCTAATTACATTGAGTCCACCTGGATAGCCCAGGGTAACTCACTTCATTATAAGATCCCAGTTAATCAGATCTGCAAAGCCCCTGTTTCTTTTATAAACCAACATTCTCCCAGGTTCTGGAATTAAGGCATGGACATTTTGGGGGGTCATAATACAACACATCCCAAACAGTAGGAAGGGACACACCCAAACTGATAATGAAAAGTAAATTAGGAAATTCCAATAAGTCTTGTATTTAGTTACTCTAATAAGGAGGGAATAATAATTTTACACTTACACACAATAACATGGTTAATTATTTGAACAATAATTAAGACAAAAATTGTTAGGCATTTTTATGACAATCGAAGGAGAATGACCTGGTTTGATTTATTCAGAAGTTTGCCTTAATTCCTCATTCACTTTAGCATTATAAACCCAACTTTCTTCGCTAAGAAAGAAAGAAGCCACATGCTCTACATATCTTTAGAAACCAAGTTCCTGGACGCTCATAGATGAGTCTAAGATTAAGTCCGATTGAGTCTTAATCGTGCTTAGATCAATTTATCGTACTTAATCGTAGATGATTCTAAGATTCAGTCTGAGATTTTGTAGCTTAGAAGCAAGCATTTTGCATTGAGTTAATAAAAGATATATGTAGTGATGTGAAAAAAATGTTACTTGGTATACAGTAAGAATTTTTATTTGTATTTCAATTATTTATTAGGTAGTCAGCGAAAATATCCACTGATGTTATGGACAACTGAGTGAACTACCTGAAAATTGAGAAGTGAACACCAGCTTTCTGTACCTCCAACATTCCTTTGGTATCTGCAAAGAGGGAGACTGCATATTCTGATTGCTCTGTAAATACAGTTGTCATCACCATAAAATACAGAAATATGGACCACTGGGAACATTTGATTCCAGTAACATTGTGGAAGCAGTTTATACTGTAGGCAACCTGAAATAGTTTTGCCCACTATGTTTAAGTTGCAGAGAAAATGTAGACAATATCCTGATTTTCTCTGTTCTATATGTCAGATATTTTGTTTGGTTTTATGTGCTCTCCAACAGATATATCATGCTTCTGCAGCCTCAATGTATTATTTTAAAACTGTTTAGAATGCCAGAGGCATTTAAATTGCAAAACCACCAATTAAAACATCCTCAGTGCTACCAAAGTATGCACAGGTGGCCTATGTTGAATGATATCAAAATGTTTACAAAAAATATTTTTCCTTTGCTATTAAAGATACTGACTGCCTGTGGGTTTATGTGAATAGAAAATAAACTTGACTTACTAAGTAAAATGTTTTATTTTGTACCTCTTTCTGCAGCAGTGCTTTGATTTCCAGATCAACCCCTCTTTGGCCAAGAATGGGCTTAAAGAAACTCTATTTTTCTTTTAACTAGCTATTTCAAAGTGACACATGTAAATAGACCTCCACGTGGACACCAAATCTATATCAAATTACTCCGCCAATTTCAGGGTACATTTTGTAGACTGAGTGCTTCTATGTAGCGTCTCTGAAATCCTTTCCATCAATTCCTCAAAACACTTCCATACATAATTATGGCAAGTCCGTTTTTCCTTCCTTCCCCTTTTACCTTAACTGGACTGTGAGCTGTCTGAGGATTAGAGCTGTTTCTTACGGTTTTAATTTCTATCATATTATTTGACATAGAAAATATTTGTTGACATAGTAAATATTTGCTCAGTGAATGAATCAACATATCCAGCATTCAATGAATGAGAATTTTCTAAGTTCTTTCATTTGGGAGGAAGACAAGAGGAGATCGAATAATCTTACTTTTTAGACATTTATACTATATTTAGGGGTAGAAAGATGCAAAACTGGAGAAAAATCTCAAAATACCACATACAATTAAAAAGCAATCATAATGAATACTCAAAACCTGAGCTTTTCAAGACACACGAGAAAGCTATATCAGATTCACCTGTGCTATTCAACCCACATGTCCTCCCTAATCCACTCCTCCATTGATTAACACTGTCTTATTACATCATCTTCGCATATACACACCCCCATTTATAGAACAATCATCATTATATCTACTGCCGAGAGAGCTGCACCCTGTGGACACAGAGTGTGGATAATGTAACTGCTGAGATAATAAGGAAATGTTTGGCAAGGTGGATGTTGGGCTTATGCATTAACTCCCTTCTATGTTTTCTAGCTCCTTAGATGAGTTCTAAGACAAACCCTCTAGCTTCTCCCTTTGGACCATTCCTTCAAATTAGTTCAGCCATAAAAATTTAACTGTGGCTCCTCACACTCTAGCTGTTGTTTAAATAAAATATGTAAGAGCTTTTCAAAATTTACTTGCTTGCCCTTATTTTAGTAGTGGGCAACATTAGATGATTTTGGTGTGCACTCAGGATTGAGAACGGTTGAGCTACTCAGAGTGGGGACCTAGGATGATCAGGACCGCATCATATGGAACTTGTTAGACAGACAGACACTCTCTCAGACCTTGCCGAAGACCTTCTGAAACAGACCTGTATTTTAACAAAATTCTCTATGTGACGTACATTAGCATGCTCTGCCCTACATTATATCAGCCTACTAAAACACACACCAATAGGTCTCTGCCGAGGTAATAAGGAAAGGCTCTTGAAAGAGGCAAAAGTGTCTGTGGCCCATGCACGTGATTCTATAGTCAGTGCACGTGAATTCCAACATTTATTAGTTGTATTACCCTGATAACTTTACTTATTATGCCTAAGCTTCAATTTACTGCATTAAAATGGGAAAAATGACAGCAACAAATGCACAAGGTTTGTGTGAGTCATACAGTACTGTTTAACATAGAGTGAAGTTAGTTATTGCCTCCAGCACTAAGTGAGCTTGGCTATGAAAAGAGGTGGAAGGTATTCCCCTGGGTCATTATCAGCTCTGGAGGAAGCTAAAACAGCAGTCTCAGCTGAGGTCCATGCAACCCTAAGCTAAATGAAAGATTTCTGGATGCAACACAGAAACCATTAGTTTTAAGTGGAGCATTTCCAGATTCTCAACACCCATCTGCATTCACTTATAAAGTATTATTATTTGATAGGCCTGTGATAGTTTACAAAATTGTGAGGGCTTTGCCTTTCTTTTCCTTTCCCAACTTATTTTTCCCAAAGTTTCTCCTTCCAATTTTAAAAATCTAAACCTCATTCCCAGTCATTTTAAATTTTACTCTGGTATTTTGCCCTGGAAGAAAAAAAGCAAAATAATTCAAAAATATTTTGTGTCACTACATGCACTTTTCACGTAGCGTCATCTGGTTGATGGACAAGGCAAGGGCAAGACTCTGTCCCCTACTCTCCAGCCGGCCATCCAGCCACCTATCTTAGATCAAATTCGCACTTGAGATACCTGTGTGCATGGTGAAGGATAATAAATGAATGCAAATTAAAAAATGAAATCAATCTTCTCTGACAGTCAATCTGGTCTGGTGATTGGTTTAGCAATAAAGACTTAACTTTTCCATTTGATTAGGAAAGACACTTTTCCAAAAATTGATTTAACTAATGCTAAAGATACTAGGATCTAACCATATAAAAATATCCTGTTAAAGTGGAATCTTTTATCACTATTAAATAGTAAACAAAATTCAGATGCCAACATAAAAATACACAAATTATATTTGTGTATATAAATTGGATATACATTATAAATATATAATTTTTATATATTGTATAATACACAAATTTTTTGTATATAAATTGTATATATACACAAATTATACAGTTTTGTAAAATCTCTGAAGTTTGAACATTGTGCTGTGGTGATGTCAGCTGAGGGCCTTAGTAGATGGACTTACAACCCAGCCTTCCTACTAGTTCTAAGGTTCTGTAAAGCACTTAGAATTTCAGATTATAAAGTACCAATTTGAAGCGCAAAAGGATTATCTTTGCTTAATAAAAAAGGGAAAATCTAACAGTATGTAGCATATGCCCTTTCCTCAGAGACCCATTGGTATCTGATTACATTTATATTTTTATATTTTCAAATTTCAACCATATTTCTGAAGGAAAAGAACATAGACACATAAAAAAACCCACAGAGCTCTGTACTCACAGAACCATGTTTCAGTTTCCAATGTTGAAAAACATCGTAAGTAGCACAGGATTATAGACTTTATAAAATGGGGGGTCACTTGTGATTGTTTAAAGGCACTGTTTAAGCCTTTGTTCATAAATATTAAGGTATAAAAATCTTAATATTAAAATGACAAAAGCGTAAATATAGTAAAAATTACCATGAACATAAGTGAAAATGAAATATAAATTACTTTTTGATGGTTTTCATTTTGTTTAATAATTCTCCAGCATGAGTATACCTTGCTGTTATTTTCCTTTGAATTAATAAATGATAGCAGTGAGAAGGGAGGAAATTTATGGTTTTACTGTGGTTATAATTCTACCATAGCTAATTTTAAAGAGGTAATAGAAAAATACAATATTTGAAGGTCTATTTAAATGTGGAACTAATTAATATTTCTTCTTACATTACTTGAAACATGTATATTTAGTATATATTCCTAGGAAAAAAGTTATTGGCTTTTGCTTTCAATCTAGGATGTAGAAAGTGGGAAATAATATTGTTTCCAACCAATGAGAAAAACCAGAGAAAACTATCAAACAGGGACTTCATTGCATCAGATTGCTGATATTATTAGACAACCACTGAGCCAGAATTCCAGGGGAGAAAACAAGAATAGAAGGTAGATGTTGCTACCGTCATAGGGGGTAAGAAGATGTGATTCAGAAGAATTACTAGAGATAAAATGTGGACTGAAATGTTGACATTACTTCTCACTGGCTTATCTCAGACCTCCATGCTAATAGCTTCATGGGGTAAGAGGTGTAACTGTTTCCTTGCATGAATACCATTCACTCCTGTCTCTGCTGATTTACACAGTGATGTTAGTCACTCAGTCTAAACTTAGAAAGTCTCCCAAAAGGGGGCGGGGGAAAGAGACAAAGTAATCAATAGAACTAGACTCATCGATCACATAAATGTTAGATTTATTGGACAGAGACTTTAAAATAACTATGAGAAATCTGTTGAAGATCTAATAGAAAAGATAAAAGGATATGTTTTAATGGATAGGGAACTTTAGCAGGGAGATACATTCTATAAGAAAAAGTCAAATGGAAAAGCTAAACATAAAAACAATACAAAAATTAAAGAATTTCTTACAATTCAGCTGAGGAAAGAATCAAAATTATGTCTTTAGAAGTTACCCAAACTGAAACACGGAGACAAAAAAATAATGGAAGTAAAATTAAAAACAAAAACAAAAAACAGGGGTGGCTCCTGTGGCTCAGAAGGGTAGGGCGCTGACCCCATATGCCGGAGGTGGTGGGTTCAAACCCAGCCCCGGCCAAAAAAAAAAAAAAAAAAAAAACAGAGCATCAGGAGTCATGGAACAAGAGCAAATGATGTGGGTGTTTTTCTAGTCCCACAGAGAGAATTGATAAGTAACAAAGCATATCTTTTGTGTGTATATACACATACATGTATATATTAAAAAGTGATACTAATAATGGAAAAGATAGTTCCAATAAAAAAACTCTGAAAGGTGCTAGAGTACAAAATTAATAACAAAATCAGTAGTTTTCTAACATTCAAACAACAACCCATTAGAGCCACTTAGTAGAACGCAGGTGCAAAAATTGTGGCCTGTGGGTCAAATCTTGCCTACTGCCTATTTATCTGAATAAAGTTTTGTTGGGGCAAACCATAGACATTCATTTAATACTTGGGTATGGCGGTTTTCACCCTCAAGTAGCAACAGAGGCCATCTGTCCCTTAAAGCCTAAAAAGTTATTAGATTGCTCTTTATAAAAAATGTTTTGCTAACCCCTGAGTTAGACGAGATAGTGGAAGAAAAGATCTCATTTATGCTGAAAGTAGAAATGATAGTGTCTAGAAGATATGCAGAGATCCTAAATGACATAAGACTTTGGCAATACAAATGAAAAGGTATACCATCAACAGAACTCAGAACTCAATGTGACAAAATGTGATCCTCTCAGAATTAACCTATAGGAGAAGCACAATCTCAATCATAATAGCAATAGCTTTAAAAAAAAACTCTGACCTTCAACAATTCGGCATTTATCCTCTAAAAAGATATACCAAATTTTAATAGTGGTAGTAGTCTGTAAAATAAGAAAAAGAGGCTTGGTGCCCACAGCTCAGTGGTTAGGGCACTGGCCACCTACACTGGGGCTGGTGTGTCAAACCTGGCCTGGGCCTGCTAAACAACAAGGACAACTACAATAAAAAACAGCTGAGCATGCTGGCAGGCGCCTGTAGTCCCAGCTACTTGGGAGGCTGAGGCAAGAGAATCACTTAAGCCCAAGAGTTTGAGGTTGCTGTGAGCTGTGACACCACAGCACTCTACCAAGGGTGGCATAGTGACACTCTGTCTGAAAAAAAAAATGGGAAAAAGAATGAGAGGGAGACATTTTACTTTATGCATTTTACTACACTTTTACTTTATGCACTTTGTTTAAGTATGACCTATTTAGAAAATAATCAAAAATTAAAATTTAGTTAAAAAAACTAAATGAAATAAAATATAATGTTCAAATACGAAAGCACAACATACAACTACAACAATTTTTCAAGTCATTTGGCAAATGTAATTTTACCTGATTTTTTGAAAAACTCAACAAACTATAAAAATTAATATTGAATAATTTATAGTTTATCTATAATGAGGTACACTCTGAAGGATTGAAAAGAATGAGAGTTTATCCAAACATATTTTAAGACATACTGCAAAGATATAATATTAAAAAGTATAGATTAATGTGAGAGGTAGAGCTTAGATCACTCATAAATAAGTCCTTATTATGAAAATTAGATACATACACCTCTTATAAAAGACTGGGCAAAGCAATGAACAAAATATAGAATGCTTGATATACTATGCTGGGTAAATTCAGTTATGACATTGAAAGACTAGAATTGGACCCTGATCATAGACTTCAGTTGGTTTAAGGACATAAATGTGAAAGAGAATTATAAAATACATTGGACAGAAGGGCAAAGAGGAAAGTACTTTGTAAACCACTAGGAAAAGATTTATTAAATAAGAACTAAAAATGGATTACGACATTAGTTGAAAACAAAACAGCATTTCAAAATTAAGCATTCTGTTAAATAAAAATTAACAGATGAAAATATAAGCTATTTTGATCACTAAATGTTAACAGATTACAGAACTGGAAAGTTATTTTCAAAGACGAAAATCAACAAGTGATTGATTATAATGCACACTTTTAATACAGTTGATACTATATCTATGGTAGTAAAAAGTGTTATTTTAGGATGTGAAAAATTAATTTTTAATATGCAGAGCACAGATAGGTCATAAAGTTATAAAATATGCCTATGACATTAAAATTTTATGAATGGAGGCGCTTAGGAGAAAATGTCTGTGAAAGCTTCTTAGAAAGGAAAAAATAAGAAAGAAACACTGGCTTAGAAAATATAATAGAATATTCTTAAGTCAACAAGAGTGGAAAATCAGGCAAAGGACATTTATAGGCAATCCACAGAAAAAGAGGTCTAAATGTTCAAATGTATTTACAATAAAAATGGCTTATTTAAGCATCTTACACTCTCTGAATGGCAAGTTGGGGAGGGCATAATACTCAATGTTAGCAAGGATATGGGCAGAGTGAACTTGGTGTCTATCTTATAGTCATTCTGAAGTACGATCTCCTCTCATTTGTTTAAGTTGAATATGTTTAGATCTAGGACTGGGAATCATAGATCTATACCCTAAAGGAGTTCTCAAAAAGTTGGCACATGCACCATGTCGTTATTTTGTATGGGATAACTGGCTGCAAACTAGATATATAACGCAAGTTTACTCATTTACATAAACGAGATGCCGTGGATATACATGATGGAAATAAGTGTAGCAGGTAGAAGCAAATGAATATGCATACAGCTAATGGGTAAGTTTCAGACACAGGTCCAACTCTGCAACCTTAAAATGCTGAACAATATTCGTGGCTAATAACATTTAGGTAAATGTAAAACATACTCACATTAAACAGTCCTACAGTCTTAATACACACATACACAGTAAATTGAGTTCCATGGAAAAAAAAGAAACAGAAGTGAGGATCTAGGATAAAAGGGAAACAATTAAAGAGTCCGTATGACCCTACAACACTTTATTCTTTTTATTTCCATAGCAACTATCATCTTCTACTATCATACATAATATACTTATTTTGCTCATTATTTAATGTCTCTTTTTGCTAGGATATAAGGTCAATAAAGACAGGGTATTATTTTCCTTTTATTCAAGGTGTCTCAAAATCCATTTTAAATCACCACAATGCATAAGCCATAGTTGGTGATGAAAATTATTTGATAAATATCAGTAAATGAGTGATGATAATTTACCATAATTTGCTGTAGCAGATTACCTCTCCCAAGTTTGCTCAATTGAAACAGCATGCCTCTCCTTGGTGGCAGTTTTCTGAGCTGAACATAAGGTGAAACATGGCTTATTTGCTTCCTGTAATTCAGAAACTGTTGCCAAAATTCAGAGCTGTGCCAAGAAACCTCTGGCTTCCTAAGCTCAGGGAGGGTTTTTGAGGCACTCAGCCAGTAACCTTTGTGTTCATTCTTCTCACTCAACAGATCTACCTGATGCAAACAACAGCCACGCTTTCAATATGGATATAATATTGTAACACATTGTTCTTAAGCTTACAATAGCTTTTAAGGTCACTCTTATTTATGGTCCTAGGTGTGGATGCTATCCAAACTATTTTCCACTAATCTGTTAAAAATCATTTTTTATATCTTTATCTCCGTCTCATCTCTTTATCAAGATGTGAATTAATTGTAATTCCCTTGATTACAATTATGGAAAAGTGACTCCTTAGTAAGATTCCCCCTTCCCTCAGGGTAGGGATTGTGTGTTTTTGGAGGTTATACAAGAATCTAGAAGTCAAATCTATGTTTTCCTGGAATTATTATTTTTGTGTTATAATTGATGCTACCTGTTAGGATCTCTGAGAAAAGATCCTAAAACCAATAATTAAGAAAAAAGATTAATATGCTAAGGAGGACAAATTTGCCCCAACTGATCATAGCTTTCTCTTTTCAATGCTTTTCTGATTTAGATTCAGCTTGGTGATGATTCATGTGCTAAACTTTATTCTAACAAACTGACATATATATGGTTATTAGAAATAAGTAAATTTTCTGGGTAGGTGAACAAGGTGATGTAGTAGACATCTGTCATACGTGGCTGCCTAAAATTAGTACAATGCACTATAGTTCAGTAGATTCTCATCTATGTAAATCAAATGCTTTTTAATGATGTGTCATACTAAAAAAGAATACCCAAGATTATTAGCAAGCCTTACTTGTTGCCAGGGTACAGATAGATAATTTGAGTGCAAGTGAAATGTACCGATTCTAGACTGATTCAGAATGGGTTACACAAAGAAGGAGACTATCCATGTTCGTGGTGCTGGTCACAAAGAGGTGTTCCGTCTGGATAAAGTCACGGTAGCAGCAGGAGCTCCTTTGCTAGAGGGGAACCAAAATGATTCTACAGTATTCCTGCCACAGTCCTTGGAACCTCATTGCATGCTTTGTTTTACAGGAAGAATCTGTAAGCTATAGAACAAATACACTGTAATAAAAGTCATCTCAAAATATGGCAAAACAGAAAAAATACTCCAGCCAATGAAATTATGCAAAGTCAAATGACAAGTATTTTTTAAAGTTCTTTACTGAAATTGATAATAAAATATAGGTAAAGCACTTACTACCAGCTACATAGTAAACCTAATAAATACTTGTCAAACCACTAGTTATTTTTAATAACTAAAAATGTGGTTATTTTATTTATTTATTTATTTATTTATTGCAGTTTTTGGCCAGGGCTGGGTTTGAACCCACCACCTCTGGTATATGGGGCTGACTCCCTACTCCTTTCAGCCACAGGTGCCACCCTGGTTATTTATTTTTGATATCCACTCAGTGGATAGTAAAATGTTTCACATTGGGACCCAAAACATACACTTATACACATATAATTAAAAACAAGCACATGAAATCATACATATCTTTACAAAATTCAAATCTGCTTAAGTACAAAAAAAAAAAAATCATTGCAACACAATTTTACAACTCACTAACATGATGCACAATATAAAAAATGCTGTCCTAGACTGACCATCCAGGATTTAATTAATTAGGGAGCACTAGTGACAACTAGGATTTTTGGGTCATGACTCTAACTTTAGATGATATTTACACAAGCAGCAGCTTACTCATTCATTTATTTACAGCATCATGCTCTTCCCACCCAGGGCTCTCTAGTGGCCTCTCAGAGAGCGAAGGAAGACTGGATTTAGTATGTCCGTCCCTTTGTTTCCAACTGTAATAGAAGGACTGATATCCAAGTTAAATAAGGAACTAAGAAGCATGGAACAACAGTGAGAGGGGATTTTAAAATTGTTTCATTCATACTGTTTTTCTTTTTGTATTTCAAAAATATCCATGATTATTACAGAAATTTTCAAAGTAGAGCTGAATAAAAAGAATAAAATAAAATCACTCACTAAATTGAAACAAGAGATTATTACATGCAGCAATCTGGGTCTGATATTGAAGAAGAAACCATACAGTGATTCAATCCAGGCAAGCCTCACATAAAAATCTCATTGCTGTCAATAAAATTGATGCATGTATAAACTCAAAAATTTCCGAGTATACTCTCTTAATGATTAATGATAGTTAGCCATGACAGGTGGTGCAATAATGAGCTTTTATTGTTTTCTTAATTTGTGCTTATGTTAACCTAACATGTTGGATTGAGTACATGTTACTTTTATAATAAAAAAGGCAAATTTATGTTTAAGAAGAAACCATTCAACTGTGTTAACACATTACTTCTTACAATTCATCACTTAGAAAATCACTAGTTTTCTTTTGTGATTAAAATGCTTAAAGCTATAAGTCTGGGCAACATAGTGAGACCCCATCTTTACAAAAAAAAATCATCCTTCACATATAACTTTTTTTCTGTATACTGATTACAACCTGGAGGAAGATATTTGGTCAACTGAAACTCATTTTTTCATGTTTTTGCTGGAGGAACATTATTTACTGTGATAGGGAATATCAATAAAGTCCCACAGGGAAGCTCAAAGATAACATTAAACTGACTGATTTGCAGGAATAGCAACTTCATTATAATAGTGTCAACACAGTTCTTCTAAGAGATGTCAATAACAAGGCATTTATGCAATTATCTGCCTTTAAAACAGGTGTCCAGAAATAAAAGAATATTTATTTGGTGGTGCTTTATAACTAAATACATCACTGATCCCATTTAAAAGTAAATTGCCTTCATTGATTACATAAACATAATTATTTAATTCTGCTACAAAACAGACATAATCTTCTTTTGTGCATCAATGTGATAAAGCAAAACTGTTTTGAAAATATAATATGCATATTGATCAATTAGTTCTCAAAATTTTATTTTATGAAATTAGATTAATTTCTTCTTCCTGGTTACTTAATATTTGTTTTCTATCTTGGAAGCTAAGATCTGACAGCTGTGTCTATTATAAATTCCAACTTTTCAGTTTTCATTAAATTGATTACTTTCAGAGTTCTCTGGCCATCCAGTACACAGCTCAATCTTAAAGACAAATCATTTTTTAGAATTATATTACATACGATGTCTACAATTTTAGAATTACATTACAAAGACCTATAAAACATAAGTGTCAAAGTTAAAGTGTCAGACCTAAACCTATCACAAATGCATGATTACATTTATGCCTATTTTTAAAATATTTTTTGTTTAGTAAATAGCCTGAATGTTGTCTTTTAAAAATAATCCAAATGATGTGAATTTTTTTCTCATTAAAAAATGACAGAATGATTTTTATTGACAAGTTATTTTTCCACACAGAAATTTTCCAGAAATATCTTAGTGTATCACAAGCCTCAAAAGTATATTAAGATACTTTTAAGATACATAGACTTATTATCTATGTATTTTTCTTATTTATGGCCACAAGTTGCTTAAAGGGAGTGTATCATACATAGAAAGGAAAGAAGAACTAACATGTGAAATCTCTGGAAATAAAGAGAAAACAAAATTAAGATCAATTAGCTTCTACACCGATACCCCACATAAAAGGTACTATCCATGACTCTTCTCCAAACATCCAGAGTCACTTTTCAGTGTCTACCTAAACCTGATACAGAGGCTGACACTGAAAGTTGCCTCATTGGTTTCACTGGTAATAAATGACTTCATACAGCCACCCTGAAGAGTGGCTCTGGGTAGGTCCTGTGGCCTCCAGTAAAATTCAGTTCATTTGCTGATCCTACATTTTCATTCATATTTCTTCAACATATCAACATAGAAAAAATGTACATAATATAAAGAAAATTACAGGAAATAATAATGCTGAACAGAATTATAGGTCATACATGTTTATATGATTGAAGGCACTGTGTTTTAGTGATAGAAAATATTTGAAACTTTATTAGCAGAGATAGAAGTGGCATATATTAAAAATAAACAACATAACACACCCACCGGTACACTTGAAAGAAAATGACTTTTGGAATCAACTGGATCAAAGATTGAGTCAAGTGCTACAGAAGGGATAATTTTGGCCTGGTTGCTTAACCTCACAGAGATCCAGTTTCTCCATTTTAAAAATGAGAAACAGTTGCATAGGGTTGCTGCAATATGTGGGATAATGACTGTGAGAATAAGGTGAGATAATACAACCGCTGGCCACAAAGGTTAGTGCACAGTAAGTTATTACAATGGCATCATTTTATTTCTAGAATGACAAAAAAAAGAAACTAAACAACATTTAGGCATTTTTGTTACCTAAATAATGTGTGTGTGTATGATGTATATATATATATATATATAATATATATATATCTTCACACTAACACTTTCATTGCTATATACATATATGATGAAATATACATATAACAAAATGAATATATATGAAATATATATCTAATGAAATATGTACAGTGATATATATACATATACATATATATATATTTCATTGAAACTCTATAAAGTGGCATGTGAACTACTAAAGTGGGACTCTGTTTTATACGTACATCACCCACAAAGCTCTCAATCATTTTCCCATGTCAATTCTAGCTCCTCATTCAAATCTCATTGTTTTCAGGTTTTTACGTTTCCTCATTTGAAACTCATGACACATTTATTACTTTTCAACTGTGATTATATCTCTTAGAAATAATTATTCAGTACTATGGAAATACCCTGATATTGTTCGGATATCCTACACTGGTATTAAGACCTTA
Source organism: Otolemur garnettii (assembly GCF_000181295.1). Taxonomy (NCBI): domain Eukaryota; kingdom Metazoa; phylum Chordata; class Mammalia; order Primates; family Galagidae; genus Otolemur; species Otolemur garnettii. The sequence continues at coordinate 17,172,198 of NW_003852401.1, read as the reverse complement.
CTAAGATTGGGAGTTACTCCAATAAATGGGGAAAGCTCATGACTAATTTTTATTAAATAAATTGATCCAAAGCCTCTTAGAAACCAAAATAGAAATTTGTTAAACAGTATTATGATGGGAAATTTAGATAAAATAAACCAACTTTCATTATCGAAGAGGCTGATGAAAATAGAATCAAAAGAAAAAAAAAAAACAGTGAATAAGATGTCCACAGAGGAGTTTGAAACAATCTAATATATTCCTGGAATCTAGAAGGTAGCTCATTCCTGGGGGAGACCTGAGAAATTCTGACCCTCATCTATCACTTTTAACCTACTTTGAGTCTTTGTATAACCAGGAAAAGAAGTTTCAGACAAAGATGTAACTTGCCTGGCTAATTGTTGAAGTCGTGTAACATGATAAACATAGAGCCCCTCTGCAAAGTCTGGGAAACTTATTAATTCAAAGCATTTAAGGAAATCACTGTTTAATCACTAGCTGATTACAGTAAGATACCTGAGAAGAAATTTTAGTTGCTTAATATGACAAGGAATATGGATGGACTTTATAGAATTCATCTAGGAAAATCATTAAACAAACTCACAGTATCAAGAAAACAAAAACAAATAATTCTTGGAGAAAGGAGAATTGAGTTTTAGAATTGACACATATTTGATTAAATACCCAGTTATTAAAAACATAAGTTTAATGATATTTAAGAAATCACAAAGTATGTGTGACCATAAACAGGAAAAAAAGCCATCAATGGGAAGAATCTGTGAAGAGGCCTAGGCATTGTACTTACTAGTTAATGATAAATTAGCTATTACAAATATAATAAAAGAGATAAAAGAAATAATATCTAAATAATTAAGGAACAGCATAAGAACAATATTTTTCATAAAAACACTTATCAATAAAGAGAGAGAAATTATAAGAACGAGGGCCAGGTGCATTGGCTCATGCCTATAATCCTAGCACTCTGGGAGGCCAAGGCGAGTGGACTGCCTGAGCTCACAGGTTCTAGACCAGCCTGAGCCAGAGCAAGAAACTGGCTCTAAAAATAGCTAGGTGTTGTGGCAGATGCCTGTTGTCACAGCTACTTGAGAGGCTGAGACAACAACAACAACAACAACAACAAAATCACTTGAGCCTAAGTTTGAAGTTGCTGTGAGCTACAATGGTACAGTACTCTACCAATGGCAACAAAGTGAGACTCTGTCTCAAAAAAAAAATTATAAGAATGAGCCAAGTAGATATTCTAAAATTGAAAGCATGAACTAAAATAAAAAAACACTAGAGGGACTTAATATACAAACTGTCCAAAGAAAGAATCAGCAAACGAAAAACATGTAAATTTTCATTATCTAGTCTGAGGAAAAGAAAGAAAAATTATCTAGAAATGTGAACAGGGCCCTCAGAGACCTGTAGGACAAATAAAGTATGCTAGCATCAATATAATGGGATTCCTTGAAGAAGAGAAGAGGAAAATAAGGGTAGAGAGAATATTTAAAGATATAATAGCCACAATCTACATATCCAAGAAGTTTAATGTATTCTGGTAGGGTAAATTCAAAAATATCCACAACTAGTAATCATACTCAAATTACCAAAACTGAAAGGCAAAGAAGTCATCATAAAAAAAGAAAGATAAGGGACTTATCACATCACAGTTCATCCTCAACACACTAAAAGCTGACTTCTTATCACAAACCATGGAGGTCCCAAAGTGCTGAAAAAAGACTAACAACTAATGATTCTATATCCAGCAATATTATTTCTAAAAAAAATAGGAGAAATTATTAAATGAAAACATATGGTTTAACATACAAAAATCAGTTATGTAACATATATTAATAAAGGAAAATTAAGAGAATTTATCATTAGGAGAGCTGCCCTATGAGAAATACCAAATAGAGAGTCCTTGGGCGAAAATGAAAGGTCAGTAGACAGTGATGTAAATCCACATGGAAAAATAAAGAATTCAGGGAAATAAACAACATAGGGAAATATAAAAGATAATTTTTGTTTGTAACACTTTTTCTATCCTGTTTAAAAGACAACTTCATGAAGCAATAACTACATAAATTTTGAAGAGTTTACAAATTATAAAGATATAATTTATATCACAATATCAGTGAGAAGACAGACATTAAGAAAGGAGCCATAAGGAAGCAAACTTCCGTATACTATTGAAATTAAGTTTGAATATATTGTTTTCACTTGAGAAGTTACTTGTCATCTCAAGTATACCTACTGAGAAAATAAGTCAAAAATTTAAAATAAAAAATAACATACTGAAAATGTTTATTTATCATAAAAGAGGGCAATATTGGAGAAACAGAATCAAAAAAGTATCTTTTGCTTGTTTACAGAACTTAATGCAAAGTACTTCAAATTGAGTTTGAAATAAATATGACCTTGGAACAGTAAATTCTCTCTAGAATAAAAGAAAAATAAAATTTTGTGATTGAGAAATTATAAGGATTATTTTACAGAACCTTGGTTCTCTAATAATCTTTGACAAAATAATTTAACATATATTTATTGAGGAATTAGTATTTATCAAATACATACCATGTTGGTACAGATTTAAACATACGGCCCTTGACATAAAAGGGTTTTAAACATAATGGCAATATATAAATAAATTTAATTTGGGTATATACTACATATATCATGTGCTATGTTTTTCCAGAAGATAAAACTGTCAACTATACCTGAAGAGTGCAAACTATCATCTACTTTAAAGCTAGATTTTGAATGACAAAAAGAATTTCCCATGAAGAAATGAAAGAGAGATTCATTTAAAAAAAATATTTGTTGAGCAACTAATACATTTTTATATTGAAATAATATTTGAAGAACCCCAACTTCCAGAATATAATGTTTTTATATGTGATTTTATATGTGATTGGTCATTACCCACAAGGCAAAAGAATAAGTAGTTAAGTGGAGAACATAATATTATTTCTTAACTTACAAATAATTCCAAAACTAAATCTATTATTTAAGCTGTCATCTAACTCTCTAATAGGTTTTGTAGTTAAAACATGTATTTGTACATGTTTTAAACATTGCTTTTTAAGATATTTATATTTATACAATAGCAACTATTTTCTTTAATCCTATAAATATCAAACTTTATAAAATTAATGCTTCCTAAAACAATATCTTGGCAAGAAAATTACATTCTGGCAATGTAACACTGTGTTTACAATAATATACTCAATAAGTGATGGAACTTAGCAGCTGACGACTAAAAATTGTCAGATTGAGATTTAGATCTGTTTGAAAGTAGGTCAGTGTGATGAGACTTGGCAAGTTTTTCCAAGTTGGCTTTTTTAGGGGTAAAAGGATGCCTTAAATTTATAAACTAACTCAAAAGTAGGACAGCTGTTCATGCTAGGTTGAGAGATTTCTTTTCCCACTTTCCATTTTCAGTGCATTCAAAGGCATTGTATGATTGTTACATGAGTGTAACTGTTATGGTCCTAGGGCAGCATGTGAGACACACGGTTCACACTGCCATTACTGAGGCACTCAGACACCAGCTTCCCAAGGTGAATAAGACACTGAAACTTGGTACCATTTGGTAATTTTTACACTGGACTTTATTCCTGATCATGATATCTGTATAGTTTGGAGGCCAACAGATGATGCCCAGATCCCCTTTAGAAAGCACTTACAGGGTGGTGCCTGCGGCTCAAGGAGTAGGGCACCGGCCCCATATGCCAGAGGTGACAGGTTCAAACCAAGCCCTGGCCAAAAACTGAAAAAAAAAGAAAAAAAGAAAAAAAAAGCACTTACAGATCCTGTCTGTGCTCAGTCCCTGTGGATCGCTGCCTGGTTAAGTCCCAGCTCCCTCTCTCATTAGCAGGAAGTTGGTCCAAGCACTAAAAGTGTGTCAAAATTACTATTTTTTTTGCCTTTTTTAAAATTAAGTCACATACACATAGATCATGAATACATTTATACATATGTGGAGTGCAATGTGTTGATTTTTTTATACAATCTGATGTGCTTACATCAAACCAATCAACATAGCTTTTGCCTCATTTACTTGATTATTGTGTTAAGACATTTATGTTCTACATTTGACAGATTTGACTTGTACCCTTGCAATATGCTCCATAGGTGTGGTTCCATCGTTTATCCTCCCTCTCTCAAACTTTCCCCCTTCCCTCCCACTCCATTTCTCTCATTCATCCTGGGCTATAGTTGTGTTCTATCTTTCATAGGAAAGTGTGAGTAAATATAAGAAGGTTTCATAGAAGTACTGAGTACATTGGACACTTTCCCTCCATTCTTGAGATACTTTACTGAGGATAATTGCTCTAGGTCCCTGCATGTAAACAAAAGAGGTAAAGTCTTCATCTTTTTTTAAGGCTGCACAGTATTCCATGGTATATATACCATAGTTTATTAATCCATTCATGGGTCAATGGGCACAGCTCACTTTGTAATACCCAAGTCATGGAAGAAACTCTTTTCTTTCTTTTTTCAGATATCCCCCAAATTTGTACTAGGAAGTTGAGTGTATCCTTAACTCCTTCTTTTATATTTCTTACTAATGAAAAAATGGATGTGTCTGGGGCAAAAACTCACAAAATTTAAAGATTTATAATCTTTGACCCAGTTATTTTACTTAGAGAGATCCTATCCTCATCCAAGAGTCTGAAATGCATAAAAGTATATCATTATATTGATAATTTGTAAAGGAACATGATTGTTCTAAGATATAAAAGAGTAAATTCATTATTAAATAATAATTAAAGAAGAAAGTATTACAGGGCCAACAAAACCACTTTTACAAAACAATTTAATAATTTAAAAAATTCTCATGATATACAGAAAATGCTGTGCATAAAATTATAAACACCCCCCACATGTATATACAAATAGGAAATGAGCTGGGGAGCAAAGAAACAATAAAGAACTATTGCAGTTAATGATTTCTTGATGGTTTTCATGTTTAGATTTCAAAATTTCCGAGAGTTAAATATTAAAAATATAAATAAGTAAAACTTGGGAAAATAATAATGGAAAATTAATAATTTTAGTCCCTTAATGATTTCCATTGATTGGTTCCCTGATAGCTATAGGATACTCCAATTATAGACCATTGATAATGTGACTATTCCTTATAACTATAGTCTCACACTTAAACTTTTTTTTCATTGATTTAACTTGCTATAGTTGCTTTGAACATTATGCTATATGCTGATCCTTCTTCTTTAAAGGTCCTTTATAGGTCCCTAATTATCTATATTGCCTAATTTTACTCATCCTTCATGATCCAGTCCACATATCAACCCAGTGTTAGAATAAGCTAAACTTGGGTTATGTTTGTGTCTTATAGAATCCAATGTAGCAACATTTCTCCAGCTTTTTACTTTGCATGAATATAATAATAATATAATTAACATGGTCAGTCAAATAATTGAACAAGATGGGTCTCTATGTCAGCATTATTTACTTCCTCTTACAAAGAACCAATAATCAGAGCCAATATTTTTACTCAATTAAGTAGGCATTCTATCTTTCCTAACATTCATCCATTAGTACTCTCTTCTGTCCAAAAACAATAAGCCACTCTTAAAAGAGACTTGCTACACTCTGGACACACTTTACTGACAACTTTCTCCTATTGTATGCACTGCTATAATTACCATTATAAAACATTTGAAACAAGGTTATTCTGGTATTTTTCATTTTGGCTTTCAGAGTCAAAATTTCTTTCCAAGTAATTTTCTAATAAAAATTATGTAATTGCTTGTGAAATCACTGTTAACAACAATAATATTAATATATAACAAATCCCCAAAACACAACCATCTTGACAGTAGCATTATAGTCATTTAACCTCCTCAAGACTATTCTAGGCAGAGGTAATTTTCTCTGTTTTTAAAGATAAAACATTAAAGCCCAGAGAGGTTAACTTAGTCTTTTTTTTTTTTTTTTTGCAGTTTTTGGCCAGGGCTGGGCTTGAACCTACCACCTCTGGCATATGGGGCCAGTGCCCTACTCCTTTGAGCCACAGGTACTGCCCAAGAGGTTAACTTCTTTAAGGACACACAGTCAGAAATAATCTGGTCCAGGATTCCATTGTGGTATATCTGGCTCCAGAATCCATACCTCTGCACCAAATTAAGTAAAAATTTAATGCACTGACATTAAGCACATCAGCTTACTTTATTTTTATTATTAATCATCATGGAAAAAAGATCAGAAGATAAATAAAGATACGTACTTTGAATTTTTTTATTTAATTTAATTAATTTACTTATTTATTTTGAGATAGAATCTCAAGCTCTCACCTTGGGTAGAGTGCTATGGCATCACAGCTCACAGCAACCTCAAACTCTCGGGATTAAGCAATTCTTTTGCCTCAGCCTCCCAAGTAGCTGAGAATACAGGCGCCCCCCCACAACACCCGGCTACTTTTTGGTTGTAGTTGTCATTGTTGTTTGGCAAGCCTGGGCTGGACTTGAATTCGCTATCTCCAATGTATGTGGCTGGGGCCCTAGCCGCTTGAGCTACAGTGCTGAGCTGTACTTTGAGTTTTTTAAATTCATATAAAATGGCATATTCCTTTCAATCTCTATGCAAGATAATTTAATAAACCAAGAAATGCTTAAATTAGAACAAAACCAGCACTTAGGAAGAATAAACAATTTTCTGATTGTTAGCACTAAGAATAGGCTACAGCATACCAAGAGATGTTCTGAAATACTTGTCCTTGGGGACCATTTATATAGGCAAGAAGGCCACCTGGATGGTTTGAATGCTAATTTGCATAGCATTAAAAACTTGAACCATATGATCTTACGAGTTCTTTGTGGCAATATGGTTTCATTTCATTGATGTTCATCTCTTCCACATATAAATTATTTTAATATGACAAGCAAAGACTTTTTTATTAAGCCATCCACATTGCTATGTATAAGGAGGAATGCTTTAGTCAAAATATTTTAAACTGTGGATATTTTCATCATTTTCAATATATTTTTAAAATCTTAGCTTTCTGTCCAGAATAAGCACATGTGAGATCTAAGTTATCTGAGTCAGGTGGTGCATAATTATCAAACCTTAGATGTCAGCCAATGGTTACTTTACTAAAATTCAGTTAATTCTATTAAATTTAATAGCATGTAAAGAAATACATATTTATCTTCTCATAAAAATGGTTTTATAATTTTAGTTCTATTTAACATTGATTTTTCTTAGTAAGTATATAGAAAAAGTAATTAGCTAGCTATCCTGCAAATCTGGGGGAGGTTGTCACTACCAATTTGGCATATAATCTTAACCTCTAGTCAACCAGTATTTCTGTATGACAAATTCAAGAAAGACCAAAAAGCAATGGCTCAAGCCTCTGATGAAAAAATTGTCTGGCTAAAATCAAGTGTGTGAATAAATTAACTACCAATAATATAAATAATAATTAATAATCAAAATAGGTCAATGGAAAATAATAAATGACTAGATTCTATTTGTCTGCTTTTTTCCTAGAATTCTTAATGGACAAACCAAACCTGTTATCTACTAACAAAGCATCAATAAGGGATTTAACGTTATTTAACAGAAAATTGCTTTGAGAAGATCTCTTATCTAATTTCACTGAAATTTAATTAATGACGTTTTCTTGACAATGAGGGCCTTTTGAGCCTTAAGCCTTTTGCTTGGTACTTGAAATATACTGTAGCTTTAATATCTAGTTTCAAAAGCTAATGGATTGGTATTATTATCTTCATTTTAAGTTGAGGAAGCAACATTACCAAAATATGTTGCTCTTGCTCACCCAGCTAGAGATTGGAAAAGAAAGTGTGATGCATGTGTCCCTAAACACCATGACCAGAGGAAAAAGATGCTAAACATGGAATTTGAATATTTTAAAATTACATAATTTCCTCAAAATATTGTAATAACCAAGCCCCCAGCCCCTAACTCCCAGGACTAGTAAGGAATGCAACAAACCCCTTACACTTGAAAAAAAAGAATTTCTCCTAAGCCTTTTAGCCTCAGCCCCCACAAGGAGGAGAAGTTAAGTTCTGGGAAGAAGCTTGAAGATAAGAAGGAAGGAAGGGAGGGGTGAATTCCCAGGTGAATAAGGCTCAAGTTAGTTTCAGACCCAAGTTGTTCTCAGAAACTTACCCAATACTTGTTTGCACCCTTTATTTGATGAATTGTGAGTTAATGCACCTTAAGTTAGCATGTACCCCCACCCTGAATTGTGTAACCCCTTATGATATACCCCATCTTATGATGATGAAGTAATGTGTTTGTGATGTACCTTGTGACTTATGAATCAATACGTGCCCTCACCTTGCGACGCTGCTCTAACTTCTATGATTGGCTTCTGTATTGTGCTAGATTGCTGATTATGCAGAATAGCAATATAGAAGGATTTCTCACCTGCTATTCAGGGCTGCATGCCTCTAAGAAGGTATCAGCCCCCTGCAGGTGTAATAAATTTTATCAGTTATTGCATCAAAGTGGGGTCCACCTTTTTGTTTCTGCGGCTCGATTTCTTTTCAATATATGCAGAAACAAAATGTCTGCCATTACTCTAACATGTAATTCTCCATTTGCCTTTTGGAAATTCAGTAAGGGCTGGTTGAGTTTTTTTTTTTTGTTTTTGTTTTTGTTTTAATTTTTTTTCTTTTCTTGGTGTGGATGAATCCCACAGCTGACTCCATGGGTACACCATCAGCTGTGCATGCACAGGACTCTGAGAGAATTCTAAACTCAGAGGTGGCTGGATTCCTGAACCAGAGGTAACCACTATCACTCAACTTCTTCATCTCCACACAAACAGAAATAAATACAAATTTTGAAAATACAATGGAATAAAAAGTTCAGGTTTTTACGATAATTCTATTTAGATCATCATGGTTATTGGGAGAGCTCTATGAAACTTCTACATTAAAACTAAAGAGAACCCTAATAACATTTTTCAGATTCCAAAAATATTCTATATGTCTTTGCATTCAAATCAAGACAATAGTTATTCTAGATAGCATTTTAAGTATTCTAGATTTATCAGGAAAATTACATCCTAATGTACTTATGCTTAAGAAATCAGTACCAAAGTATTTCACCTGGTTGGGACATGGAATGTGCTACAAATTCTGTAAATTTTACAGAGTTCCTTATTTGAAAAAATAATAAATGAACATAAATCATTGATTTAAGAAAAAGATCCTTCTCCGCAATCTCTACACTGTGGACATATAACTAAAGGAAGCAATTATTTTTGGACAGTAATCACACTGATTAGATTATTTTTCTTAGAAGGGAAAATTAAGGAAACTCTTTACCATATTAGAATCTGTTAACTTTTATTTCATATACAAAAATCTGAAACTCTGATCATTAGCAAACATTTAATTATGAAACACTGGTTAGTTAAACTGAACTTAGTTATCTTCAATCCAATTTTCTTTTCCCTGGTAGTTATGTCACTAACCTGTCTAAAGAGATATCAAGAAACTGGAACTTCCTAGCATTTTAGAATGTGGAATTTAACAAAACAAATAAGCAAAAGAACTTATTCTAACTCATTTTTCACCATTAGTTGTCTAATGCATGGACTTCTTAAATTACTTTCCATTTATTACTTTCTTTCGCAAGTCAAGGCACAGCAATGAATAGACCAACATCAAAACAGAATGTCTTCTCTGCTGATAAAGTCCCAGCACAAGGCTGATTTAAATAATATTTGTACTTTCGTTTCTTCTAAAAGGGATATGTTCTAATTCTGGAAAAAATACACCATTATAATGTGTCAAATCTGGAGACTTGGTCATGTGAAATACTCATTATGATTATCAGTCTGAAAAGCCTTTCGGAATCGTTTATTGATCTTTAAAACATTAATTTAGATTTATAGAAACATTTTCCATACTTCGCAAATCACCTCCTAATATCTAATGTTATTTCATCAGTAATCAGGTCTTCAACCTGGAGGTGAGGATAGACAAACAGTGGGGATAAGCATTCAAATAGTACTTCCCATTATGTTTTGGCAATAGTAGGGGGGTTGGCCTTTTTATGTTCCCAAAGGCCACCTGTTTTTTGCCGGTTAACTTTTTATCACATTAAACTCTTCCTTGTCAATTATGTACATGGATATCAACAGATAACTTGTAGATAACAACTACTTTGTAAAGTGTAGACATATGTAAAGATTTCAATAATCAAATTATTTTCAATATTCATTTGACTATTTCAAAAAATTAAACATTATAAGAGATATGAAAATGAAATTTGGTCTAAGAGTTTGATGAACTGTAAAAACAATACCTAATGGAATGTGAAAGGAATAACGAAATATATGATCACACTAGATGAAACTGTAATCAGAAGATGAAGAGAGAGATAACAAAATCAGGGTAGGGACAGGAAGAAAGAAGACAGGAAGGAAAAATATTGTAAAAAGATAAGGTGGTAAATGCAGATGAAAAAACTCATGGTTTCACTGCTCTCAAAGCACTAGCACAGCTGTAACTTTACACTCTGCATGAGAAGATTTTTCATAATTTTATCAATGTCCATCTTCTCCACCGGATTGTCAGAGGGAAATCTATTTGTCCAGACTACTCTAGGACAATGTCAGATGTTATTCCATTCCATTTCCCACATCTAACAGTGTATTGGCACATGATAATTCCTCAGGGTAATGTTTTTAGACCTATCATCACAGCACTACAATGTTCAGTACTTGGGACAAATACAGAAAAATACAGAAATATGGAAGATACCATATGTTTTCTTGATGGAAATTTTTCCAAGGATCAAACTATTTGCATAGGTATTGGTTTGCATGTACTGGGATGGCTGCTTAAAGGCTGAACTCCAAAGGAAGAAATGACAGACAACATACAACTCCACAAACACACAGAAATTAACAAGCAGTGTGCTGAAATCACTACCCAGAAACAACCCATATGATTTTCAAGACCAAGAATAGATCCATAAGACAAATTAACATTTTATCAATTATTTCTACACTCTGCCAGAAAAGGATATCTATTAGAGACAGAGTTCTTTAATTCTTAGCAATCCTGTGCCATTGTTATTATCAGTATGTTCTCAGAGACATTGACGTTCACTGGCCCAAAACACTTTGTCACAGGAAATAAGTGGCAAAGAACATGATTTGAACATCAGTTCTATGAATTTCAACACCAATTTTACTTCTACCATGTCACATTGTTAGTTTATCTAAAATAAGTTTTTTATGTCACCATTTGATAAAAGAATAAAGAAATAACATAAAATTTTCACCGACTTTTGCAAGGTCACAGCTGACGTCTGGAAAATCTCAGGTCCCTATACTTTACTTAGAGTATTTTACTTTTCTAGTTCTAGTGAAAGACAATATCACAGAAACCAAAAGATAAGATTAAATTTATATTAACAATGCAAAGACAGTTAAATAAATGTTCCATTTATAAATATAATAGCAAACTCTGATTCCTTTCATTTAGGTATTTTGCTTTTGAGATAGAGCCTCAAGCTGTTGCCTGGGTAGAGTGCTTTGGCATTACAGCTCACAGCAACCCCCAACTCCTGGCTTAAGTGATTCTCTTGCTTCAGCCTCCCAAGTAGCTGGGACTACAGGCATCTGCCACAATGCCTGGCTATTTTTTGGTTATAGTTGTCATTGTTTTTTGGTAGGCCCAAGCTGGATTTCAACCCACCAGCTCTGGTGTATGTAGCTAGTGCCTTAGCCACTTGAGCTACAGGTGCCAAGCCTCAGTTAGGTATTTTTAAAATCCTCAGGGCCATACATGTTTTGTTCCTCTATAACAAATATCACTCAAGGACAGGCAAAGCTGGTATAAATGAAAGAAGATCCTTCACCCCTTTCAGATAAAATTCAATAGCTGAAACAAATTTCACCACACATAAGTATTTGACCATTATTAATACAAGTGTAATACATTCTATAAAGTCTGCACTAAATGTGGGTGAAATGCTTCATTGTATTCTTAATAAAAACAGACAGTGGTAAGTCTGTGGATAACTTCAGAATTGTTTTGCAAAGTGCTATTCCAATGAATGCTATGGGTATACTTTTATATTTTAAATTTCTGCTAGCCATTTTATATTTTGGTTTATATTTTAATGTTCTAGAATTTAACATTCTTGGACAATCTGCATAGTCATTTCATGATTATTTTTGTTTGGTTTTGCCCTTTGGGTACAGTTCTTAAACGTTAGATTTTGTACCTTTTTTAAGTAGCATTGAAAGAAGGGATGTGTAATTCTAACCACATGTTATTTATTTTATTCTCTAGATTAGAATTATCTCCAAGGTTTTCAGAGCTTCTAAATGAATAAATCTTCACATGTCAGAAGTGAAATTTAAGTTGCCAACCAGAAAAACAGTATAGTAACAGTCCTTTCATTGAAGCTATATAATAATTCAGTCACGAATACAATATAAGGGAATCCACTGATATCAATCAAAAAGCACACAATTACTTCATGCATACCATCCAGTGAGATGCTCTGTGACATGTGTAGAGATATAAGCCAATAATTTATTTAAAAAATAATACTTTACTCATCTACGCAAGCTCATTGTTAAACACTTTCTGGCTCACATTTTATGGTTCTGTAATATTATGGTATGGAAGTGACAATCTTTTTTTGAGGGAACTATGTCTCCTTAAACTTTTCCATAGTTACCAATTACTACTTTGGTAATTACAAAATACTAATTTTTATTTAAATGCTAAGTTTTTCTGTTTTATTTTGAAAAGTCCTTCTCACATGGGGATCACAGCTCAATACCTGAAGACTTTCCTTTGCTGTTTATATAGTGCCCTATGTGCACAGAAACTATTAACCTGTCTCTCCTCTGCTATTAATATTATTAGATGGAGTATTTCTATAGATATTTGTTAGTCTAGCTGGTTTATTCGATTATCCAGATCTTTGATATCTATGTTGGTTTTCTTCCTATTTGTTTTGTTAGTGACTGAAAGTATGATATGAACATCTTTGACTATCATTGTTGAATGATTTATTTTTCCCTTCAATTTTGTCATGTTTTGTCAGGTTTGTGTATATTTGGGGCTCTGTTGTTAGGTGAATATATTTGTGATTATTGTATTTTAGTAATGTATTGAACCTTTTATCAATATGAAATGTCCTATTAATGTAGTTAGGGAAAGAATGTTCTAACTTCACAAATTAGGAAACTAAAAGTAAGGCTATGTAACTCGCCGAAGCTGCAATTTCTATTTAGATTCTTAAGTTGCAAAGCCCATGTTCTTTCCACTTCTCCATTGTCATCCAAGAAGCAATGCCACATTCACTGTTCACATCTCATTATGCAGATTTTTAACTGCATGTACAAAATCTAAAGGCCAGGAAGTATTTGCTATGGGTTTTGACTTTGAGAATTATTGATGTATTTAGTCCCCCTTGTTTCATAATGAATTGGGAGCATGATATGAAAATTTTATTCACTCTAGAAATAATGCATTGCATTATAAAATAATATTTTATTCACATAATTCACACTATGTCATCATATTTCGCTTCAAAAATATGCATAGCCCCAACGAGTCATAAATTACAAGAGGACTGCCTTTGCCGCTGAGAAATGAGACATGAAATAAAAATAGAACAAAAAGAGAAGGAAAAAATCATTTGGAATAAACACATATTTTTAACTCTCAATATATAGATATAGACTTATTTTGGCATCGATTTCTATTGCAAAAAAGACACTAGATGTGACTAAGTGCATAATTATTTCTATGTTTGTGCTTCCCTCCTCCTATCAAATTTAAGAAACTTGCTTCATGGGACATTTAAAAGCTGCTTCAGTTAGTACTGCACCTCGTCAGATCAGTTGGAATTGAGTAATTAAAATGTCTTTGAGATACGGGGCCTGTAAATGGTAATGGTCATATAACATTCTCTGTCTAGAGTAGTTCTATTATGGACAACACAGTTGAAGTAATTTCTATAGACAAGTGTCTTACTCATGTGTGGAATTTTCACCACCTAAGTGGGTAGCTTTTCTATAATTTACTTTTATTGCTTTCAGTTTCAATTGGATTTTATAGGCTTAATGGCTTGGGAAATGATTACGGGTAACAATAACTCAGAATTGACCTTTTCAGAGTTACCTGCTTCTTCATTGGTTTAACTAGCAATGCTTCTAATTGAATTCATCAGCAACAAAAATATGTGTACTAACAGCTGCTGAATTACATTTAATAATTATTGTTATTATATTAGGTATATATTTAAGTGCTTCAGAAAATTGTGGCAGTAGAACAAAGTCATCCATAGTAACACAAAGTCAATGTGTCTATATGAAAATACTTCACACTAATTCATTATGCTTCTTTTGAAGGAAAACCTTTGGGAACAATTAAAAATGAAATTGCAGTCAACTGACAGTTGGGCTCTTGGGTTGCCTAGGACATAGCAGAAATATAAAGGCAGTTAGATTTATTTTATGGATACCCATAAAGTAAAAGTCAATCCCAGCCTCAACTTTAAAATGGGATCACTAGGAAATTTAAATTCCATACATGTATATACTTAATATAGAGGCAGGTCCCTCACATATATTATTGGAAGGAGAAGAGAAAAAAAGGAAAAGGTAAAAGAGAAGGAAGAAGAAGAGGAGGATGGGAGGCCATTGTAAAGAACCTTATAAAACTTATTTTTCCTCTGGTAGGATTTAATACAGGTTATATAGTATAAAATACTGAATATTTTCCTCTGGTAGGATTTAACACAGGTTATATAGTATAAAATGCTGAAAGGTTTTTTTGAAGGATTTTGTTTCAAAGTTACTCTTAGGTAAAAGTTAGAAATCCTGCCATACTCCTCTTAAGACTTTGTACTAAGAGTGCCTGATATACTTCTCTCTCTAATTACCAGTTGACTAACACTGCTCCATTTGACATGGCTATGTACTTGAATCTACTTCTCTGGAATGAAGCACCAGGTGACAAACACCCTCTACCCCACCTTTTGGCTCTTTTCCCTTAGAATCTTGATTTATCCTGGCTTTCGATCTGAATTAAAGTGTGTATAGTTAATAAAGACTTAATGTGTTCTCCAAAATGTATGCAATTTTGGGTGGTTTGTAGATATAGACTTTATATTATTATAATTTTAGTAATAGAAACATTTTTAAATGTATTAATATATTTTCTTTTAAACCACATGTGTATAATAATCCACTTATACTAGTAAGTTATGACTATTTGAATAAAATAGCAATCCATGTATATAAATAGATGAGATAAAGGACAGATGGATAAGTAGATAAACATAGATATAAAGGAACCCCTTCCTTTGTTGTAGAATGCAAGTAATATATATAGAGAAAATAATGGATTATGGAAATAATCCAGGAAGCTAAAACTTCAGGTGAAACTTTGAGAAAGAATAGAACGTTTACAGTCTCAAAGAATCTCTCAGAGATGATGGAGAACAAGATGGCCAAATAGACACCTTCAGCAATTGTCCCCCCTCAAAGTCACTAAATTCAACAACTATCGACATAAACAATCACCTTCAGAAGAGCCAAATATCAGATGAGCAATAATAGTATGTGATTTTAACATTATATCAAGGAAAGAGACACTAAAAGACAATCTTATATTGCTTATGCTAACCCTCCCCCATCTTCTGGCAGTGCTGCCCAGGGTACCAACTCAAAAGAGAACCTATGTGCATGGGGGAGAAAGAGTGGAGTGATTGTGAGACTCTGTATTGGAACTCAAGGCTACCCTGCCACAGGGAATAAAGCAAAGGACAAAATCCTATTAGTGGGCACTAGCTCTAATGCCCATTCCAGAGAAAAGAGCTCCAAAATTGCCTTGAGGGTGGACTAGGCACTGGCAGCAGTGCAGCGCATAGCTTCCCAAGAGGAATACGTTAAGGTGCCTGTGGTAACATTTAGCAATGAGGTATGTAGGACTTTCTCTAGAATGAGTTTGTGAACTTAATTATCTGACTTCATATGTTGTCTGCAAGAGACACATTTCACATATAAAAACAGGCATACACAAAAATAAGGGGATAGAAAAAGATAAACCAAACCAAAGCAAGAGTATCTATCTATGCTTCTATCAGATAAATAGATTTCAAGACAAAAACTGTAAAAAGAGACAAAAATTATTATATAATGATAAAGAGATAAATTCAGCAAAATTATTTAGCAATTCTAACTATATATTCACCCAACACAGAAGGATCCAGATATATAAAGCAAATAATATCAGAGGTAAAAAAATAGATGCACCTCAACACAATAATCAATGGAGACACCAATAACACAATAATCACTGGAGACATCAATTCTCCATGTTCAGCATCAGACAGATCATCTAGACAGAAAATCAACAGTGACATATTGGACTTAACCTGCCCTGTAGAGCAAATGGATCTTATAGATAGATACTGAATGTTTTATCCAATGGCAAAAGAATCTACGGTCTTCTCTGTAGCTTATGAATCATTCTTGAGAATAGACTAAAGTTTAGATGACAAAACAAGCTTTAGGACATTAAAAAAAATAAAATCATACTTTGTATTTTCTCTTACCATAATAGAATAAAACTTGAAACCATAATAAGACGAACATCAGAAAACATACAAACACATGAAAATTAAACCATACACTCCTGAATGACCAATGTGTCAAGAAAAGATTAGGAAGAAAGTTTTAAAAATTCTCAATAAAAAGGGGAAAATAAAACATAACATACCAAACTGATGGAATATACCAAAATCAGTAATAAGAGGAAAGTTTATAGCAGTAATTGCCTACATCAACAGAGTAGAAAATCTTCAAATAAAAAACATAATGATGCATCTTAAATAAGTACAAATTAAGAGCCAACCAAACTCAAAACTAGTACAAGAAAAGACACAGGAAAGATCAGAACAGAAACAAATGAACTTGAAACTAAAAAGAAATTCAAAAGATCAAGAAAACATAAAGTTATGTGTTTGAAAAGAGAAACAACTTGACGAACTGTTAGCTAGACTGACAAAAAGAAAAAAATACAAGACTCAAATTATAAAAAAAAAATCATAGTTGAAAAAGGGGATATTACAACAGATATTACTGAAATGCAAAGGACCATTAGAAAGTACTATGAGCAACCACATGCTCATAAACTGGAAAACTTGGAATAAATGGATAAATTCTTTAACACATACAACCTATGTAGATTGAACCAGAAATTAAAAAAAAAAAAAAAAAAAACACCTGAATAAGCCAATAACAAGTAATGAGTTAGAAACAGTTATAAAAATTCTCCCATCAGAGAAAATCTCAGGACCAGAAGGCTTTATTGCTGAATTCTACCAAACATTCAAAGAAGAACTAACACCTATTTGAACTATTCCAGAAAGTTGAGGAGGAAGGAATAAAGTATGAACTCTGTAAGTTGACAACTAAATGGACTGGGAAATACCGGTCAACACACAGAGGTAGTCAAAATAAGAAACTAGGCCTACCATACTGATATGTAAATGTGGCACCTGCCCAGTCTATGAAAATTAGGTCATCTGTAGAGAAGTGGTCAACTATGAAGGTTCTACTGTACTTCTGAACTCATTCTATGAGGTCTGTATCACCCTGATGACAAAACCATACAAAGACAAAATACAAAAAGAAAACTGTAGTGCACTATCTCTGATGAATATATATCAAAAAGTCCTCAACAAAATAATAGCAAACCAAATTCAACAACACATTAAAAAGATCCTTCATTATGATCAAGTGGAATGGTTCAACATATGTGTATCTATTGTCAGGATACATCATATCACCAAAAGAAAGGAAAAAAACCACATGATTCCTTCACTTGACACTGAAAAAGCATTTGATAAAATTTGGCATTCCTTTATGATAAAACCTCTCAAAATGCTGGATATCAAAGGAACATACCTCAACCTGCTAAAAACATAAATGACAGACCCATAGTTAGTATCAACTAGGTACCAACTGAAAGCCTTTCCTCTAAGATCTGAAACAAGGTTAAGTAATGCCCACTTTCACCACTGCTATTCAAAATAGTACTGGAAGCTCTAGCTAGAGCAATCAAACAAAAGAAAGAAATAAAGGGCATTCAAATTGGAAAGAAATAGAACAGTATGGATATTCCTCTAAAAAATAAAAATAGAACTATCATATGATCCAGCAATTCCACTTCTAGGTATATATCCAAAAGAAAAAAAAATCAGTATATTGAAAATTCATCAGCTCCTTCATTTATTGCCTCACTGTTCATAATAGTTAAGATTTGGAATCAAGCCTCCCTGATTTGGTGTCAATTTGGAATCAAGCCACCTTGATTTGGTGTCAATCAACAGATGAATAAATAAATTGTAGTATATATACACAATGGAACACATACATAGCCATAGAAAAGAATGAATTCCTGCCATTTGCAGCACCATGAATGGAAATAGAGACCATGATAAATGAAATAAGCCAAGCACCAAAAGGCAATTGTCACATGTTCTCACTAATATGTGGAAGCTAAATATTAAAACAATTGATTTTATGGAGACAGTAGAATGATGGTTGTAGAGGCTGGGAAAGGAAGCGGGGAGGAGGGGATCAACTGGAGATGGTTAATGGGTATAAAAATATATCTAGACAGTTAGGTTGAATGAATACTATTTAATAGCTCAACAAGGTGATTATAGCCAGCATAGGTTAGCGCATTCCTTCAAATAATTAAAAGTGTGGAATTGAAATGTTTCTAACACCAAAAGTGATAAATGCTTAAGGTCATGGAGACCCCAATTACTCTGATTGGGTTAATGCACATTATATCCCTGCATTAAAACATCACACATACCCTATAAATACATATATACAACTATCAGGTACTTATTATTTATTAATTATGCAAGGTGAAGAAACCAATAGATGAATAGTTTCCAGGTTGGTTTGTTTGATTCTAGTTCAAATAATGCTACTAGAAATACTACTGGGAATGACTTCTATTGAACATTTATAAGAATTTCTTTTAGATGAGAGTGGAAATTTTGGATCATGAGTTATATACATTTAGTTTCATAAGAAAAAAAGAAAATTGTTTTCCAAACTGATTGTTCCGATCTATGTTCTGACCAAAAATTTGTATAAAAATTCATGTCGAGATGCCAGACTACTTTAATTTTGTTAGTAGGTACCAAATGTTTCTTATAATGTATTAATTTGTATTTATCTTATTCATAGCATATTTTAGCATAAGCACAAGCTGTTAATTTGTGAAATTCCTGTTCATTTCTTTCTCCATTATTTTGTTGTCTTTTGTGTATCAATTTTTAGAAGTCCTTTATTATAGAGTGTATTGTTTGCAATTTGTATGTGGTGGACATACATAAGTTTTTGGCTTTACACGTTTTCTTTAGGAATGAGGGAGAAAATAGAAGTTTCTATTTTTATTTCTGTAAAGTTTATCAATTTTTTTCTTTATGGATTATAGTTTATTTTTTAAAAAATCTTATCTTAGGAACCTACATATCTTAATGATATAGAGATTATTTTTTCTTTTCCTCTCTAAGGGTTGAAGCCTTGATTTCAGGTTTAAGTCCTTAATTCATTTAGACCAGATGGAATAAGTTTAGGGAGCCAATTTTAATTTTTCCAATTATCTTAACACATTTATTGAATAATCCATCTTTTCTCTACCAACGTGGATCTGTTCTTTCCCTTAGCCTACTTGTGTATTCTAGAACCAAGGACACATTTTCTTAATTATTACACTTCAACATTTTGATATTTGGAAGAATAATTCCTTCAAGAATATCTTGATTGTTTATAAATCAAGATACATATACATATCCTTAGTATTTAGCTTGATGAAATGTCTCCATTTGAATACTTTTATGTGCAATTTTAACCAACATTCAAATGAAGACTGAGAATATTTGAGTACCCTCATGTTACAACACTCCAGTGAAGTCCCAGAACACCACGGCGCCCCAGACACCTTTTCTCTGTACACTCTAGCCACTACCATCCACCTGAGTAGAGCTATCATTTTGAATTTTAATATCATGGGCTTTTTATTATTACTGTTATCTTTTTCTGGCTCTTTCCTTTGAACAGTAATTTTGTTACCAGATGATCAAGTCGTCAGTTCTCCTCCCTTAACCCAAATACACAACAAAAAACAATTAGAAGAGTAGAAGGAAGAGGAGAACAAAGAGTAAGGGGAGGAGGAAGAGAAAGGGAAGAAGACCAAAGAGAAGGAAGATAATTCCTGGTAGTTTAGATATTTAGACTGAGATGTCTTTTTCCTTCACTTTCATAAATTCAAATAAATCTGAAGCCACAAATTATCAGATATAGGCAGATTTTCTCAGTTTATCTTTCTTAACTTTTGAGATGTATGCCTCTTTATAAACTCCATGTTTACAATGTGACAAAAATAGCACAGAATTTTTTTATATTTTTAAGCTGTTGAGAATGCTTAAATATACCAGAACGCTGCTAAAATTACTTATTTGCGCATTGCGCTTCTTATGTAGGCATAATTGACATGTACAATCCTTTGGAGGCATTTTTCTACAAAAATATTTAGCTTTATAGCGAAATTCGAAGTATTATATCAGAACCCTATAGGAAATGCTGCTCTAATGCATTAACCTGTAAGGATGGCTTTATTCCAAGTCTCAGTAGGGTTTTCTATGGCATAGATTTTAAATGAAAAAGTGAAAATAACTAAATTACAAACTAGAAGCCTAAAAAACAGAAAGTGTCGATTTCTGATACAGCCTATTTTGTGATTTAAATTTCTAATTTGCAGAATGAAAAAAAATGTTGTAATTTCTTAGTGTCACTGTGAACTAATACAAAAGGTTAATGTGTATAATGAGTTTATTACAGTGCTTGACACAATTTTATTCTTATTATATTGAAATCAGCTACAGGTGTAAAGAAAAGACTGAGGTTACTAATCATCTTACTTTTGTCATTTGAAAAAATGAAAGATTTATACTAATGAGAATAAATATCTCCTACTTGGAAAGAAAAGTAATCAAAGAATTACTACATAATAATAATTCTATATAATCAGAGAATATTTAAAAACAATTCTACTATATTATTGGTGATTTTTTTCCTGCTTAAATTAAACCAACAATTTTGGCCCAACACAGTACTATCTCCTAGTTAGAAGAATGTGCAATATATCTTTGCCTTTCACATTTATTATGCCACTAGAATATTCTGAGAAGTAGATGCTCATCATTCAATACCAATGTAACTGAAAAATCTTATATCAGACTTCCCCACCTCTCTAACATTATCCCACACATGTACCCGTGTATTCTTTTCTAATAGATCCATCTCTCATTACAGAATACAGAAATATGAGGTACTTGATCACACAATGGGCTTTCCGAATGTGGCCACTGGCACTTGAGTCTACCTGGACATTTCTGAAGAAAATACTCAGGCATGGGAAAATGGGACATTCATGGAGGAGTGCCTTTGTGGCAGTCATCTTGCCATTATCTTGTGACATGGGGAAAGGGACCTGAAAATGAAAACCTGAGGAAGGCAGAGGTATAAGAAGGAATTTTCCTGGATCCTCCATGCCATGTGCCACAAGGTGAGCCAAACCAGAAAACCGAACCCCCTTACTTGCTGTGTTTGATGATAAGCATCTGTTACACAAGGCAATTTGGGTCCCATTACGCCGCTCTCATGCACAGCATTTCTGACACACTGCTACTTTATTTGCTTCTACAATAAGCAATGAATAAATATTTGTTGAATGAAAGCAATTGACCACCCCTTGTCCTCTCTTATGTTACCTGACAAGAACTCTGCTGCCGACTTTAGGAAATAACTGGAAAGAAAATAAGGCCAAAAGGCACTGACCTGCACAGATTGAAAACCCAGTCTACACAAGGTGCATAGAGTGGGTATTTCATTTAATCTAAAATCATTAAACTAAGTTATGGCAGCTGATATAGATTGGGTAGCAGTTAAGATTTATACTGACTAAGTTTTATTTTAGTCACTAGAATGAATAAAATGCTATAAATGAAAGCTAAAATGTTGAATTCCCACTTTAAAAATAATCTTTTTCATTAATTATTTTTCTGTTCTCAGTAACTTAGTATTATAGAGCAGAGAGTCCTTTGAATTATATGGTTGTTCCTTTTGTGGAATTATTAGGTTGTTTCTTTAAGGTGTTTTATGCCTTAATATTTTTATGCCTCCAAAAAATCTTATACTGGCTTTGTATGTGGAATTGCATTCTATCTCAGAATATATTATACTAGGATTATATACTATTTGTTCAAATTTTAAAAGTCAAAATAAGATGAAAATATTGTTATGATATCTATTTGTTTTGTAATTATTACATTAGAGATTTACTAATCTAATAAACTTTTGTAAACCTCTAAATATATGTGTATACACATATATATGTCTCATATGTGAGACACATATGTCTCACTGTTATGACTAATCAAATTAGGATTAAATATATAGCCAATTGTTTTGAATACATAGAGAAAAATTTCCCAACAAGGCTTCCCAGCAAAGGAGACTGCAGGGCTTCTCTAGGGAAAGGGGCTGGGCCTCCCCAGCCATAACTGAGACACAGGTGCTGGCACAGTGTGCTATACACTGAGAAAGCAAGGACTCCTGTCCTAAGAGAAAACAAATACCAATTCTGTACATAATTTCTTCCATGCACTTGAGAAAAAAAGTTCTACACCCTTTCTCTAAGTAGTTAACCTCTGTATTTTTACCTTCAGATATTTCATAAATGTTTATTGCTATTCTTTCTTGGATTCTCTCTGCATCGTGTTTTCTCAAACCGAATACTTGTTTTTTTTGATAAAGGGTGAGAGTTACTAAAGAAATATGCAAAATCTAAATTGTTATGTTTATAATTTAAGTCCTAGGATTGCTTACTTATAAGCCACTGAAACTTGATTACGACATCTCACTGCAAGTTAGAGCTTAGTAAAAATGCTTCAGAAGCATCTATTCCTAGACAAACCACACTTGGGGAAAAAGAAACTGCTTAATAAAGGTAAGACATTCTTTACATCCATGGAAGACATTCCAACTTTTGTTCTGAAAGATACTGCTACGGTCTTATGCTTGAACACAACTTCGATGTAGGGCTATGATTAGAACGGTTAGGAATTTCTTCACATACATATTTTTTCCCCACAATTAGAGCTTTAACTAATATGCTCTAATTATTTTTGTTTTAACTAAATATTACTTTATTTTTTAGAGTCATGTTTTCTATATTTCTATATCGATAACAGTTGACATATTTTTGATCATTCTAAGACATATTTTCAAATGTTTCTGAAAGTAATATTGGCTTTGTCAGTGTGATAATATATATTTAACACAACATAACAAATGTTTTAGTAATGTGTAATTTAATGATATATGCATTTATCATTTTTGTTGTTTAAAGTATTAGTATTTTTACTTGAGTAATGCTTATAATTTATTCGATAGTAAGTTTTCACAAAATAATGTGAATAGAGGTTGTAAATTCCAATTGCTTTTGAACCAAGAATGTGAGTGAACAGCCCTTACAATAGAAATGTTTTAGGATTACAAACACAACATTTTCACAGTAATTGCATAATTAACTCTTATAACATGTTACATTAAAAAGAAATGAAAAATGCCATATCATATTCAGATATTCCAATTTACTAGTTCCAAGTATTTCATCTCTGACTCACACATTTCTACTTTTGCCCAAATCATTCAAGAAATTTTTGAACTTTTATCATTATTAAACAATTTTACTTGAGAAGGGTAGATATGAAAATAAGCATATTTGAGCATAATCACAATGCAAACTATTTGACAGCCACATTGGAAGGAGTTTTTTTTGATCTTGACAACTTTAATCGCGGGAGAATTCACATTTTTTCCAAACTTTCTTGACACACATAAGAGATATTTACAATGGGTATTTGGCTGAGTACATTCCAAAGCAGATACAAATTTAGATACATTCCCAACAGCTTTTGAGATTTGGGTAACTTTTAAATCCTTCACTCACTTTGAGAACATGAGGAAATGATTTTTGAAGATTTCCTTGGAGAGAATCATGCCTCTCCCACTGACCTAGAAGGAATTTGGAATAGAACCTACTCATCCCAAGTCATAAGATAAACAGGAGACCATGTGGAGGAGTAAATGAGTGCCTTAAATTTTGAAGAGGTTGTCAACTTGACCACTAGAGAAATATAAATAGCAAGAAAGTATCTGAAGAAAAGGGAGATGGGGCAGGGCAGAATAGAGCTGAAGAAAGAGAAACCAGAGGTAAGTGTTGGTGTTTCCGTGCTAAGGAAGGGGTAAGCAATGAATCTCAGAAGTTTGCCACTTGCATAAACAATACCACTGTCATATATCTCTAGAGATTGGTGGGGCTTTGATAAAACCACAAATGTATTGAGGAGAAAGTTCCCGCTGGGACAGCACCATTTAACTAACAACTTTACTGCTCCCAGACTTTTGCTATCGCTCTATGCCCCAAAGCTAAACTTTCTGAAACTACCTCTGGCACGCAGGAGGAGGAGGAATAGTACAAAGTTTGAATAGAGAGGGGAAATAAGCTGATCATTTCATTCTTCCTGGAAAACGGGCTTTCACAGGGCCCAAACTGGGCAGAGAAGAGAGGTTTCAACATTAAATAACCAAGGGTTATCTTTAAAACATAGTGCATGAGTTTTAAAGATCTGAAATGACTGCATCTAAAATTACCAGAAAAGTCTAGGTACCTGCCTAAGGTTCTCATAGGTCAGGGAAATAATCTTACCAAAAGAGTGAATAAAAAAGAAAACGGTAGACAAAAATACATTTTATTTTGCTTACTTTCTCCCACAATCTGTGCTTATTCATGTAAACAGTTGCAATAATAAGCCTGTCCTCATAAGGGGACACTGTTTCTCAATAGAGCAGCACCGTTATTAATTGCAAACACACAAAGACTCAACCTCCCCACACATTTAGTGTAGCTACTATACAGCACAGTATTATGTATCATGACTTTGACCCCCATTGTGGTGGGGCCTGGATTCCGGGTACATTACACATTTACGAGAACTATTTCCTCAGAAAAAGGAAATTGTGGTCTCATAAGCAAGAAAGACACTTGGTTTCACGATTTAAAATTTTAAAAAAGACGTGAGAAGGATATGAAATTGCAATACACCACAAAACCTACAGGACTTCTCGGGTGACAGAGAAATAGCTCCAATCGATTTTAACATCCCATTAAAGTCAGCCAGCAAACCAGGGAATGTATTGTCTGCAGTAATGAAGCATTTCTCTGGAGACTCGGCCTTGGTAGAATAAATAAAAAGGAGTAATTCCTTCTATTAATTCAGTTCACTTTGGCCATTGATAGGAATATAGAGTCAGATTCCTGAAAATCTTACGCTTGGGGGAAAATGTCTACTATAAATAAATAAAAATTGAAATAAAGTATGAATCATCAATTTCATTTTATTTATTTATTTATTTATTTCGAGACAATCTCACTCTGATGCCCTCAGTACAGTGCAGTGGCATCACAGCTCACAGCAATTTCAAACTCTTAGGCTTAAGAGATTCTCTTGCATCAGCCTCCCAAGTAGCTGGGACGATAGATGCCTCATCAATTTTATTATAGTGTATATCTTAAGCTAATCCAAATTGCTTCTTCCACTACTTAAAACATACATTGAGGAATAGATGGGGAATTTCATTATGATTTGCAAAAGTTATTTGAGATAAAAACATAAACATTAAAGCTGGGGGAAACAGATTTGGATACAATGACCTTCTCCAAGCTGTCATGAAAACAGTGATTCCCTAGTTCTCAAATCGGGCCCCATGCTATACGGAGAGATACACATATGTATTCTTTAAACATGCTAAGCTTGCTTATGAAATTATCAAAACATTTTTTTAAAACTCAGACAAATATAAGCATGTCATATCTATTGAATGTTAAAGGAGAAAAGAAGAACATCCGTGTTTACTCACTATATGTAAAGCATTTGGCACAAGACTTTATTTTCACTGATATTATTTATTGAAAAAAATAGTGAACTTTTTGGAAAAATTGAACTTTTCACAGTTATGAAAATATAAGCATCAATATATTCATAAATAAAAAGAATGGAAGTTTGTGGGAAAATATTTTGAGTTCAGTTGTAATGTAATGGACGGTGAGAGGCTAATGTGGTATAAGATAGGTTGATTTGTTTCTCAGAAATGAGATCTTAACAGAGCATCTTAATTTGACTGTTGCTTGATATAAATCATCGTTGAAGCTGCGAAACCAGATGAGTGCCACCATGAAAGGTACAGTCTGAAAAGGGAACAGTCCCAGGATGCGACTGGGCTAATGTTCTTCCCAGGGAGGGACATCTGAAGGGGAAAGCCCAGGGAATAAGAAACATTCAGTACACTTAGACCCTCTGATGGGTGGGGGAAAGAACAGAGTTCCCATGGGGTATCTAACTCCAAGGGAAATTCTGAGAAAAATCTAAGTTCTGAGCCATGGGGCTCTGTGTGTTGAACATTGAACATGTATTATTTTGGGAAGACACAAATGAATCAACTGGTTATTCCCACATCCCACTTCATCCTCACATTTGGAACCTGTGGTTTGTGACCTTTTCCACCAGCAATGTTGAACCTTGAAAGCAAAGCTGCTTAAATGGTCATTATGTCTGGAAAGGTAGTAAACCCATGTTTGGGTATGTGTTTGGTAGAGAGCAGATACTATGAAGTGGGCAATTATTCAGAAAATGGAACAAGAAAAATGCGATGCAAAATCAAACAGAAAAATTGATAAAACTGCCAGTCTTTCTCTTTCTCTAGACAGAGGAATGTCATGGAAAATTTCTACGGCCCATGTATAGAGAACTTATGAGAGGTAATACATTTTTTTTAAGACAACTAGATAATTTTTACTATACCTTAGCAAATCAGAAATTAATCCCTGAAATGTGATTGAATTTAAGTGAATACCCTATCAGCCAGTAGAGAAAGCCATAATCAGTGAGAGTCATAAAGGATTCACCGAGTTGTACCAGGAACCTCATTTCATCTTTTTGATAAAGTTTACAAGGTTGGTAGCTTAAAGTAGATACAATGTATCTATGTTTTAGGACACGATGAGATGGTGAATTGATTCCAGTATGACAGAAGATTTAAATAGATATCTAACTAGTTCACCAGTGTTAGGCTTTTTTGTTTGTTGTTTGTTTTTTGAAGACAGCATCTAACTATGTCACCCTCAGTAGAGTGTTGTCACATCACAGCTCACAGCAACCTCAAACTCTTGGGCTTAAGCAATTCTCTTGCCTCAGCCTCCTGAGTAGCTGGGACTACAGGTGCCCACCACGATGTCTGAATATTTTATGGTTGCAGTTGTCATTGTTGCTTAGCAGGCCCAGCCTAGGCTGGAACCTGCCAGCCTCGATGAGTTGAGCTATGGGAGGTTAGCCAGCAGTGTTAGGTTTTCTATGAGAAATCTCAAATGAGTGATGAACACAATAATTGGGAATGCTTTTTTATCTGTGAAATTTAGTAGAATATAAATGTCTAAACACAATAACTACGAAAATGCTGTGAAGTCTATGTTAACCAGCTTGATGAAAATATTTCAAATTGTATAGAAAAACAGCACATTATACCCCATGATTACATTAATGTACATAGCTATGACTTGATAAAAATAAAAAAAAAAAAAAGCTAATGAAATCTGGCTTTTCCAGCATGTCCTGGAATGTCATTTAACATCCTATCCATCTGGCTTCAGATTTGAACTAAGGCTTGAGTATCTAAATATGAACTACTGTCGTAAGAAATTGGTATGGTCAGCTCTTCTGATTAATAATAAGAAATAAAAGGTAGGTATGTGAGGCACTATGAAAAACTCTTTGATAGAATGATTGGCTCACACACGCAGACACAAGTAATTAGATTATCCATGAGCAAGAGAGTCTGCCATTCATGGCAATAAATGGTGGGAATCAACAGACACCACCTTGGAAAGGTATTTTCAGAGATATTCCACCCGACACAAAGTATCCTGCCCTATCACTTGGCTCTTTCAATGCCTCTGAAATTCATTTAACTCCTTAAACCGTCCAGGAGGGGAAATATTCAGATGAGATCCCAGGGTTCCATTCTAAGCCTCCTCCAACTCTTCATCTAACCAATATTGTCCACATCAACCACATGACTATGCATATTTATTATGTGTCTGAAGGTAAAATACACTCCCTGCCTCATAGCATGCAGTGGATCCATCCAATCTGATGCTCAGTTGAACTTTTTTTTTTTTTTGAGATTTGAGATTTTTTGAGTGCCAAATTTAACTTCCGAAAGTTGATAAAAAGTGGAAAAAAGCAGAGGATTTCTACAAATGGTGTTCTCAGAATACTAG
>NW_003852401.1:17072810-17143407 GCF_000181295.1 Otolemur garnettii | reverse complement strand
TATGTATTTTATAAGCAATGTACATATACTTATGTACAGATTTAGTATTTTTTCACTTTCCTTTCTTTTTTTTTTTAAATTTCAGATTAATATGAGGGTATAAATGATTGGGTTAACATTATTTGCATTTGTTAGGTAAATTTCAAGTTATGGTTGAGCCCTTCACCCAGGGGGTGTGCTGTATACCTTTACATCATGCCCATTAGGTGAGAGCTTACCAATCTCCCTCCCCCATTGAATTTAATAGGGTTTGTCTCTCATCTGGGTGTAAGGTTGTTTATCTATTGGTTTCATAATAATACTGCATACATTGGATACTTGCTTTTCCATTCTTGTGATATTTTACTAAGAAGAATGTTCTTCAGCTCCATGCAGGTTAATACAACAGATATAAGTCTCTAGCTTGTTTATGGACGAATAGTATTCCATGGTACACATATACCACAATTTATTAATCCATTCACGAGTTGATGGGTACTTAGGTTTATTTCACTTCTCAACAATTGTGAATTGAGCTGTGATGAACATATTAGTGCAAATGTCCTTATAGTAAAATGACTTTATTTCATTTGGGTAGATACCTTGTAGTGGGATTGTGGGATCATATATAAGGTTTATGTTTAGCTCTTTGAGGATTGTCCGCACTTCTTTCCAAAGGGGCTGTATTAGATTGCAATCCCACCGACAGTGTAAAAGTTTTCCCTTCTCTCCACATCCACGTCGGCATCTGAAGCTGGGGAACTTTCTTTGTGGGCTGCTCTCAGTGGGGTTAGCTCATGTCTCAGGGTGATTTTGATGTGCATTTCTCTGATGATTAGGTACAATGAGCACTTTTCATGTATTTTTTTTGGCCTTTCATCTGTCTTCCTCAGAGAAGTTTCTGTTCATATTTCTTGCCCACTTATAAATGGGAATGTTTGATCTTTTCTTATTAATTTGAGTTCTCTGTAGATTCTAGTTATGAACCCTTTGTCAGATTTGCAGCATGCAAACATCTTCTCCCATTCTGAAGGTTCTCTGTGAGCTGTACTTGTCGTAACCTTAACTGTGCAGAAGCTTTTTATTCTTGATCATGCTCCATTTGTTTATTTTTTGTGTTGCTGTAATTACCAAGGAGTTCTTCTTCATAAAATCTTTTCCTAGACCAATATTGCCAAGAATTTTCCTCACATTTATTCTAGAATTTGTATTGTTTAGTGTCTTAAATCTTTTATCCAGTGAGAGTCCATTTGTAAGTGGTAGAGGTGTGGGTCTAGTTTTAGTCTTATACATGTGGCTAACCAGTTCTCCCAGCACCGTTATTAAATAGGTATTCTTTCCCCCCAATTTATTCTTTTGTTTCATTTACCAAAGATCAAAAGGTGATACATGGCTGGTTTCATTCATGGTTCTCTATTCTAGTCCACAGATTGACATCTCTATTTTTGTGCTGCTGTTACGCTGTTTTGATCACTATAGACTTGTATTATAACCTGAATTCTGATAAAATGATGCCTCCAGATTTATTTATATTTCTTAGAATTGCATATGTTATTTGGGGTGTTTTTCTGGTTTCATATGCAATGAAGTACTATTTTTCAAATTTTTCAAAGTATTGCATTTGGTACTTTGATGGAGATTGAGTTAAATATGTAGATTGCTTTGGGTAGTTTGAACATTTTAACAATGTTGATTCTTCCCAGCCATTGTCATGATGTAATTTTCATTTGTTAACATCTTCTGTTATTTCTTTTCTCAAGGTTTCATCATAGTTCTCTCCATAAAGGTCCTTCTCATCTTTTGTTAGGTATATTCCCAGGTACTTCATTTTCCTCTGAAGCTACTATGAAGGGTATTGTGTCTTTGATTTGATTTTCAGCTTGACTGTTATTGGTGTATATGGAGGCTACTAATTTGTGAACATTGATTTTTGTATCCCAGAATGCTACTGTATCCTGAGTCACATCCAGGAGCCTTGTGGTCGAATCCTTAGAGTTCTAAATATAATGTCATGTCATTAGCAAAGAGCAAAAGTTTGGCCTCCTTTGTCCCCTTTTGAATAACCTTGTACCTTCTCTTGCCTGATTGCATTTGGTTAGTACTTCCAGCACTATGGTGAATAGCAGTGGTGATAGTGTACATTTTTCTCTCATTCCAGTTCTATGTGGAAACACTTTCAGTTTTACTCCATTAAGTATGATATTGGCTGTGGACTTGTTGTAAATGGCTTCTAAGAGTTGAAGAAATGTCCCATCTATGTCTATATCCTTCAGTGTTCTTGACAGAAAAGGCTGCTGAATTTTATGTCAAATTTTTTTTTTCTGCATCTGTTGAGATAATATGGTCTTTGTTTTTGCTTCTACATATGTGGTGAATTACATTTTTGGATTAACATATATTGAACCAACTTTGCATCCCTGGGATAAAGCCTACCTGATTATGATGTATAAATTTTTTAATGTGTAGCTATATTCTGTTTGCTATGGTTTTATTGAATATTTTTCTATCTATATTCATTAATGTCTGTAGTTTTCCTTTTTTGTTGTATACTTTTCTAGTTTTATATCAGGAGGACATTCCTTTCATAGAACATGTTGGCGAGGGTGTCTTCCTTATGTATGTTTTGGAATAGGCTCTGTAACATAGGTATGAGCTCTTCTTTCCAGATTTAGTAGAATTCTATTGTAAATGTATCCAGTCTAGGGCTTTTCTTTAACAGATTTTTTTTTTTATTATTGCTGCAATTTTGGTGCTTGATATTGGTCTGTTCAAAATTTCTTATTTTTTCTCTGGTTGAGTTTAGGGAGGTGGTGTGATTCCAAGTGTTGGTCAATATCCTTAACATTTTCAAATTTCTGGCTATAGAATTTTTGTTGTAATAAGTTATTGGTCTTTTAAATATATGTAATATAATAGCAAATATATGTTGTTATTTCCCCCTTTTACCTTTTGGCTAAGGTTATAGAGATTTTACTTTTCTATTTTTCTACTTAATCTGGCTAAGGCTTTTTATCAATCTTAGTCTTTTCAAAAAACAAATATTTTGTCTCACTAATTTCCAAATGATTCTTATAACCTCATTTTCATTGAATTCTGCTTTAATTTTGGTTATTTCTTCTCTTCTACAGGGTTTGGGATTGTTTGTTCTGTATTTTCCAGCTCCTTGAGACTGTACATTAGGTAGTTGATTTGCGCTCTTTCTGTTTTTTTGGATGTGGGCATTTAATGTAATAAATTTCCCTCATATTGAGTACCTTTGCAGTATCCAAAAGGTTTTTATAGCTCACAAGCTTCATTGTTCTTTTATTTAAGAAATCTAATGATTTTATTTTTTTATCTCATCCTTGATCCTGCTTTCATTCATCATATGGTTTTTTAGTTTTCCTGATTTTATGTGAGGATGAAGATTTTTATCCCATGGTGGTCTGAAAGATATAATTTGTAATTTCTATTCTTTTAAATTTGTTGAGATTTCATTTCTGCCCTAAGATATGATTCAGTTTTGAGGGATGATTCATGGGGTGAAGAGAAGAATGTGTACTCAATTTTATTGTGATGGATGGAATATTCTGTGTGTGTCTGCTAAGCCCATTGGTTCTAAGGTTGTATTTAAGTCCATTGCTTCTTCGTTTAGTTTCTTCTTGGAGGAATCTATCCAGTTCTGTCAGAGAGGTATTGAAATCCCATTATTACATGTTACAGGATATCATATTTGTTAGGGTTCATTTTATATCTGGGAGTATTTAAGGTGTGTGCATAAATCTTTAGGATTGAAATGTCTTATTATTGTATTGTTCTCTTGACCAGTATATAGTGTCCATCTTTGTCTTTATTTTTGTTGGTTTAAATCCAATCATATCTACAATACATACTTTCCTCTGATTTCCATTAGTCTGAAATATTATTTTCCAACTCTTCACCCTGAGTTTTGTATTGTTGTTAGATGTTAGATGTGTTTCCTGAATACAATATACTTTTGGTTGGTGCTTTTTTTTAAATCCAGTCAACCAGCCTGTGTCTCTTCAGTGAAGAATTCAAGCCATTCACATTTGTTGAGAGAATTGATAACTACAGTAGAGTTCTGTTCATTTTATTTTGCAAAAGTCCATTGCTTTGTTTTATCCCTTGCATGATTGTGGAAACTAGGCATTGTTTTTTAGTCTCTGGGTGTCTGCTTTGCTGGTGGTCAAGATGGTGAGTGTGAAGAATGAGTCTGACTACTTCCTGCAGAGCTGGTCTTGTTGTGGCAAACTTTTTCAATGTTTGCATGTCAGTAAAAGATTTGATTTCTCTGTCAAATATGAAGCTTAGTTTAGCAGGATAGAGAATCCCAGGCTGAAAATTGTTTTATTAAAGAAGATAAAGGTAGATGACCACCCTTTTCTGGCTTGAGAAGTTTCAGCTGAAAAGTCTGCTGTAACCCTGATATTTCTTTTCTTGTAGGTTAGAAGTTGCTTACACCTGGCTTCTTATAGAATTTTCTCTGTCATTTTGACTTTGGTCAACTTAATATTGTTTTATCTCAGTCATGCTGGGGTTCTATAACTATCCAGTGTCTGAATTTCTGTGTCTCTCATTGCTTTTGAAATTCTTGATCATGATGTCTTGAAGTAGAATTTCCATGCTTTTAGGACTCTTTTTCTCCTTCAGGAACCCTTCTGATTCAAAGATTTATGCATTTGGTATAGTCCCATATCTCTCTCAGAGAAAGTTCTGCCTTTAATCCCTTTTTTTTTTTTTTTTTTTTTTTTTTTTTGCTACATTGAATGATTGGGTTGGTTGAAAAGTTTTGTCTTTGATTTCTGAGATTCTTTCTTCTCTATGTTCTTCTCTACTGCTGAGACTCTACTGTGTTTTGAACCTCCTTGAATGCCTCTTTCAATTTTTTTTTTAGCTCTGTTATGTTCTTCCTAATTATGTCCAAATTCTTGGTGATTTTGTATTTAATTTCACTGATTTCTTGAGACAGTTTTTGGATGTCCTTTTAGATTTATTTTTCTCTTTTTTCCGCAATTTGATTCATCTTATTTGCTATCGATATTCTAAATTCTATTTCTGTTATTTCAACAATTTCTCTATGGATGACATTTTCACTTGTCTCTCCTTTGTAATATTTTGGGGAGTTGTTTTGCTCTGGTTTTTCATATTGCCAGGGTTCTTCTGCTGATTCCTCCTCATATGTATTTTCAGTTTATTTATAAATTTATTACATTTATTAAGCAGGAATGTTAGATTGTCCCTAAGTTGCTATTAAAAGATAAATCTAGCTGGGGTCCCCGAGGCAATACCTAGAGGATGTGTTTGAAAACTAAACTGGCAGGCTGAAATCAATTTCTGATGCCCTAGGATATGGATCTTGCCATTCTCCTTC
Organism: Otolemur garnettii; assembly: GCF_000181295.1. Lineage (NCBI taxonomy): Eukaryota > Metazoa > Chordata > Mammalia > Primates > Galagidae > Otolemur > Otolemur garnettii. Next base: position 17,138,057 of record NW_003852401.1, on the reverse strand, counting down.
AGCACTGACTATTCAAATGAGCTGTTGATTATTCCTGTGGCCTTTCTAGTACATAGCCTCCCGAAGTTCCCTTAAGAGGCTACAACATGTGCGGGTTCCTGACAATGACTTACTATCTCCAGGTAAGGTGTTGTGGGCAGAGGACTGGGCCTCCAAGGGATGCTCCTAGACCAGAGGCAGCTCCCAGGGCGTGAGCCTTACTGTTGCATCCTCAGTGCCAGCCCCACCCTGAAACAAATTAAAGAGCCTCACTTTCAACCTAAATCTTGGCTGAAACAGATTCAAAATAACTGGGCTTTTGCTTGCGGGTGTGGGAAGGGAAGTCTGTGGTTAATTGAACTGTTGTAGTTGAAGTTACAAAACCACAGGTACAGCCATAGTCCGGGCCACAACAGATTCAAAATGACTGGCTTTCGCCTTAAGTTGGGGGTGGGGGATCTGCAGCCTACCATCTGCTTTCCGTAAATTTCCAAGAGTAGAATCACTGAGGTTAGAATTGTCCTTCACCAAGTGAGCAGGAGGGGGAAATGTAGTATTTTTAATTTATGAGGCTTCCCATCAAAAGCTTCCAATAATCAGAAGTGAGGCCAGGAGAAGTGCCTCAGAGACTGCATTTCGATGAATTGGGAAAGATCAAATTAACTAATGGTGACCTGCATGTGATATTCACAATATTTTAAGGAGTATGTGAACGTGTGTATGTATGTGTGTTCCCTAAACCTGCGAGACAGAGAGACAGTGATATGATGGTGAGTGGAGGACAGGGTTGCTCAAAAACATAAGATCAAAAAATAATTGGCCGGGCACGGTGGCTCATGCCTGTAATCCTAGTACTCTGGGAGGCTGAGATAAGTGGATTGCCCTGAGCTCACAGGTTTGAGCCCAGCCTGAGTAACAGCAAGACTCTAAATCTAAAAAAAAAAAAAGAATAGCCAGGTATTGTGGCAGGCTCCTGTGGTCACAGCTACCTGGGAAGCTGAGGCAAGAGACTCACTTGAGCCCAAGAGTTGGAGGTTACTGTGAGTTATGACACCTATGGCACTCTACCAAGAATGACAAAGTGTGACTCTCTCAAAAAAAAAAAAAAAAGAAAAAGAAAAAGAAAAGAAATACTATTTATTGGTAGCAGAAAAATAATATATTGAAGCAAAAAGTTACATATTTATTTTTATGACAAAGTTCACCTAAAATAAGTGTTCACCTTTAAAATTTCAATTCAATGTGAAAAGTATTATGCATTTTTGATGCTGGTAGAATATATTAGTTTTTTTGACTATAGCTTTAGATCCCTTTGCGGTTGACAAATGCTCATTCAACTGTTTCTTACGGGCCAAGGTGTTAATAAATAAAATATTATAAAAATTAGCTGTAAGCAATATTAACACTATTTTATAATTAAAAAATACTTTCCATTCTATGACATAATTTTGATTTTATAGCTTTTACAGATTATAATAGCATTACTAGTACTAGAGTAATTAAAAAACAAAACAATAATATTATGAATTTTGTTTCTTAAAAATCATTTTGTAATTCAAGCTGTGATGTTAACATTCTTTTAATATTGTTAAATGCGCATTTAAAACAAGTCTCAGCATTTATGAAATTGAATTTTAAAAACTGAAATTAGAAGGAGTGAGACTTACCAGTGTACGGCCTCTTCCAAAAAAATGATTAATGGCTGGAGGATGAAAAGTGTCAAACTCCTCAAGATTTCCCTAAAAGGAAAAATGAGAGATCCCTTTTAATTCACATTTTATGGAAGTTATATTATGCTACAGGTAAGGTAGTTTATCAGATAAAAAGGGAAAGCAGCAAAAATTGTCACTTTAATAAAATTAACCAATTAGCATTAAAAATACCTTAAAACAGGAATCTACAGCATTCCCTTCATGTAAAGTATTATAGCCCATATTTATAGAATACATATAATCCTAACATCTTTCCCTGATATAAAAGTTCATGCTAAAAAAGGACATTAATTTGTTGATGTATCATAAACCATTATCCTAAATGATAATGCATTAAAACATAATGTGACTTTTTGTATGAGATTTGAAATCTGTTTCTGTTTCTCTTTTTCATAAGACAATAAACCACTCCCATTTTCCTTTCGTGTTATACTACTGATTATTTAGTAAAAATCTACAGTTCTTTCTCAGAGACTTTCAAAGCATTGTCTCTCATTTTACGATTATTATCTGTAGCATTCTTTCCCATTATCTATGCCACTGTAGTACTCTGGAACTGTTGACAACTTTCAAATTAACATCACAATAGTAAACATAAAATACATGAGGCTATAACCATCATACATAATGTACATAAAAACTTTAGTATATTTTAACAGAAAGAATGGAACTCAATAGCTGACTCTTTATGAATATTTTGAGCACAACTCAAAGAAAAGTCACCCATAATTAAACATTTCACTTAAAATTACACATTTAATGACAGAATTTTTAATTGGGCAACAAAGACCTAATGGAACAATGAAATGCTTAAGGATAGGTTGGTCATCTATACTGAGGTCCAAAGAGGAAGACGTAACAATTCTGTCAAGTGCTGGTCATAAAGGAACAAACTTTCAGGGTTCAGCGTGGTATACGATCCCTTTCCTCCACACACATACACAGCCAACATTTCTTTTATCTTACAATGTACTCATGCTTTGTAAAGCAAGCTCTAATCCTACCTAGTCCATAAAGCCACCATTTCATTCACATTCCCAGTATAGGATAGGCTTGTTCTAGTATTAACACACACTCCATCACATATTTTCACACTTCTTGTCCACATATGTAGTGTATTTCCACAACTAAATTTTTAGTTCAACAATCTTGTTCTATATTCCCTGTCTGTTCAAAATCTAGTAGAGTTTTGACTACTTAGCAGGGACTATACAGAGAGGTCAATTGGAGGTTTTTAGTTCTACCTCCTCATGTCTGAAATGGTCAATGTCAAAATCTTCATCGGCTATTCTAGAAATGATTTTTGGTTTCAAAGGACGAAATTGCTATTTTGTATAACTTGAGCAAACATTCTTGCTTAGGACTAATAGAAAGGAAAATTCAAACTCCTATTTTTTTCACATGATGTTAATGAAGTGTTATAATTAAAATCTTACAAGGTGCTACTATAATCTTCTGCTGAATTTATCAGAACCTAAACAAAATAACACTTGTTGAGGAGTTACTTTGTGCCAGTTCCTTACCTACATTTCGTTACACTTCAGAACAACCTAATGAAGTAGAAGGTACTTACTGCTGATTTCCCTTCTTTTCAGAGGAGAAATCTGGGGCAAAGAGACTTTCAGTTACTTAGATAAAACCTCTTCATCCATAAATTGGTGGACCTGGAACTGAAAAGCAGGCAGTCTGACTCAGAGCCTGTCACTCTAGCTACAGTAATATGCTACTGGAGTCTACAGATCACGTACACTAGATACGGGGAACAGAATGCCATACAGAAAGAATGAGAATGATAGTTTGAAAATTATCAAATATAGAAATGACTTTTTTAAAAATAAAAGTATTAATAGCAATTTCTAATGAGCTCTACTCTTCTACCTTCTCTCATCATACCCCAAGAAATCTTAGGATCAATATTTTCTTAAAAAGGGGACAAACATTTAAAAATGTATTATCTATATACAGGACTATATTTAGGAGTTTAAATATAAACCTGAATTTCCATTTGGATGTGGTCATTAGAACTTGACGCTATCAAACATGTTTTATAATACATCGGAATTTAATTTAAGTAGGATTTAAAATGGCTTTCAAATTAGATCTCCACATTCACTTCTCTCTTTTTAAAATCTTAAATATTTATATATAATAAATATGTCTATTATCATTCATAATATATATTGTTATTAACAAATACAGCATCTGTAAGAACCGAATATAATTTTGACATTTGGGGGCTACAAACTTCACATTTTTGTACACCAGCCCTTTCGCTCTTTATTTTCCAATAATAAAGCATTATTTATTAATAGTGATATTCAACACATTTGCAGTGAGTTACTCTTTCTTTCTGTAAGATGATTTATAACTTATTATCAGACTTATTAAAAAATAATTTTTTAAGATTCAAATAATTTATTTAACTTGGAGATAGGACCGTTCACATTTACACTTCAGGACAATTAGTTTTAAGCAGGTTGAATTATTACCCAATGTTATAGAAGTTGTTGTTAGAAGAGGTTGATTTTTTGTTCTCTGCTTTTAGAAGCTAGTTTTCCTAGTCTTTCTTTTTGTTTCGTTTTATTCCTGTGTCATATTGCTTTTATTTTCTGGTACTTAATATTTTGCTTTTAGCTCACACAAAAAGAAGGGACTCTCTTTCTTTTTCACACACAGACACACAAATGAGCCAGTGGGCTGTGTGGGAAAAAATGCTATGTATATTTTAGCCCATAAGATTTGTCCTTTTAAATTCAGAAGCCAATCCAGATCCTTCATGTGTATTAAACATTTAAACCAATTCTGTAAGCATCAAAGTCCCAAATTCCTAAGGCCACTGGTTTTGAATCTTCTTAGAACATGAAAATAGACTATAAAATATATTCTGAACACCAGCAGTTAAAGAGACACGTGACATGAGAAAAGAGAACATTCACCAAGTATATCTTCTGATCTAATTAAAAAGTAAATTGATTACAAAATAAAAGAGAGTTTCTGAGAGTTTTAAATGTACACAATTACAGAAAGGAATAAAATGATAAAAAAAAGTGCACTTCACTTCTCTTAAAAGTCTTTTAGCTTTTTTTAATAAAAGAATGCTGTGAAAAGTATAAATATAAATATATCTAAGTATATAGTATATATATATCTCTACTCAATAAAATTACACATTATAGATATGAATGCCTTCATAAAGAATAATGAAATATAATCATGCAAACAAGTGCCATTAATTCTCAGGTAAAGCTAAAAAGAATTGTATCATTCTAAATTTTTTTTCTGTAATAACCTCTGATTACTTAAATTCTATTCTTTTCTCTAAATCACTTCTGCAGCATACGTTCCTGCCCTGTCTCTTTTTGCAGTATGCCTCGCTTCCGGGAGCTTCTCCCCTATCAAGTGGCCCTGGGTCTCCCTCTCCACACACACTCTAACCAGGACCCTCCTCACCTCAGCCTTCCTGGAGTCCCACCATCCTGCTAACACACACCTCCACACCGGTGTCACAGTCCACTTCCTTCATTCCAAATCTTAGTTGCACAACTCTCATAGCTTGGGTTCCTTATTAATGAAAGTTCTCAGTAATAGTTTCCTGATTAACAGTCACAATTTCCTTTGCCAAAAATATTGGGAGACGAAAAGATCAGTGAGCAAATAATAGCAGGACACTCTGCTTTTGACAGTGAACTTCAGCCCTTGTTCAGGAAGCAAAAACCCTACATAATCTCTTGTTTGTGTTGAAATGGTATAAGGATATATACGCCTATGTAGATCATGAGATAGAATATGCCCTACCAATGATCACTTCAGATTGATATAGAATAAGGTCTACCGTTAGACATTCCACACTGGCATGCAGCAGCGCTGCTCACACTGCCTATCACCCCAATAAATGCGATATTAGATATTCCAGACAGAGGTACTAATTTATTAATTCTTTTAGTAAAAACCAGGGCAGGTTGGTGCTGTAAGTGTGCGTATACTAATGGAATCTGCTTTCTAAAGGCTTGCAGATCCTTTTCTCTGACATCTGAGACACACAAATGGTAGTTTGTTGACAGTGACATGGTAATCAGAGTGTCACCCGCTATTTCAGTTCATTTTGCATGTCTATAGAAATACCTGAGGCTTGGTTAGTTATAAAAGGTTTATTTGGTTCAGTTCTTCAGTCTATATAAAAAGTATCAATCCAGCACCTGAGCTTCTAATCCGCCAAAAGGCCAAGGAGGTGCAGGTGAGTAACATGCCACAGAGGGAACAAGAGAGGGAGGAGGGGAGGTGGTGCCAGGCTCTTTTAAACCACCAGCTTTTAAGTGAATAAAGCAAGAATACACTCATTATCATGGGAGGGCATCAAGCCATTTGTTGACAATCTGCCTCTATAACCCAAACGCCTCTCGCCAGGCCCTACCTTCGTCACTGAGGAACAAATTTCAGCATGAGATTTGAAAAGGCCAAATATCCAAACACATCACTGGTCATTCTTAAGTCCCCGAAGATTTTGACTCAAGTGGAGATAACATTCTAAGGTCCATTTACTTGTGGGGCATCACTTCTATCAGCACTCACCATAACACTCAGATGACAGCCCTCTGTGACATATGAACTGAACACTTAGATATCAAACAGCAGCAGGACACACACACACACACACACACACACACACGTGCGCGCATGCAATTTTTCCAGGATTCCACAAACTGCATGCAAACATAAGGAGATATATTCATTTTACATTTAAGGACTGATTTAGTCAAAACAAGTTTTCCACGGAAATTAACTACTAATATTTGAGAGACTAATAAACTTCATTTTGTTGGAAAAGGTGTCACTATGCATACAAAGAGATGTTTTGTAAAACTCCAACTTCAATATCTAAAAAATAATTCCTCTGAAGGAAACTTGAAAGACAGCTCAAATATTTCATCTTAAATAAAAAGGAGAACAACAACAAAAACAACAAAACCCTTCCAGGCTTTGCATCCTACGTAGCATTATTTTCTCTATTCTTTTCTGTTATGCTTCCTCAAAAAAGAATTTATCTTTACTGACTCTACTTCCAAACCTTCTCAGAGCACCTGATGCACTTCCTTAGAGATGCTTTCTGCCGACACTGATGTGTCTGAAGTTGCTGGTGACCTTCATATTGACAAAGGCAATGCAGATTTAGATTACTTATTTTGTGTTTCATTTTAACCTGTGCTTCTATGGCTAGTGTTACCATCTTGCAATTTCTTCCTGACTTTCATGACAATACTTATTTCTGGTTTTCCACGTATCACTTTGGCTATTTTTTCTTAATTAACTGACTTGTGTATTTCTTGGTATTTTTTTTCCAGGACTTTGCCTTTACTACGTTGCCCTTCTCATTCTATAACATCTCTCACTATGGCTTCATATAAAGACATGTTTCAATAATAACCTATAATTCATAAATCCCAAATATATAACCTCTCAACGTTTGCCCCAAGCTTACTATTGGACATTTCTATATGGATTTCCTAAAGACGCCTTTGATTCAACTTGTGAAAAGTCCGATCACTTTATTGCATTAATCTGCTTCTGTATTCTCCAAGGAACAATAACAACAGGTAACATTTATTGAGCACTTTCTCTGTCCCTGACACTTGTACTAACTTACTTAGTTATTCTATAACCTCAAGAGAGGGATATTATTACCATTTTGAAGATGAAGAGACTGATGCTCAAAGAGGTAAAGTTACTTCCCCAATTCATACAGCCAATGAGTATTAGAGCTGGAATCTCTAATTCCAGCTGGCTACACACTTCACCATCATATCTTGATAATACGTATTTGTCCAGTTGCGCATATCAGATGCTTTGGAGGTAATTCAGATTTCTCTTTAATTCACCTCTCCTCAGAGAGTTGTAGTCACTTATTTCTCTAGATTATGGGTATAAAATGTTGATATATTGTTATATCCATTCCTTCCCTCCATCTCTGCGGCTCCAACTTTAGATCTTTACTTCGCAACCTGACTCCTGATTAGTTTAACAATTCTGGCCCTTTGTACCAACCCCTACACTGACAATAAACTTTAATCTCTGATCTTGATTGCAAACACTTTACTCTGGGGTCATTTAAGATTAGGCTAGGTTAAAAAAAAAAGCATGATTATGAAAAGAAGTTAACCTAATTCGTTTTCAACTGGCTGTATAAAAAAGGCCTTTGCACAGGTCCAGTAGTTACAAAACTCTTCCCTTCTTCCTAGCTTAGTTCCCTAATGGACAGAAATTCAGTTTGTCAAAACTATGATTAAATTGCAAATAAAATTGGAAATAATTTAGAAAAATTATAAAAGTGACCATTCTATTTGTACTCAGACAATTTAACACTTTCATTCGCATCAGCTCAAAATAAATCTAAAGCACAACGATTATTTTTTTCCTCCTATAAATTCTAAGACATTTAAATTGTTCATGTCCCCGTAACCAATTATTTTCATGCTATGCTAAAACAACGTTATATGAAAGAAGGGCCTATATTAGTTTTCTCTACCAAAATTCATGGTTTGCAAGTTCCTATCAACTATAGACCAAAAAGGAATTAAAATATAAAATGGGTGGCAGTTTCACAAGTAAACCAGGTTACCACTGCGAATTCAAGCACATGTTGATTTCCACCTGAACAGAATTTTCCTTATATAAAAACATTTACTTATAAACTAAACTCCTGGGTGGAAACATCATCTATCTCTGTGTCCTAAGGGAAGTCACTGAGGCTGGCCCTCAGTTTTCTTATTCTGGGGGGAAAAATTAAGGAAGAGAGGGAACAGTACCATATAGATTCCTAGCTTTACTCCCGCTCTATCCTTCTGACTTGGGTAGAATTTTCATCATGTGAATCATAACGAAGATAAAAGTAATCAATAAAGTCAATGTTTCTTTCTTTCTTTCTTTTCTTTCTTTCTTTTTTTTTTTTTTTGGAAAACAAAGAATATGAGACATCTGTGATTTAAAATTTGAGCTTCACACTTGGAGTTATTCTAATTTCTAAGGAAAAACATCCAGAAACTTTAATGCCATTCTCCTAAATTGCCTTTAGTTCAAGTGCATCGCAATCAGAATTCCAAAGGCATTCACCCTGTTTTCAGTAACAAAGGGCTTTGCTTCTGAGTAAGGATACAATTGGAATAGAAACAGTGAATGACAACAGCAAAATTAGGGTTTGGTAAAACTCTATCTACAAAAATGAGCTCAAAGGAGAGGAAAATGTGAGATGAACAAGTTTTATTGGTTCAATGGATCAATAGAAATGAGTTCCCTGATGACCAGAGAACCCTTGTCTTCCCATGTCGGTGCAGTTTGAGGTCATCGAATTCAAAATACTGGCACACTGTTTAGTTGTAGCTTTAAATAAACACCCATCTAGCATCTCAGTGCTTGGTCAACACATCTAATTAGGAGTCCTAGGAGCAGATGCACTTCCGCCTAAACCACGTAATAAAAATTCCCATCACATAAGCAGATCACTCCAACCTAACTGTCACGCCCCTGAATGTGGGATGCAATCACTGCTTATCTGCTGTTGTTTTTCCCAAACAAACTTTAGTGATCCTCTCGAGTGAGCAGACATCCATATCCACGGCTGTTGGGAGAACCAGCAGCAAGCTACTGAGCAACCAGAGGCTACAGACTAACTTCTGCAGGCTGCTCAGGGGGTTCCCATAGCGACCTTCTTTCTGCATCTATAGTCGGAGGCTAAAATGTCTTTAACATTTTCTTCCCTTGCAAGGAAAGATTCTTTTAAAAATGAGAGAAAGAAAAACAGTGAGACAAAGAATCTAGCAAAAAGATATTAAATACAAATTAAATTGAGCACCCATAAACCTTGCTTTTAAAGGTATTTAATCTAATTGAAATGTGTTCTTCCATCTCCGTTTCACACAAAGTGCCAATATGCACTACTGAAAAATTAGATCATCTGCTTAAAAGCGATGACTGTATTACTACACCTTCTTGCTAACCAAATTGACTGCATTGCGGGTGAGATTGTTTTTCATTCACAAGGAAGAAAACACTATTTCTTGTTTTGAAGAGCAATACATTTGAAAAATGTTTTTCATTTCTTGAAAGTAAATGCATTTCAATGTTTTTGAAAAACAAGGATGTAAAAACATACATTTTTCCTAAAAAGCACACGCTTTCTCTAAAAGAAAAAATATATTTAAACAACTCCCAAAAGCCTGTTATGCAACTAGCAAAAGAAAACAGCTTTTAAATATGTCGGAAAGGATGTTTTGATTTTTCATGCCCATACAAAACTTTGTGGTTTGAGAAATATATAGTTATGTCTTGAGACAGTTTGAAACTAAGTGAAAGACTGAGACGATATCCTTAAAGAATTTTCAGTTTTAATTTTAAATGTGCTAGAAATAAAATAAATAGAAATGTGAAATACAGTGTAATTGATTTCTAGGAAAAGCAGGCTTCCAGGAACCAGTAATTTAGATCTTATCTACAGAAAATTGTTTTCTCAGTAGGTCCCTAGCCTGATTTTTAGGAACCTAAATAAGACAGGAATACTGAAATAAGCATGCTATCTTTGGGAGCAACTATCCAAGTTTTTGATTTATTATTGTACATAAAGTAGAGGAATCAGGAAGGACCCTTGTTATATTGCAGGCTCTACAAGATTCACTAAAGAATTTAACATGAGTGAAAATATATATATATATAACATCAAAAAAAACTCAGCAATCTGGGTATCTGGGTATCGCTGATATGAAAATGTCACTAATTGGTTTAATTTTACAAAATTATACTTATTTGAATGATCATATGCATGAAATGATTCAGCACTTCAACAAAAGTTTTTTGCCAATGGCAAAGAAAAGTTATGTCTTAAAGCTAATGTAACTTAGATAAAACATAAAGTTTAGATCAGTGCTGTAACCCATTAGCAGCTGCCTTCCCTAGGAATCCTAAATATAATGCATGATCTCATCTGCTCATGGCAAAATAACATCCTTCTTAGAAGTACATCTTCAGTGACAGCATTTCTGGAATGTCTCCCTAGCTCAAGGAAAGCAGCGTCTGCAGTCCTACACAATCATCCTCAGAAGCATTGCTATTTAGAAGCAGAACGACAATGAATAATGGTAAGAAATAGGGCACTGCCCCCGAGGGAATGCAGCAGCAGAGGTAGCAAACTACTAAAACTTTCTGCTGCTTTTTCTCAGAGATTTAAACACCAGCAAATAAGGCCCTGTAGGCATATAAAAGATAAGAGTGGATTTAACCCCCCTATCACCTGTTTAGCTGCCACAAGGGTCATTTCTCTACATGCATTTTCAAGTTTGTTCCCTTTCTGCCCTCCTATTATGCAGTGCAGAGGATTCAGCATAAAGAGGCATGGGGAGATTAGAAGACTCAGAGATGAAGCCTGAGAGTTGATTAATCTATTAAATGTAATCTATTAAAGCACCACAGATTGCCAACTTGAGTCACAGGGAGCTCTGTGGGGCTGAGAAGAGGAAGCTTTCTGTCCAGACCATTTCCTGAGCACCCGGAATGTGACCGTGCCTGCTCTGAAGAGAAATCCCATCCTCAGCACTTCTGCACCTGCCTCCTGCCTGGCTCCTTATTAAGATGCTGTTCATCCTCAGGAAAGGTAGCAGGCAGCATAAGAGCAGCTCCTCTCGGACACACTAGCATTGGTAAAGGAACTGATAGAACTGGTACTTTGTTTGGAAAGTAAAACACAAAGAATAGAGAGGCAGCGACAAGGGAGAGGTGAAGAACAGGAAGCCTGAGGGTTCCCTAGGTGTATATAACTTGATACCAACCCTGGGGTACATGGTCCCTCTCCCGGTCTAACCTTACTTAGGTGAATCTAAATGACAGATTACCACCCAGAGCTTTTAAAATCTTGAAAAGGTTTTGTTGCAAACAGAAAACATAAAATTCCCAAGGGATGATGTCTTCCCTTACATGAATGTGTAAGTGAAAAAGTCTTTGAATACATGTGAATAGTTGAAGTTTTCATCTAAGAGATTGGGAAAGAAAGAACACTGAATTTCAAGTGAGAATACTTGAATTCTAATTTCAGTTCTAACACAAATCACACAGGGACAATTAACTTGCTATTTCTGGATTTCAGTTAGATTCACACCTACACAAACAGGGCAGGAGAGGTGGATAATCTCTATGGCATAATGAAGCTCTAAAAGCATGAGGCTATACAAAATCAAATGTTTTTTGATGTGGCTTAAATATGAATTTGATACGGCATCAGATTATTTCTGCATAATCTGTAACTTGTAAAAGTACTGTAATATTATTTAAAGTGACTAAAATCACTCACCCTACATGCTGATTTTGTGCGGACTTTTTTTTGCTTCTCTGTGTTGTGTGATATCATGGAAAGGATGCACAGAACTTTTTTTTTTCTTTTTTGCTAATCAGCTTTCTTTAGTGTTTATGTATTTGCTTGGAGGCCCAAGACAACTCTTATACATCCAAAGTACAGCAGAGAAGTACACAGGTTGGAGACCCCTGCACTAGGTTTGAAAAGTGATCTATCCATTGCTTCACTTAAGATGAGGATTATAATTGAGGAAGAAAGCCATTTTCATATTCCAGCCCTAGAACCCTCTCTTAATGCACTAATGCATCCTTGGAAAGTATTGTAGAAAACATAGGGTGGCGAGGTTGGCAATCACCAGCTGGGAGAGGAGAGAAATCCTACAGCACAGAGATTTTGACACTCCCTCAGTGAGCCTTATAGGATGCGAGGATTAATTTGGAGTCCCCATGAGCCTTCTAAAACAGTTCATACAACTTTGTATGAAGTGAATGTGTACATTTTTCTAAGATGTTTTATAGCTTAGATCTGCAATTCAGAGTAGACTGTGATGCAAAATAAGATGATATGATGGCTCACACCTGAACATCAAAATACATAAGAAAAAAGGTCAAATGTGATGTTTCTAAGGAGACATTGGAGCTGAGGATGAAGCCCCTGGTGCTGCAGATCACGACTGGACCTGTTCATGTTGGCTCTGCCGACCCACATCTCCAAAGTTACAAAGGCTTTTTTGTCTTCCGTAGGACAAGCATCCCAAGGAATAAGGATGTGTAATTAGTATTGTCTCACAGGAAATAGTCTGATCATAAGTTGTGACAATGCGATTTAAATTAACTGTTTTATTTTGACTACTAGTTACTTATAATGCTATGTGATAAGGGACAAGGGTTCAGAATTTGTGACAAATATTTACACCTTTAACATCTCTCCACTGAAAGGGAGTCTTCAATATGAAAGAGAGGTCAGTCCCAGGAAGTCATGAAAGTAATCGAAGAAGTTCCTTTCTCATTCCACTCCCTGGCCATCTTCCTCGGAAGACATTCATGATACACCAGAACTATGACAATATAGAATTAGTGTAATTATGTTGGGGAGTATATTTTAATGGAAATAAGACAATGATGTCTAAGAGTTTTTCCTTAAAATAATACTTTGTGATTTAGTATTAAAGAAGGCATAATAAATTATCATCAAATTTTAGAAGATACAAATTCTGCTACTCAATATTCTTCATATTAAATAAAAGTACAGCAATAAAGTCTTTCTTGTTTATTACTTTGGCTCCATATCCCAGGAGAATGCATTTTAAGAAATAAAAGTGGAATAGACTGTGTTGGTAATTAAGGATCTTTCTGCATAAGAAGAAATTAAACATGAACAAATAAACAAAATAGCCACATAGTTGCAAAGGTGTGTAAAGAAACAAACAAACAAAATAGCCACAAATACAGACTGAGACTCTGTCTCTTGGAATAATCAAATAATTTGCTTTCACTGTGTTGTTTTAAGCATTCTTACACATTAACACATGAGTTATCAAGAGAACACTATTAGCTCATTGAAACTATACCGCATAGACAGATTAGGAAATTAAAGCTCAGGGAGATGGTCAAATATTCTCAGAATAGTAGACACAGTAAATAATGAAGCTGGGAACAGAGTCCACATTAAAATTATTATTGTTAGTCACCGACCAACACAAGTATTTCAGAAATTATAGGGCTGCGTTTTCCTTTATGAGAATCAAACACTTTTAAATTATCCTTGGCTCCTTATCCACTACACTAATTATTTGGGGGCTATTTACTAATCTTTCTCCCTTTTACTATTATTATCAGTGAATCTCTTCATTTACAATTAATTAATAATTCCATAAATCTATCACATAATGCAGACCATGCAAACTACCCTCCCTGAGCTCAGAGGGTGTGTATAGTTAACGCAAGGTCTCCTTATGTACCTCAGGAATGAACTTTTATTCACTCATTCAAGTTTTAGAGGCAAAGATGAGGTCTGGCCATCATCTTTGAACTAAGTTGTTCATCTTTTTCTTCTATTCACCTTAACTCTTCTTTGGCCCAGGTAGTATTGTTATTTTAAAGACAAATTTGTCCAGAAGTTTATTAAGTAAAAAAATCATTATTGGGGAAAATATTTTAACAATTAGAAAACACTAAAAATGGGGAAACAATGCTGAAATATTAGAAAAGCACCAAGTAGAGTGAATTCAAAGAAGGGGAGAGTCTTGGAACAAGAAAGTTGGCATCTCTAACAAGTGACTATCATATTATCTGTACCTGAATGAAAAATAGTTTCAATTATAAAAGATTAATTATAGTGCAATTTTCAAACAAGAATATAGAATTCCTAAATATCCATCTTCACACCAAAATCTTCTTTCTATGCACTATCTGCCATAGCATTTGTGTGTATATTTTTCACCCATCATTTTGAAAATAATTTCTGGGCAATATGGAGTAAATGCAAAATAGTGCTAATAAAATAGTCAACTAATGCACTCTTGAGTTCTATAAAGCTATGTTATGTTATAATCATTATTTAAATATATAGCTTATTTAATATAATTTCACTATACATACAGATGACTAATTCATCCCAGAGAATAAAGCACACATTTGCTACACAAGCATCGCCACTAGTCTGTGCTGTCGTACAAGAAATATTTAATTTCATCAACTGATTTCTCAAAGGAGCTAGCTTCATTTATTCTGCAGGAATCAGAACTGTATCACAGCCCAAGTTAGTTGTTTTTTATTTTCTATCATATATTATATGACATGTTAATATTGGGAAAATATTAAATTAAAACAATATAAATCTATCAATGGTTCTCTTTGTTTCTAAATTCAAGAAAGATGTCCTTTTAGTATTAATATATTGAAAAATCATAAAATGTGAAGTATTGGATACTAGATTACAAAATAATACCTGCCTTTAGTTTGACATATCATACAAAAGTATTCCAACAGCTGGATTTTGCTAATGATCAACCAATTTATCTGTAAATATTACCAATGAACTTCATGAAATGGCTTTTCTAGATGGTTTCATTACTGATTACACATAAATATGCTAAAGTACATATATCAGTGATAATTTGTATATTATATTTTGTTGTGTGTAATTATTTTCTCAGTTTTCCATAGAAATTATAAGGTGTTGCTAGACAAAATTATATCATTAGATTTTAATCTTTTTTTTCTTTTTTTTAATTAAATGATAGCTGTGTACATTAATGCAAACATGGGGTACAGTGTAGTGTTTTTATATATGATTTGAAATATTTTCATCAAACTGGTTAACATAGACTTTACGTCATTTACCTAGTTATTGTGTTAAAACATTCATACTCTAGTTCTAGAATGGTCTGTCTTACAAGATTTTAATATTTTATCTTGGATAAATTTCTTATACTCCACTGAGGAACATGAGAAACTATTAAATTACAGCCAGAGCACTCAAACTTGTTTCAGGATTTGGAAAAATATGGGCATTTTAAACCAATACTGTAAAACACTCCACCTTTACAATATTGTTTTAAAATTCTTTAAGTTGATGTTTTTAAATATGTGGCAATCTGGAAATCAGAATGAAACATGTAAAACTATACCAAAAGTTGCTTCTAAATGCTTCAGCATGTCTCAGAAAACAAGGTGTATCTAAATATAGATATTATTTACTTACAACTGTGCAGCCATTTGTTTCAGAGAAAAATATATTCAATCCAACGTGTACCATTTATCTGAAATTACATGATGGATGATTGCATTCAGGGAGCAATTAATATTCCCCACTCAATTAATGAAGATGAACAAGTACATGCTGTTATTCTGGATAATATTTCACGGTAAAGACAAGTTAGTTCATCCAAATGGCTTCTTTGTTCTAAAATAGAAACACCATAAGAATTCTGGGAGTGTCAAAACACCACTATACCTGTCATATGAAATTTTTTTTTCACATACTCTATAAACAACAACTATAGACAGATGCACTAAAATGATTTATTGGTAACAAACAAATCAAATATACATGATAATTGTTAATTCAATGTTAAATGCCATGGACATTTTGCTACTATGAGGGTTTTACTATTTAGATGTATTTTGTTATCTTGCTCTCTAAGGAATGATCCTTAGAAGGCAGCTCCCCTCTGTTTGAATATTGCAACCTACATAAGATCCATTTATTTGCATGTGAGCATAAATTTACAATGTCCAAAGACGTGACCATGCCCAAGTGACAATTGTACATAAAGTCCTGTTCCAAACTTGTAATAAATATGTGAACCTGGGCTCAGATCTTAATCTCTCTGTATCGTGGTTTCCTCATCTATAAAATCAGGATAATAATGCACCTGTCTTACAGGGTTCTTGTGAAGAAAAAATTTTTGAGATAGGGTTTCATCTGTTGCCTGGGCTAGAGTGTAGTGCCATCATAATCTCCAACTCTTGAGCTCAAGTGATTCTCATGCCTCAGCCTCCCAAATAGCTGGGACTATAGGTGCACACCAACACGCATGACCAATTTTTCTACTTTTTGTAGAGATGGCGTCTTACTTTTGCTCACACTGGTCTCCAACACCTGGTTTCAATCAGGAGGCCTCTCAAAGTATAGGATTACAGGCATCAGACATCATTCCCAGCCTCTTACAGAAATGTATATGTGTAGGGTGGTGCCCATGGCAGGCGCCAGCCCCATATACCGGGTGTGGTGGGTTCAAGCTGGACCAAAACTGAAAAAACAAAAACAAACAAACAAAAAATCCCACATTTGGGCGGCACCTGTGGCTCAGTGAGAAGGGTACCGGCCCCATATACGGAGGGTGGTAGGTTCAAACCCAGCCCCGTCCAAACTGCAAAAAAAAAATAGCTGGGCATTGTGGCGGGCACCTGTAGTACCAGCTACTCAGGAGGCTGAGTCAAGAAAATCACCTAAGCCCAAGATCTGGAGGTTGCTGTGAGCTGTAATGCCAGGACACTCTACCGAGGGTGATAAAGTGAGACTCTGTTTCTAAAAAAAAGAAATGTATATGTGTAATTATAAATTATTGTTTATATATATAATATTTGTATGCCTATAATGAATTTAACATACCTGGCCTTTATTAAACATGCAACGATTGCTGGATCTCTATTACTATTATTTACATTATTTTATTATTTTGAGGAAATAAAATTCTTTACAGCAAATCATTATATAAAATGCAGCCGAGGAAAATCCCTCCTGATGTTTGACATTTAGCATCTCTGGACTTTGGTTTCAACACTGCCCACATACCTTTTATATTTTTTCACTACCGTAACTCCCACATTTATACCCCTGCCAAAATCTTGTTTTGACTCTCTACCAAAGACTACTGCTAATTTCTTGAAATTATTGCAAGCATAGTTAGAAAGCCTTGCACAGAAATATTAGCTTCATCTCACTACCCACCTTATCTTACTTATTTTCATATCTTCCCAGCAGGACTGCCAAGTAACCCTCTTTTCTGATAATTCCCATTACAATGAAGCGAACCTCCCTGTTTCCTAACCAAGTATTAGCAGCCTCTAGGTTGTGTGCTAGCTCTGGTCTTGAATCCAGCCATCTATTTTCTGCTGCAAGCAGGAACCATACCCAAGGTTTCCTATGTGAGACGTGTTTTCCACCTTCCCATTGCCTCATGTCCTTTATACTCCTTGTTCTGACTTGCTGCCCTTTTCTTCCTAATTCTTACAACTTCTTTCATTAATGGCCCATCACTACTCAGTATTCCCTAGTCTCTCCTACCTCTAGTCTGCTATGGGTCCCCTACCACCTAGTTTATGCGCATACTTCACAGTGACCTTTGATTTTTTGCATAAATCCTGGATCCTAGTGTCTTATATAATCTTTCACCTTTGCTTCTGAACTAACCCCACCCCCACCCCTGCCATTCGTATTTATTCCAGTGGGTATTTTTTTTTATGCCTTTACATTTGCATTTATTTTGGCTTCAAGTTTCATGCCCTATCTTGAATCCTGACTCTTCCATTGACTGGTTCCCATCTTTTATGCTCCTGATTTCATTAATACACGCTACTGATAACCAACCTGTAAACTGGTGAGGAAAAGGTCTGCAGGAAAGGAAGATCTAGGACCATTAGCATTGACAAAGGCAAGTAAACAACTTCCCATCACCTTCAATTATCGTATTTAACCCTCTTACCTCAATATGTCCTTGCCATTCAGGAAACAAGTGTTGGCCAGCAATCGTCACCCTTCCCCCAAATAAATCCTATTTTCAGGTATTTCTGTCACTAAATTGCAAACAACTTATGTTCACTCATACTGTAGGCCTCCCAGATACATCTGAATCTTACACAACTCTCAGTGAGCAGAAGCAGCAGGCTGTGGTGGTGGGATGAGCACTCAAGATTAGGATGCCTTGAACTGCAAACCATTTGAGTGATTAGGGAGTCGATGACACATGAGCAGAGTAGGTTAGTTCACAAGCAAAAGAGACCTACAGTCCTTGAACTGGATAAAGATGAGGATTGAGGAAAAAAGGTGAAATGCTTAATATGTAGGTGGCGTAACAGAAATGAGAAAAGCGAAACATGAGAGGAAAAAGCAGTGATGTCAACGGGGAGCCGGAACAGATTCTGGTACCACTTCTATGTGGTGTTTGCAGAAAAAGGAGGCGTGGAGTGTTAGGGCTGGAAGGGATCTTTGCAGTCACCTAGTGCAGCCTCCTCACTTCTCCAGGACATTTAACATACATCATTTTCTTCCTGCCTCTTGTGGCTCCATACTTAGAAACTGGCCCTGCATGTTCAATGCTTTCAGAAATAGTAGCTGCTTCAGAACATACTGAACTGGATTAAAAGGAGAAGCAGTTTCCCTGGCAAAAAGAAAGAAAAAAAGAAGAAAAAGAAAAACCCTTATATATGTGTGTAGAACACACTTTGCCATCTGTTCCTTTTTCCACTTTAAATCAGGTTCCCTTTTTATATCAAGTGATGTAATGCTGCAAAAGCTTTTGGGTCATTGTTAACAGAGTTATGAGGGACTCTTTTTGAAGAGAAAGTCGAGTTACTATATACTGTATGAGGGAGCCTCATCGTTTCAAGCAGTAACATTCTGCGGTTATATATGAATCTTTACGGATCCTTAATAGAGACCACTGCATACCAAGTAGGTTTGTTTTCAAATTGAAGATTTTTTTTTATATAAAATGCATATAGCAGATCTGCTTATAAGTATTCCAGCAACCACTCCATGTTTCATGGGTGGAAAGCATGACTTTATGGTTTTCGTGGCTTCCCATGGCTTTCATGGCTTATAATCCAAGTCTTCGTATTTACCTAAAATAGCAAAATGTTTATGCTTCATAAAGACTTTGGCATGAAATAGTTAGCCAAGCCTTATCTTATGGTAGAATGACCTATCTCAGAAACTAATAAATTATTTTGGCACTTATCATAACATGATTACAGTACTTATCACAAACCTGCTAATTTTTTTTTTTTCTTCTTTTTGGCCCAGGCTAGGTTTGAACCCACCACCTCTGGCATATGGGGCCAGTGCCCTACCCTCTTGAGCCACAGGTGCTACCTGTTACAAGCTTGCTTTTTAACATGGTTATTTACCTTTCATCAGGATATGGGAAGTTCCATGAAGCCTGAGATCTCATCTATCAGGTTCATTGCTTAATACCAGTATCTACAATAAAAAATATCTTTTGAATTAAAGGACCCATGGGCACTCAAGAAGATTGTAGTATGAAGCCTCAGCTAGTCCACCCCAAGAATGAGGGTGAATGATAAGAAGAGAAGGATAGAAAGCTGCTTCTGTTTTGGGGTTGGGCTACGGAGACAGGCTCAGCTATACTTGCAGGCTGCTCCAACAATGACCTTAAAGAAATCAGGAATTTAAAATCCAACTTGGCTTAGTATAATAAACCTGGAAAAGTCTTATGGAAATTTTCTAAATAAGTAAAATTGTGTTTTGTAGTAAATGGTTATCTAATAAACCAACAATAAGAAAAATCTCCATGGAATTCTCTGAAACGTCTATCCTGAGCTGATGGGACTGTATTGTGCCTTTCATCCTAAAATGTGGTGTCCAGTATTTTTGAAATGGCAGCCCTTCCCACATACTGGGCTCTGAAAAATGCTCTATCTGCTGGGAAATTACATAAAGCCAAATGTTGATTCACGTTCTTGTTTGAAATTTATGAAAAGGGTAATCATATGTAATGCTTACTTTTCATAAATATTAAAGCTTCCTAAATAATGCAAAACATATATTACCTCATGCTATGCCACATGTACCTTAAGCATAATAAAAGTTGTTATATTCAGGCAGCAGATTTGACACCCACATAAAAATGAAAAAAAGTGCAGAAGCCACTGAATTCCATGTATCTAATATATTATTTCCTATAAGCATAAAGTCATTTTTATTTTTAAGCTAAGGCTTTGCATGTTAGAGAAGAAAAAGAGAAAAATATTCATAATTTTAAAGAAAAGAGTTCTGTTTCAGGAAAACATGGCTTAGTTATAATTGGGTAATTATTGCTCAGTACTCTTTGTTTTTTAAGTATTAGAAATAGTAACCGGCATTCATCCTTCTCCCACTGTGAGCCAGGTCTCAGCTAGCACAGTTTAATTAGTCTTTTCCTGTTTTCAGTCATCCGTTTTTTGTTTTTTTTTTTTTTCCCTCTGTAAGGTCAGTGACATTACACCCTTTCTTTTCCAATGTCAAGGGACACTGCATGGCTCTTCCAAGCCAGGCATTCTCCTGTACTTTCTCTTGTCATAAAAAGAATAATCTTCTCCTTTCCAATTAGTTTTTCAAACTTCTCTTTTTCAACTTCTTTTTTCTTCTCTAACAAATATGATTATGTTCTACTTCTCTCTTTATTCAGATAAGAATACAAAATTTTAATTTTTAAATTTCGTATATGACTTAAAGATTATACCATAATGCCCACACCCTGAAATAATTATTTAGCTTCCCTTTCTGTGATTATTTACATTGCAATCTAATCTTTAGATGGCACTGTCACATGCCCCAGAGGCCGGTTCACCTGGCTTTACAAATCAAGATTGCCTACTGATACAATAAAGTAGAGTACAAGCAGGAAACTGTCTCTAACGATGAGCTCATTCAGTGAGGTTAAAAAAGGCGCCTGCTTAGTGGCAAACTCCCAGAAGCAGCAGCACAGGAGGGAGATGTGCTAAGAGCTGGAACTCTGTCATTCCCCACCTTCAAATCATCTGTTCCACTGTAACTTGGAAATACTGAAAACCTGTGTTAAGGTAAAATCAGGCCAAGCTGTGCAAAAAAGGAGACACTGACATTTATGGAACACCTATTATAATTCAGGTATTGTGAAAGTGAGCATTTTTCATGCATTATTTGGTTTAGTTATCAAAACACATGAGATCCTTATTATCATGTTCATTTTTTTTAACCAGGTATAAAGCTAAGGCTAGGGTTGCCCATCTAAAAAAAGATCCAAGCTCAAATTCAGATATTTCTCACTCAAAATCTATGCTTTTCCCACTGAAAATCACAAATGTTCTTTCCACCCAAATTCTTCCTTTCTTCCAAATTCATCCACCCGTCTCATACCATCCACTCACCTTTCTTTCTCCATCCTTCCCTCTCTACCTCCCTTCTCACCTCTATTCCTCTAGAAATGATACATCGCCTTATTAGATTACTAGGTGCCAATTACCGTATTAGACTTCAGAAACTAACCATGAAGAGTATACTTTGATATTAACATTATATATAAAAAATGTATTGTATATGTTTACTTCTAGATAACTGTCTAAATTTTATACCAAGAGAAATGTGCACACATAGTGAGTTAACATATATGATATTAATAAATTTTATGATGAACGAAATGGATTTGTTTGGCTGTTCAGATGATGGAGGCAAAATATAAAGTGACAAACTCCGTGAATCCTGAGAATGATTGATTTGTGACCTATGTATGCTTAAAATGAATGATTTGTAGTTAATAAACAGCTGGCCTGGGTATACAATACACTCTAAAAGCTGTTTGGCATTTAATATCTTTTTTTTTGTAATTTTTTGGCCAGGCCTGGGTTTGAACCTGGGGCTGGCGCCCTACTCCTTTGAGCCACAGGCACCACCCAGCATTTAATATCTTAACTGCACAAATAAGGGAACACAAGACAGCTCAGTGGCTTATTTCTCCAGTCTTTTTTCCTCAAGGTCTTGGTCGTGTAAGATTTTAAGTCTAACTCTGCTTCTCGAGGACAAGACTGAGGCATTTGTTCCAGACCTTCAAATATTCCATGATGAATGTTAAATGAGATGTATTGCAATTAAAGAGAGACATAGCCGTAGATGTTCTCAAAGGACAAATCCTGGGAATATAATGCTCATCCACCTGTATAGCCAATTCATTCTCTGCACAAACAAGGACTTCATAAATGAACAGCACTTGAGCACAAGCGACTTTTTACAGTGCACTGACATTTTTAAGCAGTACCCCTACCTTTTATTCATCATAGACTTTTTCATACATTTTTCTATTCTAATTTATAAACGTCCCAGAAGGCTCAGAACACATGAGGAAATGCTGTGTTTTTAGTTCTGTTTTTATGGTGGACATAGCACATGGGACAAAACTTCATACACAAATTTGATTTGAGTATTATCTTTGTTTATTAAAAGTTCTAAAAGTAAAAATATTTTTTAAGCCCACTCCATTTAAAACTAATTAGAATCACAATAGAAAATAGCCAATGATGATAAAGAAATTTTGACAGATATGTGGTAAGGACAAAGGATGTTACGCTTAATAAACTATAAATACTATTTATAATAACTGCAATTTGGTGACACAATCAACAGATACCAGCAGAGATATTTTATGTTCACGAGGTCTTCATGACCTATAACATGTACAAGATTTGTCTTTAAAAACAAGACTTTGGAAGAGGGAGAGGGAGGGGTGAGGTTGGGTGGAGGGAGGATGATTGCTGGGACCACACCTATGGTTCATCTTACAAGGGTACATGTAAATCTTTCTAAATGTAGAATATAAATGTCCTAACACAATGAAAAAAATAATAATAAGGTAAAGGAAAAAAAAAAGAGAGAGAACCCCAGCTTGTAGCTATCACTTCCTGTGTTGCGACATAGGTAAATGTTCATTAAATAGCAAATATTTCCCATAAAAAAAATAAAATAAATTTTAAAAATAAAAATAAAAAGAAGATTTTTAGGATATAACACTTGCCAATGACCAAGGTAGCCAGAATGTTTCCCGAGCACACTATATTTTAGAAAGGCTTATTTCTAACTATAGGCCTCTGACTTCCTTTTTCTAAAAGCAATTACTTTAGAAAACTTGTAACGCTAAATTTTTTTTTTACCCTTTTGAAATGAACCCCCAAATGAATTTCTCAAGATCCTAAGAGTCATCCGCAGAAATGTTACTACCTGAATAGGCCCCTGTCACCTTGTCTCTATGGTCGACTCGGCACCTCACTGCAACAAGCACCAAAGTGACCTCACACAGGTGACCTGACAACATGGACCAACCTTTCCTAATGTCATCAATCTTTAAAAATCTTCTGTCTTCTATTTCAGTGAAGTCAAGGACGATCTCTCTCTGCTATTGTAATAGTTTCAGAGAAAGTGCTCCTTGCTCTTATTGACTGCTTTACCCCCTCAGGTGCACATAGGGAAGCCCTAACATGCTGTCGGATGGTGTTTGAGGTGGGGCCACAGGAGGTAATTAGGTTTAGATGAAGTCATGAGATTATAATATTCCAACTGCTAAGGCCGTTGTCTGTCTTGCTGGTCCTGTACAATTTTTCTCTGACACCAAATATACTAATCAGCCTCTACTTATATATTTAAAAGCAATGGAGAAGCTTACATGTATCTGCTTTATATAGTTACTAGTTGTCGAATGCTTACTAGTGTCGGAGCTTTTCCATAAACTCTTTCACTTCAGTTAGTCTTCTCATCTGTGGTCTCATGAGGTGGGGAGACACTGATTTTACCCCAGTATGTCGAGGAAGAAAGTAAGACTCAGGAAAAAACTCGCCCAAGGCCATAAATCTAGGTAAATAGTAGAGTTGGGATTTAAAAACATGAATCTGATTCCAGGGTCTTAATCACCTCCCTATATTATATGGGGGAAACTATGACAATTTCTGAAATTTCACCCAGCTGTCCACCATCAGACAGGCATAGTTTTATAGTGTCATCATATTTATCAGATACTGCAACATATATATATTTATATATATACACACATATATATTCTCCCTTCCAAATTCATACATATGTGTGAAAATATATTATATGTACACAAACACACATAAAACTCTTGGGGGAAAGAAGCACTTAATGAAGCACACTTATCCCTACACTGCAGTCTCTATCCTAAAAATCTTATTTTTATTTTTATTTTTTATTTTTTATTTTTTTTTGAGACAGAGCCTCAAGCTGTCCGCCTGGGTAGAGTGACGTGGCATCACAGCTCACAGCAACCTCCAACTCCTGGGCTCAAGCGAGTCTCTTGCCTCAGCCTCCCAAGTAGCTGGGACCACAGTGCCCAGCTATTTTTTTTGGTTGCAGCCATCATTGTTGTTTGGCGGCCCCTGGCTGGATTTGAACCCGCCACCTTGGGTGTACATGGCTGGCGCCTTAGCTACTTGAGCCACAGGCGCTGAGCCTTTATTTTTATTTTTTAAATTTATTTTATTTTATTTATTTTTATGGGAAATATTTGATGAACATTTACCTACGTCCCAACACAGGAAGTGATAGCTACATGCATGGGGCAGCACCTGTTGGTCAGTGAGTAGGGTTCAAGCCCAGCCCCTGCCAAACTGCAACAACAACAACAACAACAACAACAATACAGCATGAAATACAATGTTTCTATTAACAAATATAACTACCTGAAGATTCCAAGTACAAAAGGTTTCAACAAAATAAAACTTGTACAGGGTGTAGCCCTTTTTATTAGTTGGTGGAAAGAAAAAAACTATTGTAAATAGAAAGTTAGTCTTTTTTAAATTTAATTTTTAAATTTTGTAAAAATTATCTTTACTCTGTTAATTATTTCTGCTTTTGTCTTAGCATTTTTTTTAAACAGTAGCCTGTCTGGCTTTTAAACATAATTATGATTAACCATAGGTATAAAATCCATCTTTGAAAAGAGGTCCACACCAGAAGGAAAAGCTAGCATCTTCCCAAGAGTAATTGTGATTCAGTTCAGTCCAGAGGAACATAATATTGATCCAAAAACAAACTTCTCTCCACTGGGAGTCATTGAGATGGATTTAATGAGCCACAATCTCCCTGTGTATGGGCTATATCTTGGGAATAAATTAAGCTCTTTTGTAAGCTGTATTAACTCTTTCAGGTCATTTGAGTATTATTTAGGGCATTGAAGCTGGGCCTTACAATCTATTTTGAAATTCACAAATACTGAACCTTGAGCATTTTGCCTAGATATTCACTTGGGGATTGTTATTTCTCATTATAAGTATAGATGGTGTGTATCAAATGGAGGAATGCAAACATAAGTAAAAATATAACATCTATAAAATATGAGTAATATAAAAATAAAAAGGTACTAAATTGTAGTCAGGAAGGATGGTTCCTAGTGCTATCTTTATCCCCAAAGATAAAACTTTGGATGAGCCGCTTACATTTTCCTGGATTTAGTTTTCTTATTTCTGAGGTGCTGTGCTTGTGAGTCATCAAGTTCTGGAGGTTGTACAATAATTATAAAGAACCTGAACTTTTGTGTTGACATCAAACATGATCTACAAACATAATAAACTACTGGTGTACTACGATGTCAGTTTGAATATAGGTAGAAAATGAAAGGCACGAAAGATAGTGTAATAAAGAAAATCGAATGCAAGAACGAGTTACTTACAAAGAGGCTGAAGAAATGAATTTAACGCGGGGAATTGAAGGGAACCAAAATGTAATAGCAGCATTACATGTTTCATACCAGCATTAGTTGAAGGGCACATCTAAACAGTCACCCTCCTTTCATGGTCCTAAGGATCTTAGAGAAGAAAAATCTTCCCCCAAAGGACAGTCTTAAAAGCAATGGGTCTTATGCTCCACTTTGCTCAGAAAGACATACGGTCTACAGTTAGGAATGACACTGACTCACGGGGATTGTCAGAGACTTGGCACATGGCCAGAGACTTCTAGAGGACAAGACTGGAGACTTGGTAGCACTATAATGTTTCACCATAGTGTGTTGACAGAACTTTCAGAGTGACCCTAACACCTCCCACATATTTAAATCATACATGAACAGTTACCAGAAGGCCCCCAGTCCAGACAGGGGCTTTGATCATAGTTCTTAGCTGTTCCAGGACTTTCCATATTAGATGGGAGTAACTTGATTTCGAGTTCCATAGTGAGTAACTTGAAATCACCCTCCTACCTTCCTTCCTTTTAGACACAGCCCACTCCCTACATAACTCATATTATTCAGACAGCTGTTTCCAGTTCAGAGGTAGATTCCGATTAGACTAAGGTATTTATAGTCACCTTTCCACAACTTCTCCCTTTGTCATTTATTGGTTTTAAGAACCGAGGCTTACCCCAGTCATTACTTGGCATTCCAAAGCAATTTTTATTGGTCTAAAAGTAACAGATTATCCGTCAAATCAAAGGGAAACTCCCTTTATTTCATACGTAGGAAGTTTTTATTTTTCTCTTTGCCTTTCTGAAGATACAAAAGCCCAAATGCTGCTGAAATTACCTTACGAACATAATCTAGCCAGCCGAAACTTAAAGTTGATATGCTAATGAAGGCAAGAATAGTGATAATCATAGGAAAATGGACCAGAACCCTAACTATTACATACACAGATTCTTCCTGTATTCGTTTCCTTAAGGCTGTCACAACAAAGTATCATAAATGGAAGGCTTAACATAAGAGATTTTATCATCTCACTGTTCTGAAAGCCAAATGTCTAAAATCCACGCTTTGGTGGGGTTATGTTCCCTCTGACATCACTTGCATGCAGCTGGCCTGTCCCCAGCTTCTGGCAGCCTTAGGCATTCCTTGGCTCAACAATCCTACAACTGTCTTCTCGCCGCCCCCCCACTCTTCATGTTGTCTTTCCTGTCAATTTCTTTTTTTTTTTTTTTTTTTTTGAGACAGAGCCTCAAGCTGTCCCCCTGGGTAGAGTGCTGTGACATCACAGCTCACAGCAACCTCCAACTCCTGGGCTCAAGCGAGTCTGCGAGTCTCCTGCCTCCACCTCCCAAGTAGCTGGGACTACAGGTGCCCACCACAATGCTCGGCTATTTTTTGGTTGCAGCCATCATTGTTGTTGGCAGGCCTGGCCTGGATTTGAATTTGCCACCTTAGGTGTATGTGGCTGGTGCCTTAGCCACTTGAGTCACAGGCGCCGAGCCTCAATTTCTATTTTGGTGGTAAGTTTTTCCATTTTTATGAGAACATCAGTCATATTTGATTAGAGCTCACATTAAAAAAAAAAAACAACCTTTATTATTGCATTTTTACTGAATTACCAATGTAAAGACTTTATTTCAAATAGGATCACATTCTAAGGTCCTGGGGGTTATAATTTCCCCATATTGTTTTAGGGAGACATTTAACTTATAGCAATGCCTTATTTTTCTATTTCTTATTATAAAATGAATACATATACCTACATTTTATCAAAATATGTGTTTTAGGTGCTTATATTTCAAAGTGACCTAATTAATACAAAGATAATACAAGTTAACAATATTTGCTTTTGCCAGGTGAGTATTCAATTTTGACCCATAACTATGGCCCCAAACTAATTATATTAAGACATTAGATATTGTTACATACCCCTCCATTGGTTTCTGTTTGGGTCTTCCCTTCATTCTAAGACAAAACATTCTGTCTAGGTTATGTACTGTATTACTTTTCTGATTCTCATGTCCAAATCTGGGATGGAGATAGAACACCAGGTGGCGTAACGATAAAGTAAATGTACAAAGAGGGATTTTAGGAAAATAATATATGTCATTCCAGACTCAGTACAGATGCAAACAGCATTATAGACCTCAGCTCTGGACAATGCTCCATATGAACCAGCCCTCATGCCTGTTCTCTAAACACCTGAGTGCTCCTCATGAATTGCACAATATCAGTAAGATTGTAGGGCAAGTAGCAGAGTGACTCAGAAGTTGAATACATACACCCCTGCTCCATGACAGGCATATGGACCTAAAGGAAGAATAACTTTGGTCTGTTTTCCAAGGGAAAGAGTAGTTTATTATGGGTGACAAGAAACATAATTCCATTTTATTAAAAGAGAGTGTTCTT
Source organism: Otolemur garnettii (assembly GCF_000181295.1). NCBI lineage: Eukaryota > Metazoa > Chordata > Mammalia > Primates > Galagidae > Otolemur > Otolemur garnettii. The sequence continues at coordinate 17,109,682 of NW_003852401.1, read as the reverse complement.
AAAAGTTCAGCATATGAGTATGTGTGTAGTGCCGAGAAGACAGGAGACGGAAGGCAGCAAGTATTTGATCACTTTGGCCACTCAGTGTCCTTTCTCTCCTCCTGCTAACCATGTATCTTTTTCCTTCCCTTCTTCCAAGTGCTTCCCACGAAGCTGAATATCATAGTTCCTGCTATTAAGCAGGTCATTGGGACTAGACTAAGGTGGCAGCATTTGACACCATAAGGGCCAATCAGATTCTTTTCTTTGGAAATTTGAAACATTTCCAGACATAAAGCCTTTTATATTGAGTTACTTCATGTAGCATTTGAAAGAAGGTTAATGAGTGTGTTATCTGAACATCTCTGTTCAGTCACGGCCATGCCAGGTCTATCCATGCCAGGTCTCTGCTGTTGACCTTTTTTAGTTTTACGAACTACTCCACCTCATTCTGGTTCTACATGGTGAACATTTCTGTTGTTTGACATGAAAGAAACTTAACTGAGATAGCACACAGCATAATGCCTGGTTCTCTGGAATAAGTCAGAGTTCCTTCTTCTGGTTTAGTATTAGAGATATTTTAAAACCACCAAAATAAAATGTAGAAAATGCAATAAGTTCACTGACATTGAACATGTATGTACAGTTGAATTTAACAAAATTGCTTCCAAGTGGATTGTAGAGGCGATCATTTTAGTCTTGGATACCTTGCAAGCACCATTGTGTATTGGCCTGAAGCAGGGAGCTCAAATTTAAGATTTGAACTATGCAAAATCAAGAGTGAGCCTCAACTGGAACGAGGGATTAACGTGGAAATATACTTCACACACTCATGTTCAGCAGTCTGCTAGGATTCAGAACTTCCAGGCTGAGGCATGCTCACGGGGCGTGTGCTCAAGGGTTTGTGAACAGCCTAGGGTAAGTTTAAGAGAAGCATTTGGCTACAAGGCAGCTGTTTGCATTAACCATTCCCTGTAGTGATATGCAAAGGGGTAAGTCACTGAGTCTGTAGTCCATTTCTTGGAGGATCCACTTAGGTTCAAGAGAAAAAGGTTTTCTTCATGGATCATGACCTTCCTTAGAATTAGAGAATTTAGGTGCTTAGTATCTGAATAGACGCTCAAACCTATGTCTTTTATGTTTATGCTTTTTCTTTCTCTAATATTTTAGCCATGGATACATTAGATTTGAGAATGAACAAATCAGTTCTTAACGAATGTGTAACTTTAAGTACCATCAACGTAAAAATGGCTTATTTATTAAGGACCATAAAATAAAGCTTTATGAATTAAAAAAAGAAACTAAACTTTATCTGTAGATATTTTAAAAGAGTGTGGGTAACATAAAAATTCCTTTAGAAAATTTAAATGAAGTATGCATCATTATTAGATCATTTAGGAAAACAGTGGCTAAAATCTGATTCCGAAAATAGCACTGCATTCAGCAAAAGAAACCTCAGATTATTATATTGCACGATATCTTTATCTTTATCCTTCTAATATTAGAGTTGAGGATCAACTGTTAAAAATCTTTATGAATTTCTATGCTAGGTGCTTCTGATAGTCTATTTCCCTGACAACCCATATTCAAAGTATATGAAGAGGTAAGACTACATAATGCATTCGCTGAAATAGCTTTCTCTATCAAAGGAAAAATCACTAAAATGGCCTTAAAATTGATGGTAATAGCACATTTCATTTATGTCCTCAGCTTTTAGGTTGCAATTTTATATTTGCTTTATAATGTTGAATCCAGTGCTTATAGGTTAAAATAAAATTAAAAGGAGAAGGAAGGGGGGGAAGGATGGGGAGAAAAGAAAACTATGTTCTAAACGCAGATTCACTCAGAGACACTGTCCCATCCACAGACTCTCTCCCATTAGAATAATACATCATCTTCTACCTAAGTATTTGAATTAAATACAGGTCAGCTCGGGCAGGCAGAAGTATGAAAACCCTGCTGAAATAGGATGTGCAATTCCATTTGTCCACTAGAGTGCACCATTGTAATCTCGAGAATCTCATGACAGCAATGTGTTGATTTAATGTACATAAAAGAGAAATACAGTGTTAAAAGCAAATTGCATTTCTAATTGCCACCAACCTCTAAATACATGACAAATTGCATGCAAATTAGATTTAATTTACCTTATGTTTTATAGGTTCACAAAGGCTTTTAAAAAAGTATTCGAATGTTCTGTCTGTATTTTTCCCACTATCAGCACACAGATGACAGGACCTGCTTTTTTTAAATTTCTTTCTCTCTCTCTCTCTTTTTTTTTTAATGAAAATTGAAAATACAAAAGGAAAAGAATGGTCACATGTTTAGGTCAGACATATGATATTCACCCAACAGGTATAAGTTTTTCTTTGGGATTTAAACAGAAAAGTGCTGTTTGCTCATTTAGGTTACTCTCCAAATGCTTCCCTCCTGTCTGACAATGAAAATGCAGATTGAGTTCTATAGCCACGATAGGGGAAGATAATGCACATCCTGCAACAGGAAAGGGAAAGGAGAAAAATATATAAGTTGTCCCTGTGAGCAAATGAATCAAAGAAATTAGAATGAAAAGGATGTATTATGCATTGAAGGCTATCGCTCAGGGAAAACCCTGTTCTCCATGTTTATTTCAGATTCCATCGCTCAGCACTTACACTGCTGTTCCAACAATAGCCCCCTCTTCCCTTCTCACTTCACACGCATCCCATAATTGTCTGGAGTCGCTCTTTCCTCAGCCCAAATGAGATTGCTTTGAAGGCTAAGTTCACACACTAGAGTAATTAACTACATAATTAGTCTAGAGTGAGTCTTATATTGTCTTCTACAATACTTTCTTATTCCCCGTCATGTCACTTGATAAAAGCTGCCACTATTTCTAATGCCCAAATCAGGAGAGTTAAGTGGCAAATTTATCCAGCCATAAAGGGAAAAATGAAAAGGCTGGAGACATTCTTGTTACAGAGGCATCGGAAAATAGTTTGGGGCTACAGCTTAGGTCTTAGAATGAATAGTTTAATGCCGATGTAAAATGAAGGTTTTTAGGGATTAGAATCATCAGCCTAGATGACTACAGTTGATACCAGTCGTTCCAACAGCACGGTCTCGGGACCTGCAACCTGGTTATCACCTGCAATGTGTTAGCCGTGCAAATTCTTAGGACCCAGTAAGACTGAATCAGGAGATCTGGAAATGGAGCCCAGGGATCTAAGGCGTAACAAGCCCTCCAGGGACTATGCTGCTCACTGGACTCTGAGAACCAGTGATTTATACTGTTAAAGTTTTTTTTTTTAAGTAAAATCATAACGTTCAGACAATTTTAAATAATCATGCATCAATTTATTTAACTCATTAATGAGAAAAGTGGTTTGATGTTACAACCAGCTGAAAAGAGCATTCAAGTCACTATACATATGCAGGCAATAAAAAAATGCTGAAATGAATTTAGGAAAGATGCATGACTGCTCTATCCACAGGGCGATAATCAATTGGATTCCACCGAGCATGATCCATTGCCTTTCTACAGAGCATTTGCAACGTTATCAGCTTTCTATCACCAGTTTCCGACAGCATGGTTGTAAGGAGGCCATCGGCACTTAGGGAAATGTACCCTACTCAGGACACGTACGAATTTTGTTTCTTTTGCCCATTTCAAAGTCTTTCATGAAACTTTACTCAACTTATGCTCTCCAAAGATAAACCACAGTTAAATACCTTTAATCCTTGGATTTTGAGTCATTTCCTACTCAATATACTCATTTTTAAGTAAATCAATTACTCAGTCCTGCTCCTGGTTTAGCTCTATTATTCAGGTAATTGCGATAACCTGGGAATGGGAGACAAAGTGATGTAATTTTTAGTAGGTACCATGTGAGTATTTTATTGCCCTAAAAATCAATATGTCAAGAAAAGTTTGTCGACATAGAACCCCATTATCTTGAGATTGTAGTGTAGCAAATGAATTAATATCATTTTCAGATTATCTGCAAGGAAGTGAAATTGTATTAAATTGCAGTAGAAATCTACCATGTAAGGACAATCAGTGGTAACAAATAAGGCAAGTGTCCTAATATGTTATTCTATGTAACAAGGTCAAGTTCTGCAAAGAATTGTGTAAATTCAGCAAAACTCTGCTGTTCTACTTCTGTCAGAGTTCTAACCAATTCATACTGACATAGGTGCTCAAGTGATAAAACTGAACTTGTCAACACCAGAAAAAAAAAAAAAGTATTTCTCATCCTTTCTATTAAAAAAAATAAATGTTTCATTTCATATCGTCAGTACCAAATTATGTTTAATTATGCTTTTAAAGCATCTATTGCTGAGAAAAGAGTAATAAATACCATACAGTAATAAAAAAAGAGTTAAAAAAAGCACAACAGAAATGTGGGTTTAATGATCCAGATCTATTAATAACAACTTTGCTTAACTTGAAAATTACTTAATTTCCTTTAGGCTTAGCTTTTATATTTCTGAATTGGTGAGAGCTCTGCTCTATGGCAGAGTAATACCCAATAAACAACAATCAGTTCCAATACAAAAAGTTAACATCATATGCACTTGATTTTAAATATACAGAATTCGGTAAATTTGACCTGAAAGCCCTATAACGTTCATTCTGATAGCGAATGTCAGGTGTAAGAGAGAATTGGAAGCATTCTCTATTTTTTGTAATGTCGCAACACCATCTGGTTCAGAGATAATTGAAGTGTTCATAACTTCTATTACAGGGAGCAGCACTAGGAGGGAAAGACCCTAGAATCTCCAGCTTCCAGTGGACCGTCTTCAACTCACAAAAGCTCCAGCACAGTCCTATTAGCCAATCCTGTGATGGAAACATCCCCTCACAGAACATACTAATAAAAACACTCCAAACGCATTCCCTCAAACTATGCAAGCTTTCTGGGTTTTTCTCAGCTTGTGACAAATGTCCTTCCTTTGTTCTTCACACAACAAAGTCCTTTTTGATCATCAGTCTGTGACTTAAAAGATTTTTTGTTTCATGTTTTCTCTGCTACCGCATATCCTTATGAAAGTTATTCCTCTTTGTTACTCTTAAAAATGCTCTACCTCAAGTCAGCTTTTACTTCATTCTGTCTTAGAAGAATACTGAGTTGTTTCCAGGGGAGAGACCCACGTTGTATTAACTTATCACCTCCATGCCCATGCCCAACGGAGTATTTGAATCTTAATTAGTTGAACAATAAATATTTGCTAAATTTGAATAATAAATATCTCTCTAAAACCCAGACCTCAAAAATCATAAGAAAACTATAAATCAAATCCCTTCTGACGTCCTGTTCCTTTCTGTCTCTGAAGACAGAGAAATGTAATTATCTTATACCTATTCTTTCTCTCCCAGTTTAATTAAACACCTTTGGTCTTATGGTTAATGATCTAGCTTTTTAAGCACCATCACAAATGCTACAAGCTTCACTATAAGAAGCTCTGAGTCAGTCTGGTCTCATTTTTTTCCCCAAACAACCTCCCTCTCACAAAAGGGAAAATGAGTTGCAGTGATATTAAGCACTTAGCCCACAAAAACAATACGACCCCACGCTAGAGTTGCTCTTCCATAGTTGAGGCCAGGGTCCTACACACTAAAGCAGAATGCTAGACTGAAATTATACCTCCACACCTCCTCAAACTTACAGTTAATTCAGCCAGTCGCTGACTTGAATTGCAACATTTCATTAAGAACCAGAGAATCTACTTAGGTATGAAAAGATGTTTCCAGCTATGCACAATCGGTGCCTTTCCTAGAATGCTGCCCTGCCTCTGTAAATTTTCAGGTGAGTTCTTCTGCCTAATGTTCTACTGTGATGTGATGAAAAAACAAACAAACAAACAAACAAAAAGGTTTGCTTTTCCCGGATCCAGAAACTCATCCTTTCCAGTTTGCACTAATATATTGCCTGAGCACACAACTCTAATCCAAGGTAACTGGTGCAGAGTTGCATAATGTTAGTCGATGGGTTCATGGTTGCTTTCCCTTATTGGCCACCAGCCTTATAAAAGTCAGACTTTTTGACAGAAACAAAATATCATGCAGCTTTGTCATGGTCCGATGGCTTCCCTTTTCATGCTTTGAAGCGAGAACTCCGTTAGGCTGTTTTCCTGGTGGAAGGCCTATTTTCTTTGCTTGCACCACTAGACCATTTCATTTTTGTTATAGCTTCTACCATTTTCACCACAAATAAAATCTTTGGTCTGATACATTTGTGTTCGCTAGGGCCTGGGAGAAAACAGATTTTTAAGGATTTTTCTTAAATACAAATTGCCGTAGTTATAAAGGGAAACCTCAAATACCTCCCCACACATGGAAGAGCTGAAAAGGGCAGCTAGAAAGATTGAGAAATTCCATAAAAACACAAAGCAATGTAATGGGTCTGCAATTTCTCCCTAAATGTTTTCCCCAATAAACTGGAAGGAAAGCACTTAACATTGATTAAGAGAACAGGGAAAGGCATCATCACCTATTGCATTTGTGGGGCCGAGAAGACTGCTATGTACTTCCCACTGATGTCTTATTAGTATTCCTTTGATCCTATTGATGTCACCAAGCAAAAGAAGCAGGTGGGAAATTTCCTTAAGATCTCACTTTGAAGATTTCACATAAATAGCTAAATTTTCTCATCCAAAAACGTTCCAGCTCCTTGATGCTCACATCCCCCAGCTAAATGTCATTTCACATGGACCTTAAAGTGAAATATTTTTTTCCCAGTAAAGTGAATGGTCCTTTGGGTGGATTGTTGGTCTTTTTGCCAATTCTGGAGTATGCTTTTCCTTTTAGAACATAGCTGATGTCTTTGGCACAGTTCTTTACAAAGGCAACAACAATGCATATCCTGGCTGGCATGTAACTTCACAATTCAGAACCTAAGCACTGTGCTAGAGATATATTTATCTGTTTGCATACCAAAAGCAATGGCAACTGTAACACTCACTTCCATGGCTTCCTGATTCACAGCCATGATTCTTTCTCTTGGGAGAGACCTTTGAACCACTTCATTAATTATACTTTCACTACCAGGTTGTGAAAAATGTGTATGTAATCACATACACGACTCACTTCAACATGCTTGATATTTCAGACCTCTCTTCATGGAACAAGCTAAAAAGAGGTAGCTCGAAAGCTGTTATTTTCAACAGGAACTCATGTCCCAGAGGGAGGACCTCTGACTGTGTCACTTGTTCTCCACAGCATTGACACGTCCTACAGTTTCCTTTCAACTCCTTCAATCCATTAGCCTGAAGGACCAAAAGGGCGCTAGATTCCCTGAGTTGAAGACGCTTTGCTAACCCAAAGCCAGTTGTCACTGTCCTTGTGTTTGTGTTGCTTTAAGTTACTGCTGGTTTCAAAACTATGTTCCCTGTGTCTGGTATACTCTTGAAGCTTTTGCAGTATCTGTACTGTCTCATGTTCCTCAAAGCTCTGTATGTTGGAGTAAAATATATCTTATGGAAACCTCACTCCTAACGTAAAATCTTGTTTTGATGCAAGAATTGGGTTGTCCTCGTAGACCAAAAAAAAAAAAAAAAAAAAAAAAGTTTAGGCTTCGTGCATTCCCCTCCAAACAGAGCAGAAGAAATCTGAATATTTGGCAGCGCTTATGAGGACGAGGTTGGTGGCACTATTCTGTCCAACTAAGTACTGAAGAAATGCCCTAGGATAAAATTAGGACTGCAGTGCTTGGCATTGTGAAGCATATGAAACAAAATCACCAAAACCTTATGCTTCCAACCAATTTCTAAATCCACAGACCCCTTGGAGGAGGACAGTACCATTTACCTCCTGTTACTTCAATTTGGCAAAAGTAGCCTCTCTCCGCTGGCTTTTATGTTCTCTTCTGTTGTGTGGTAATAGTAAATAGCTAGGATTTTAATGGCACCTCTTTCTACAAAACCTAATAGATTTTGTCGCTTTTATGATAAAATATTTTATCCAATGTCATGTATCTTCCACAGAGCATTTTAACTTACTTATGTGAAAACTTAGACACGAAAGGGAAGGTTTCTTAATAATAGGACTTAAAATTGACATCGTCTTATATATCCACATTTGAATGATTATTAATCCTAACAATCTGCAAAGAGGTACTATTAGTTCTTATGACAAGCTATGTATTATAACGCTTAGAGAGGATGGGTGAATTAAAGAGTAAATAATTTAGCCAATGTCAACGTACCATATGATGATAAAGCTAGAATTCAAACCATAGTCTTTTTTCATCCAAAGGTCATGCTTTTCTATTATTCACTACTTATAGTCCTATCTTCCATTGCAACAGCACAAATGAAATTGATGCAGTGATGAGCTAATGAATGTTTAATGATGATGCCAATTTCTCTGGTGTAAACACTGCTATTATGGCCACTTCCAGGCTACCAGTGTGATGTTACTTGAACCTACAGATAAGACGAGATGGCTTTTGGGATTTGGCGCTAGCTGACTCCAGCACTGAATCACATTCCACCTTATTCCTTCCATGTTTCTGATACATCACCTCGAGCACTTAGCTCCAGATTTTCCAGCTCGGTTAACAAGAGATGGATTCAACTGGTCTATTGAAATTAGCAACATTTTTCAGGAACACTCAATAGCTCTGCTTCTGTTTTATGAGAAAGAAAATCTCATGTAGGAGAAAATACATAGAACAAGGAATAAGAAGAATTAATTGATGCTCAGTTTAAGTTCCACTTTCGTGGCTTACTGACTGACTGATGTGAGGAAGGTAGCGAAAACCTTTACGTTTCTGGTTCTCCGGTTAAATATGATAAAGGGAAGAGTAACCCACCCCTATGTTAATTGCCTTCAAAGTAAGTAACCTATGAGATAACCTGTCTGAAGTTTTTCCCTAAATAATAACGTGATCAAGACGGCGGGTATAATTGGTACCCGTGATACTCTTCTCATGTGGGGGATGGTGTCCCACATACTCTACGCATTTTCACACACCAGCTACTTACTTTCACCTATGTAATATGGGCGTTTATTAGACATGATGTGTGCTCTGCAGAAACAAAAAATATAATAGAAGCGACTGTGTTTTAGCCAGCGAAGCCATGTTCCTTCATGTTTTCCTCCTCTGTAGGTCAATCCTTGGAATTTATGTAACCGTGATAGCTTCTCCCTTTGTGCCTATTCCCTCCACTAGGACGGAAGTGGCATTTCTTTTATCATATGGGAGCAGGTAGGAAGACCACACCCAATAAAAAGAGCATAGAAAGCCAACAAGAACAAGCACAGGGATATACTTTCTCTTTTTTGCACTCTGTAATTTTTTGGTCCTTTTAAATGTACCCAAGAAAGGACACGTGAAATAAATGCCATCTGTGCATTTGCTGGCTTTCTTCAGAGTTCTTTGAGGTTAATCTCATTCCCACCATATTAACCAGTCTGTTTATCATTATAATCTTTGCTCATCAGCAGAATTAGCTTCTTTGCCCTGGTTTGGCTGCCAGTTCCTATTTAGTCTTTTGGATGTGGCAGCCTAGTTTTATTCTATTAGCCGACGGTCTCCTTACACAATGGCTTTCTTTGTGCTGCCGAGCCTGGGGCACTGTGCAACTTCTGTGTATCTGACAGGAAGGAAGACAACACATCTACTCTAGTCTTTTGAATACAGACAAGTGAGAGTGGGAACCCAGGGGAAAGAACCCCAGACTACCAGGCAACAAGGTCAGGGAGTCTTGTCACTAAGCAGCGTGCAGATAAGAAGATGTGCCCTCTGTGACACTTAGTTACAATGCAGGGGTGTGAGCACCTGCAGGAATCATGCTGGGAACAGCAGACCCTTTTGATTTGTGATGCCATGTTATGCCAGGCTCCCTGCTGGAGTTGGATTTGCTCCTCTGGGTACCTCTCCAAACTCCCTGACCGTTTGTCAGTTGTGAATAGCTCAAGTGGAGTTGGCTCCCAGGATTTCTCCAGAGAGAATGATGTTTTCCTCTTCAGATGCAGTTATCCAGGACTATGGTGTGCAGGTCTGCCAAGAGTTTGATCAGGTGGTGTAACCCTCAACCTCACTATCCGCTGGGACTTTGCCTTTGACTCCAAAAAAGAATATTTTAATTTTCCAAGTAAAAAGAATTTGTAAAAAGTAGCATATTCCCAGGAGATAATGACTTATGTTCTCTTAGGAAAGAAAAAAAAAAGATAGTCAAAGTCAGAAATCATACTCCAGGACAATTATGACACTCCTCAGAAATTAGTAAGCTGATATGTTTCCATATTTTCCTTCAATTTTCCCTATATTTTTATAATCAATTTGCTCTAAATTATGTATTCTATAAAGGAAAGGATCCTTTGTACTTGGTACTCAGCAAGCTTTTATAAAAATGCATGAATGAATTAATAAAATGTGATATCTGTATACCACAAAGTACTACTCAGACAAAAATATGGCAATCTAATATCTTTTGTGACCTAGATGTAATTGGAAATCATTTCTTCTAAGTGAAACATCACAAGAATGGAGAAACAAACACACGTACAAAATTTCAAATTATAACTGATTAGTCAACACTTCAGTGCATGTCTGGAAGTAAATCTCCATGAAAATCAAGCTGGGGAAGGATGGTTAACTTCCTACCTAGTGGGTAGAGGGCACACTGTCTGGGTACACTTATAACACTGACTCAATCTGTACACAAAACAAAGTATGTAAATAAAACATAGGTTCCCCTTAATACTCTGAAATAAAAAGGTACTAAGCATATACAAAGTAATAGACACATAGTATAAATAATGCTCTAGTCTACCTTTTCTAAGCATGTGTGTTCCGTAGATTACCCTGGTTATTGTTCAAAAGCATATTCTTAGGATGAAACTGAGATCCAATGTGTCAGAATTTTTTGTGTGAATCTTGAGAATATGAAAGATTAATAATACCACAAGGTGATTCTTTTGCTCAATAAAACTATAATGAAATGTACTGTTATAGGTGTAAAATATGGGCCCGGTGGGTACAGCAGGCACTCTGGACACCGGCCCTTCCAGCTCAGGCACTGCACTGGCTCTTTTGTCCAATTTTGTCCTTTGTACTATTTTTGAACTTACGAATCCTTACAAATTTTTTCATTTCCTCATAGCTATTTACCTTAATTATTTAATTAGAATTCAAGGCAATGAAAAAGTCAAGGAAATACAATTTTTTTTCCTATTCTTCACGTGTACCTCCTAGTCAATAAATTATAGATTATGATTTCTTTGAATTGGGTTAGCATTACAGATAAAAATCTAGCATAATAATTCATGTATTTAGATGAAAGAAATGTTGTGACAGAAAGTAATGCTTTGAACAATTAAGAACAAATGTACACTGGCAATATTACATTTGAATCAAATTAGAACAAAAAAAGAATCAGTGATGGAGAACATAGAGCAACATTACCATATATTTGTTTGATTACTTTGTAATTAGTAACAGAAGACATTAAGGAAGGATTTCGCTTAGAATTTTTCAAATAAAGTATGGAATTATAAAGTTGGTGTTTACATCAGTGTTTGTCATTGAAATTAAAATTTCAGTGACTATTTAGTAAGTTTTTACTCTGCATGAGATTCTGTTCTAGCCATTGCCATATATTATAGTTAATTTTTAAGCTATATTACTAGGGAGAAATTATTATTTCTCTAAGTTTTTAAATTAAAAACAAAACAAACAAAAACAAATTCATGAATCCACAAAATTCCGTGAGGCTAATAAGTGAGTATAGGAAGTAACAGGGTAAGTGGCTGATTGGCAAAAATCAACTGCTTTTCTACGTGTGAGGAATGAACATTTTGAATTTCAAATGCAAGAAAAAATTATGATAGCACAAATAACGTGTAGGCATAAATTTAGTAAATGGTGTAGAGAATATGTTTGTGAAAAACTATATAACTCTAATAAAAAAAATAAAATAAATGGATAGTTATTTCATGTTCAAAGGTTAGAAGTCTCAATATTACATAGGGGTCAATTTTTCCCAATATGGTCTATAGATTTAATGCAATATTAATCAAAATCACATCAAGAATTTAATATTTAATATAATGGACAAAATTCTAAATATTATATGGGAAAGGAGAGGAAACAGGATAGCTAACACACCCCTAAACAAGAAGAGAGTCATATGGCTGACTCTACCTGATTTCAAGATTTACTATAGAACCACAATCACCAAGTCTGAGGGATATTGTTGAAAAAAATGCATGTGTTATCAGCGGAGCCTAGCAAGGGACTCAGAAATGGGCCTGCACAAATGCAGTCAACTCATCTTTAGAAAGGAGTAAAAGTATTTTGATGGAAAAGGTGCTTTCAACAAGTGCTGCTGAAACTTTTGGATGTGCATATACAAGAAAAATAATGAGGGAAGAAAGGAAAGAAGAAAGGAAGGAAAGGAATGGAAGGGAATAGAAGAGGAGGGAGGGAAGAAGAGGGGAGGGAAGAACGAAGGAAGAAAGGAAGAAAAAACTAGGCACAGATCTCACAGCATTCACAGAAATTAACTCAAAGAATTACAGTGTTGTGACCTCATGAATGATCACACGAGACATGGATTGACAGTACACGCTGCAAGAGGTGAGGCTAACCATAGGTGCAGAATAGCCCCCAGCACTTCTCACAGAGTCCTTTTATTGACAAGATGCATAATGGGCAGAAAAATTACTAAGCAAAGACATGCAGGGGCTGTGTGCTCAGGGAAATGATCTCATAGGAACCAAGAGAGTATGTACTCAAGGAATTGATCTTCCAGGGTGGTAAGGAAATGATCTCCAAAAACACTACATGCAATTTTTCTCCACTAATCCTTCAAGGAACTGCCATAAAATGCTTAATATTTAACATTAGCCTTACAACTACAGAACTGAACTTTGCTCCTCCAGGATTACAGAGTGCCACCAAGTCACAAGAGATTTCCAGGCTTGCCAGGAGAATGTCTTGTTCTCAGTAATTCCTCAGATGAGTTTTGATATTGGTGGCTGTTTTAGTAAGTATGATGTTTAATCCTCTATATTATAGGCTTACGCAACTGTAAAACTCTAAAATTTCCAGAAAGAAATGGGAAAATTGATGTGGCTTTTGGTTTTGTGATAAGTTTTTAGATATGACAATAAAAGCATGGTCTATGAACAAAATTGGTAAATTGTACTTAATAAAAATTAATTCATATGTTCTGTGAAAAATATTCTTGAGAGAATGAAAAGCTCAACAACAGACTTTGAGAAAATAAGTGTAAAATACATATCACAGTAAAGGACTTCTATCTCAAATATACAAATAACTCTTAAAACTCAACAATAAGAAAATAAGTCATTCAAAAACACAAGCAAAAGATCTAGGTGGCAATTAAGCATATGAGAATACGCTCATTATTTCCCATTAGGAGAATGCAAGTTGAAGCAACCATGAGCCATCACTACACATCTATTAGAATACCTAAAATCTCCCCAAAACTGAAAACAGTAATAGTAGTGAGGATGCAAAGGACCAGGAGATCTCAAATATCCATGCCAGTTGAAATTCAACTGTACATCGACCCGGAAAACAGTTTGACAGTTTTCACAAGGCTACATTAAGTTTCAGAAAATGATCTAGTTCCCATGTTACATTAATAGTTATTTACTAAACATTAATTTGAAAAAATATATATACAGAAAACCTGCACAAAAAAATGTATCTAAGCAGCTTTATTTATAACTGCCTTAAACTGGGAGAAATCCAAATGTCCTTCAGTAGTTGGATAGATGAGTAAACTGTGGTGCACTTGTTCAGTGGATACTCCAGCTACGAAAAGGAATAAGCTGCCAAGCCATACAGAGACACAGATTAACGCATTTCCCTATGTGAAAGAAGCCAGTCTGACATGGGGAAAGGTAAAGCTATAAAAGTAGCAAATAAATCAGTGCATATCGGGGTTTAGTAGAGAGGAGGAAGTTGAATTGATGAAGCATGGACTCTTTTAAGGCTGTGTAATTTTTCTTTTTGATATTGAAATGATGGCTACCTAGTAATACGCATTTGTCAGTATACAGCAAACCTGAGACAAAAAGCACAAACTTTAACTTATGCAAATTAAAAATAATTATCCATGAGGTCTTGGGATACCAGAGTGCAATGCATACTACAACATAAGAATCAAACTCCATTACAAAGATATGAAACGATCTCATGACTCGGCACCTGTGGCTCAAGTGGCTAAGGCGCCAGCCACATACACCTAAGGTGGCGGCTTCGAATCCAGCCTGGGCCCGCCAAACAACAATATGGCTGCAACAAAAAATAGCCGGGCATTGTGGCGGGCACCTGTGGTCCCAGCTACTTGGGAGGCTGAGGCAGGAGACTCGCTTGATCCCAGGAGTTGGAGATTGCTGTGAGCAGTGAAGCCACAGCACTCTACCCAGGGGGACAGCTTGAGGCTCTGTCTCAAAAAAAAAAAAAAAAAAAAAGATCTCATTGAAGGAAATAGGGTGCTTGGAAAGCACCAACCTAAGTAACCCTGGAAATGAGTGGGGTCTCTAAAACAGCAAAAGAGACTTCACATAAACACTGTTCGATAGTTGACAAAGTTGTCACTATCACTGCCCTCGCCGAGATGAAGCTACAAAGACATGATAACTGAGAGGCGTTCTGGAAGATTTATAGGATACAGAAAGGACATTAGGTAAAATGAAATAAATCTAAATAAGCATGCACCTTAATTAATAAAAGAGGCAAACAAATATTTGTTTGTTGACAATCTCAAAAGTGTAAGATAACAGCTAATTGGAGAATGGTCCCTCTGACTTTAGTCATTTTTCCATTTTGAGGACACATTGGACAATGTCACATTTCCATACTGTCAGAATTACCAATAATCAAGAAACTAAAAGTTTATTGGCAACAGCCAGATGATTCAGCTAGATTCTATCACTTTTATCCTCTGCTGCTTTCTGTGATGAGATAATAGTGTGAAGTTGGGGTGAAACACTAAATTGGGTTTTCACATGATTTTTGAAAGATTTTTTAATAAGTGACTGATCTTATTAAAGTCTATAGTCTTTTGCTCAGTGCCCCTACCTCAGCGGCTAGAGTGCTGGCCATATACACCAAAGCAGACAGGTTCGAACCCAGCCCCAGCGTGCTAAATAACAATGTCAACTGCAACAACAAAAAAATTGCCAGGCATTGTGGGGGCACCTGTTGTCCCGGCTACTTAAGCCCAAGAATTTAAGGTTGCTGTGAGCTGTGACGCTGTGGCACTCTATAAAAGGGCGACAAAATAAGACTCTGCCTAAAAAAAAAGTACAGTATTTTATAAATTTTAAAAATTTTACAGACTGAATAACAACTTTTAATTGCAGCATAGCTAGAGAATGGAATGAAAGAGAATTTTGGTTATTCTTGAGAACAGCTAAAGTGTACATAAAATATTGTGGTACTTAATAATCCTCTTAATAATCATCAAATAACTATCCTTTAGAGTGACACTTTACTTTAGAAGTCGTCAAGGAATTTGCCGGACCTTTGTGTTTATGAGCTCAGTGTAGGTAGCCAGAGACCCAGTACAGTCGCAGGTATTTAAATGGCTCCTCGATTCTGCCCAGATTTACTGAAAACAAGGTGGCACTCGAGAACACTGTGCTCCTCTTACTGGCCTGCTCATTCAGCCTTTGATAACTCTCCCGTTGCCTTCTTTCTCATCTCTGCAGGCTCCCTTCATGGCCTGAGGACAGTTAGATAACTATAATAGCCACAGCAATGCAAAATAGCTGGTACTTGTTCCATCTCAATCCAACGCAACTGCCATGTCTAGAAAAACAAAAATAAAAGAACTGGCTCTATTCCAGGCCCCTTTTCATGTACCAATCCACTCAGGGTGCTACTGGCTCCGTTTGGATCTCTGGAGCTTCTAACGCTGGCAGAGGAATAGCACTTTTAACCTTTTTAAAGTTGTAGGCCCTTTTGAGAATCAGATGAATGCCTTTAATGGCTCTTTTCAGGAAAAAAAAAAAAAAGAAAAGAATGCATAGACGCAGTATATTTTCACTTAATTCCGTGTTTTCTCTGATCTCACTAAAGCCTAGAGACGGTGAGTCAAGGTCACTAGTTTTTGAGGTTATTCAGGAAACCTTTTATATCAGCTCTGGTTTAGAGGAAAGAGTGAGCTTCTGTGAGCTTCCTGCACGTGGTGTGCAGTCAGCATGTGCTTCTGAACCAGGGAGTGGGGAGGAATTGATAAGCTCTGCTGAAGCATCTGTGGGATATATGGCCTCAATCTGAAGCCATCCGACATACTGTAATGTAGCTACCATTCAAAGCCTCCACTAACTATGGACGCATTGCTTACCTAGACCACTTTATGGGAGATTTTTATTTTCCTCAGGATATCTTGAGATATAGCACATAGCCAAATCATTTAAGTTTCATTCTCCCGCCTTTCCATAAGTGAGGGGACAGGTGGGGGAAAACAGAGAAAATCTGGATAAATCCCAATCTGTCAATCGATTCACTGAATATAAGTAAATGTATCCAGTGAAATAATAATCCATTCACACCAATATTGATAAGGATATAAGAATAAGATTTCCAGTAGATTGTAGCACACAGTAATTTCTACCAAAAGATAAAGTCCAGTAAAATACAAATGGTTTCTTCTTTTGATATTTGAAGTAACTTAACACCTATTTTTATTACTAAACATTTATTTGTTAAAGAGGAAGCCTCTTGAAGTTACATAATGATTATTAACTGTAAACCAAAGAATTGGTAAATTATTTTAAATATATTTTTCCATGGTTTATTTTTTTAAATCTCAAAGATGACAGTTTTCTAAATTAAAAACAGATTTGAGGTTATTGAGGATGATGGCTGATTAGAGATATTGCCAGACTGTCCCAGAGAGAAGGTGGGATTTCCAGTGGGGGAGATGGGAAAAGAGATGCAGATTGGGTGCAGATCATAAAAGGAAGTGCCAGAGCCTGCTGGGGACCTAGCAGAGGAAACTGTGAAGGAGAGAAAGGAGAAGAAAAAGGCAAAAAGACAAAAGAGATCAGTGGGGATCAATGCAGAAGAGCTCAGAGTCCAAGGAGAGGCTCAGGAGGGGACACCCTTCTCACCTCCAGGAGCCTTTGGTGCCCAGCAGGCGACCTGGTTTCTCAGAGGCTTTCTATAAACTCAGGAACAGTGGCAAACAGAATAGAGGGGAGAATTTGTGCTTTGTGTGATTCCAGACCTTAATGCCCTTTGCAACAATTGTGATGGAACTGGAGATCATTCTCAGAAAGCAATGGAGGAGGAAGGATTAAAAGTAGGTTTACACCTTATCTGTGATGTTTTCAGGTTTACTTTCCCAGCTCTGCTTTTCTGGCAGAGCATGAACAGCAAACTCTGTCCCTAAGCATCGTTGCTTATTACCTGATTGGCAACCACATCTGAGAGGACCCTGAAAGGGCATATAAACCCTGAGGGTCTATCAGTTAAAAGTCTGCAAAAATGCTGCGGCCTCCCTGTGTGGTGCTTTGTGAAAAAGCACGAACCTTAGGTATGCCCATTAGCTACTCCCGTCAGCCATCAAGCACGAAGCTTGCCTGGGAGGAGCTGTATCCACCTGGGTGGTCTCAAACCTTATAGCTGAGCATGCCCCTTATGTGGTCTGGGAGGCAGTGCCTGTAAGAACTCTTGAGGAAAACTTACTCGATGAACTCATGTTGATTTATTCTTTTTCCCATTGTAGATCCTCCTACTAAATAAACTGGCACACATTATAGCTGGGGATGTTCTATGATTGTTGACTATTTGTAACCAAGACCACTGCTACATTTGTAGGGCAGTCGTTGCAGCATAAATGATTCTCTCATCCTCGAGCCCTATGACTGGGTACCTGCTATGTCCAACTTGATTTCAACATCATAGTCCTTTCTCCTACAAAACCAATTCTGGTGCCTATAGCTGAAAGTAAAACACAGCACAAAGAATCACTCTACCCTGTAACCAATTGTGGACGGAATACAATTCTCATTCATTCTATATTTTCTCCAGACTTTAGGCATAGTGCTTGACAGAATGCTATGCAACAATTATGTGAATGAATCATCCACAGAAAAATACCTGTAGCCTTTTGTCATGTTTTGTCATCCTTTGCCTCCTCGCCTCTCTCCCACTATCCCCGACATCTATTTCTAAATAGGTTACTTTTCTGTAGAATATATAACACTCTTTACATATTTCCAGGAATTCATGCAAATGAATTTTCTAGCTTACTTATCTGTGCTTCTCAAAATTCATTGTGCTGAAGATTCCCTTGAAAAGCTTTTAGAAATGTCACTTTTGAACTTTACTTCTAGAGAGTCTTAAAATAGAGCTGGATTAGGGGCCAGAATGTATACTTTTAAACAGCCTTCCCAAGCTAATTCTGATTACAGGAATCCATCTATCATAATTTTAGTATTGCTGAACTATAATCATCTTGTCGCCTTCATTTTTGCATCTCCTCCACACTTTACAAACAGTAATTGATTTATTGGAATTGCTCAATATTTATTGGACTAAATTATCTACAGATACATATTTGGAGATGGAATAATTCAAAGAACTTTGAGAAATATTATAAATCACTCAGAGAATGACTTTAAAATAAGAAAAAAGATCTGTAAACATAAAGAATAAATCTCTACACATAAACAAATACCTTATGTCAATAATTATGTAAAATCACAGAGACTCAGAATTACAAAAAAAACCTGCCCATATAATCCTTCGAGCCTTCCACCCATCACTGGCATCATTCAATAGCCCAAGTAGATGATTTGTTATCTCTCGTCTTCTAAAGTTTTCAGAAGAGGAGTTAGTCATGGTCTACCTGCTTCATGAAATAACCTGTATCACAAACAGCTCTGTATAATCCACTTCCAGTTAATCAAACTTTGCCTTCTAGGAATTCATATCCATTATTTCCTATTCTTCTATAAAAATGGCTTCCTCCTCTTTCAGGTGATAATTCTTCAAATATTTCATAGATAGTTCAGGATTTCCCCCCTACACATTTCCTTCTAACAACATTTAAATAGAAGACGTGGTTTCCAGACTCCTCACCATCTGGCTGCCTTTTCTGAACATTTTTCTGGTTGAACGTTATCCAGCTTACATCTACTTCCAATCACCAACATGTGGAAGGATTTTGTTTTTAATTGAAATAATTATATGGAGACAACTTTCAGATTGTTGTCCTTTGCATCTGGGTTTACCTGTGTTTCAGATCTTAAAATTTTCCTTTAAAAGAATAAATCATTCTATTGTCCTCCCTACCTCTAAGCCAATTCCAGATGCCAGTTCTGGAAAGCAAAAATGGCACTGGCAAGCTTCTCACCTCTATGCTTCCAGGTTAAGGTGGTGTCGCTCTGATCTAGATGGGCATTCCACTGCATCTATTCTGATAGCTTTACTCTTCCAGATGGCAAATTTGCTCTTGGCCTTATATGCAGGATTGCTCGAAGAGAACTGGTAATGTGTGACAGTAGTCCTTTTCAATCCAAATATGCACTGGCAGAAATGAAATCCAGAGGCGACTCCTAGATGTTTTTTTTTTCTTTCTTTTTGTTCCCCTCAAAGCATCCAGTCAGGAGACACTACAGAATCAAAACCCCTTTTTCACATTTTTTCCCACCATGCCACTGAATTTCCATGAGTGTAAAGGCAGGAGATTTACTCCATCGAGGATGGAGATTCAGATTTTAAATTCTGGCCTTGCTGCTAGTTACATGATCTTGAATTAACTATAGTACCCTAAAACCAAGCCTGCTTTCGCTGGCCTGATATGCTTTATCTGTTAAACTCCAAGGTCTCTTCCAGGTATAAATCTTTGTGCCAGTCATGTTGGGAGCAGGCCTTGAATACACTGAGTTCAGTTTCCCCCACTTTTGAGATACGTACTCAGCAAATGGCAAGTCATTCTGAAACCAACCATAAAACGGGTCTATTGTCACTGCACCAAAGGACTTGGAGTACACATAGGTAGGTGTTTACTATGACAAATCATCAATGAATAGAGGAATAAAACTTCAGAGCATGCCAGCTAATTCAATCCTCAATTTTCTTTTTTTCCTACTTGGTCTTGCAAAACCCCTTTCCAATGAATGACATCACCCAATGTGTGGGCAGGAAAAACAAGAAATTGTGCGACAGAATAGAGTATGTGTACCACTCAGGAGACGGCACATACAAATAGAGAAGAAGAACAGGAAAATTCCACTAAGAGTCTAAGTAAAACTTAAATGCAACGGGAACAGCATACATTTAAATGATAAGTTAAGGAAACTCTCTGTAATAGCCTGACAGCACATCCTTTAAAGGAAACTAGTTACAAATCATTGCCGTGATAGCTGGTAGCACAGAGCAGCAAGACAGTTCACAGTGAAGGAAAATCAGACAGGAGCAAGAAAACCCAAAATAGAAAGAGAAATAATGACAATTTCACCAGAGGACAAAATGCTGAATCTCCTTTATTTGCCTAAACCTGGATGTTAACACTGTGAATGCTGAGTAGATGCGATTGGCATTCAAGCCACTTGTCATAGCCACGCTTTAATCCAGTCATGACACAGGAGAGAAGTAAGAAATTAGGAATGCATGAGAAGAAACAGGGCAAATTGAGAGTGTGAAGGGTGACAAGCTGAAACTGCTTAAACGCCAAGCCCTTGCCTCACGGAGGACTCATATTTATCTGTCTGAAACCACTGAGGAAATATATTCGACATGTAAAATAAAAGACCCGCTAACGGAAAGGGCTTTGCCCTATCTCAATATGTAATGCTGGCTAAAGTCTATTCTCAAATACATTATATATTGTTTTTTCAAAAGATGAAAATAACCTAATTTTTTTCTCTTTATTAAGGGTTCCCTAATTAGGGAGGCAAGGAGAAAAGGTAAAATATTTTGTATTCTTCATAGAACTATCATCTTGGAAGTTAGTTTTCTGGTAAGTTAGACACCGTTGTGAGTGTTAATATTCTAAAAGAATTGCACAAATGGTTGAACAAATGCACATACTAATCATTAAAAGAAATTATGACCTTATATCAGGTTTTCCCTCACCCATCAGGAACTATCATCCTTTATTTTAAGAGAATACAGTTGTATCTGTAAAGTAAATTATAATATTTCTTAAATTTGAACATCCTTATATTAAATAGCCACTAAAATATGTCTCTTCATTTTTTTTAACATGTTATTTCCATCTCATAGGCCAGGTTTAAGGGTAAATAAGTATATTTCTGGCTAATCCTTTGAAAGAAATATTAATTCCTAAAGTTAGAGAACATATTTTAAATATCATGAAGTCAGTAGCTTTAAAAATAATACTGTTCTAAAATAGTCATTTTGTTATTCAAGATTCTATTATACACCAATAAATAAATTTTTCCCCACATATTGATCATTTTGTAGTAAACATTTAAATCAATTATACTGAAAGGGAAAATAGGGGTTGCAATTGGATTGAATGTTTGTTTCCTGTCAAAATTCATATGTTGAATTTTTGACCCCCAATGTGATAGTAATAGGAAATGAAGCTTTTAGGAAGTAATTAGCTCATGCAGTCGGAACCTCATTAATGGGGTTAGTGCCCTATAAGAAAGACCCCAATGAACTCTCTTGTCTTCTTCCTGCCAAGTGAGAAAATGCCATTCTGCCACCCAGAAGGGGGCCTTCACCAGAATCTGATCCTGTTGACCTTCCGATCTCACACTTCTAGCTCTCAGAGCTTTGAGAAATTAATTTCTGTGTTCACAAATAACTAAGTCTATGGTACTTTGTTATAGTAACTCAAACTGTTTCTGTAGTAAGATAGGGTTTTACTTTATCTTTGCTCTGACAAAACAGCACTGGCTGTAACATTTTTGGAGTTAAAAATGGATGGAAATTCCAAACTGGTCATTTTTATTGCCATTTTTAAATATTTTGTTAGCCATGAAAATATGTGAATACTTATTGATCAAACCTCTCCTTTGCCCACATAGGGTATAATGATGTCATAACCAGTATTCTATAATAAGCTGAAAATTTTATTTTTAGATCATACAGGGATTTAGAAAGAAAAAAAGTTTATTCAACTTTGGTTGAGCTAACTATAAGAGCTTTGTCTTTTTAAAATATCAACAATAAACCTGTGTGGGTGACTGGTTTGGCAGATGAAAATATGTTTGCTCCATACAAAATGAACTCAATTATTATCCAGTGTTTAATGAATAACATACATCTTGTAAGAAATTTCATGAATCTACTTTCCTAGAATTAATACTTAATGAAGTTAGAATGATAAATGTTAAAGGATGAAAACATTGCATTTGATTGATAAGTTGATACAGATTTAGAACTACTTCTGATCATTTTTTTCATACTTCTCAAATGGATTAACTTGTTTGACCTGTGATTTAAGGATAACCCAAAGTGGTTTGGGTACACAGCATATAAGACGACTAATGATCCTA
Source organism: Otolemur garnettii (assembly GCF_000181295.1). Classification (NCBI taxonomy): domain Eukaryota; kingdom Metazoa; phylum Chordata; class Mammalia; order Primates; family Galagidae; genus Otolemur; species Otolemur garnettii. The sequence goes on along the minus strand of NW_003852401.1, from coordinate 17,087,253 downwards.
TCTAAGTGAGTTTCTGCTTTCAGGTAGGCAAGATATATGCACTGATTTGTTGCAGGGTGCCGGTCAACTGATTTATATGGCCATACAATTTGATAGCAAATAATTCTATCAATTAGAAATTAGCAAGCACTACATATCACAAATTACAAGAGACCTGGGGGCAGCAAGAAAGTTTATGTGCATGTTGAGTTTGAGCTTGTGAGAGTTTATAGGACCACAAAGTATTGCAAAGATGATGCCCACGTACTAAACATACACCTTAATAAGTGCACATAAGGACAGTGGACAAAACTGAATATGTCGGTTCATAGAATATGTTAATTTTACCATGACGGGGTTTGTTAAATTAAAGCAGGGGGGCTTTACTATGAAGCAAGCCTGCTCCTTTCTACTTCTGCTACTACTACAAACACACACACACCAGACCCTGCACATACCCTGGGCCATCAGTGGTAAAATTTCAATACATGGTCACATTAATAATTATTCAAAAGAAAACCCAATGACAGTTCTTTAAAAAACAACACATGCAAAGACTCCTGGATATAGACTTTAAAAATGATTCTTCTCCCTTCAAAATTCTTCTTTCTCACTTAGGAACCTATATAAATAAATCTCACATCTGAAATTCTTTTCCCTCTTCTTTCTACTTCTTTACTTATGATGATGTTTTGACCCCATAAAAACGACACTATCCTTAAAGTCTTCTTCTGCAGAAATTGTTCTCTTTGTACTTCTTATAGTACATTCTAACTCATTCACTGGTGGCAACTTATCTTAATACTTGCCATTGTACATTAGATTAAATTTGATCTCCACACGGATTGTAAGTCCCTTACAGAGGATGCCTCCTCTTACAGTTCTTAGATGTCCTCAAGGCCTGTATAGATGGATATAAACAAATATTAGATTTTCAACACATGTCTGTATGAAAAGCCCACCACGTGGAACACAGAGCTTGTGTAGAAAGATACGTGGTACTTCTGAAACATTTGCTTCTCAGAGCATCAGGGAGCTAAATCTTGTCAACAAATTGACGTCTATAAAATACATCTTAACAAAAGCGTAGAGTTTTAAGGAGAACTTAAAATATAAATGCAAACTCAGATTATTTGACAGTAGAAGATGACAAAGTGAACAAATCCTCACAAATGCATGAACACGACACTACACTACACTAATCGACACTACACTAATACCCTAATTTCAGAAACACAGACAATTATAGGTACTGTACCCATCTCCTAGGTTTTTAAATAGCAAGTGACATCATAGATGTAAAATACTAGTAAATAAAAATGTGCTATAGCTTTTTGTTAAGTATTATGTTACTACAAATATATTAAGTTTTATCAGCAGTGATTTTTACTTCTGTAGCTGCCCTTGCTAAAGTTCTAAAAATACACATTTTTAAAAATCTTTGTTTCTCCAAGGATAATATAAAACCAAGAACAATAACGTTTGGTACTGCAGTGGAGACTCCACAGCTACATTGTCAATCAAATAGTGGGGTAAACCGAATTACAGCTTTGTTAAAGTATGAGAAGAAGTGAAGAAAATATGAGAATACACAGAACTAAGGGAAGGCAGGATTATAATCCATGATTACACTATTTTGTTATTATATATTTATCAATAAAAAGGAGTTATAACTCATTCACATCTTATGTTTATATTATTAATCATGGCAACGTTGATGGGTATTCTAGGGTATTGATATTAATTTCTTTAAAAGTATCACTAGCTGGAGATAATACTTGATCACTGAGTTTAGGGGACAGCAAACCTTTCTTGTAAAGGTCTAGATAAATGTAAGGCATTTTGTAAGGCACACAGTCTTTGTTATAACTGGTCAACTCTGCCCTGTGGTACAAAAATACCCGAAGACAACATATAAAATTATTGTGTTCCAATATAATTTTATTTACAAAAATCAATGATAAACCAAATTTGGCCCTCAGAGTATAGTTCTTTGGCCCTTGTTGAGTTCAAAATAACATATTTATACAACTCAAAGAAACCACAGCATACACAGAAAATCTCAATGGGAGTCCCAGACCCTTTAGACAAAAATATATAGGCATGATTCATGAATAAACCAGAGTCATGATTAGAAAGAGTCTGGAGAACTAACATAAATTTCAGTATCCTTCAAAGTTGGGATGTCCTCTGTTTGTGTGGTGGGTTGGGCCATTACATGAACATCTATTAGGATTTGTTATAAAATATTTTAGTTTATCTTTCATTCTATTTTAATACTTATATACATAAAATGATGCACAAAACTATGTATTATATATATTCCAATTGTGTAATTTACAAATAAGTATACACAAGTTTTGAGGACATGTTCTCAGTCTTTTTTCAACAAACGTAGCAAGAAATTAAAAAAAAAAATCCAAATCAATAGAGCCTAACCAACTAATTTTATGTTTCTGATTAATAGGAGGTTAGCAATATAAAAATTTCAAGCATTTTGACTTCATTGTGAACCTGGACAAAATAATTTAGAATGGTAAAGTTCCCTTCATGTCAGAAATAATAGATTCACTTATAAATGCTAGAAATATTTTAAGCAGCTTAAAATAGAAATAACATTCAGGATACGAGGCCTACGAGTGAAAGTCCGTATTGTTCAGTTAAACCCAGTGTTTCTGTTGGTGACGTGATCTTTTATTGTTGGGAGAAGACTCTAAGAGGTACAATGTGAGCACAGTATGAGACACACCAATCATGGGCCAAAGTTCAGGGCACAAGATACAGAGTTGAAAGTAAGAAAGATTGATGGTGAATACAGGTGCGTGCAGGTGCACACCCAGCACCACCCCTGTCACCACACATACCCAATCAGCAAACGCACAGATAGATACACACAAGCACAAAGACAGAGTCATGCCATTGGCTTAGCGACAACTCCCCACGGAAAAACAGGAGAAGCCATCTCTTACCCTCTAATTTTCAAGAAAAAAATTCTGCTTTGCTCATTTCCTTAGAGTTCATAGCAATGTTTTTGAATGTTTTCTAAGTATATGTTAGGAGGGTCAGACGAACTGCCAGTCCCATCTCTATGAAAGTCTGTTTCATGAAGTTGAAATGAGAAGATGCTAAATACATAATTAAAAAGATAAAATCCTAGGGTGGCGCCTGTGGCTCAGTGAGTAGGGCACCAGCCCCATATGCCAAGGGTGGTGGGTTCAAACCCAGCCCCAGTCAAACTGCAAAAAAATAAATAAATAAATAAAATTAATAAATAAATAAAAAGATAAAATCCTGCAGTATTTTAGGCAACCAGTGTTGGACTAATTGAATGTCTGTATTACCAGTTTAACTCAATGCAAAGATATCAGTTTCTATGATGGCTGGAAAACACTTTAAAGAATGATTTGACTAGGGCAGCACCTGTGGCTCAAAGGAGTAGGGCACCGGCCCCATGTACCAGAGGTGGTGGGTTCAAACCCAACCCAGCCAAAAACTACAAAAAAAAAAAAAATGATTTGACTAGAAATATATAAGAATTGGTATGGAGTTTGAATACATTGAAGGCACTTAATACGGGGTGAAAAATTGGTGAATTGCATAAAGAAAAATGATAAGTCTAATAAATAAAAATCCTAAGTACACATGTATTATTTGTGTAAAAGGATGCTGTTTCCTTATTTGAAAGTTTAGTTACATATAAGTCCTCCGTGTAAAAACAGCGCATGACTGGTCTACCATCACTACTATACCATCTGGCATTCACTCCCCCTGTATCCACTAATTTTTCTGCAGTAGAACAATCCAACTATAATCTCCTTTTCAGCCACTCTGATGGCCAGTGACAGAAAACTTCCCATATTCTAGAACTCAATCCTTTAGTGGTGGGTCAAACTATTGCCTATTTCAGTGGTATGAATTGGGAAGTGAATCCATTTCAGGTCAGAGAGATCTGTGGTTGTCTTTAAATTTCTATCCATTTCTAGCCATGACAAGCTTGGACAAATACTTTTAACACTCCACCGTGACGCTCATTTTAGGCATATGAACAGCTCCTTGTCAATTGTGAGGAGGAAGTCAAATTCATTCAGCGCAGGTTCCACGTGTAAGTGCACAGACTATGGGGAGACATCAAATGTGGCCCTTAAAAGACCTCTCTAGTCTATTCTTCAGTGCATTTCCTTTAAGGTAAATAAAACAAAACTGTAAGCACAGTTTAGCAATTGCAAATGTTACTTTGATAATGTGTTTTCATTTTAGGAAACAAAACTTTTTGGGTTCAAAATTCTGCTCTACACTTTAGTATTTAAATGCCTTTTTGTGCTTAAGTATATCCATCTGTAAAAAGGGTCTAATTAAGAGAGTAAATAAATTAATACACACAAAATGTTTATAGCAATCTTTACTTTTAGGGACTAATAAGGCTGTGATCTTTGACTTCTAAAAGAACTTAAACTTAATTTAGGTCTCAGCGCTACCATTTGCTGACCGCTGAACTCATCCACTATAAGTCTTTTTAAAGTTACGGGGGTTCAGCACCCATAGTTCAGTGTTTAGAACACCGGCCACACACACCAGGGCTAGCAAGTTTGAACCCAGCCTGGGCCTGCTAAACAACAATGACAACAACAACAACAAAAAAATAGCCGGGCATTGTGGCAGATGCCTGTAGTCCTAGCTACTAGGGAGGCTGAGGTAAGCGAAACGCTTAAGCCCAAGTGTTTGATGTTGCTATGAGCTGTGACGCCACAGCACTCTACTGAGGGTGACATAGTCAGACTCTGTCTCAGAAAAATAAAATAAAATAAAATAAGTAAATAAATAAATAATATAAAGTTACCAGGAGAACTATCTTTAAATAAAAAACCTACCCTCAAACAAAAATATAAACTATGTTTTTCCAAAACATTTTGTGCAGTTATTCCCTTTTGGAAAATGAAAAATTATGTAATGTGCATAATACAAAGTTAGCAAAAAGTTACGGGAACTAAACTGTATGCACCCAGGTGTGCACATGGCCCTTGTTTCACATTTCTACTTCTCCAAATACAGATGCACATCTTCACTGTGGCTCTAAGACACCAGAAGGAGTGAAATTTTAAGGCACTAAAATTCTGAATTTACATAAGAGTAATATCTAAAGTATTATTACGTGATGTTCCAATACTGCTAAGTATATTTTTTTCAGGGTGTATTGAAGATGTGGGCAAACAATGTTCTCAATACTGATCCCCTAGAGTGCAGTTTATTTATCACACTACTAAAACTCCAGCCTCCGATCAAACCTGGGCAGAGTGTTGTCAGAGAAGAGGGGACCAGGGGAAAAAAATCTAGTAATAAGAGACTAATATTATAATAACTGATCATCTGGAGTGCCATGAAAACATTGCAAAATATCCCTCCACAGAATACTCCGGGGAAATTAAGTGTTCATCTTGCTTTGTAGGTAGAAATGAATGATTCCGTGTTTTATAACTGAATGTACTTGTAGAAAATGACTGCTTAGCATTGCACAATTACTGCGAGATAAGCGGTTGGCCCCACTGTAAAAACAACTAGGCATTTGAGTGAGGGAAATTAGGGGGTATCATAGTAAATTTACGTAAAGTGTAAAACATCACTGAAATGTTTATAAAAGTAAGATGGCAACATAATATTTCATACGCAATTACAGAAATTTTGCAAACTCTTGATAGTCTTTTTTTTAATAAAGTATAAATTCTTTTCAAAAAACAATCAAATATATTTCAGTTATGTGATCTAATGTGTTTACAACACTTTCGGATGAATTTCTTTATAATAGTACAGCTAATTTCCAACTTGTAATTTTTGACATATTCACCTGTCTGTTACTTTATTATTCAACAAATTATCATTAAGTACTAATATTTGTTAGTAAGAAGCAAGGAAAAGATTATTTGCAAACTTGCTCTCTGGAACAGTCATCTTTTTCTGTTGCAACATGTTAAGCAAGATGACATCCACAATTTATAAAAGAACTTTACACCTATCAGAGTGCATGGTGCTGCAAGGACAACTTCATCTCTAAACACCGTGGGTTTTCATAGGAACGTAATCGCAGTTTCCAATTGCAATACACTAACTGAAAATGTCTCTGTTAGAAATAATTCTACAAAATGCATGTGTGTAATATTTTCATGTCTATAAACCCCAAGTACAAATCTTCTGATTTATGATCAGATCACATATAAAAGATTTGGAAGCATAACCCTCCTAGAAAATTCAAGATACATAATCTTGACGTATAAAGACGAGGCTATCATTACCATGTCAAGTCAGTCTCCTCTCTCTATATATGAAACAAGGCAATTAGCCAGGTGCAGTGGCTCACGCATATAATCCTAGCACTCTGGGAGGCTGAGGCCAGTGGATTTCTTACACTCAGAAGTTCATCTCAGCCTGAATAAGAGTGAGACCCAATCTCTAAAAAACAGCCAGGAAGCCCAACAAGAAGGGGAAAGGGGAGAGGGAGGGGAGGGGAGGGGGGAGATGGGTGGAGGGAGAGTAGTTGGTGGGACCACACCTATGGTGCATCTTACAGGGGTACATGTGAAATTTACTAGGTGTAGAATATAAATGTCTTAACACAATAACTAAGAAAATGCCATGAAGGCTATGTTGACCAGTTTGATGAAAGCATTTCAAATTGTATGTAAAACCAGCACATTATACCCCATGATTGCATTAATGTACACAGCTATGATTTAATAAAATAAAGAAAGAAAGAAAGAAAGAGCCGGGCATTGTGGTGAGCATCTGTAGACCAAGCCTCCTGGGAAGCTGAGGCAAGAGAATGGCTTGAGCCCACGAGTCTGAGGTTTCTGTGAGCTGTGATGCCACAGCACTCTACCAGGGTCACAAAGTGAGACTCTTGTCTCAAAAAATAAATAAATATAAAAGAAAGAAAAGAAAGATGGCAATTATACTTTCATATCTTCTTCAGGAAAAGATAAGAACTGGAGCTTTATTGAACGTAAGAAGTCTGCAAGATGGTAATAATAGTCAAGTATTTCTGACATTTAGCAAAATTCAACATCTCTTAATTTTAATTTTCTTAATTGTGAAATAGAAGCATTTTCTCTAACTATGTCTTTGGACTATTGTCAGCAGTAAAGAATACGATACATGTAATGTGGTCAACCTAGTGTCTAGTAACAAAATATACTCATTAAACTTTAGCTATAAATGGTGTTTCTTTTGGGGGTGATGGAAATGTTCTGGAATTAGATAGTGATAGTAGGGGCATAACTTGTGAATATCCAGATAAAAACACGGCATTGTATGCTCTAAAATGGTGAATTTTATTTTACACAAAATTTACAGTAATTATATCTCAATAAAAAGGTATTCATTATGATTGTATTTATTGTAATACATATTAGTAATTATGAAAGTTTATATATAAATGGATATATTTTGCTTTTTGTTCTATTTTTAAATACAATGGCATCCAAAGTCTATAAAAAATGTTTTAACATAGTAACTGCACAGATAGATTTATTTTAGTTATACCATAAAAAGTAGCAATGGTAGGTGGGATTAGAAATAGGAAGGGCTAGACAAATGCCCTGGTTAGAGATTATGAAGTCAACTAAGTTAAATTTTTTTTGCTGTGATTTTGTGACTTAGGTGATTTTGTATACCCAAATATGACTAAAAGCAAATATGACTGAAGAATCACAAAATTGGATAAGGCATAACTTCCAATGCAATGGAATAACCAATAGACATTGGGAAGTTAGTGATTAATTCATCATAATAGTTTGGATTTCAGATTTTACCAGTGTCAAATTCCAACTTCTCCATGTATATTAGATGAAGAATCTTGGGTAAAGCTATATATACTTCCTTTTACTTATTGGCTAAATGGAAATCATGACTTTCAAGCTTCTTGAAATGTAATCAGCAAACTCATTCTCTCCGACGAGCAATGAGAGGACAAAACTTGATATAACTCAAGTACTGTACTCACAGTTATATTAGTTACTGAACAACTCAATATAACTCAAGTACTGTACTCACAGTTATATTAGTTACTGAACAACTTATGCCTCATGTTCCATTACTAGAATGGTAGCGATGTAGGAGTTATTTATATCCTACTGCTCAAGGTCATCACTAAGGTCTGATCTTTCACATGTCTGCCTCCTGAGGGTGTATGTTATCACGTGGTGCCCAGAGTGAATCACTTTTGCATGTACTGGCATGCTGAGAACTTGTCAGAAGAAGTCCAAGTGCCCATGGACTCACAAATGGATCAATAAATTGTGGTATATGTACACCGCAGAATATTATGTAGCCTTAAAGAAAGATGGAGACTTTACCTCCTTCATGTTCACCTGGATGGAGCTGGAACATATTCTTCTTAGCAAAGTATCTCAAGAATGGAAGAAAAAGTATCCAATGTACTCAGCCCTAATATGAACTAATTTATAGATTTCATATGAAAGCTACGGGGAAAGGGGAAAGGGAGGGGGGGGCAGGATGGATGAAGGAAGGGTAATTGGTGGAACCACGCCTATGGTGCATCTTACAAGGGTACATGTGAAACTTACTAAATGTAGAATATAAATGTCTTAACACAATAATAATAATAAAAAAAACTAATGTGAATTTTTGGAAAATTTTTGAAGAACTTTTTAAAGACAGGTGAATACAACCCTACCACATACATCTTAAATTAGTAAATTTTTTCCTATTACTTCTATACTAGTTATGCTATTGTGCTGTAAAAACAAAGTCCCTAAGTTATGATTGCTGTATCAGCGATGGGTTTGACATTTGCTTGTTCCATGTTTGGAGCACTAGGCAAGATATTTATCATTAGGACTCAATATCTTTTTCCCTTTTTCTAGTTGAAATCATTTTACTAGTTTCAAGATGCCACAAACTCTTAAGTTTACATGAAATAATTGATAGTTAGAGATAAATGACAGCATAGAAACAAGCGCTTTAGTGATACAACCTCCTGAAAAGGCCACAGCACCTGCTTCTGATGAGGACTCAGGAGGTGAAGAAGGTGAAACAATCAATAACCTGGCTAGCTCTCTATTGAGTGCACCTGCACATCTTATGCAAGATGGCTGTGATGACGAGAATGACTCAGATGATCCTTCATATGCACCTGAGATAACTCCCTTGATGATGACGTTCCATCTATATCTACTGCACAGCAACCTCCATCAAAAAGAAAGAAAGTGACAAAAATGTTTCACAAATGGAATAAAGCTGACCTAATCATACAGTCTGCAGCAGGTAGAGTTACTGAACCACCAAACAGTTTCTTCACCAAAATGAGAACTTCCACAGAAACTCATAAACTTTTTTTTTTTTATGACAAGGTTGTTGAACTCACTGTCCCATACTCCAGTTTATATGCTGCAGGTAAGGATACAAGTCTTGGCTTGACCTGATGCAAATGATTTCTGAGAATTATTTTTTGGGGTGGCTATGTCTCAGTTCTTAGAAGCTTATGTTCTGGGTACAAAGAACAGATGTGTATAATGATGCGTTAGTGCTGCCACGAGACATGACTGGTTTGACTATATTTTCTAATTTGTATGTTGCCAGCAACACAAATTTAGACCCAATGGATGTATTTTCCAAGTTGCGACCTCTTATAGTTACACTCGATGAGACATATATAAAACTTTTTTCAAATAAAAGACGTTTCAGGGCGGCGCCCATAGCTCTGTGGGTAGGGTGCTGGCCACATCCCCTGAGGCTGGTGGGTTTGAACCCGGTCCAGGCCAGCTGAAACAACAATGACAACAGCAACAACAACAACAAAAATAGCTGGGCATTGTGCTAGGCATCTGTGGTGCCAGCTACTTGGGAGGCTGAGGCAAGAGAATCGCTTCAGCTCTGGTTGCTGAGTTTGAGGTTGCTGTGAGCTGTGATGCTACAGCACTCTACTGAGAGTGACATAACAAGACTCTGTCTCAAAAAAAAAAAAAGAGTTATTTCAGCTTTGAGGAAAGCATCGTTCCTTATTTTGGTTGTTCTGATGCAAACAATTTACTAGAGGAAAGCCCATTTGGTTTGTCTGTAAGCTTTGGTGTAGGGCGGCATGTTTGGGTTACATTAGCTGATTTCAGCTGTCTAAGGGTAAGACCCAAACACTGAATATGAGTCACATGGTGTCAGGGCACCATTGTCCTTCACCTTAGTGAGGCACTTACAGAGGCACCCCTTGGTCGGTATCATTTTGTATTCAATAACTTCTTTACCAGTATTGTACTTCTTCCTAAGCTCAGTTCCATAGGACAGCAGACCACAGGTACAGTGAGAAAGGATGGCATTGACAAAGCTCCTTTGGAATCAGACATAGCTCTGGAGTAAAAAGAACAAGGCACATTCTATTATCAAATTGATGGCACAGGTGACACTGTCTGCAGATGGAAGGATAATGGCACTGTCAGTGTTGCTCATCTAGTGCTGGTATCAATCTGCTGTGTCTCTTCAATCGTTATTTCCAGAAACCACAAAAGAGGAAGCAAGTTTAGCAGCCAAACATGATCAAAGTGGATGACCATTTCATGAAAGGTGTAGACAAAGCTGATGACAACACTGATACGTATCAGGCCTCTATCTGTGGAAAAGAAGGGTATTCTGCTCTGTTTTGAATTGGTCTGAGAAAATGTTTGAGAACTAGCTAAAATATGGGATAAGCAGACAACGGATTTTCTGAAGTTTTGTTGACATGTGGTATGCCATTATCTGGAAACCCATGGTCTTTTTCCAGGACCTGGCCTATGGAGCAGCGCAATATTAACTCACATTATGGTATCAACAATTCAAGGGCTAGTCAAATAGGGAATGTGAACATGGGTGCTGAATATCATAACACATGAAAAAAAAATCCTCCCAAAAAATGTAAATAAAACAAAATCCTAATGTAAATCCTAATGTAAAAAAAAAAAAAAGTGATGGTCTCGTAAGTGTGACGTGTTCTACTGAATCATGCTGAATAGCAGATGTCACCACTTCCTGAGATCAGAAACATGATTTTATACATTATGCACAATGTAGCAAGCACTTTGCCTAGTGTTCCATTTGTGGAATGTCACATAACTCCACAATATAGTATGTAGTAACTTTTTTCTTCAAGTTCTTGTTCCTTGACTTTCTACAGGCAACATATAGGAATTTCACGTCAAAAATTAATAAAACTCAACCTTTCACATAAATGGGATAATTAATCCACGTACTATACAAAGATGTATTGAGCACTTTTTATGTGCTAGACACCTATAATAAGGGGAATATTTAAGAATAGAACCAGGTTTTCTGACTTATGACCAAAGCTCATTCTGACACTCTATGTTGCCCTTTGAGAGACAAAGAAATTACTCCTCACTGAACCAACTTTAATTGTGACCAAAATATTACAAGAAAAAAAATCATGGAAGTGTTTTAATCTGTGTTTCCCAGATATCTGGACATTAGATAAAAGAGGCTAAATGTCTTTAACATCTTTTAAACTTTGAAGGAAAGTAAAAGGGCCTCTTATTCAGTCTATAACATAAAGTGTAAACTAGGCCAAGGTGGCAGGTGGCCGGGAAACTCAGTAAAACCTATTTCTTCAAAGGCAGAACCATCGTACTTCTGACTGTGCGAGCTACTGACCTTCTATTTCAAAAATGAAATTCAATATGCTGGAAACATATTTAAAATCAAAAGTGGTTGATGAAATAGTCTATTATCTAGATTACTTTTTTCCCACATGACAGGCCATGCCAAAACATGCAGAGAGTAAAGGACAATATCTACAAGACGGTGAAAGAATTGCTTGATTTCTTTATGGGAATTCAGGACAGTTCGAAACCGCATTTCTGACGGAAACCAGCTGTATTCACCTAGTTCAGGAGAGAATTGAAACTTAATGTCTGTGTTCTTACTCTTCAAAAATCTGCTTTTCATTTTCCGAATCTAAAAAAAATTTAGCATTGTTCTATAAAATCGTGACAAAAATCAAAACACAGTTGACCTATAATTTAGACTTTATTCCACTAGCAAGCGATTGAGATTTGTAATTAACAAGAATAGCTTGTTCACCAAGTGCCTTAGTTATTTGGTACAATCTGATCAACCAAATCTAGAAGTGTAATGATGGCGTGTAGGTCCTAAACTCTATAGTGGAGAATGTATATTGATCCAAATCAATTCTTAAAGGGCAAGATCTTCAATGACAAGTCTTAAACTCCCTGGGAAAAATAAAGCTGTGCACCTTGATTTTAAAAACATTATTTTGATTTGTTTTACTCAACTACTTGTGTTTTGTATTTAAAAATGTTTCGTATTTAAATGAAACATACCCCAAACATTAAAGTATACATTTGAATAAAAACCTATCAATAAGAACTAGACTAAACAAAATAAATGATTAAAAATGAAGAAAGTAGGCTTTACAATATTGCCTTTCATTGACTCTAAGATGGAAACTTATTTAACGTTTAATGTGTTAACTCTGAAAACGGATAGCATTTTATAGGTAATCGCATGTTTTAAGCTTGGGGTTTGCTCAGTAGAATATACAATGTATGACTGGCATGTTATACAATCTCCATGTGCACTTGTAAACAGTCATTTTTGTCTTACTCAAAAGTAAAATCATTAGAAACAAATCCATAAATCTTTTCTTTTTTTGTCTGCAATAGGGCAAGGTAGCAGTCCCAAGAAAAAGTTGCTTATTTTTCCAATTTCTGACACTGTTACTGAAATCATGAACCATTTCTATAGTTGTCCTTGTTGTATATACAACAAGGGATGGGGCAGCTTTATTTCTCAAAAGGACAAATTCAGTGAGCGATGGTAAAAATGCCTAGGCCATAAAAACTAATAATTGAAACTAGAATTTAGGATTTATAGAAATTATGTGTACCAGTATTCGTTACTCCATACTTTAAGAGAATCCTTTAACTTTCTCTTTCATAAAATGGAATTAGTTACTTCTAATATCTGGCAAGACTAGGATGTCCCAACAGTAAAAGGAAAATTATTTGAAAGTGTATCACTGAGAAGTGTTAATTATTTTAGCTACTATATTTAAAATGTATCCGTCTATTGACCAATCAAGTACTGAAGTGTTCAGTACTGGAGATTGATTTTAAAATTGTTTTGAAAGCAGTAGCAAGCACAGCTATGAGTAGGAAATAGAAAACATACCTTCCAAATGAATCCTTCTTTCTAAAGTAGAAACTTAAAGTATTTGTTCATCTTTATTGGTAATCAAAAAGTCTCATGCATAAATATTTTCAAGTTCATTCAAAATTATTATTGTATGGAATTGTCAACCATATATGAGAAGATAAAAATGTTTCCCAAAATAATTATATTTAGAAAAAGTGATTTGGAGATTTCCTGGGAGCGATCAGGCAGTTAGGCCTTTCATTATCAAGACTTCTACAGATCATGATTATCGATACCTATATTCTTCATGGAAGAGAAAACTTATGTTCCTTGAGAAGGAAGGAAGGCACCAAGCTTATTCATAATAATATGATATTGTTAAAAAACAAGTTCAAAAGAAGTTGGTTAGCAGAGATTATCATTTTCTCCTCCTCATTGGAAATTATTAACTGATCCTTTTAAAGACTGTTCCTAATGACTGTGGCTTCAGAGTTATACTATACTACAAGGCATGTATGAGCACAGACAGACTAGAGTCTACAATGAGAGTATATATTCTGGTCTACACTTGTTTCCTCTCCACAGAGTCAAAGACCAAGGAAATGCTGATCAAAGGAAGAAACCGTCCAAAGTATTTTCTGCCATAGTTCCTTACAAAGTGGTAAGAAGATGATGGTGGAGTTTAGGGATAGCCCTGTCTACCAATCATCCATGCCTCTTGCAAATACATTGACCTAAGAAACACAGGCTTGCTGTTTGTTAAGCAGCAAACCTGGATATAGTTCCGAGTAAAATTGCCATAGGGATGTGTCATTGCAGCTCGGCTTTCATTATTGTTGGTGATTTTTAGGCATTGTATACAAACCTCTGGAATGCAGGAAAGGTAAGAACCGCTGCCTGACAGGAAATGGTGGACCAATGTTTTAATTATATACCACTTCTTTAAAACATCAGTGAAATGATATCTCCTACAAAAATATTACATATGGATTACTTTCTTAAGGGTGTCCTACAAAAACTGCAAATTTTAAATTCAATAGAAAATATACTTCTAGCTCAGCACCTGTAGCTCAAGTGGCTAAGGCGCCAGCCACATATACCTAAGGTGGCGGGGTTCGAATCCAGCCCAGATCCGCCAAACAACAATGGTGGCTGCAACCAAAAAATAGGCTGGGCATTGTGGTGGGTGCCTGTGGTCCCAGCTACTTGGGAGGCTGGGGCAGGAGACTCACTTGAGCCCAGGAGTTGGAGGTTGCTGTGAGCTGTGAAGCCACGCCACTCTACCCAGGGGGATAGCTTGAGGCTCTATCTCAAA
>NW_003852401.1:17019623-17071318 GCF_000181295.1 Otolemur garnettii | reverse complement strand
GGGGAGGGGGGAGGGGGGAATGGGTAGAGGGAGGGGGTTTGGAGGGATCACTTATGAGGTTTATCTTATATGGGTACAGGTGAATCTTTCTAAGAGTAGAATGTGAACATTTTAAAGCAATAACTGAGAAAATGACATGAAGGCTGTGTTGACCAGTTTGATGGAAGTATTTCAGATTGCATGAGAAAACCCCACACTGTACCCCAGAAGTGCATTAATGTACATAGTTACCATTCAATAAAAAAAAACAAATACTGTTTACATTGTCTGGGATGGGGCCGGGTAACTTTCCAGAGAAACAATCTCCCTTCCTGTTTCTGGCATTAGTCACATCTATCAAATGGACACTCCCATGTCCATTATGCCTGGTTTATGTAAAACAAGGTGCTGCAGCGCCTGACGTCTCAATCGGAACCGCACTAAGAAATTAAAATAGTGGCTCGCATGGTAAAGGACTGCTGTGATGACAGTGAGCTAGTTTTCCAGGCCTGAGAATTTCAAAAATGTTTTGACAATTGACAGTGCAAAGCTTTCATCCTTATGTCACTCTTCCACTAAGTGCCAGGTTTTTATGCATTTGTAATCATGGACTGCTTCAAATACAAGAATATTAGCATTACTGATTTGTTTTCCATTATCACATAAAGGTCCTCCATGTTTTAGAGTGTCCTATATGCTGTTTTGAAATTCATTACAATAACAATAAACTTCTAAGCAGAGATGTCATCATGGTCGTTTCTTTGACCGAGAAGAAACAGGCATAGGTGAGATGTTCCGCCGTTTTTGCTGTTTCTAAACAAAATCCTGTATGCATAAAGTTGCCCACTGATATCTGAAATAGTAGAGGGGTACTTTCACTTTACTGAGTTTAACTTAATACATCTGTCTTTTTTTAATGCTAAATCTGCAAAACAAGGGGAAATATAAATAAGGTAAAAGTGTCCAATATCCCATAGATAGAGCATGATAGAATACGTCACTATTTTTTTCCTAGAGTCTGCGTATGTGTCAAGAGTCCATAATTTTTGTGTATTTTTCTTCTGAATCCATGAATGCATCAGTCACATCATACCTCGATGTCTCTTCTGATACTAGAAATGCAACATTAGAAAAAATAAATCAGTCCTACTGACATGAATGCTATCTTCTCACTCACGTGACTTACGACCACCCACTGCATTTCAGTCCAGAAAACTAGATAGCTCTGCCTTGTCTGCATACCAGATTCTGTGAATAATAACCATGATATCTAAGAAAAAATGAAGACTGAGCTTATATGCATAGAATTTATTAATTTAATGAATAAAACATAACAATATTAATTTGGAACATTTAAACAAAATGTATAGTCATATGTTGCAAGTTAACTAGTTAATTATCCATAATCAGAAATGCATGTGAGTTACTGAAAATGGCATTTTTTATACAAAACCAAAATGTATTCTTTTGCATTAACAAATGCATGTATACATTACAGTGCAATTATCCTCCTCTACACATACCTCTGACTTTGAATATATTAAAGCACAAAGGTCATGCATGCGTCTCCCTGCCTAGGGCCATTGGTTCTCTTGCCAGGGCTCTCAGTTTCTGCTTAGGTATTGCATTCTTGGGGTCACCTCACCTATCCCTATCTTGTATGAATTTTGTACATCCCTCTCCCTTCTATTCGCATCTGATGGGACTTTGAACCATACAGATATGCAGGAGGATTACTGCGGTGCAAGAACGGACTGACCTCTCTGATCACATCATGGTGTAAACATCTTAAACAATGGAAGAAATGCCATACAGGCAATACTATTATTTTTTATGGTACAAGAATTGGGTATTAGATAGACAGAGTAATATGAAAAATTACTAAAATATAGATTGAGGTGTTTACCGGTAATCAGAAATTCTCTTTTACAGTTTTCTTTTCAGACAGAGTCTCTAAAGCAGCCAACGTGGTAAGAAACATTCCCTATACATCAATCCTTTTATCTCATTGACTGATAGAAGCTGTTCACAAAAGGTACTCCTTGCCCTGGTTGAGCACACATCCTCACATCTCAGCAGGAAGGGGTGGGGCTGTCCTTCTGTACCACCCTTTTCTCAGACTAGCAGAGTAAAAGAGTAGTAGACTCTTTTAAGAGAAAAGCCTTTTAGGAGAAAGACACTGGTCACTTCAAGTAGCTCTCCTACTTCAGCCAGTTTGTATGTTATTATTATTTTTTTTTAGACGGAGCCTCAAGCTATCCCCCTGGGTAGAGTGCCATGGCATCACGTTCACAGCAACCTCCAACTCCTGGGCTCAAGCAAGTCTCCTGCCTCATGCTCCCAAGTAGCTGGGACTACAAGCGCCCGCCACAACGCCTGGCCGTTTTGGGGTGGGGAGGGTTTGCAGCCATCTTTGTTGTTTGGCGGGCCCGGGCTGGGGATTCGAACCCACCACCTTAGGTGTATGTGGCTGGCGCCTTAGCCGCTTGAGCCACAGGCACCAAGCCAGTTTGTATGTTCTAAATTCAAGCGTTTAGGATGTCCAATCGCTGAGCTATTGTCCTAACTTCATGGATGAAGAATGCAAATTTTAAAATGCTGACTGGCAAAGGCGTGCAAGTCATTAACTGCGGTATCGGGATTTGAAATCAGAAATTTCATCTTATGGTTCATTGTCAGCGACTCTTCCACTTCACCACTCAGCTCCCACTGTATAGTATCTTACTCATTTCTACAGATCAAAAAGTGAAGGAAGAAGTTTAATAAAATTTCATGGACAATAAAAGCCACCAAGCAAAAATGATGGGTGCACTCTAATAAGCTCATCCACGGGAACATTCCAAACTGGGTCAGTTACACAAATATGCAGGACCCTTGTCATATTTTGTTTAATAAATGTCTCTGCCCTTTATTTCCACAGATAACTCATCAAGGCTAGTAGTTTTTGTTGTGGTTTTAATTCTAGGATTATTGTTTGCAAGTCATTGTAAATGCACTTGTTAAATGCCTGAAGTATAAAATCAGACTTCATGGTTTCAAATCCAGAACAACTCTGTAAAAGCGGTGTGTGACCATCAGAAAATTATCTAATTTCTATGCCTCGAGTTTTTCACTTGTGAAATAGGAATAAAATAGCATTCTCCAAAACAGTGGCAAAAATTACATAGATTAGTATACATAAATCCCTAGCACATAGCAAACGAAATTTAAGTGTATGGTGTTATTTTCTATTTTGTGAAATTAGTAAGTAAATTATTTCAGGTTTTGGCCGTGCTATCTGTGAACAAGAAAACTCTAGAAGATTTATTTCATATTATCGATAATGCTCACCTGAAAAGACCATCCTCAGCAAATGAGAAGCAACAATGGGGCCAAGTTAAAATGATCTCAGTCCATGGATCTTAGTGTGCTGAGTCCTCTCTTTTTAGTAATAAAAGAGTGTGGAAGTTTGATGGTTTGTATTAGACATGCCAAATTTGCCAACTTCAGATTATTTAAAGAAGGCTAGGTGAGATTAAGATGTATTTAGAAAATGAGATTTGAGAGATGCTTTATCAGGGATAAACTATAAGAGGAAAGTGGTGGAGTAAATACATTAGTGCTACCTGCTACACATAAGGCCTATTATGTCCCCTACAATATGCAAATTCCCCTATATAAAAACAGATATGAAATTCATCCAGTATATGTAAGCATGTGTGACCTTTTACAGCCAGCTTCTCCAAAATGCATGTGGGTATCTGTGTGCATATGTGCAGATTTCACTCCCTCCTCTGTAGGACACGTTCTGGAAAATGCTTGTCAGCTACTTTTATACCAAGTATTATTCCACAGCTTAAATATAATTCTACAACTGGACAGATGGGTTTTCATGAGGAATGAGGTAAAAAATGGTAACAGCAACAAAGAGAGAAACGCTTTGCACATGGCATTTCACCAGCACCTGTCGTCTGTCCTCTCGCTTAATAGTCATAACCATTTAAAGTATATGGACCACATGCTAGAATTGCTCTCAATCTGTCTAGGGAGAAACTGAGACACAGAAAAGTGAATACCTATCCCAAGTCCAGTTGACAAGAAAGAAGTAGTATTAGAACTGAAGCAGTCTAGATGCAAAGTCCCCGCTCTTAGACTCGGAACCCCATTGTTTCCCTTAGGTCGAGAATACAAGTGGGAGAGCAGAAAAGATTTGATGAGCTGAACACTCAGATCCCATTTAGAAGACAAGATGCTGTCAGGGACACAGGGGAGCACTTGCAAGACAGTCAGAAAACACAGGGCAGGAATCATAATGAGAACTTGATGGGAGTATTAGAGTTCTGAGGCTCCATTTGTTATTTGTGGTTTTAATACTAATGATAAGAGAAATTTAAAAAAATAATATGCACACATTTAAGGGGTAGTAGATAAACAG
This sequence comes from Otolemur garnettii, assembly GCF_000181295.1. Lineage (NCBI taxonomy): Eukaryota > Metazoa > Chordata > Mammalia > Primates > Galagidae > Otolemur > Otolemur garnettii. The sequence continues at coordinate 17,066,925 of NW_003852401.1, read as the reverse complement.
AAAAAACCGACGAATATCTATTGAGCACCTCCTGATCGCCACATTCTACCCCTGAATGATATGTTTTGCCTTATGTTATCTCTTGATCCCAGGAGCTGGGGACAATCTTCCTTAATTTGTAGAAGAGGATAGTAAACCTTAAGATGGACATAGGATGTGGATCAAATAATAAAAATACACAGAAGGGGCTTTTAGATTCAGATGGGACTGATTTAAAAGATTCCCATATGACACAGTCAAGAAAGTAGGACTTGTGGGAAACTGTGCTTGACACAAGACTGAGCCAAGAACCAGAGGAGGTATGAGCTACAAAGCAAGAGAAGGTAGATTGACTATGGGACTCGCTAAAAAGTAAGGAGCAGGGGTGTGGAAAATGTTTGTGTAAACTAAAGTGCTTACTCAAGTACATAAAACACAAGCAGCTAGCCATGGGGATAAATGACAATGTGACCATCTTTCCCTCCTAACGCACCCGCATCCAGGATGAGTAGAGCAAGACTGGTGTCTCTGCTGCCCGCCTCTGCCAGATGCCTTAGAACGGGGAGAGACTGGACAATGACAAAAGAGGCTCCTGGACAGGCAAAGTCAACTTAAAATTTACAGGTGAAGCCAAGGATTTTACCACAGAGGCCCAGCTTCCATGGTAGACCTCTTTCCAACCATTGTCTCCCATCATCGACTCAGCTTCTTACTACAGAGTCTTTGCATAGCTCCTACTGCTCTCCTTACATGGTGAGGGTGAAAATAACCACATGTATTTAGGGTGAAAATAACCACATAAAATAAAAGTGAATTTTATATTGGAATATCATTGTGCAACGGAAAGATGACCTCAAGTGTACTCAGGAAGAATTGTATAAAATTATAAATCCTAGCCATAGCTGCCATGTATTAGTGATTGTATCTTACATCTGCAAGTCCTTCCCAGGCTGCTGTTGAGTAACTGGGTTTTAGGTTCTGTAAGAGACAGCATTGGAAACATGAGTATTAAAAGATGCACTGCTAGTTCCCTAGCTAGAGGGAGGACCAGCCACCTGTCATTTAGCCAGCCATACATGCACTGGTTAATAGAAATTCTTAAAATGCAGATGCCTTTGTAACTGAGATCTCATTGTTAATTAAGCAGAGATATATTAAAATTGTACTTGTTTTTCTTTTAATCAATGCAAGTACATATAACAATATATTTCAGAGCCAGTTTAAATTAGCTGTGCCCTCCACACTAATTACATGACAAGTTTGCTTTTTAGGCCTCATAAAATCCCTACACACTTTCTCTCTCTCTCATTTTACAATACTCATTATTTTCTGAAACTCATACTGGATCAAACTATTTCATCTAAAATTTGCCATAGATCCTTCAATATATCCTGTTGCCTTGGGTATTGAGTTTGATGAAACATTCTTCGTGAGCAGAAAACAAAAACAACTGTAAACAAAAATCAGATACAGAAAGCTTCAGATTATTGCTAGAAAGTTGCCTATATATATATATACACACACATATACAAAATTAAACTTATTATTAATAAAAAATTCTCTAGAACTAATAGGAATATTATTATTTTCCTTATTAACCTCAGAACAGATCATAACAGCTACTATCCTTTGCTGGTTTATTACAATTATTTATATTTCTAATATACTCATAAATAATATAATTTTGTAAAAATCCTGAATCTATATACAATTTTAATATCAGGATTTTTGGTGTTCCCAAAAATATTTTCCAGGTAGGTGGTATCATTAGTAGCACTATCTATTAATAGTTGCCAATTCACTTTGGTATATCTCGTTAGTTTATTTCATAAGTTCTTTAAAATGAGAACAAAGGAAAATTTTCTATTTTGTAAAAAATGATTTTCAAAATTATGCTTACAAATGTCAGAAAATAAATAATTTATATTCGAATCTAATTGTTACAATGAAGAAACAACTCACAGAGTAAACAATAATCTTCTGATCGTTTACCCAAAATACTCACATTCATTATAATTACATTAATTTCTCCATTTATTCCTTTAACAATATTTCTTCAAAACATTCAATTTATGTCAAATATTACGATGAAGAAGGCTCATACTTAATATTTAGAAGCCAATTAAATAACAAAATAGAATTCAATAATGTAAATGCCATGAAAAAAGAAATACAAAGTGCTGAGGGAAAGTACAGGCCTGGTGTACCTGGGAGGGAAAGGTTGAACCCGGGGCACAGCACTTAGTATGGTTTTCAAACACATTTCTGCTTTCCCAGAACTACTATCTACACATGCTTTCAGTTAGTTTACATAGATCACCCTTTTCATTTTAAGTAAAGCTGGAATTGCTTCTTCATTAATATCTATACATTTTGTGATTATCACAACTTTCTCCCCTAAAACCAGGATGTAGAATAGACATTGACAAGATTATATCCGTTGGGTTGTGATACTTTAAGCCACATATTACATACACATATGTATGTATGTGTACATAAGTATATATATATGAAGAGCAAGTAGTGGGAAAAAGTTTAAAAATGAATAAAAATACCATTCCAATGTGGTTCAGTCAGCCAAAAAAAAAAAAAAAGTCATAAATGTCCACCCCCCAAAATCAGAAACAAAGTGGAAAGTTTGTTTCCAAGTGCCTCATGAGAGAAAGGACATTCTACAATATGATCTCCTTAAAGCCCTTTGTGGTTACATGGTTGTGCTTTGGCTTCACCGAGATGCTAAAGGGGAAGGTCTATAGTTCATTAATAACTTCTTCGATGCCTCTTGTACTGAATTCTATTAGATTTTTCCTTTGTCCTCTCAAATGGAACTCCAAAGTCTCTTTACACGAAGCAGAGTAAGAACTGGTCTAGTTCCACTTCCACAAGGCAATATATCATGTTCTTATTTGGTGTTCTCAAGAATTTAGAAAAGTTACAAGTGAAATTATAGAATTTAAAGCTAGATAAATTATTTGAAAATACCTATAACTTCCTATACACACAGAATGCAGGTTTAGAATAATGTATGGCCTATGGTCAAGGCGGGTGGAATGCCTGAGCTCAGGAGTTCAATATCAGCCTAAGCATGACCGAGACCCCTGTCTCTAAAAATAGCGGGGTGCTGTAGCAAGTGCCTGTAGTCCCACCTACTTCAGAGACTGAGGCAAAAGAATTGCTTGAGCCCAAGAATTTAAGGTTTCTATGAGCAATGGCACCCTACCAGGGGTGACAAAGTGAAACTCTCTCTCAAAATAATAATAATATGTCCCACATTTTATCTAGTATATGATAATTAAATCCCCCCCCACAAATGCCACTGAAGTAATTCACTATCACCAAAACAATGAGAGCCACTACAACGGAATCACTTCATCATGGTAGTTGGATCTATAATGCCATTATAATATAATTTGTGTCATATTATCTCTTCTCTCTTGTATGCCATTTGAAAGTTATTAGTTTACAACAAAAATGTCAATACCTATGAGTCAGCTTAACTTGACTATCTGAAAAATTTTAAGTCAATATTGTAAAATAGTAAAAATTATTTGTTCAAAAATATTTAAAAATCCAACATGTGGGGAAGGCTACTAAAGAAACAACCACAAGGCCTCAGCATAGAACAGGACTTGTTCTTGCCTTAGTCCCTTGCCTTGCTTCTTGCTGCATGTTTCCAATATTCTCATTGAAAATGGGAAAACAGGCCCATCATGCTTTCAATTTTCACTGCCTTTGCACACTCTGAGCCTTCCAAACACATTTTATACCACTCGCATATCCGGAACACTTCTGCCCATAATGCTTCATATATAAATTCAATTAACACCTTGGAACATCTTTCCTGAACTAGCCTGTCCTTTGTTTCCCAGGTACCTGGCCTGTTAGTCTAAAAGAATACTACACATACAGTTTTTCACTGTAGTTTTTATTTCTATTATTTACCTATGGAATGAGGTATCTTTCAGCATCAAAACTATTATCTTCTTTTTTTATCATTTAGTTATTTTTTCTAATGCTTAACAAAGTATTCTACATGTTAGGAATGTAATTCTTCTTGATAGGTTAATATTTAGTCAGTAGTTAATAGTTGAAAAATCACACAAATTTATCAAGAAGTAAAAGTTAATATCTATTCCTGAAATATGCTTCCTCTATATTTTGATTATTGTTTCAACACAATTTTTAATTAGAATAGTCAGTCGTGATCATAGCTTATCATAACCTCAAACTCCTGGGCTAAAGCAATCTTCTTGCCTCAGACTCTGGTATAGCTGGAACTGCAGGTACAAGCCATTATGCTAAGCTAAGGTTTATGTATTTTTGTATTTTGTATTTATTATTTTAATATACAAAAGCAGCCTTTCTATCTTGCCCAGGCTAGTCTTGAACTCCTGGGCTTGAGCCATCCTTCTGCCTTGGCCTCTCAGATTAGTAGGATTTATAAGCATAAGCCATAGACTTAGCCTAAATATACTTTTTAAAACATTCAGTGGAATAATAAAGGTGAAAGTAGACTTGGCAGATGGAAACAGACACACACACTCTCATATGTGAGCACTGAAGCTGGGTAAACAGATGAAATCCCTGAGGAATAAAGTATGAATCTTTAACAGAAGAAAGCTTACAAAGACCCACCTTTGGGGGAACCAACAGAAGTGAGAATCTGTCAACACAGAGTGTGAAATGTTTCAGTCCTAAAGATCATGGCGCATGAATGGGCAAATTTCATTTTAGTTCATATTTTACATGGTCAACAGATATTTTATAGAAGGAGTATGAGAATTGTCATTAGAATGACCTCTAGTTTATTGAGCAACTCTGTCACTTACTGGCTGTGTAAATCTGGGCAAGTATATTATCTTTGCTTCACCAAACTCATCAGTCCAATAAGAATGATAACACCAATGCCAGTGTCTGTGTCTGAAAGTATGCCTAATAAAAATAAATGTTCAATAAATACAAGTTGAATCCAGATTCATGGAGTTTTAATTTCTATCTCCACAATATCTAGTAAATGAAATAGAATGCCATCTTCAATATGATTGAATTCATTGTCCAGCCTGGATTACCCTTGGAAGACATTTTCCCTGGACCTAAATGTACTTTTAACTTCCTCAGTTCAGTGTACTCACAAACATACCTTCCTATCTAGCATTATTAATATCTTCCTTAGTGTGGTTGTCATTGGTTGCGATTATTCAAATACCGATCATTATCCCCACCTTGGGGTAAACAGTAGCATTACTGTTTTTGCTTCACTCATGGTTAAGAAAGAGTATGTGACTTAATTCAGAATCATCCTGAGATAGAAAGTGATACTTGTGAGGCACACTCAGGCTGTTTCTTTGAGTGTACTCAACCTGGTATAGGCATGTATTATAAGCAAGAAATAAAACATATGGCTTTAAACAGTGAAGATTTTGCAATTTTGTTTTCTTTAGATTTTTTATTATTTTAATTGAAAAATAAAAATTGTATTTATTTATGATATACAACATGGTGTTTTGATATATGTATATACATTGTAGATTGCCTAAATCAAGCAAATTAACATATTTATTACTGTATAAATTTATTTACTTTTGTGTGTGTGGTAAGAACACTTAAAGTCTACTTTTGGCAATTTTCAAGTATATGACGTATCATTATTAACTACCTCACTATGATGTACAACAGTTCTGTTGAACATATTCATCTTGTCTAACTGGAATTTTGGATTTTTGACCAACATATCTCCAATCCCCTCAAGACTTCCCCCCTAGTCCCTGAAATCTACCATTCCCCTCTAGGCTTTGATGCAGACATTTGACATTTTATGGGATTCTCAAGCAATGGGATACTCAAAAAATTAAAAATAGAACTATGATGCCCGGCAGTGCTATTTCTGGGACTATATCCATAGGATATCAAATCAATATGTCAAAGACAAGTCCGCACACTCATGTTCATTGCAGCCTTATCCACAACAGCCAAGACATGGAACCAAGTGTCCATCACTGGTGAACATATTAAAGAAAATATGGCATACATCTATTAATCTTTAATAGCAATGCTATTAGTCTTTTAAAAGCAGGAAATCCTATCATGTATGACAGCGTAAGATAAAATCTGAAGGACATAATGTTAAGTGAATTAAGTCAGGCGCACAAAGATCTGGGTTTGTTTTGTTATGTCAGCATAACTGAACTCATACTTACTAATCTATTCAACCTATTTTGAGAGAGTCCTTTTCAGGGTTCCTTGCTTCAAAACCTCAGCACCCCCATTACCATGAAGGAGAGCATATCATGTGCTATCCCTATAACCAAATAGCATAGACACAATAAAGGAAGAAAATAAACAAGTTGTCATATTCTTTAAGGAAGCAGCAAAGCTGACCCTTTAAAAAATTAAACAAGAGGCTAAAAAGACATTTTCTTCAAGCAATTTCTTTTTGTTATTGCATTTTGATTTCTTGCCTCTGGAAAATTATGGTTTTGAAAGAAGACTATTGTATTCTCATCAAGATGGAACAAAGAAAAGTGGTGATAAGCAGATGAGTGATATTATAGTCAATAAGAAAATAATTGATGTTAACCTGGATGGCAAAAAGATATTTTAAGGAAGGATAATTTTTCCTAATAAAATTCATCGAATTTTTTGGTATGAGAAATAAAATCACATATATTATGTAATCAACAAATCCCCTTGCCTTAAAAAAATTGTATCAGTTAGCTACTATTTTATATAAATTCCTTCTGAATTAATTATTGACCAACTTTGAAAACAACAAACCAGGGCAAATATAAATAATCTGCTTTTCCCTAAGCAACTTGATTTCAGATTTTCTACTAAGGTGCTGACTCCCTAACTATTATTATGTTCATCTTTTTTGACCCAACTCATATTTAAGTGGATGTATTCACTGCTGCTACTGGTACCTGACAAAGGGTTGAGTGATGGGATGTCTGATAGTATTTCCATGGCAGTATTACTAGCAGTTGATAAAGCTAGGCCTCTAGGGTCCAATTTTCTGAAGCTCATGGGAAAAATAGGAGCTAGAAAATTAACTACCTGGTTATATATTTTTTCTCATTGTTGCAAAGAGACTATTTTTGAGAATGATTGTGACAGGAATAAAAAGACAAGGACAGGCAGCCCCAAACTGTCAAAACCCTAGCATTTTTACAGCTGCTTTCCTGATATATGCCAATGTCTTATGCCAAAAGGAATTAAAAAAAAAAAAAAAGAAGAAGAAGAAGAAGAAAAGTTTCTTTCTCAAAGATAATGTCAACATATCTGGCACAATGCATAAGAAAAAATATAAATGAGGTTGTTTGTTGTTTGTTTTTAATTTTAAGGGCAGATTAAATTTCCCCATAATAGGGTCACCTAAAATAAACCTTCTAACAAGATACTTACAGACCCAAAGTTGAAAAGAAAGTGTAGAAAACACCTTCCTTTACTGCATTAAGTCCAATTAACAACCTCCTATGTCCAGGCTCTGCACTCTAGTTGCATAGAACTAGAAATTTTATTTCTCACAATATTCTTGTGAGGTTGTTATTATTATTTCCATTCTGTAAGATAAAGACAAAAAAACAAAACAACAAAAAATCCGATCTATCAAGTTTAGTTCTTTCTTCAATATCGCAAGACTATGAGGTGGTGTCACAATGCTTTTAGATCTGCTCTGCCTGCCTCGAAAATGTACGCTCTAACCTTCTGTGACCCAGCTGTCCCCTGCCTCCAAGAAAAGAAGGAAATGGAAAGGAAAAAAAAAAAGACCCACTAAATGGGAGAATGAATCAAAGAGACAAAGAAAAAAATCTGGAAATAAGATGAGAGGAGAAAGAAAGAAAAAAATATGAGAGAGTTTACTTGCCTGACTATTTTTAAAAAATGGAAGAGAAGAGATAAGCAATTTTGCCTCAAGTTGCCAAGTTAATCAGGGTCATGTATAGGCTGCATCTTGCCAAAAGCAAGCCTACTGAATGGACATTGGCCTATTCAGAAAGTAAAAGGTTGGCAAAAATTAATGTGGGAAAGTCCCTTAATGAAGAAACAGCTCCTGGCTAATTTAGAGAAAGGAAGTCAGAAGGACGGACTGCCTTCTTTTCTGTCTTAAGTATGAAGTAGAATTTATTATGAAAACTTAGTTTTGTAGTATCTCATGTAAGTGACTTCTAAGTTACCTAATATTTAACCAGAATTTTAGTGAAATCTTTTAAACAGACCCTCATGAACTGGATTGTTAATCATTTCACAATTGATACATCACGATTTTTGATTCACACATAAAGTTGCCATTCTGGAGTGAAATCATGGGACAGTCCTGGGACCTAGAGCTATTTACTTTCTGCGTGGCCTTATCCACACTCCCTGAGTTTCTGTAGAAACTCATGCAGCTTATCTATAGAAAGGAGCAAATACAATATTTTCAGGTTTTCAGAAGAGTTGAATTAGATAATGAATGTCATAGCATTTTGCCAATAATCCTACCCAAATGAAAAGGATGTTCGTATAATCTGTGTACTTCCAGTTTAGTTTCTTATTATAATAGAAGGTTGAATTTTATTACTATAATGTTGTTCACTTCACTGATTCTTCTGAGTTTTCTTCCTCTTTAACCCCTCCTACCTCGGTGTAATTTTGACAATTGAATATTAGTTTGTAATTTTTCCACTTTTCATTCCAATTTGCTGCAATAAAAATATAATGGATTTTAAAATGAGAATAACTACAGACTTTAGAATCAAAAAGAACTCAAGCCTGTGTGATGGTGGGCATGTCATTTTGCTCTCTGAGTTTACTCATGATAAGATGGAACATGAGATTCAGGAAGGCATGTCTGTAAGAAACTGGCACACCGAGGTTAGCTGCACTGTGCTTTTACGTCTGTACCAGTTTTGCATTTGAGCTCTAGGTCTGGCAGTGGGCTTCCTTCTGTGTAATTTTGCTACACAAGACTGACTAGCTGCAGTGATTTAAAGCAATTATGAATATAAACAGCAACGTCAATACATCAGTGAATACACAGGTATCCCTGAAAGGGAGGGGCATGGCAGCTTTCCCCCTCTGTCCTAAGTGCTGTTTGGTTTTTCTGGAATTGAACAGCAAGTTCCCTTTCCAAAATGGTTAGTTATGGGGACTTAACTTTCTTTATGCAGCCAGAAGCAGACGAGCCAGGAAAACAGGTCATAGCCGAGCTCCCAGGTTGACTTGGAGCATATACTTGGCATTAACGGCAGACTTTTTTATTACCTTGTGCCTGGAGTTAATATGAGGTTCATTAGTGACACAGATTTCATGTTTACCTTGCATAAAGCAAAATAGGAATATTATTTTTAAATATTTATTCATTGATGTATGTATCTGTCCAATGGACAATTATAACTTTTGTGTTAAGCTCTATGGAGATACTTAAAAAAATGAGTAAACCAAGGTCACTGCTTTCCAGGAATATCGAATTGAGAATGAAAGAGGAACAGACATGCAACTATTTTACAACTATCATAAATGCTACATGTGTAAGAGTGTATGATTAAACCTGCCCAAGTGTGGAGGAGGCAGACTTCTCAGATAAAGTTAATTTTATCAGATCCAGATTCTAAAAGTCATGGTAAGGGAACAGAAAAGCTAAAATTAAACAAAATGCATACGGGGTGAATTGCAATATTCTCATGAGCCAAGAGATAATTCAGTTGCTAGGAGGAAACAGAACGATGATTCTGAATTTTTTTTTTCCTTGCCTCGCCTAGATCCCCAAGATGACCTAATGTGTCAGCCTTCTCTAAAAACAGGATTCCTCACCCACGTGGGACTAGTATAGACCATTTCTCTGGTATTTTGGACCTAGCACCCTTCTAAGCCACATGGTTTATTTTAAAAGCTGGGAAGAAGGCATGAGGAGTGCTTGCCAAAAGTGGCGATTCATCCTGCCCAGGCATGGGGAGGTTTGAGTCTGTGGACGCCAAGAGGCGTCTGGGTGATGATAGCAGGGCTCTCTGTATCACACTCGAAGTTCCTTTCGTCTCAGTTCTAACTTTTGTCAAGCTACCTTTTATCTTCACTGTTTTGAGAGGGTGCAAGTACAAAAATCAAGGGCTCAATTAAAAAAAATATGGGGGAAGCTATTTATTATATGAATAACAAGTAAATAGGAACTGTTTCTAGCACTTTTCAAAAAAACTCTTTTATTCTTCCCAACAATCCTGTGAAGTGTATACGATGGTTGCCCTCATTTCCAGGGGGGATAAAAGTGAAGTGGCTCTGCTGGTTTCAGTTCCAGGCTACCTGGCCAGTGATGAGTCCTCGTGCACACACCCACCACCCAGTCCTGCACCATGCATCCTCTGCACAGACATAAATAAATTGCTGAAACCCCATTGACCTCTGACTTCAACTGTGAAAGGGAACACACCAGAGATTTTGTACTAAAAATAATGGATGCAAGGTTTTTCAAACTTATCCAATGATAATGATCACATGAGGTGCTTATAAACATACAGATTCCAGACACCTGGCCAGAACTAGAGAAACACAATCTGGGAGCGGTCTCCTAATGGGTGGCAGTTAACACGTGCCGCCAGGTAATTTGTATTATCAGTTAAGTTTGGGGAACACCAAATAGGGGTAATTGTGCTTCTTACACTTTAATATGCCCGTAAATCATCCAAAGATGGTGTTAAAATGCACAGGAATGGGTCTGAGCTTCCGCATCTCTAATAAGCTACCGGTTATGCCAATGCTGCTGGTGCAGAATGCACATTTGGACTAGCAACAAATCTAAGCAATGACTCAGCTGTCCAGGATCTGGGGTTCATTTATTGTTGCCCATAACCTTGGCCTTTAAAGAAGCAAAAGAATCACCTAGGGTGTTTGTAAAAAATATAAATTCCATCATCATATACTCATACATTCTGATTTGACGGGACAGGGATAGTTATTAGGAACCTACTTTTACAAGAAGTAATCCCAAGTGATTTGATTCTGATACAGACAGTTCTCAGGCCTACTTTCCATTGATACACACGGACAACGCTGCAGATATGAAAGCCCTGTAAAGGTGGAAGGAACAGCAGCGTGCCGTTATAGAAGTCATTCAGTCCCTTGGTTTTATCACCCACAACCTGGAGAGAATAATATGTGCCTTTATAGAGTTGTTAGGGTAAAATGAAAGGAGACGTGAAAGCAGAGGGCAGCCGAGCCACCCTACTGAAAGGGTCAAAGGAAATAGGATGTGGATCCAGAAAAGAACCACTTTCAGCCAAAGCGGCAGAAAACCTTTCCTATATTTTCCTGTTTCTCAGGCTATAAAGACAATTTACAAAATCACTACATTCTCTCTGTCCACTTACTAGCTAGGCCTGACCAATACTTGTCTATTATTCTGGAATAATAGTCTCTGTCCCTCTTTATATCTTTGTGAATGGCATGTCCCCAAGCTTATATTTGGATGTACACATGCATGCACATATATTTATGTACATGTACATTCATATACATGCATATGTGTACATGCTTCCAGATATGAAATATGTATGTGTTCCCTGATAGGAAATATGCTCATATGCATAGATAGTTACATTTTATAGATTCTTTGAGAATCTAAAGACACATGTAATATGGCTAACCTTTAAAACAATGCTAATGTAGCTCCTACAATATGACATTTTAACAACACCTTTTTAATAATGCATGTTCTTAAATGTTAAGCTGATTCATATGTTATAGTCCCAACTTTGAGATCTCAAGTTCTACTTTGAATATCAACCAGAGTATAGAAAGATACAGAAATTTTATTGTAGAATTTTCTAAGGAATTACAGTGGTCTGCTATCATCACTGTGCCTTACCCTGCTTGAGAGTTTATTACTTTTTAAAGGGAGGGGGTCTTCAGCTTCTTTCTCAGACCATGTCTTATTGGATAAGGAAAAAAAAATGAAAAGGAAACCTTCAAAGTGCGATCTTTCACAGCCTGTGGCAAGGACAAGACTTAGGTCAATGCCTATTGCAAAAGCAGTAAAAATATGTGTATTAAAGGGAAAAGCTACACACGACATTCCCTTCGGTGTATCTAGGAGGTTTAAAATGCGGATTAGGCACACCCAGTGCAAGTATGAAAATTACAATTAAGTGAATATGCTTTCCATATGTTTATCTTCACACATTTAAAACAAAGTCTGGTGAAGTTTGGTTGGATGTGGTGTATACTTACTGAATTGTACGATGTGATAATGAGGAATATAAAGTGTAGTGCATTTTGGTGCATTCTGAGAAGGAATTATTTGAACTGCATAAAATTATGTTGCCTATAGGTAAGTATGTGACTAAAATAATTCTGGTGTTATTTGTTACATTATAAAATTTGAAAAACTGACCCTTTGGTTCTTCACAATTTAACCAAGAAATAGTGAAAACTAACCCCCAAATTCTCTTTTTTTTAGTGTCCAGAATTATATTGATGTATCGTAAGACCTACATGATGGTAAGGCATTTAAAGTTAAATTATATTTGTTCAAATTTTATGAAACTTTTCCTATTTTTCCCCTTTTTTCTGCTAGGGAGAAAAATTCAGTGTAAATTTGTGTAGACAAATTTTCAATTGAAAATTAAACTATTTTAGGCTTGGATTATAACTTCAATAATGTGATATAAGTAAAGTTATTGATAATATTTTAATAAGTTACTGTTTTATCTAGACTCCTCTTAGATACAGGGGAAAAATGGATATCCAAAATTGAATACTAAAATATGCTTGCATTTATATGCCTAAAGAAATATGTTCCTGAGTATAAATGGAATCCCCCTTAGGAAATATCACCTAGAATCTGAATGAGGGGTTGTGTACTAAAACACCCAACACATAGTTCAAGGTAGGAAAAAAGTCAGATACGACTGACTCAGATGTGGTTAAATTCATATTATACTTTCTCCGTCGTTATATACCTGTATATTGTATGTACTGATATAATTTTATATAAGATGTACCATATGGGACTAAAATTCCACTTGAAATATAATTGCTTTTTTCCCCCAACATTTCAACATCGAGACCTTAGGAGGTTTGCACTTACATGGTGAAAAAGCAAATCATCATAAGAATCTCCTTGTTTCTAACTGCTAAATGCCAGTCTGAATTAAATCATATGATACACGGATGATTAGAGTTATACCTCTATTTTGACTTAGTACAATATCAATATAAACTCATGATTATTCACTTGGATAGAACTCAGCATATCACTTAATTGATTATGAAGATAGGCAAGCAACAGGCCACAGTAGTATTAGCATTATCTGTTTTGGTCGCCCGAAGAAATCATAGATATTTTCATATCCCATGAATATTGTCACAGACATCTTGAAACATCGTTTACACCATCACTGCTTCAAAATTACATTACGGTATCTAATGCAAACACTGAGAATTTTAGTAAGGCACATACGCTACTCTCAAATCTGTGATACAGTTTACTTTGTATTCTCTACAGAGTATTTAATTTATGTACATTAAAACATTCTTCTTAAGACATCATATGGCTCACCAGACTGACAAACAAATTCAAGAAAGATGAAAAACCCGTGTGTATTAGGGATGTGTCAGGCCGTGTCATTTCTCTTCTGAAAACCCCCTAAAGGGTCCCCATTGGTCTGATTCACAGTCCTTTGGTTTCTATCACCATTAGCCCCGCCTCATCATTCTGTTCCTCAGACTCTTTAAGCATGTCCCCAGCTGAGAGCCTTTTTAGTTCCTCTTCCCACTGCCTGGAATTATTTCCTCAGCATATGCATGATGTACTCAATTGCATTCACCTGGGCTTTTTCAAATTCACCTTCTCGTGTAGGTCTAAGGTATTTTATTCACTACCACACTCTTCCACAGAATCCTTCCTCCCTCATTCTGCCAATCCTGCTGCACAATTTGCTGTGTAATTTACACCTGCTCCCCCGCCATATACACTCTGTTGGAGCGGAGATTTGTGTTTTCTTTTCCTTTTTTCATTCTGTTTTGTTCACCACAGAATCATAGCACATTTTCTGTGCTCCATAAACATTTATGGAATGAAAGAATGGGATGTAAAAGTAAATGACACTTTCAGTATGGTTGGAAAACATAGTAAATTGTCACAAGACTAGATTAGCTCATTTTTAGAAATGCTAAATGTAGAACTCAAGCAGTTGGAAAGCCGATGCTGTTCCTTTAGCATATTACTTAAACAACGTATCTACGGGAGATGCGTTCTTTTTCCAGTGCTGCTGTACAAAATTACTACAAACATGGTGGTTCAAAACAACAAAAATTTATTTGTTCATAGTTCTGGAGACTATATATTCAAAACCAAGATGTTTGCAGGGTTATACATTCTTCAGAAGCTCTAGGAGAGATTTTTCTCTTTCCTCTTTCAGATTTGGTGGCTCCAGGAATATGTGATGTGTGGTAGTGTAACTCCAATATGCCTCTACTTTCATCTGGCCTTCTTCCTGTATGGGCAACATTGACCTGTTCTTTTTCTTATAAGAAGAGCAACTATTAGATTTAAGGCTCAGTCTAAATCCAGGATCATCTAAACATGAGATCTTTAATTTTATCTGAAAAGACCCTATTTCCAAATAAGGTCACATTCACAGGTACTAGAGCTTAGAACTTGGGCATATCTTTATAGGTTAAACAGTTGAGCATAGAAAATCGGAAATGATCCTAAGATTTCTGCCTGAGAAACTGACCATTTTATTCACCATGTCCCTAGTGAAGGCAATTTATGCCTTCCTTATACTTTTATAGGATTTCATGTCTCATTATCCTGGTGGATCTTCTAATGCTGTTGAAGACAATAAAAGGATTTGTAGCCAGAATTAAACTACTTGCAAACTCAGAACTATAACCTGATACTTTTCCTGCTGGTAAATAATGATAGAAAATGTTGAATAAATGGCTGTCACTTTCTTCAGACAGGGGTGATCATTCAACTGTGGTTGGCCACGTGGAGATCTGAGAGTAATTTAGAACACCTGCCTGTGCCCATTGTTAGGAAAGTATTAAATTAGAGTTGAAGTACTCAATGGCCGAAGAAAACTTTAACGTTCATTGAGTATTTCTTTTTTGCCAAAAGGAAATAATATAAGTTTATATATTTGGTCTGAGTCCATAAAAGTACCTCCTTTTGAGTACTGTTTTGTTTAAAAAATAGTAAGTCCAAAGCCCTTCACATGGTGCCTAGCACATAATAAACATTCAGCTTATGTTGCCTGAGATTATTGGCTATCATTATTATCAAAAAGGATACGGGCAGATGAACACATTTTGATTCAAAATGTCAATTGTGCAAGTAAAATAAAAAAAAAAAAAGAATTGGCTATAAGCTTGAAATAAACCAAAATGCAATGTAATATCAAAATTCATGTTTAAAATATGAAGTCAGATGAAATTCCTGGAAATATGTGCACTCATCATTGACGGGTCAGCACTACATCATACTTTAGATCAGAACTGGAATTTAGGGTTGAGTTCCAGCCACAGTGTTTTGAGAAAGACCTTTACAGACAACAAGGAAGGTAAAGAAGGTGGGAATACACCATTGGAAAGACAGATGAAGTGGCCATCTTTAGTTTGAAGAAGTCACTTCGGATAAAAATGGCAACTGCCTTAACATTTTCAGTGATGGCCATGTGGAAAATCTGAAAGCAAAACCAAACCAAATAAAGCAGACAACCAAACCAGGACATCAACTCATCCAGGATGATTAGCGTTCCATGTAAGAAACACCTTCTGAGTATTAGCACTATTGAGCAGTGAAATGAGCTACCTTGTCAGACACTGAATTTCTATAATAATAATAACTACTCTTCACTGAGGTGTTTGGCACTGAGTTAACAGCCATTCTCCACTAGTGCAATCAACCCAACAATAATCCTATGAGGCAGAGGTTATTATCTCCATTTTCTGGAAGAGCAAATATAAGTGATTTGCCCATGGTTACACAATTAGAGATTCTAAACTTATTATTTAAACCACATTCTTAGTCTCGGCCTTCTATGGTACACTGGATTGAGCACATCTGTTAAAAATATTTTAAAAAGATATCCTGCATCCAGAGTAAAGGATATCCAGTTTCTAAGGTTAAAATATGAAAAATGCTTAGAACGGCTTTGGTGGCAGGACTAGCTAAAATGTATTGAGTGTATAAAAAGATAGTGTTTAGAACATAATCATAACCTTCGTAGAGAGTCAAATGGTGTCAAAGATTATATTCCACCCAGTAATTAGTGAGAGAACCAGTAAGGTATTACCACTGGTTCTAATAATTCAACTATCCCCCCAACACAGAGAGTAATAATAAGATGGATTTATTAAGACATGCAAAAGTGATGTGTTCCACCAGGAATCACAAACAAAGGGAATCACTGTGTTTTGTTAGAACAAAATTTTTATTTCATGTCTATGGAAAACAATCATTTGCATTGCTGTCAGTTATCTAAGAAGTACAGAAGCCTAAAATAGCTCTGGAATAATGAGAGGCACAGGCACACTGGAAACCAATATCCCCCTAGGAGGGGTTTTTCGAATGAAAATATCCATGTTGACCCATTTTAAAATCTTTCAAATTTAAAGTCTTTCGAAATATTTCATTCAAGCATTTCTTATTACAACGGTAGAAGTCAGTTATACTGGAACAAGCAGGGTAGTGATGGAGACTTAGGCTTGATTAGCATAAAAGATCATGGCACTCAGCATTACATCACCAGACTCCTAGAGATATTAAAATGGTGCATAGATCACACAAAAACCTGACATCCACATCCAGTGTTCAGGATTTTATACTTTATAATAACCAAAAAAAAAAAAAAAAAAGCCGTGTTTTCTGTATATGAGATTTGTGCAAATAGATTTATGTGATTATTACCTAAATTTTGCTTTCTATTCATAATAATACAAATTAGTAACATCCACAAAAACAATAATAATGGTATCTTTTATTTAAATGGTTACTGACACTCAAGTACTTTTTGTAAGTATTATCTCCTTTAATCTTAACAACCACAGCTGCGTCTTAAATATTTTATTATCCTCACATTATTCATGAGAAAATTGAGAATTAAAGAGTTCAAGTAATTTTCTAAGGTGACCCAACTCATAAGATTCCAATCTAAGTCTTTCTGAATACAAAGCTGTGGTGGTAATTATTAAACTAGTAAAGTACAGTGTCATTGATCATGTCAGTGCACTTTGAAGTAAACCTATAAGAAGACAAAATTATATTTATGTATGTATTTACTTACTTATTTATTTTTATTTCAGGTTAATGTGAGGGTGCAAACAACTAGGCTACAATATTTGCAGGTTAGGTATAATCCCTCTTGTAATTGTGTCCCTAACCCAAAAGGTGTGCCAATACCCTTACATTGTGTGTCCAATAAGTGGGTGCACAACATCCTCTCCCCTCTCCCCTCTCTCTCCTACCCTATTCCCTCTCCCTCCAACTTGAATTGAATTCAGTTTTTTTCATATATGGGCATGCATTAGATTGTCTCCTGACATTATGAATGGCTAACAAAATTATTTGTTTATGATATTCCTAGGATGCACAGAAAAACATTGTTAGGTTTTCAAAAAAAGTTTCTATAGTTTTAAATGTCCATCCATGAATATATGTAATTCGAAAAGTTTTGCTGTAAAAACATAAAAATTTAAGATGAATCCATGACCAAGTAAGAAATTTCTTCTTTAAGAAATTCCATTCAAAGACCCAATGATAAAATGGTGAATGTTGAGAGCTTTCTTTGACTTACTTATTTTAAAGAATAATTTCAGACTGAATGTTGCCACTGGCTTTACTTTCAAACCATTTCCTTTATGCCTTCTTCAAAAGTTATAATTTCTACAGGTTCCAAGAAAAAAGAAAAATTGAAAAAATACAGATAGAAATTAAAGAGGGATAAAAATACATCACCAGCAGTAAATATTTGTGTATAGTTAATAAAGTATAATGTTTATGTTTATTTTTTATTCACTATGTAGGGCTGTAGAATTGTGCTTTGCTTTATAACACAATAGATCATTCTTAGATGTCAAGGGTGTTTGAAATATTCTTAATATTTTCAATATTCTTCCTTAACCTTGATTATTACCTTATGCATTATTATGAATAAAAAGTTTGATTACCAAAGGTAATTCAACCTTGCCTTCCTGGTTAAATGTGTCAAATTCACAGGGGCTACTTTTTAAATTATCTTTGTTTAACCATGTAATTAGAAGGAAGTAGTAGCATGGATAATCTTAAATCATGAATGATTCCAAAATCATTTAGAGTTGGCTTTGGGATGCACTTGAATTTGAAAGCAGATTTATTTCCTAATTACATTTTGCTTAGGCTAAAATTAAAATAGGCAAATAGTTATTCAATAAGGAAGTGACATGGCAAAATGCTATGTTGATAAGGACACATCAGACTGGCTTATAGACTACTGCCAACAACAACAACAACAACATAATATGAACATAATTCATAATATGAAAGTTACTTATGGAGAAAATTTATATCCTACCTAAGAATATTTATTACATAGGTTAGAGTTAGGTCTAACTCATTAATTCTTGCTCTGTCTGTACGAATCTTCTATTTTCACTTCTCCATACTTTATACAATACTTCAAAGTATACATCGTCAAGTCCTACATTCTCTATTAAACAGTAACTCCATAACTTAAATACTGAGCATCTCTTAGTATTTAGGTAGACCCTATCCAGGTGTCATATTACCTTCAGTAGGAACCCAAGATTTTTTTTTCTGCATCTGTGAAGATTGAGGGTGACTATGGCATTCTCTGCTGCCATCTTCCCAAACAGCTCCCATGCTTCTTCTGACCCCTACACTCTGCCCTTCCTGCAACACCAATTCATGGAACCAAATTCCAATAGAAACTTCAGACTGGGTGTATTTCTAAAGTGTCTATGTTTGATACTTCGGTAATTCATGTACCTTAAAGTACAACCTTTGTCCTTTTAAATAATGAAAAGGATGTGGCATTACAGAGCTTTGTATTAGTTATTATTTTCCCATTCTTGCCAAAAATAAAAAGATCAAATGCACAGATATAGCTATGGTCTGGAATAAAGATATACAAAATTAAATTACATTCTGTTCTGCAAATGTAATGATAATTGCTACTATTAAAATATTATAATAACTATTACTGCTACTGATATCACCATTAATGTGATCACTGCCCTCGGTTATTGTTTATCATGTGTACATTATATGCCATGGACTGTGTAACAGTTTCACATGAACTATTCAATGTACCATTAAATAAGAAACAAATGCATCGATATTTTATTATTTAATTAAAGGGGTTCGTGAGTCACTGAAATGGAGATGGCACTACATTTTGGGAATACGCTTTGTCTTGAGAAAAGGAAGGTCTGGTTTTGAGGAGAGGGTCTGAGACAGGTATATTTGGTAATTCTGCAAGAATTATAAGAGAAACTGAAAACATGGAGGTTCCCCTTCACGGCTAGTTCTAAGGGAGCATAAGGGATGCTGGAACCGAGAGATGAGAGCAAGGATGAGTAGCTAGCGAGCAGAAAGAAAAGTTACTGAAACAGCATCAGGCCTTCTTGTCTGCAAAGGATCTTCCAACACCCTGAGGACAAATTTGTATTCCTAATCTGGCGTTCTTTTCTTACAAATTGTAAGGCACACAATTTGCATTAGATTCAAGCCCTAGAAAATCTGGAGTCTGACAGAAGATGTTTCTGCTACCGAGTAAAGTATAATAACTTTTCCAATACTATGTTTTAATGTGGTGCTAGATACGCTCAGTGTAGTCTTCCTCCAGTTCTTAAGCGCCAGGCTGGTATTTGCTTAGGCTTAAGGTTACAATTAAAAACACATAATTGTACAATGGTCATATTTTCCATATCACATTAAGTATGTCAATCAAAATAACTTATCCATTCAAAAGTATTTTATTTCAAACAGATTTAGAAATTAACAGGTATCACAGGGTGACATGGGAAAGTATAAGCTTACTGAAGTTTGGCCGAGGAGAATGGGATGCAGAGGAAGTGTTGAAGTTTATGAAGAACCACCAGAAAATATGCTTTTGATAGATACCATGCTGAAATGGAAATTATGTTTACATGCTGAAAGTCAGTATATTAATGAAAATGTGGGTGACCTAAGTAGACCTTTGGATTCAATTAAACATTGGTGAGAACTCTAGGATGGTTTGCAACTAGAGAGTAATAGCCAGGTATTTACAGTGAAGCAGGCATAGGGCTCAAGCTATAGTCAGGAATGGTGGTCTAAATCATATTGACACCTCTCCCAGTTTACCTGCCACCTGGCAATTGGCTAACCCCTGGACTATAGAGCAGTTGTAAACTCGAACCTGTTGGTGGAGAGGGCTTTCCTTGCTTGAGGCAAACTGGAAACAGATTTACAGAGACTGGCAGGGCTGCCTCTGAGCAGTGCTCTTGTTAACAAACATGCTTGCTTAAGTTATACATGTGCTGATGTGTTAGCCATGATTTGTTAGATCATTTGTTAATGTATATTTATCTGAATGGTGCCTGAGTCCCAGGAGTATAACTAAAGCCAAACTCCTGGGCTAGACAAACAGCACTAAAAATCTGGACATTTAAGACAACAAACAGCAGAGGTGTGTCCCAGAGGGTGATACTGCTGAGAGTTGCTCCCCAGAGCA
This sequence comes from Otolemur garnettii, assembly GCF_000181295.1. Taxonomy (NCBI): domain Eukaryota; kingdom Metazoa; phylum Chordata; class Mammalia; order Primates; family Galagidae; genus Otolemur; species Otolemur garnettii. The sequence continues at coordinate 17,046,256 of NW_003852401.1, read as the reverse complement.
GAAGGATATTGAGAAAGTGAACTCAGTCAATTGGAGCTACACAGCCCCTGCTCCCTTCCTTCAAACTTGCCTTAGGGGTGAGGGTAACTTTAATCAAGTAGACTGTAATTATAAAAGTTATCTACGTGATTAATGAGTGGCATAGCTAGTACGTGCATTTGTGAGGTAAAGAAAGGTAAATTTTTCTTGACTGCCACGTTAATTTTTTTGTATTCCAGTAACATGTCTATGAAGTCTAGAATTACCCAAGATAGGATTTAATTTTATTTGCCTTTTATTTTGATATAGGAAAACTAATGAAGGACTGCCTTAGAACTTGATTCTAGATTGAGTTTCCATAGCCTCTCCCTTAATTATTTTTTCTGATCTCCACCCCTGTTCTTCATGAACCATCTTGTTACATAACCACTGACAAAAAGTGACTTCTGAAATAGAACCCATCAACTCATGTGGACTTTAAAAGGATGAGGGAAAAATCTGAGTAGATAGACACGCCATCATTTTGGAAAATAGGGATGGGAGAAAATGACCACATGCTATTCTAAGTTGGAAGAGTGAAGGTGTCTTCTCCAAATTGAAACTTCCAAATGTTGAGTTTTGCATTATTGCTAGTACTGTATCTTAGTTATATAAACTTTTGGTGGGGATGGCTGGAGAAGACGCTGCTATATACACAAAGTTGTACCCATAATGCCAAGGCCATAGTAAGCATCTGGTGAATATATGTGGACTTGGATGTCATCCATGTTACTAATGAACGTGCTCTCAACAATAACTTGCTAAACAATATGGGCATGGAACATGGAATTTTGAATGTGGGATGGAAATCGTGGAGGAACATCTGTTTTAAGTTACTCATATATGTTCAAGTGCACCTATTTGGAGGCCTGTCAGAACTATTTGAAACTTTTACCCATTTGAGGAACCAAAGAGTTTCTTGATAGAAAAAAAAGTTTGAGGTTTAAAACTTGGTAAGAAATAAGTTGCAAAAGTCAGAGTTTGATACACTTGATCTTTGCCAAAAGGCCGAGAAGGATAGGAAGAGTTTAAAGACAGTTCTTCATAGGTTTCTCGTCCAGCCTTTGCAACTGCGCTTCAGTCTAAAGGTAGGAAGATGCTAATAAACTGAAATCAGAGTGAAAACGAGCAAAGAAGTCAGCCGGGATTTGTTATAACATTTGTTAATGTATGTTAACGTAATGAGAATTAGCTCATCTATATTTAGTAAATGGAAGAATTACTATCTTATACAATATTCCCAACTCATTAATATTTTGGGCCATGAAGGGTTGCTTCTAAAATACATTAATTACTCAGCTAAGTGGAACAAGCTGAGAAAAATCCAATCTGGGACATGCTTATTCACTTAATGTCTTTTTCTTCCACCTCAGTTCAGCCACACACTTGGATTGTAAGTGTTTATTATGCATACTCCCAAATATTTGAACACTAATCCCTTGAATCCGTGACTCAGAAGTCTTAGCCTTTCATGAGATCTCTTTTTTATCAAGTTATATACAGCTATTCTGTACTTTTTAGAAACAATATATTTTATATACCATAAATTTTGGTTATTAGGAAGTTAGAATGATGTTTTAAGTATTCTAACTTAAAAAACATTACTGCTTGATTAAGATTGTTTCTATTAATGTGATAATAAAGTTTTCTGGGTTTTGAGTCCTCAGCTGTCAGTCATATTTTCTGATAAACCTTTTAATGTATTTAAATTACGGTTCTGCAGAGTACAAAGTTTTTTAGAATCTATGTGTGGTGTTAAAGCAGAAACAAATATATCTGTGGAAGTATTAAAGGAACAATCTAAAAGCAAAGATGTCAACAGAGTACACTGGTCTCTGAGAGACCATGCTAACAAATGGTAGAAGACCCTGGAAGTTGACTAGTAAGTCACATTTCTTATGGCTGGAAAGCAAAAGACACATCAAAGTCACCACTGAGAAAGTGAAGGTGGTTGGTTATCTGTCAACCTATCTCTAGAACTCTATTCAGGGTCCCACTTGGTACATTTATTATTTTCTGAGGCAGAATTTATTTGAAAAAAAACTAGATTTCCTACAATTGTACAGATAGGGGCTCTGTCAAAGGTAATATAATCAATTACCTTTGTTATGTTACTATCTATGCTCATACTCCTTAGGCCTGTTCTTAACCCACATTATGGCCTCATGCTTCCATATACAGTGTGCAATTTAAAGTCGTTGTGAAGAGGAATGTGGTGGATCAAAGGAAAAAATAATCACTTCCTTTATTTTATCTCCAGCAAAACTATCACATAGCAACAGTCAAATCTGTTGCTACTATAACAGTACAGGTATAAATGTGGCTATAGACACTATAGATGTAGATGTAGCTATAGATTATAGTATGTATAATTCCTGAAATGTATGATAAAACACTGTTACCAAGAAAACAATAAAAATGCATAAAAATTTACTATAACAGTACAATGGGAAAATATGCTATTAATTTTGAACATATATAAACATTTATGAAGATAATATAAATTGAAATTTTTTTTAAAAAGCAATATACAGAAGTCGTTTTTTCCTTTAACCTTTATTATGCACCCCAAATTTGGGGTCCGTATATCAATCTAACAATTTGAGTATTAGATTATGAAATAAAAGATGGATTATACATTCATATTGTTATGACAGCAGAACTTGAACTCTGGTTTCCTGACCCATTTCTATACTTGTTTTAAAATGTCCTTCTCTACTTATTTTAAGAGACATGACATTCAGATGTTGTAATATTGATCTCCCATAACACTTCCAAAATTACTTTAAATTTGTTTATAATTTACAGTCATTGACTCATTTTAAGGGATTTGATCCTGAAATTTAACTTCTTAAATAGTACAGCTTCCATATATCTTTAGTCTCCTGGAATCAATTTATCACCAATTTTGTATAAACGGTTGACATCATCGTGTGGCTGTAACACAAGAATTAGTTTCTGTTTGTTTATAACTATCCTTTAACGTTTGCCTGCCACTAAGCTTCGATCAGTAACACCAGACTTTCTTTTTTTTTTATGAGAGAAAAGGAAGAGATAACAGAGCATCTTGGTCCTGAGAAGAGCCTGCTTACAGGGCTGGGTACTGGTTGGCATCTGAGAACTTGACTTTTGAACGTTCCCTTCACCACTAGCTGATAAGATTATTTCACCATCCTAGTCTGACTAAACTGTAAAAACAGAGATTTATTATGCTTTTGTTCTAGAATTGTAGAATTTTGTAGATAGTTAAAGATTACTTATGTAACCACCCCCCAAAAATTCCTTAGACACTGGTTCTCAAACAGACATCTCTTGGCAAATGCTACATTTCATTTCTGGGTAAGATCATACTCAGTGGTCCCCTTCAGAGAGAACACAGGAAGCATGCATATAAATTCCTTTAGACCATCAGGTATGTCTGTCTTCCTCACTAATCCAGCTGTGTGCCCTTGCTGTGGTGCTGGTAACACATACCATCATGAGTACCGCTGGATGCTGAGTCCTGCGATTCCTGGGAGAGCACTAAATCTCAGTTATCAGGGGGACCCCTGACACAAACAGTGCCTCTGCCTGAGCACAATTCCCATGTCTGTAAAGGCCCCCAAGACATCTTAGATCTTTCCATTATCTCAAAGTAATGTGTTAAAGGGGAAAATGCCTGTTAATTAAATATAAACACTACATAAATCTAAAATGGTATTAACGTTCCCTATTGTGAAAACGTTAGAGAGATCTTAGGAGAACAAGAGAGACCTGTAATAAGGAACATAAGTCTTGAATTCAAGAATACTTCTATCTGAGCTTTAAATTCCAGTCCTAGTATATTTACTTAATGAACTTCAGCAAGTAGGACATACCTTGGCATGGAATGGAAACTTACTACACTATAATTATTTATTAAGGCTATTAATCATATTATTATCATTCCTTCTCCCACTAGCATCCATTATATTTCTTCAAATAGTATACACACTGTACAACTTATACTAATAAAGTCAACTTTAACTTTTTCACTTTTTTCACTGGGACCACACTAATCTATCCTAATTCTCTCCTTTCTATACTGTGGCAATAATCTATTTTGGTCTCTTATCCCTCTCTGTATAAATTGTTTATCTAAATTAATCCTTTGAAGTGAAAGTCTTCAAATTGTGCTTGAGGAAGCCCATTCTGCCCAACATGACTGGTGTTCTCATACATAAAAATAGGAGGGATTTGGGCACTGATACCCACACAGGAAGCACACAGTTGGAGAACAAGCACAGATTACAGAGTTGCAGCAAAGCCGAAGAACACCAAAGAATGCCAGCAAACCACCAGGGGCTAGGAAAAAGGTACGAAATAGACTCTTCTCTCACAGCTCTTAGAAGGAACCCATCCTCCTGACACCTTGGCCTTGGCCTTGACCTTCCAGCCTCCTGAACCCATGAGGCAAGACATTTCTACTGTGGAAGGTGCTCAGCTCTGCAAACTAACATAGTGAGCACAGTGTCCTCCCTATGCCTTTGTTCTCCATGAAATGCCTTCATAAGAGACTCCTTCCCCATTTAAGATCTAGCCCAAGTTTTATAACCATCACAAACTGTTTTTCAGCAGCCTTAGATCTTGGTGAACTTCAGGTTTTTGAAATACATACTATTTGATAATTCACCTAGAAAATTGTGCTTCTTGGATTACTTGAAAATAAAGCCAGACTCTTATTTTAATATATGTTTAAACATAAAGCTAAATTGGAGTGTCATTATGGCCACTACCATAAATATAAGATACCTGTAGTAGTTAAGAATATATAGAGATTTGGGAATACACAAACATAGGTGTTATAGGATGATAAAATAATAGCTAGTATCAACAAGGATAGAGATAGCACTTAGTAATATAATAGACAATGCATTTCAACTCCTGATATAAATTGAGAAAGACATGATTGAATCTTTTTGCTTCCTCATGCGTGAATTTAAAAGGCTACTATTTTGGTGATATTTATCATGCTTGTTTATGGATTATTATTTTTTTTACTTGCAAAAAAGGACCTAATTTTAGTTGATAAACTTCACAAAACCTAAACATACTAAGGTCATACACAGATTTTTAAGAGAACTTCAGGACCCTATCTTTAATTATTAAAATTTGTTTAGTGTCCTTTTAAGATTTATAATGACCTCTTAATTTCAAAATTTGATATTCCGTTTTCACTTCTATTCCTACTAAACATCTGAAAAGCAATTGCGAACACTGACTACTCTCTACATCTCAAGTTACTTTCTAATTAGGATTTTGTTCTGTAAACTAAAAATAAAATCCCAAGCCCTTCAACAAACTTGGCCAACAGGACCCAGAAACTGTAAAATTGAGTTCTTGACCATGAAGGAAAGGAAGGTGGGATATGCCTCATTATATCCCTACCCTGCTAGAGATTAGACATAATGATTAACCGGGATTAATATTAAAATAAAGATCCTAAGACTAACAAGACAAAATTTTTGTGGCAATAAGATTGTAAATTATAAATAGAATCTAAGGCCCTGTAAGGAAATGTTAAGTCACACCTACAGGCCAGCGATTTGCTCAACAGATCACTTTGAGTTGGCTTGGCCTCTAACTAGCAGATTTCCTTCTGTTAACTTCAGCATTCTTTGCTACTGACTCCAAATTCTTAGACAAAGTTTAACTCTCCACTAGTTGCCAGTTATAGAATCTCTAAATACACCTATAACTTGTAAGCCCCTCCTTCCAGATGTCCAGGCTTTTCAGGCCAAACCAATATATCATGTATTGATTTCTAGCTTTATCTGTAATTCCTGTCTTCCTGAAATGTATAAAACTAAACTGTAATCCAACCCCTTCAAGACCACTTATTCAAGGCTTTATGATATACAGACCTCCTGGCATGATCACTCATATTGGCTCAGAACAAACCCCTTTAAATTATTTGACAGTTTTTTCTTTTACCTTTACAGTTCTGTTTTCTTCTGTCTTAGTTTTCTTCTTAGTTATCTGACTTATCTCTTTTCTTTTTCTTTTTTTTGCTTCTTCCTCCCTGGTCTACCCACTCACTCATTCTCAAGAAGTCACCTGCTAAGTAAACCAAGTCAGTAGCTCTGTTTCCAAATTTATTACATTCACACATTTGCAACAGTTTCTCGGTCAGCACACAAGCTAGTAAATCATAATTACTGTCCTATCAGAAGCAAAGTAAACCACTTTCCATGTGTCATGTCACCTGCGCCTGTCAACCCCTGCATCCTACTTTAAATTGGCTTAACTGGCTGGATTGTTGTACTGTTAGTAAATAATAATCGATATTTATCTATCTTTGGCTTAAAACATTATAATTACAAAAGACATACTAAATCAACTCTTTATTTGATAAGTTACTTCCACTAAACCAACATAATAATTTTCCATAAAGTGTGAGAAAATGTCCTTCTCTCCTTTCACAGTATGACTGTTATGCTAGAGTCACTTGCACATGACATTGTGCACTTAAAAATATTTTGATTCATTTTTGAATTCTGATGAGGATGTATATAGACTTCAAACTCTCTCAGTGGCTCCCCATTACTATGGTGTAAATTTAACTTCTTAGACTAGCATTAATAGTCTTACCCATCTGGCTAAATCCACCTGGACAGGTCTTTCTCCTCTATTGGGCCATGAAACTTACCTCCTGATTGAGCCAGGTTATTCAACATCTAGACAGACATTTGAGTTTCATGCCTTGGTTATCTATGATTGCTAAGTTCTTTAATCTATATGGAGTAACATCTCCCCATTTCTGTGTCTACTGTCAAAAACCATGCCTGTACTCAACCCAAAGCCCACTTCATTATCACTCTTTCCCCATTAGCCTGTGATGTTTTTACACTTTCTTTAAGGGATATTGATAGCATATCTATAGTTTATCAGAAATATATTTTTTTCTATTTAACTATGGGTTTCTTGAGGTTAAATAGCAACATACTGGACATTACCAAACACAGGATGTAACACAGATATCACTCAAATATTTGCAGGACTGAATTGCATTTTACTGAAAAGAGCTGTCTTCTGTATATATAGTTGCAAACTTCAAAGGAGGAGGAAATATTCAATGATTATAAATAAAAACTCATCTCCTAAGTGTTTACTGAATGACAGAAATAGTACAAGTAATAATACATCGGAATAAGAAAAGGTATTATACTGAAAAAAAAATTAAACTGGCCCTACAGATAGCAGACATGATGAGTCCCTCCGAGCCAAATCACACTTTTTGTTAGGCAGAGGAGCTAAACATGGAAATTGAAGTGACCCGGGAAACAAGACTCACAGACCTGCCTTTATGATGAACTGTACAGAGTAGCTCAGCACTCCTTAGAATACAGGAGACTGGGAGCACAGAACGTTCAGAAAAGAAAGAAAAGAATAGATTCCTGAAAGCTCTGTAAGCTACTATCAAATGTGAGATGAAAGGAGTCTGAGGTGATCATAATGTCAAGCAGCACAAAACAAGGACATGAAGAACTCGATTTCACGGAGGCTGGAGGAGAGGTCACGGCAGACTGGCTGTGCTCCTGGGAGGAGGGGGGAGCGAATCTCTAAGAAAAACAAATTTCTTTTCTTTTCTTTTTTTTCTTTTTCTTTTTCTTTTTTTTTTTTTTGAGATAGTGTCTCACTATGTCACCCTCAGTAGAGTGCTATGGTGTCACAACTCATGGCAACCTCAAACTCTTGGGCTTAAGCGATTCTCTTGCCTCAGCCTCCTAAGGAGCTGGGACTACAGGTGCTCACCACAACGCCTGGCTATTTGTGTTGCGGTTGTCATTGTTGTTTAACTGGCCCTGGCCGGGCTCTAACCCGCCAGCCTCGGTGTATGTGGTGGACACCTTAACCACTGTGCACAGGCGCCGAGGCACCATTTTTGTTTTACTATTGATCATCTGGTGTTCCTATACAATAGTATTTAAAGCCAAAGCTCTAAGAGAAAGAAAACTGCTCTCGTGTCTGCATCCCGCCCCTGAGGAGCTGGTGGCCCAGCCTGGCTTTCTTAGGCATCAGGTTCCTTCTCCTAAGAATGGAATGCTGGCTAGCTGTCCTTACTTCAAAGAACTATTAAAACAAAATAAAACAGATCATTTAAGTATTTAACACAAAGGCTGTCTGGTTAAGTGCTCAATAAATATTTGCCGTTACTGTCAGTGTTTAAAACATGTCATGTGTCAAAGACCCTAGAAAAGCTTCCCTGCCCCCACATTCAAAACTGACCCCAAAATATGTAGGGTCCCCTAATATATTGAGCAAGTCCCATTCTTTTATTACTCTGTATATAGAAGGGTGTAATTTATCGGGCACTGTCTCCATAACTCAGTATCTTTGATAATTGATTCTGATATTTCATTCAATAGAAATGTTTCTATGTGGGAAGAGGTCAAACGGGGAACGGTGGGGAAGGATTCAACAATAGTAAGAAGGCATGAAAATGTTTTATGTAACATTTTTGGTAAGGCTAGCTTTAGGATGCGGTAAAGAATATCTGATCGGTGACCTTGTAATTCATATTTATTAGGGGATTTTTCCATAGTTCTTATAACAACAAAATCTAGGTAATTATAATCTGAAAATTGAAAATGTGGTGAAACAATATACATCATATTTAAAAGTAAGACATAGTGAAAAAACGATTGTGTTGTATGCCAGGTTAGCGTCTATTCATCTGTTCCATTAGCACTTATGATACAGTCATAAAAATAGACAAAGATATAAAAAATTGAGAAAAAATCATAAATGAGTCTTAAGACAATTGGTAACTTATAGTCTTTTTTATAGATGATAAAGTAAAAGAATAATGTATACAGAATAATGGAAATTACACAGGACTTCAGAAATTATAAGATTTCTGGGACCAAATGCTATTTACACTCAACCTCATTCTAACATATTCTTGGTTAACACTATTGTTAAGGGTTTTCCTTGTATCTTATCAAAATATATGCTGACTCAATTTGATTCTCAAACAGGACGTAATAAAAAAACGAGAGGTAGACATTACTTAAGATACGATCTCTTGGAAATTACTATTCACTTTAATGTAGCAAACACCTGCTAAATGTTGGGCACTGAGTTAAACGTAATAACGAAAACAGCCAAATGTATCAAAATGGGAACACATTATTTTAATAGCTGGATGTAAAATACCACTTAAGAAAATAGCTACTTGTGTTGAGAAAAATTTCAGTAAATATACTTGGAGTAGGCATTAAGAAACTCATATGTCTGTAGTATGGGTGGCTCTGTTGGGCTCAGATATATGGAGAAATTTGTTAGATGATGCAGAGAGAAGTTAGGGAGGAGAACACACATGAGTAAGACACAGGGTAGGCAGGAACCCGTAGCTACAGGAGATTTGTGGTAGGTCATGCTTCTGCTTCTTGTAACCCTGGGAAGAGGTGAGTGTAATCTCACATGGAAGTGATACACTGGGGAACAGCCGCCAGACGTGGCAGCCAATCTCTAAAACAGTTCTAATGAGCACCTCCTTCTTGTGTTTATGCCCTTACGTGACCCCCTCCCACTGGACCTACCTGACCAACAGGGCACAGCACAGTGAGACACATCACTTCTGACACTGTGGCTTCTGCCCTTGACACTCCCTCCCTCACTCACTCTTTTTCACTACTTTTTCCAGAGGAAGCCAGCTGCCATTGCAACCCTCATGCAACCCCTGGAGACACGAACAGTTCTCCCCTGGCAAGGAATTTGAAGCCTTGAGCACACATCCAGTGAGGGCCTTTGCTGAGCATGTATACCAGAGCTGGTACATCTGATAAACTAGAGCATACATATACAGGAAGATTTTTAGGAGAGGGAATCACCAAAGGGGCTGAGGTATAATCCACCTGTCAAAGAGACTTGAAACGGCACTCACAGCTGTCGAGGAGACTAAGGAAATATGAAGAAAGAAAGGAGCTGGGAAATTGCAGAAAACGGATCAAACATGAACTAGATTTCCACCGCTGAAAAATTAGTTATTTCCACATTTAATTCTGCAAATCAGGATGTCCTGAGCTTTCATTTGGTTTCACAAAGGCAAGGCAGAAACACCAATGACTATGACACAAGAATAAAATATGAAAGTGTACACTGTACACCACGGGTAAGTACATAAACGTGTAGGTACATAAATAACAAAGATCGCTTGAAACTTCCATGCATCGGAATATGAACTAATGTATAATGTGTATTATAAAATAATTAAGGAAAGTATAGTGTTTGAAAGATAAATTTCATAAACCTGCTGCAATAAAAATAAATGATATTTAAAGCAGAAAAGACGTATAATAATATATTCATACTAATACATGGTAACAAAGTTAAGTACTGTGTGGCCTATTTCTATCTTTTATAATGCTTAGATTTCAGAAGAGAATCTGATAAAGCCTACACTAATCTTTAGTTTAAAAATAAATAATATAGAGGGATTAGTATTTATATAATCCTCAAACTCAGAGCTTGTGACTTTTTTAGTTGTTGGCAAAAGATGTTGTTTAATTACATGTTTCCATATATCTAGTGAACATGTAAAGGAAGTATGATACTATATTATGTATATTTCTTTTACTCATTTAATGTTTTGTCAAAACTACTATATGAAATGGCAACACCTCAATGTGTTACATTGTTGTATTCTAAGGGTAAGACATTAAGACTTTTTAAAAAAATTCTATGGCCTCTGTGTATAACTAAGGCAGATCGTTGGTAATGTTCTCTAGAATTTCCACAAAATATATTTTTAACAGACAAAAAGAAACTCTTTGCAATATATCACCCAATAAGATCAGTGTGACCATTATAAACTATGTCTAGAAATTCTTTAATATTTGTTTATCTATAAAGTAAAAACTAATTCCTCAAAAAATGTAGGCTGGACTTAGTCTGTTTAATTTTGATTAATAGAATATGGCAAAGGTACTATTGTGTGACTTTGGAAAACAGGAAAATATTCATATATATCCGTCTGGATCTTTTTTGGATCACTTACTTCAGGCGAAGCCAACAGGCCTGGCGTGAGTGTGTACACTGTGAAGAAAGAGAGACCCATGGGGAGGAAATGAACTGAGGCCTCCCCTCAGGGCCCAGTGTCAACTTCCTACCCATGTGAAGGAGACACCTCGGAACAGAACCCTAAACCTTCCCAAAGATAATCAGATGACATCTGACTGCAGACTCATCAGAGATTTTGAACCAGACCCCTCTAAGCTCTGCCTGAATTTTGGCCCACAAAATCCATGAGGATATATTATTATTAAGTCACTAAGTTTGGGGGATTTTAATATTGGAATTAATATCAAGTTCAATTAGCTATTTTCTAGTCTATCCTCAGTTAAGAAACATTAGAGAAGACAGATCACTTTTTATTTATGACAAAAACTACAATTTAAAGTGTATGTAACTAATATTGCTATATTAAATTTTCTGTTAATATTATACACATTAATTTTTGCATTTATGAATAAATGAGCCATTTGTATGAGCTTTCATTGACAATCATTACACAAAGTGTTAAAAGTCAATTCTAGATTAAGCAAGTGGGCTTACACCTGTAATCCTATTACTCTGGGAGACCAAGGCAGGTACATTGTTTGAATTCAGGAGTTCAAGACCAGCCTGAGCAAGAGCAAGACCCTGTCTCTAAAAAAAATAGTTGGGTGTTATGGCGAGCACCTGAAGTCCCAGCTATTCAAAAGGCTAAAGCAAGAGGATCATTGGAACCAAAGAATATGAGATTGCTGTGAACTATGATGCCACAGCACTCTACCTAGAGTGACAGAGTGAGACTCTGCCCTGTCCCCCCCCAAAACACATTGTAAATCTAGTAATTTAATTGAAATCTCACAGTAGAATATACATGGAATGTGACATTTGATTCTTGCTCAAAATATTTACTTATATACTTTGTGTAAAATCATTATAGTTACAAAATTGTGTCCTACTTTGTGTGACACATTATTTTGTTAATTAAAATAGTAAAAACAACAAATTACTAATAGTATATTGGAAACAGGAAAATAAACTTTGAGAATTACTTCATTAAATTCATGCTGTAAGTTAGTTGATTATACCGTCCTTAATGGTGTAATAAAATTTATTTTTAATTTATAAAGTTAGCATTTATTGAGTGTTCATGGTGAAACGGACATTGCTTTTCATTTATTATCACTGCCTCTTTACCAATCAGTAAAAGAAGACTAAGGTCAAATCACTTTCAAAGGATCAGGTCTTTAGTAAATGGTAAATTTAATTGGAACCCCAGCAGTTGACTGTATGTCTTTTTAAGCATACGAATGTTTTAATCTGGAATCTAGTTTTCTCCCTTAAACATAATGAAAGAGCTAGAAATAAAAGATTATTAAAATGGCATATATATCTATAAATTCAAAAATTAACATATCTACCAGTAAAAGATTAGTCTAGCAATATAGATTGTGTACATTCTAAATTGTTCCTACCTTTAAGTACAAATTAGTATGTGAGCAAACTGCAGTACAATTTTTAATGTTTTTAAAATCTTAAGACAACATGCTCGACTCTATCAGAAAAGATGCATAAAAATTGTCAAATGCACTTGCATTCCCTACAAGCCACTTGAAACTCTGGGTGGGGGGGGGTGGGGGGTGGGAAGCAACACAATCACAGAACAAGCTGTTTTAATAGATTGCTGTTAGATTAAATAAAGAATAATGGCAGTCTTTGAATAGTTAAAAAAATATTTTTAGGGTAACAGGAAGAATTGATGACACTCAGGTGGACTTCGGTGCTGATTAAACTGGAGGTGCTTTCATTCCTGCCTGTTCTATTTCAGTACCCAGGAACTTGCTGCATTCCCCCTGCTATTAGGTGGAATGAATTTAAAAGGCAATCCACCCTGCCTAAAAATAGCCCTCAGTCCACTTTGACAAAGCACTTCATCCAGTAGCACTCTGCTGCCACACTCTCATTAAACCAATGGAGATGTCAGCAGCATCTATTTGGCTTCGACGGTACAGCACAAGGCTGCTTCAATATTTTGACCTGTCTCCACTGGAGTGGAGGAATTTGATTTGTAAAAAGACAGGGGCCTGACTTCGTTAGATATTAATGAATCAGCTAAGGAAGCCTCCTTCTAGTTGTTGAAGCAGCCTGTCAGTATCCCCATTAGAAGCCTCTTCCTCTAATGGATTATATATAATATGCTCACAAAAAATTCACTTCAGAATGAAATTTGGCATGTAGTTTATACATTTCTGGAATAATCCTGATTTTTCTCCTTTCATTAGCCAAGAAAACCTCCAAAAATTTGGTGTCTTAAACTACACCCCAGTGCTGTAACTCAACTAATAAGAAAACTACAACACAGGGCTGTAACTCAACTAATAAGAAAACTAACAGAAAACTATAACTATATAAGACTAGTTAGCTCATATCTCGAGAAATAGAAAAATAGAAATCTCTTTAAACAGGGAAAATACAAACCCACCCAGTTTAACACAATTTATTTTTTCTAAACATTCAGCCTCCCCGCCCCCCAAGAAATATCCATAGAGTTTATGCTATGACAAATAATAGCAGAGGATTAGATCATATTTTAAAAACTATTCTATGTTATTATCTGTAATTAACATTTTAGCTTCCAAAGAAATTCATTTCGAAGGATCTCACTTTGATTAAACTTCATATAATTTCTAAAAGAAATGTATGTGTACATTTGTACAATGTATGTGTATACATGTATACACATATGCACACACATTTTATATATATATGTAAATACTGTTGACTCTTGAACAACAGGGGTTTGAACTGCATGGGGCCATGTATACCTGAGCTTTCGTCCACCTCTGCCACCTCTGATCTAGCAAGACCAGGCATTCCTCCTCCTCTTCCGCCTACTCAGTGTTAAGATGATGAGACTGAAGACCTCTGTTAAAATCTATTTCCACTTAATGAATAGTAAATATATTTTCTCTTCCTTATGATTTTCTTAGTAAGATTGTCTTTTTTCTGGCATACTTCATTATCAGATTACAGACTCGAACACCTATTACGTATGTATGCGTTAACTATGTTATTGGCAAGGCCTCTGGTCAACAGCAGGCTATTAGTAGTGACGTTTTTTGAGAGCCAAAGTTATACATAGATTTTTGACTGTGCAAGGATCTATACCTATAACCTCAGTATTAAGGGCCAATTGTATTGCTTTTTTCTGTTATAAAATAAAATATGATATTAGGAAATATGTAAAATACATATAAATATATAAAATAAATATTAAATGGCAAATAAACATTCAAAAATCCCACCCAAATATAATTATATTTTGTTTATATCCCATTAATTACATTATTATATAAGCATATATGTTTATAAATACCAGTACAAATTTATATGCAACTTATGCTCCAAACTCCAAGTACCAAATCTTTTGTTTATATTATATTAGCAACTAAAAATATGTCGATATAATATTTTTGGTCTATGCAACTTGCACCCTTTTACTTTTTTCTAAGATCATGTTTTCTTACTTTCTTCTCAGTCTAAAGCTTAAAAGTTACTCAGTAAAGTCATCCATCTACACACCTGCATAGTGATCTGTACATGCGCGCACACACACACACACACACTGTCCTACCCATCCATTCATGCATGTGTACTTATGTTTGTACACTCAATTAATAATTCTATCTGTGCAAAAAACACTGTCCTAAGTGGTAGAGATAAAATGTTTAATAAGACCAATAAAATTCACATCCTCATTTAAATTACAGCTTTAGAGGGAGAGAAACAACTAATAGATATACACATCAATTTGTACAATAATTTCAGATGATGATATTTACTACCAAGTTGGCCATTCCAGCAATTGGTTGGCTTTATGACCTCAAGGAATGAGAAGGTGGGTCTTTCCCAGAAGTTGAAGAATGTAGATAAGTTTAAAGTTCCTTGAAAAGAAATAGTCTTAGAAGCTGGATTGTGATGGGGAGAAAGAGGGAGAACTTTTGAAGGCCCTTTAGCCTAGGACATTAGACCTGCACCTATATTGCCCAGTTCAGTTAGGTAGAGAAACACCAGGATTAAAAATCATTCTCTCCAGCCTTTGTAGACATTGAGGAGAAAAGGAGAAACACAGTGAATATTTGAGCTGCTAAAGTCCTAGTTACCCACCTAACTCCATCTTAGAGCAAGGTATTGAGCTGCCAGAAAGTCTCTCCAGGAACCCAGTACATCCGGGAAAATGTGGGTATAAACGTGCTGCTGACAAAGCCAGTCCACAGGCAGAGACGAGACCCGGGGTCCAAAGCTGTGAGTGGTGACTTTGCATTTGAAAATAAATGAGTGGGACCACAGCCAAGGGAATATCCACCTTGTGCCAAAATGAGACCATTAATGACACTGTCACAGGAGGCAACACAGGATTAGACCAGACCAGCTACTACAGAAGACAACAGAAAAAATCTCAAATATTCCATGTGGTGGGGCACCCTTCAAAACCCTCTGCCATGTTGTGCTTGAGGTGCAAACATACTGCCCATATACTCAGAAGAGACTGAGAGGAACACGGGAGAAGGAGGAATAACTAAATGCACATTTAATACTAATAGGCCGAGAGGCTTTGTTTGGTAAATAAGACAGAGCTGTGATCCCGTATTCTCACTTCGGGGAGAAAGGTCTAAAAGGGAGAAGACTTACGAAGATTTTAAAGCTACATTTGCTTTTCACAAGTCAATGAGGTATTGGTAAGCCCTAAGCCTATTATAAGGGTTAAAGTGTGTAGTTTAAGGATTTGTCTCAAATTTTTCTTCTTTAGAGCTATCTAAAAATAAGTAGAGTTTCTTTTTAATCCAGAGTTATTCTGCCCCCTTGCCCTCCACTTTTCTTTATCTTCTGCTGTGAAGGGGTGTACGTGAATATCGGGTAACCCAATAAATAGATGCTTGTGTTGCTGGTATTCTTGCTGCAGTTCCTCTAGTTCACAGTAGCTTGCTAGGAAAGGAGGCCACATGCACAGGCTGTGTTGGTCTAGTCTTACTCCTCTAAAAGAAAGAACGAACCCAGTCACTTATTCAACAGCCAGTTTTTAAAACTTATAATGTATATATGGTGTGATGCTCACTGTTGGGGACAGAAAGAAACAATTGCTTCTTTCAAAAAGACTATAGGCTAGAAAATGAGCGTGATGAAAGAATTAGAACTTGACCTCTACAGGCTGATAAGGCCGCTCTCTGATTTTAAAAACGATGGCTTCACAGTATGTATGCTCTGGGTCACTTCTCAAGAAGGGTAGAGGAAAAAGAATAACATGGCATCTTGATTAGATGGAAAGATCAAAATACTGTTGTTCATAATAGCTACAAATTATAATAAGTAGGCCCTATCTAATGAATGTTATTCTACCTTAAATACTACAGTGTAAAATATACTTTAGACAAGTGGTTCTGAGTCACGGCTCCAGGCGAGAATCACCTGGGAACTTTTAATAACTGTGATGCCCAGGACACACCCAGGCTGATTAAATACCAATTTGGGGGGTAGAAATCATATTTTTGTATATTTTATAGCTCCCCAAGTATTTCCAGTGTGCAGCCAATTTTGAGCCCTATTACATTGGACCCTTCCCTTCCCTTCCCTTCCCTTCCCTTCCCTTCCCTTCCTTTCCTTCACCTCCTCTCCCCTCCCTTTCCTTTCCTTTACTCTCTCTGTCTTTTATTTTTTTCTTTTTTGAGACAGTCTCACTTTGTCACCCTGGATAGAGTGCTGGCATCATAGCTCACAGAAACCTCAAACTCCTGGGCTCAAGCAATCCTCTTGCCTCAGCCTCCCTAGTAGCTAAGACTATAAGCATCTGCCCACAATGCTGGCTCCTTTCTCTGTTTAGTAGAGACAGGGTCGACTATATCAGGCTGGTCTCAAACTCCTGAGCTCAAGAAATCCACCTGCCTCTGCTGCCTGGAGTGGTAGGATTATGGGTGTGAGACACGTTTTCAACATATATTCTTATTGAATACAGGCTTTTTAAAAGTTAGGTCTATGTTTATCTTTTCTGTATGTTACTAAAGCTAAGTAGTACAGAGACTGTGGTATGTGAGAACAGAAATGTGGTTCAGAATAAAATACGGAGATTTAAGTCTGCTTCCTCCAGCTGGCTCCAAAAAGCACTTCATTCATAGCAGAAGGAAATGAGAGCACATGATTCATATTCAAGTTAAGCAGAACTACCCTATATTATGACCATACACAAAGTACGATACCCATATTGTTGCTCAGAAACACCAAAATAAATGTAGACAGCCGTGAAACTATACATCCTAGGGTAGAGTGATGTGGCAATAAGCGTTTTGTTTATCAATTTTTCATCCAATACTTTTATTAAAACATAACATCGATAACTCATGAGAGAAAACTTTCTACCGAGGGCATACCCTGAAAGTCCCTGGACAGATTCACCTAAGTAGTGAGCACAACATTTTAACATGCGATGATTTAAAGCATGAATAACACTTACTGTCCAGTTGCTTTTAAACTAGTTTGTGTTCCTACATGACCACTGTTGTCTGCAGATGAATAGCAGGTGGCACATTTGGACAGGGCCCTTCTATATTCTACCCAGAGGGCACCACTTACTCATGGGACCTGCCTTCTTTCCATGGTTATTGGAGTTCCAGGCCTTTGATATACTATGACCTGAGGTTGTAGCCAAACTGGACAGATTACAATTCCAGCTCTCTATGTAATATCTGCATCATTGTAGGCAATCTAAATGAGATGGGGTTTTTAAGTGATCTGTCACAAGGTCTTGTCCATTTTTCTTATAACTAAAACTTGCTGGGGAAAAAAAAAATCAACCTGTAACCTCTGAATCCCTGTACTAAATTTAAGAAATATAACCTCTAAAAATAATTTGATAAATTATAAATATGTATGTTCAAAGATATTCCCAATGATTTATTAGAATGAGGAACTGAAAAAATAACATAAATTTTCACTAACAAGAAATGTTTAAATAAATATGGATACATCAATAGCATGAAATAAAAGATATTAATTAGAAAACATGATTTGGGTTCTTTCAGAGTATTTACTGTATATTGGGCACAGTAAATAATATACCTAAGTTCTCTTGAAAATATGTATTAGTCTTGAATTTGGAGACTGTCTTTCTTTTAAGCAAACATCCTGTATGTATATTTTATAATATACCTAAGTTCTCTTCAACGGGAACATTTCAGTGCTTGGTTATTCGATCACCTCCTACTTACGAGCATTCCCACTTCAAATTTTAATATGTTAGCTCTCTAAATCCTATTTTCTATGTCTACCAAAAAACCTATTTTGAATTGTTTTCTTTCCATATCTGTTTCTATTGACTGGACTGTCCTCTCAACTTTTTCTTATCTATTGTTCAAAAGAAGATACCATTCCATTCTCCTGCCCTTTCACCTCCTATTCAGTATTGCTCCTTTATTTTTAGCTTCCAAAAAATAGCTCTCTCCCCCACTGACTCATTTCCAGCAATGTTATGTGAACTGTTTCTATTTTCTTTATTCAAAATAATACTGAGGACAAACTAAACAATAACAATAATGAAGAAGAAAATGAATAAACCGAATTATTTGAGTATGTGCTAGATATCAGCTGCTTATCTATCTTATACTCCTGAAATAGTTGTTTATCTTAGTTGGAAATAAACATACTAAGGTTCAGAAGACAAAATTTTTTCCTCAAGATTACCTTATGCATGTTCAAGATTCAAAGGCAGGCCTATCTTCTAATAGCTACCACTTACTGAGCACTTCCAGTGTTATCAGGCCAAATATACATGTGACCTCACTGAATACTAATAAGAATTGAGCATGTACTGTCCCATCACCAAATAATTATTTGTCTTTTAAAGCTTCATTTATAAACAGAGCAATTCACTCAAGATCAAATATTCAGTGGGTGGAGATTTTGTAGTTCATATACAAGCAGTCTAACCCTGGAATAGGGCCTAATCACCCTTGGCACTGCAAGGTTTCACTGTACTAAGTTATACTACATACAAAAATTTTTGTATTGTTGTATATTCTTATTTTCTTCAATAGCCATTACTTCAAGGGAAAAAAATTTAAGCAAGTATTAATGTCAAAAACTAGACTGGGTCCAGGGGAAATAGATAGTGCTAATATCTATACATATTTACCTAAAGAGAGATATGCCAAGGAAAACTTGAAGAAAACATGAATGATTATTTTTAATTATTTGTAATTAAATCCTAGTTGTTCACATTAATACTATCATGGGGTACAGTGTATTAGTTCCATATACAATTTGAAACATTCTCATCCAATTAGCCAACATAGCCTTCATGTCATTCTCATAGTCATTGTGTCAAGACATTTATATTCCACCTTTAGAGAGATTCACATGTACCCTTGTAGGATAGATCATAGGCGTTATCCCAACAATACCCCTCCCGTGACCCATCCTCCCCCCTCCCCTACCCTCTCTCTCTCCTTTCCCTGTATTCTTGGGTTTAACTTGGGTTATAGCTTTCCTGAATGATTATTTTTATCATGCTTTTTTAAACAATAATCTTTGTTGAGTATCATAATTTTTAAATAACTAAAAAATAATTTTAAATTCTATTCTCTAACTTGCCTTCCGACTATATAATTCCTCATCCAAGCCAGTTAGCCAGTTTTTACACTTGCTGTCTTTTTACTAGACCCTAAATTCACCCTTCATTTCACTGATTTTTACTAGCGTCTTTGAAAACGTACTACCTCTAACTTAGAAACATTTTTCCATCATTTGAGATAAACATGCAGCAGAGATACACTTTAACTGTGATAGAATTTTAAAATGTTTGCATTAGAATTTTTCTTATGTGAATATATTCCCTTTCATAAAGTGAGAGTGAGTTTCTAAGCTGATGAGAATAAATATCATTCCATCCATCACAATTCCATTAGGGCTGCTGTAATTTTTATACACTAAGACACATTTTTCATCTCATATTTCATATCCAAATTCAAGATATATAGTTGATTTTCCATACATTGAATAAAAGACAAAATTGAAAGTCAGCTCGGTATATTTCAAATGATGGGCAAGTTAGAACAACAATTTTTACTTGAGCTGACCAAGGTCAACATCTCAAAGCAAAATATATTCTTGAAAAATATTCTTCAAGGCTATCCTCCTCAAAAATATATCTTAACTCAAGTGTGTCTTGATATTGTTATTTTGATGCAGGCTAGTGTCAAAAAATCCAAGTCATCTGTATGCTCAACCATAAAACAGAAAATCTACTGACATTCTTTTAGCATATTATCATCTTCCTAATTGGAATAGTTCTTTTTATTTCATACATTTCAGTTTCGTTTCATATCGACCTAAGGTAAATATATACTATAATCTCTAGGGCTCTGAACTATTTTTAACACACACATATAGAAATAGAATTTAAAATGATCACTTAGCCTGAAGCATAGAAGAATGTTATTACTATCAAGTGGGAAATACAATTTAAAAACAATGTTCAACTGATATCTGGATTTCAGGGCATAAAAATATCTATACTATTATTTAATAACCTCAAGGGGTTATAAATTTCAGAACATACAACAGTTATAATCACAGCTTTAGGTTCTCATTTCTATAAAATCTACAAACCTATTTTAGCACTTAAGTTAAATGACTTCCAAAGTGCTACGAGATTGAACGCTTTAAAAATAGGAATGACTGCCAGTTTACTAAACTAATCAATTAGCTATTTATTTCTTCAACTGGACTGACTTACTGCTCCTACCCATGGGTTTTTCAGATAGGTTGTTTTGTTTTTTCTCCCATTATCCTAAGTTTGCAGCTTCACAGACAAAGCCTTTTCACTGAGATAGAGTGATACTATCTGAAACATCTCATTTTAAAAGGGGGACTGTGGAAAGCCTAATTAGGTGTGTTCTAGGACAAAAAAAAAAGTCATAACTTTGAAGTTCCTCATGTGTTGAGTAAAATACAAAGAAAAATTCTATGTATGATTTGTTCTATGCTAACAAATCCAGAATTAAATGTCTAGTTAGCTAGGTGAGCAAAACGCTTCATCTTTGAATGTCTAAATCACACTCATAAATAGAAGGCAAATGAAGTATTTCAGAGCTGGACGTTTGTAGGGTCTGGTGGCCTCGAGAAAAAGAAACTAAATGAAGTAATCTCAATGGAATAGCTCAGAATCTTGACCTAGAGTTTTTATTTACAAACCTCAAAAGTTTATCACCCTGTGATAGGGCTATTATGGCTTGTATTTGCTTGCAAATATTATCGAGTTAATCCTTTTACATTAAAGATTTATTTTATATTTGCCAAGAGTGATTTTCAAGGCATTTAACTCAATTTTTGTTCTCAGTAAGAGACTGATGTCATAGATTTCAGTAAACATGAAACCACAACAAAGAATCACTTAAAATTACTATCTTGTAAGATTTCTAAAATAAAATGTATAAAATAAAAAGTAGAATCAAATACTTAGAAAAGTTGAGCAGTACCAAATAGAGAAATATTTTGGTTTATGTAGAAAATGAGTAGCTTCATTGTATAATAGTATCCTGTTCTTATATATAAAAAATGTGGCTAGGAAAATGGTTTGTTCAGTTCCCAAATAGTAAAGGATTAATGTCTTAAAACATAAAGTCAAAAATAAACTATGAAAAAAATTAGCATTACAATAATAAGACCTAGAATACTTAATGAAAGCATTAAACAAATAGAAAATACATTTAACACTTACATAGAAAAACTTTTCTGTAAGATTAAGAACACTTCTAGAAATGCTTTCTCTATAACAAAATTAAAACATACCCTACATAATTATGCCCATATGAATATAAAATCATGTTTATGTATGTAAAAAATCTGAAACTTTTTTGTCAGCTTTTTTTACTATTATTTCAGTTTAATGTGAGGATACAAATAGGTTACCATGTTTGCATTTGTTAGGAAGAATCTCTATTGTAGTCGTGTCCCTCAGTCAGAAGAAGTGCCACATACACTTACATTGTGCCCATTAAGTGGGATCATGCCCATTCCCTACCCACTTCCCCTTCCCTCCCTCCTTGCCTATCCCTTCATCTTAAATTGAATTGAGTTTTTCTCTTACGTGGCATGTATTAGATCATCTTCTGGCTTCATATTAGTATTGAGTACATTGGATACTTGTTTGTCTATTCTGTGACACTTTACTAAGA
This sequence comes from Otolemur garnettii, assembly GCF_000181295.1. Lineage (NCBI taxonomy): Eukaryota > Metazoa > Chordata > Mammalia > Primates > Galagidae > Otolemur > Otolemur garnettii. Next base: position 17,024,000 of record NW_003852401.1, on the reverse strand, counting down.
AGAATTTGTTTCAACTGCATCTAAGTTAGTACAAAAGATTAAATATGTCTCCATCTTTTTTATGGCTGAATAGTATTCTGTGGTATACATATACCACAGCTTATTAATCCATTCCTGGGCTGATGGGCATTGATTGTTTCCACTTCTTGGTGACTGTAAATTGAGCTGTGATAAACAATCTAGTGCGAATAGCCTTCTAAAATGATTTTTTTTTCCTTCTAGGTAAATGCCTAGTAATGGGCTTGCAGGATCAAATGGAAGGTCTATTTTGAGTTGTTTGAGGACTCTCCATACTTCTTTCCAAAGAAGCTGCATTAGTTTTATCACCTAACCCCAGTGAGAATAGCCCACATCACAAAATCTCAAAGCTGCAGATGCTGGCACGGATGTGGAGAGAAGGAAACACTTTTACACTGTTGGTGGGATTGCAAAAATCTGAAATTTTTAAAGGGATGAGCTTTGAAAAAAATAAGGAACATTTAAATAGATATGTGTGTTTTTCCTTATTCCTATATATATTAGTGTATATATATATATATACACACACACATACACACAAATGTACATATATATGTATTTTGAATAGTTTTTCATTTTAATTATTATGGGTACATAATAGTTTTATATATTTAAAGGGCACATGATATACAGGTTTATATAAACATATAAACCTATATATTAAAATACATATTTAAGTATGTGCATATTTTAATATGGAAACATATCAGAGATTTCAGATATAAATAGAGAGTATGTCTGAATTTTTAATTTTAATTATTAGAAACATCTAGTAATAAAATGACAAATATAAAAATGAATATCTGTACTGTGAGAAAATATATGTTTGAAAGCTTGAACTTATCTATAACACCATGGCAGTCTGCCTATTAATTAAACAAAGCACTTTCTCTTTTTAGATGCCAATGATGCATTTCTGTTTGTTTACTTACAGCCATTTTTATAGATAGTGAAAAAGAAGCTTTGGTGTCTGTCTAGTTCATTAACAGTTTTATTAATTCAGCGAGTCATCAGGTGCAATTAATCAACTGCACAACCTTTTGTGTTCTATTTTTGCTAACTGCTTCTTCTCTAGAATTTAAATTATGGAGAAAAATTGGCTGACTAATCTGAATTTCTCAATTTATTCATGTTCAATGAAAAGCTATTCATCAGCGTAAACTCTGCTGTGAGTTCAAATCAAATTTGAGCCACATGGGAGTAAACAAAATTGTTCTTCTTCCCTAGTACTTGGAAGAACATAAAAATAACACATTTTCAAAACATTCAGGCTACTATTCTAATATCTTTTACTGAAATAAAATAGAGATGACAAAGGTATTAGATATTTCCACTCTATCATACGCTTTGTCTACTATGCATGAACAGCTTCTGAAATGTAATTTTATTTCCATCACGTAATGCTGATTTTTTTTTCATATCTTCCAGGTATACAGCAATCAGTTATTTTCAAAATCACAAAATATATGCAAAATTTATAACTACTATTCTACTGCCTTTCTTTTAAAAAATATTCAACTACTTAAAGAATTGATGTTAAACAAGTTATTCACTTTGAAATTTGTATTAAGCACTCAAATGCAACAGTCTTATAAATCTAAAGTGCAGAATTTACTGGCCTAAATTTATAGGTGCTTAGTATGATAAAAAAAAATTGTCATATAAGCATAGGGCTAACAGTGGCTTATGGAGTAGGAATGAGGCTGATGTTTATTCTAGGGAGGACCTCAGAGATAGTTCTCTTGAGACATCAGTAATAATGAAACTAAACTTCACCTATTTCTGAGCTTGCATGGCAATATAAAATTACATCTGGTGCTAAAGATTTTGGGGTCCATACTTGAATGTCTAAAGAAGTTCTATAGGCTAAAAACAAAGAGAACTCAGAAATAAAACCATCTACCTAAAATCAACTGATCTTCAACAAAACAGTCAACAACATACACTGGGAAAAGGATGCCGTACTCAATAAATGGTGCTAGGAAAACTGGATAGCCACATGAAGAAGAATGAAATAGGATAAATATCTTTCACCATATGCCAAAATTAATTCAGGGTAGATTAAATACTTAATTGTAAGACATAGAACCATAAAAAATTATGGAAGAAATAGTAGGAAAAATTATTTTAAGACATTGGCCTAGGAAAAGAATTTATGATTAAGATCCCAAAGGCAAATATAACAATAGCAAAAATTAATATATGCGATCTAGTTAAACTAAAACACTTTCTGTATAGCAAAAAAAAAAAAAAACAAAAAACTAATAATCAAGTGACATAATAGACAACCTACAGAATGGGAGAGAATATTTGGAAACCATACAACTCACAAATGATTGATATCCTGACTCTACAATTAATTCAATCAAATTAGCCTGAAACAAATGAAACCACTCCATCAAAAAGTGGGCAAGTGACATGAACAGAAAATGGCCAATAAGCATACGAGAAAATGTTCCCTCACTAATCATGAGGGAAATGAAAATTAAAACCACAAGGAGAGACCTTACCTCTATCCAAATGGCTATTATGAAAAAGTCAAAAAACAACAGATCTGGAGTGGATACAGACAGAAAGAAAGACCCACTGTTGGTGGGTCTGCAAATTAGTACCATCTCTATGAAAATAGTATGGGAGTTCCTCAAAGAAGTAAATGACCTACCATCAATCCACAATCCTACTGCTGGATATCTATCCCAAGGAAATAAAGTCATTTAATCAAAAAGACACTTGCACTTGAATCTTTATTGCAGCACAATTCACAATTTTAAAGATGTGGAATCAACCTAAGTGCCCAACAATTCATGAGTGGATAAAAAACAATGTGAACACACACACACACACACACACACCCCATGAAGTACTACTCAGACATGAAACAAACAAAATAATGACATTTGCAGCAACGTGGAGTGAACTAGAGATTATCATCCTATGTGAAGTACTTCAGGAATGGAAAACCAAACACTTTATGTTTTCACAAATAAGTGGAAGCTAATAGATGGGTACACACGGGCACAAAGGGATATAAAGGACATGAGAAACCAGTAGATGGGCTGGGCAAGAGGGTGAGTATGGGATAAAGACATACTTGCTGGGTAACATAAACACTATTCTGGTGATGGGCACACCAAAATCCCTGACTTCAGCATTATATATCTATGTAATAAAAACACATGTGCCCTTAATTAATATTTTAAAATAAAAAATAAATTTAAAAAAAAGAAACATATTGAAATAGTAAAGTGCACTTTTCCTTTCATGGATTATGCTTGAGGACTCAAAGATATTTCGATTTAGCCTATAGAAATCCACAAATTTATTAAATAGTATGAGCAATTCTCAATTATTCAACATCCTGAACCTATATACATTCTATACACAAAAAACTAACCACTGTGTACATGAGATATTGCACTACAGTGCTGCCTACTAGATATCTATAAGGCATTGGCTGAGCCTCGGTCTTTGTTTAAGTAATAGTATTTGAAAATTTTAAATATTGTATGGAAAGTTCCTTTTATTTTTTTCACACAATGGGTCAAAATTTTAATTCAAAATCATTTTTACTAGTGATAAAAGGTACAGGAATCATAAAAATAAAAGGCTTAGAACAAAAATGAAATCTTCTGACAAACTGAAAACCGTCAGCCACTGATACGAACTGTATACACTATTGGTGTGGGTTCATTTATGAAGAAAAGAAATAATATTCAAAGATATGCAAACATGTTAGAAATATGTTGTAAATGGTGTATTTCATAAAGGTTTTTATTACCCTTTTATTTAATAGGGAAAGGAATTCTCTTTCATGAATTGTAATTTTTAAGAAAACATTACACTTGCATGTATGGGATATCTTATTAGAAATAGATGCATTGAGTTTTAAAAACATTGATTAATGAAGCTTTCTGTTTAGTCCTTAGCCTACCTCCAAAGCCTCTGAGGCTATCACTTTTGCTTCACTGAAAGCTCGGTAAAGATCAGACTCACCTTCTCCCAAATTACCTCTAAGGGTTGCTGCTGTTTGATGGAAAAACCAAATGTGCAAAGAGCTATAACTCTGTAAGGAGCTCACAGAGGCGTGTTGTGACTTGAGTACTATTCTAAACTGTATAAACAGTTCCTCTCTCTGAGCTGTACCTCAGTATCGTTATCCTTGGAAGTGAGGGTAGAGAGATGAAGGAGGCAATTCAATTTTGTTTTTCCTCAAAGCAATATTTAAAAAAAAATTGTTGAACATTTTGAAGTTCTAAAAAATATATGTTTTTTTGGATGGTGCCTGTGGCTCAAAGGGGTATGGTGCCAGCCCCATATGCCAAAGGTGGTGGGTTCAAACCCAGCCCTGGCCAAAAACTG
>NW_003852401.1:16992030-17019579 GCF_000181295.1 Otolemur garnettii | reverse complement strand
TGATGGCATTTTCCAACATATTATTAGAAAATATATAAGAATTCATTGCAATTTTTACAATAAATTCAATATCTTACATAATAATACAATAAAATCTATAGTTTAATATTCCATTTTTATCCAATCATCTTACCCATACTGAACTATTTACTAAATGATGATGTTTAGGTACTAAATCATGAAATTTAAAAGATCTCCTCTTACTAATTAGTTAGTTTTGAAAAATCCAGTGTTCACTATGATAGGTAGTGCTGTTTTAAACGTCTGTGTAATGATCCACACTATTATCGTGGGCACAAATGATGTTTTTGCAGCTGCAGTACGCCTGGAGTCAGCCACGTCCTTTATGATACCTTGCCTCGGCATGGGCTCTTATTCCTAACATTTGCCTTTAAAATCTCTACAGAGATCTAACAGAAAAATCACAAGAACAGCATCTTTTGTGCTGCTCTTTCTCTGGAAATACCAAAGCAGCAGTGTATCTTCCCATATTTAAAAAAGAAAGAAAGAAAATGTTTTAATCTTTCATTTCTCCAATATAAAGTTTTTAGCCAAAAGGGTATTTATTAAAAGAAAATAGATCTGTCACCAATTCAATGACTAACTACCTAAGTTTAAAACTTACTTTTTTCTATGGGTATCAGACAAAAGTAAAACAAACTGGAGATTCTAGTTCTTTTAGAAAAATGAAAAAAACATATATGTATATCCCACTGACCTAGCAATTAAATCTAAGAAAACTTACCTTATTTAGACTTAAAAGAAGGTAGATGTGAAGACAGAGTAGGGTAAATCGAATTTAATCCTTGGTTTATTTTCCTCTAAGTTTTGCCAGGTCTTATACATAGACTGGAGAAGCAAATCAATCTGCCAGGAGTTTATTGCAGGAGAACAATGATGACTTACGGGAAATAATTCATCCCCAAAATATAGGGAACTGGCTTCTTTCAAATTTACAGATAGCCTTCAGACTGGAAAGATAATTCTGAAACCAGCAAAGTTACTAGCAGTTGACCCCTTACTCCCTCCTCCATTGATGTATTGATGGCTGAGTCTAGGTATAAATAGAGAAAAACCTATGAATAAAAACCCAAAGAACAGAGATGTTTCTTATAATGGCAGAAGAATGAAGTGGTTTTGTCTTCCACAAATAACAATTATAAACTGGAAGAAAAATTAAAAATACTAAGCCATTTAAATGTGCTATGTAATGCCCAAAGTCAAAAGACTACAGAGGAAATTCTAGTCTGGACTGTGGCTTTCTGGCTAAGGACATTTAGCCCCTGTTAGGCACAGCTGTAGGAAGTACCAGGACAGAACTCCATGGGCTTACCCACAGAAGGAGCCACAGATCATCATTCAGGTGGGAAGTGTCCAAAATGTATTATCAACTATGTCCAGTTTTCAACCCCAAATTAGTAGGCACACAAAGAAATAAGAATGAGAAATACATACTCAGAACACTCCACAGAAAGAACTATTAAGTAGATTCAGCTTAAAGAATCCTTAAAGCTTCAAAGCAGCTAAAATAAACACATTTAAGTAAAGAAAACTATGTTCAAATTACCAAAGGAAAAACATGTTCTCAGTATGATATTCCCCTATCATAAACTACATAAGAGACATTCTTCAAATGTGGCACAGAACAGAGAACTCAGAAGAGACTTTGTTGCATCAAGAATTTGGAAGGGCTCGGCGCCTATAGCTCAACCGGCTAAGGCGCCAGCCACGTACACCTAAGGTGGCAGGTTCGAATCCCCAGCCTGGACCCGCCAAACAACAATGATGGCTGCAACCAAAAAATAGCCGGGCGTTGTGGCGGGCGCCTGTGGTCCCAGCTACTTGGGAGGCGGAGGCAGGAGACTCGCTTGAGCCCAGGAGTTGGAGGTTGCTGTGAGCTGTAATGCCACGGCACTCTGCCCAGGGGGACAGCTTGAGGCTCTGTCTCAAAAAAAAAAAAAAGAATTTGGAAGAATGATAGAGAAATGTTGAGGCAGCCTATGCTAATGCATTTATCTTAGGCAGGGTGCAGCAGAAACAGCTCCTGGCAGTACTAAATGGTGGTGCCAGAATGTGAGTCTCAGGGCTATCGGATGCACCACTGAGAATACAGACAACTACTTCCACTGGCACAGATGGCTTCTTCTTGGAGTAGCCATTGCAAGTGGTAAGATCCCTTCATGTGGGCATATTTTACTATGATATCTATTTCCTTTAGAAGACTCTCACTTAAAACTAAATTAGACTTTGAGAGAAGAAATACAGTCATATTTTGAAAATCATGTTTTTTCCAAGGATATGGTTAGAGTCACATTTTGTATGATTCCAAGTATAAACATTGTCACTTTTGAAACCATATTACATGTAGTTTACTTTCTATGATTTTTCCATTACCAGTAGCATATCACCACAATAATAAAATTATGGATGTGAAAACATTCATAATAATACATGTTTGAATACTGGGACTAGATACAAATTCAAGAACACTACTCCACTACCCCTCTCCACCCAGTGCAATTCCATCAAGCTCACTTCCTTGATTTCACTAAGATGCGGTCAAAATTTGTGCAATCTGGTACCACTATCATGCCATGTAGCAGGCAACCATATTTTATGTATCTGTTAAATAAACACGTGAGCCAAATGCCCCAAAGAGCAACAATATCCATTAATAAAGCCATTAACTGAAGAAGTAGATTCTTAGGGAGTTCTATCTATACCGAGGGAATGTAGTGACCTGCTTTCTGTACATGCATTTTATCCATCATGCTATTTTTTCCAATCTAGAAATGTTAGACAGTAGAAAAGGCAGAATCATTCTTTTATTTAGGCATGATAAGAAATGGTTCTTATGTTTTCTTTGGACACTATTTCAAGGGGACAAATAATATCACTCCAGACTCATAAGAATGTATTTCAAGTTTCAAAGATCAGTTGGTAAATTTATTTCAACCATGGAAGGATAAAAATACGTTTATGCTGAACACCAAATACACATATCACAATCTTTTTAAGGAGTCAAAGCCCAAGTCAAAGGATGACTGATTGAAAATGTTATTTGGTTCCATTGGCAGAGTCCTGCTGGTATAAATTATCATCTGGCTTTATTAAACTGCCAATGCTTAACATTTAACCTGAAAGACAGGCGACATCTCTTGTAGCCTAAATGTTCATATAGTTACATCATCATCATCCAATATGCACAGGTGCTCTAAGAATAAGACAGTATTTCAGTCTTCTGAAGCTATTAAAAATAAAATGTTGTAACTATATTATTAATAATACAAATTTATAAAAGATACAAATCAAGTAGTTGGAATCTTAAATACTGAATTACTTGAGAATGATCTGTTTATTTGAATCTGTTCTAATATCTAACTAACCATTTTCTAGTCATAGGCTCTATCTGAATCACCAAATCACACCCTGGTGGGACTTGTCATTCTAATTCTGGCAAATTTGGTGGGAATGGTTAACTTGTTCATAGTTGACTCTACATCAGCCTCACTTAATGCTGAATTGAATTGTGTGTACAGGAGCCCAACGTGACTATAGTAAATGCTGGGAACTTCTTCACCAAAGTTTATAATCTAGTGATACAAGTCCACTCTTCTATGTCCTGATTAACTCAGTCATAGGCTTATTAGAGAGGGCTAGACCAATTAGCATTTAATGCTGCATTCTGGTTTGTATGGGAGGACAGGTGAACTAAAGTGTGTCCAGAATCAGAGACAAATTTTACTAGCTGATTAGCGAGCTGAATCTTAAGGAGATATAGTACATATTTATAAATAAAAATGTTAATTTACACAGAACAAATGGCGGAAAGGGTCAAGTTCCTACTGTCATATACATATTATTAAAGTCCTTTTCCCTTATAAATAAATATGATGACATTGATTAGTGAGTGCTAATTACCTGAAAAATAATTACCATTTTACAATAGAGTGTGGCCATTCACTGATAGCTAATGAGATGTAGGGTCAGAACTCCCATACAGGTTACCACATACTTTTCTGATCTTATCAAAAGTAAAGTCATTCATATTCCAGAAGGATAATGTCCCCAAAGTTTTATACATTCCTAGATTTACAAAGGTCATTTAAGTAGAAATGCTTTATTTTATCAATCCCAAATAATGATTGGTTTTACAATTTTACCAGGGTATTTTTTTTTTTCCCACACAAAGAACGGGATTTTAGTACTTCACAAGGGAATATTTCACACCTTAGGATTATCAGAAAACAAACAACAAAGACTCAAAGGATGCTGGTGTTTGTGCTAGGCAGCTGTAATGCCTCATTTTTTAGGAAAATGCTGGTTTGTGCCTACTGTTCTCACAGTGCGCTAGCTCGAAAGCTGAGTCTTTCAAAACAATTACAAATAATAACAGGCCCTAAGCCATATAATCTTCCATAAACAGTTAAACCTTAAATGTTAAATTTAATATAGCCACAGTATGACTTAGTGCTATAATAGTGTTGATTACAGGTACTGTACTCAACTGGGGGGAGAATTCTTTCCTACCACCAGTAAAAGTAAATGCCACCCATATGTTTATGCATGCAGAATTAAGCACTCTGGGTACAACTCTATGCCTGAGCAGTAATTGGGTTTTGTTTGGCATCATTTATTAAATTAAGACAATTTTCCTAACGTGGCAGAGGTGGGCATTGAAAATTTCAGTCACAGAAGGATAGTGATTTTTTTTTTTGCCACTGGTATGCTTTGGATGTCCTTTGAAGCCTCCTGTTGACATCTGATTGCAATGTTGAAATTGGGGCCTAATGTAGGGTGTTTGGATAATAGGAGCAGATATCTCATGAATTGATTAATGCCCTTGCTTGTAGATGGGTTAGTTCTTTATAGATTCCTGTAAGAGCTGGTTGTTAAGAGAGTCTTGAACTGCCCCTCTTTCTTGCTCTCTCTTTCACTATGTGGTCTCTGCACAGATTGGCTCCCTTCTCCTCCCTCTATGAATGGAAGCAGCCTGAGGCCTTTAGCACATACAAATGCCTAATTCTGAACTTTATCAGACATTAAGTCATAAGTCAAACAGAATCCTCTTTTCTCCCTCTCTAAATTATCCTGGTAGCACATGCCTATAATCCCAGCACTCTGGAGGCTGAGGCGGGTAGATTGCCTGAGTTCACAGGTTCAAGACCAGCCTGAGCCAGAGCAAGACCCCACCTCTAAAAATAGCTGGGCATTGTGGCGGGTGCCTATAGTCCCAGGTACTTGGGAGGCCGAGGCAAGAGAATGGCTTGAGCCTAAGAGTCTGAGGTTGCTGTGAGCTATGATACTACAGCACTCTTCCAAGGGAGAAAAAGTGAGACTCTATCTCAAAAAACAAAAATATAAAAATAAATACCCAGTCTCAGGTATGTCTTTATAGACACATGAAATGAACTAAGATCACTATCACATATCCGTGAACAAAAGGTATGTTTTTCTTCTAGTTTTCTGCACAAAGATTTTGAATTTCAAGGGTGAATTATTTTACAAAGTTTAAGCACGATATGTACTTATTTCCAAAAATAATTGACAGCATCTAATCATACATGCACATATACAGGCACTAATTGTACTTCCAATGAATGTTTGTTCATTTATTTATTTATTTATTGTTTGAGATTCGTTGAGGGTTCAAAGAATTAGGTTATACGGATTGCGTTTGTTAGGTAAAGTTCCTCTTGTAATTGTGTCCTGCCCCCAAGAGCTGTGCCATACTCTGTGATCCCCATCCTCCTCCTGCCTCCCCCTCCCCCTCCCTCCTTCCCCTACCCCCACTTGTATTAGATCATCAACTGTCTTCATATTAGAATTGAGTGTATTGGATTTTTGCTTTTCCATTCTTGTGATGCTTTCCTAAGAAGAATGTGTTCCACTTCCATCCAGGTTAATACAAATGATATAAAATCTCCATCTTTTTTAATGGCTGAGGAATTTTCCATGGTATACATATTCTACAGTTTGTTAATCCATTCCTGGGTTGGCAGACGTTTAGGTTGTTTCCATGTTTTGACAATTGTAAACTGAGCTATGATAAATACTCTAGTACAAATGTCATTATGACAAAATGATTTTTTTTTTCTTTTGGGTAGATGCCTACTAATGGGATTGCAGGATCAAATGGGAAGTCTAATTTGTGTTCTTTGAGGGTTCTCCATACTTTCATCCAAAAAGGCTGTATTAGTCTGTAGTCCCACCAGCAGTGTAAAAGTGTTCCCTTCTCTTCACATCCATGCCAGCATCTGCAGTTTTGAGACTTTGTGCTGTGGGCCATTCTCATCAGGGTGACATCTCAGGTTTTAATTGCATTTCTCTGATGATCAGAGATGATGAGCATTTTTCAAATGTTTGTTAGCCATTCATCTGTGTTCATCAGAGAAGGTTCTGTTCATATCTCTTGCCCAGAAGTAGAGGTGATTGTTTACTCTTTTTTCTGCTGATTAATTTGAGTTCTCTGTAGGTTCTAGTTATCAACCCTTTGTCAGATTGATACCCTGCAAATATCTTTTCCTATTCTGAACGTTGTCTTTTTGCTTTACTTATTGTGTCCTTAGCCATGCAAATTAAGTACCATTTGTTAATTTTGGTAGTTGTTGCGATGGCTGCTAACGTCTTTGTCATAAAATCTTTCCCCAGTCCAACATCATGAAGAGTTTTCCCCACACTGTGTTCTAAGATTTTTATCATTTTGTGTATTAGATTTAAGTTTCTTATCCATATTGAGTCAATTTTTGTAAGGAGTGAAAGGTGTGGGTTGAGTTTCTGTTGTTTACATGTGGTTATGCAGTTCTCCCAGCACCATTTGTTGAATAGGGATTCTTTTCCCCACTGTATGCTTTTGTTTGGTTTATCAAAGATCAGATGGCAAGTGAAGATTTTTCAAAGAGAATTCTGAAACCTTAAGAAAAGGAAATTGCAGAAGACACTAACAAATGGAAGAATATACCATGCTCTTGGCTGGGAAGAATCAACATTGTCAAAATATCTATTCTACCCAAAGTAATCTACAGGTTCAATGCAACCTCCACTAAAATACCAAGATCAAATTTTGAAGACCTAGAAAAAATAGTACTTCATTTTGTATGGAACCAGAAAAAAACCCACATAGCTAAGGCTATACTTAGTAAGAAAAACGAAGTCAGAGGCATCACCCTCCCAGACCTCAGGCTGTACTACAAGTCCACAGTAATCAAAACATCATGGTATTGGCACAAAAGGAAAGAAATAGACATATGTAACAGAATAGAAAATAGAAATCAAATATGGTTGTCCTAAGATATAACAATTTAGAATACTTAATCCTTTTCTGAAATAGTTATCTGAACACATGGAGTGATCACCTCAGTGTGTTTCTTTTCTTTGGATATAGTAAGAAAATGCCTTGCAAAATTTTAGTATAGAGGCCCTAGGTTCATTCACAAAGTAATGTCATGTTAGGATGTAAATTCTAAAATCAATTCAAATATATTTTTTTGTTAACTTTATAATTTTTGCAAAACTTTCTAAAAACAATCCGTTAAAATGGAAGATGGAAAAATATGATGATATATATATATAGGTGTATGTGTGTTTATATTTTTGTATATATGTCTGTGTGTGTATACATATATATATGTATATATATATATATATAGCCTTAATGTAAGTGGTTGTCATAAATAATGTTGTATTAAACCCATAACATGACTTCATCTAGAATTAGAAGGAAAAATAGAATCAAGATAAAATGAAAGAAAATAACCTTAACATGGATAACGTAAAACATAAAAGAAGGTTATTTTTAATAGCATTTTCCAATGTCTATTTATGCTTTTAGCTGCTGAGTAGAGTAACAATACACATAAAACTGAACTGCAAATGGATTGTTATTGTTCCTTTGAAATGCGGCGTATTGTGAACAATATTTGTTAAGGACATTTTCTTTTATTTGGTGGAAAATGGGCACAAAAGCAAAGATGTTTTCTTTGAAGAACATGAATTGTTGCATTACTTTAAATATTTCTTATTCAATGTAGCACAATGGTTTGTATTAATCTTAGAATATTGTATGTAAATTTAATATTTTATGTGAACATGACTTATTCCTCTAAATATTATTATTTTCGTATAAATTTTTTTCCACTCAAGATTAAAAGATTTTTAATGAGTCTTTTTTTTCTACTTTCAGTTTGGTGGACGTCTACATCGTATTTTCACACTGCAACAGTCTAGATGTTTTCAAAACAGAAAATCCTAGGCAGTTTACCTGTGTACAACCCAAACCAATCAAACCAAACCACTCACATTACCCATAAAATTGTCTAGAACAAAGGAAGAAAAAAGCAACACTGTGACCTACTATAAAAAATCAAATCAATTACCAGACCTGTAAGTAAACCAAAGGAGACTCCACGGAGGCAGAGATAAACCCCAAATCTCAAGATACTTTGACAGTTACATAATAAAAGTGATTGGAAAAGGTTATCTTGAACAAAGGTTCTTTGTGAGCACATAAATCATACAAATAATTATTTCTGTGTGGTGACAGGGGCTTAGGAAGTGAACTACTTTAGAAGTAACCTCCAGGGATCTTCGACCATGCTTCTGAGCCGCACAGTCCTCTCCCTACAAGACAAGCTCCAGTTGAGTAAACCATACACATAAAAGTGCTGTATGTCAGAGCAGGGAAAAGCTGCAAATACAGACGCTAACAGAAGGCACTATTGAGATGGAATAAATATTGATTGTCTAGTTTCTCATCAAGAGATTTCTTGGGATTAATTTTTCCTTTTATTCGCTGAAGCACATTCTTACAAAGCACAAACAGGCAGTGAAGAACAGCATGCTTATTGGAGGGTGGCCCTTTGATGTCGCTCCGTTGATGTTTGTTTCATTTTTCTGCTCGTTCATATAACCTAGTTGTCTTATAACTGACATGTTAGTTACTTGGGACTGAGTCTCTGCCTTCCCAAATCTTATACTTTAAAACAGAATAGAGAAACATAAATGGAAATGAAAAACTGCTTCACATTGTCATGAATATTACAAAGGAGAATATATTTGGTTTCATTGGAGGGCTTCCTGAATTTATACTCAGACTCCACCTATCAGTAGGAAATTACTAGGGCAGGTGAGAGAGAAGCCTAGTGTTCAAGGGAAAGAATATAAATATAAAACGTCCAGGGAAGAGGATGACGCGTGGAGGAAGCCTAATAAATCCACAGTGGCACAGGTGAAGAGAGGCAGAAAACCGAGGGGCTGTAACAAATGGCACTATATGCTAGAGTAATGAGTTTGCACTTCAGAACTAGGACAGCTATTAAAAGGTTGTACAAAAGAGAACGACATCACGGCACTTGCATATTGGAAAGAACACACTGATTGCAGCATCCAAAACAAATGGGGCAATAGAGTGGGCAGCAAGACCAAAAGGAAAAAGATAAATTAGGAGACTAAAAGATAAATTTGTGTCCATGGGCATTAAAAATATGAGTTTTGGAGATACATTGGGCGGCGCCTGTGGCTCAAAGGAGTAGGGCGCTGACCCCATATGTCAGAGGTGGCAGGTTCAAACCCAGCCCTGGCCAAAAATTGCAAAAAACAAAACAAACAGACAAAATTATAAAGTGTTAACCAAAAGGCATCATAGGCAAAAATAAATGAATAGGTAAAAAATGGGAAAATATATTAAATATATAGGATTTCTAAGTTGCAGGGGACTGATAACCCCTCCAAATCCTCTAGAAAATAAAGGATATCAAAAAGGAAATAATGCTAAGTGTGAGAATAATAATAATAGGGATAATAATAATAGGGATAAATGCAAAGATGTTACTTTTTATCAATAATGCCTTATGTGATATATATCAGTTTTCTTATTTAATAATATTAATAGAAAATTCACAGAAAGAAAAAACAAAATTACAAATACGTATTTTGAAGCAATAAGCATACTATAAAATAGATGAATGTAAATTAAGACTATTGATTTCCATTTTATAAACAACAGTTGGCAAAATATGTCAAGTGGGAAAAATTAAGTTCTGAGTCGAGATGTAGTTAGGACTCAAGAACTACAGGTGGGAATATAAATTGGTGCCGCCATCCTAGAAATAATCTGGCAATCTTTCATGAAAGTATGTCCATATCGGTATCTCACACAGCAAACCTATCCCTGGGGCCTTCTGGCTAAGATGTATGAAGAAAATATATGGATACCACATCGTAATGGATGAAAAACACAAACTTCAAACCTCTTGGGCTTATATGATGTATTTCCACATATTGGTTTTCAAACTTGGCTAAGTTATGTCATCTCTTGCAGTCTGCATCAAAAATGGCAAAAAGAGATAATGATGATAATGAAAATGATAAGATCTATACTATTTGCCCCTTTAACCTTGGCAGATTCGAAGATCAGATTGTGGTCAATTTTCTTTTTCACTTAAAAATGTTTGTCTCCATTTGTTGAAAATAAAATAAGTAACTCAGCCCTAGTAATTATTGTCCAAGATGAAATAAGGAAATCAGCACTAGGAATTAATGAGAAGAGATAATATGAGCAGAGAAATTGTTGTTGCAAGTGTACTGGTTCAATCATTTGTGTCTTTGCCTTTTCTCAAGGACTTGGAGCTAGTCACCATCTAAATCTGAAATAAAAGAAGAAAAGGAAAAGAAGAGAATTGAAAAATGAAAGAGCAAGTGAAGGGACAGAGAGGACCTAAGAAAAACTGTAGAGTTAAGTTTTAAGAGAAAAGAAAGTATCTGAGGAAAAGCCTCCAAGAAAAGTCCTGTTTTGCTGTAATAAACTAGTAAGCCAACAATGAAATGCACAAGTAGATAAATTGTAACCTACAAAGGACAGAAAACTTTTATACAATAACTGTGCTGCATAAGGAAATATAATTTTTCACTCATGCAATAATGTTGAACATCTTCAATACCTTAAATTCATACTTTTAACAATGTAACACATTCTGTCCCATTTATGTGTACATTTCTTAGAGCTAAAGCTGTTTTTCCACTACCTGAGGAGAGAAGCATAAGCTAGGATAAGTATGAGTCTAAAACCTTTTACTAAGGAGATGATTCACTTGTGTCTATGAAAAGGGAATCTTATCTAGAATCCCTTATCCTAGATACGAAAACTCTAAGAATTGGGATGCATTTGTCTGTGAGTTTCTAGCCCTGTGTGTTTGGTAAATATTTGCTACATTGTGGTAGTAACTTAGGTAGTAACTTAAATAAGGGTCTTGGGTGCTATGCGTAGTGGAATTATGCTACCCTTTCCCGAGTGGACGCTCTCATACCCTTGGTTTCTCTCCCCACTGTCCTTGTCCCTTTCCCCTCTCTTCTTACAGTTTATTGAGAGGGTATTGGGGGGTAGGACCAGAAATAGCTCTAAAGTCAGCCAAAGTGGTAAAGGAAAGATTCACTAAGAATCAAGAAGAGAATGAATAATCAAACACTTGGCATCCTATTTGGCAAAGAATAAATTTTAATTTGAAGAGTTTTTTTTTTTTTTTGAGACAGAGCCTCAAGCTGTCCCCCTGGGTAGAGTGCCACGGCTTCACTGCTCACAGCAACCTCCAACTCCTGGGCTCAAGCGAGTCTCCTGTCTCAGCCTCTCAAGTAGGTGGGACCACAGGCGCCTGCCACAACGCCTGGCTATTTTTTGGTTGCAGCCATTATTGTTGTTTGGTGGGCCGGGCTGGATTCGAACCCACCACCTTAGGTGTATGTGGCTGGAGCCTTAGCCGCTTGAGCCACAAGCGCCAAGCGTGAAGAGTTTTTAAAATTATACATATTAGACCTGACGGGCAGTGAGACTTAAAGCACACATAGTGTGAGTCCACAACCACAGCAATAATTGTGCAAGTTGAAATGGGTGCCTCATTCATACCCTTTAAAATTGTGTAGAAAAGCAGAGGCCGCATTTCCTAAGTCAAGAAGATTAATGTTACCCAAACAATAGCATGAGACGTAAAGATATTTCATTTTTTATCTGTCATCAGCTCTTTTGTAACGCTATTATCAGAACGGTATTAAAGATGATCTCACTGTTAATCTTTACAGAATTTAAAAATGTTTTCCACATGAGGTCACAGCTATTGGTGAACTGTGATTTACTACATTTAATGAAAGAGTACACGGTATTCTTTTCAATTGCCCAAATATACTAGAGACCAAAGGAAGAAAACAAAATCCACTGAACACGTGAAGCAAGAATGTCAATGATGTTTTCCAGGTTGGTATAATGCAGAATCTTCCCTTACAATGAGAGATTCGCTTTCTGCTTTGAGGGGCTTTGTGACTCTCCTGAAGGAAAAGTAAGAAAGAGAATTGGCATTTCCATCTTCCTGCCCCTGTGGCAAAGTGTATGCCAGACAACTCATATATATTAATTATGTCAGCTAATCCTCATCTAATCCTTAGGGATGGCTGTTATTTGTGTTTTACAAACACCTGTGGGGCATTTGATAATTTGCCTAGGGTTAGAGTGCTAATATGTGCACGACAATGCGGGAACACACACAGGCCAAAGAGACTCTACAACCTGAGCTTTTAGATGTCAGCTATCATCTTTCATATCTGCATTGCAGATTATAATTGCTGCTTTAACATAAATTCACTGTAGAGCAAGGAGTTGTCTTTGTCTGTTGTTGCTACTTACATAATCTTCCTAAGAGGGTTATGACCCGGCTCATTTCCTGTAAAGCATCATAAGCGTCTATCCGTATACGAGGCAGGAGTGGGTAATAAAACCTGCCATGTCTATTCCTTGTGGAGTGGGCAAGTGTTTAATTAAAAAGGTTTTTGCATAAATGATAAGAGTTTCCAGAGTGATTTTTTTCCTGAGTCTTTTTGTTTATCAACATTTGAACACTACATATTTAGAATAATGTCTCAAGACTGAGTGGTAGTAATAATTTTCTTTCTTTCTTTTTTCTTTTTTTTTTTTTTTGGTAGAGACAGAGTCTTACCTTATCACCCTGGGTAGAGTGCTCTGGCATCACAGCTCACAGCAACCTCCAACTCCTGGACTTAGGTGATTCTCTTGCCTCAGCCTCCCTAGTAGTTGGGACTAAAGGTGCCTGCCACAATGCCCTTTTATTTTTTGTCGCAGTTTGGCAGGGGCCGAGTTTGAACCTGTCACCCTTGGTATATGGGGCCAATGCCCTACCCACTGAGCCACAGGTGCCGCCCTGTAGTAATAATTTTCTTTATCAGGATATGCATAATGGGAGGAGACAATTATGTCAGAAGTCAAGAATATTCCTTTTTACTGGTGGTAGTATGGACATAAGGGACTCAAATCCTAACAAACTTTTCAATACAACCTGGACTATCAGAAACGTTAAGCATAATTAAATTCAACCTGTGAGTCAATTATTCTTCCACAGTTGACCTATATGCAATGTAGCACCAAGATTCTCTGCATAATTTTAGACTTGAAAGATAAATAATCAATCTTTTGCTTTTAATTTATTGTTCTATAGATTAAACATTTTGCGATCTTGTTTACTCGGGCCCAATTTTCTCATTTGATTTCAGCTCCTAAATGACTAAATGAAAAAGTAAGGAGAGAAAGCATTTTATCACATTAATGCAACACTTGCAATTTGATTTAACAATATGATTGATGAAAGTGTGAGGTTATTATATCCCAATGCATTTATCATTTACGAGTCTTCCTTTAAACAAAATTAACACTGAACCATTTCCAGTGAGGTTTCTAAAATTACTAGTCTTGCCAAGATAGGATTTTGGTTCGTAAATAACATAAGTGAAAAAATAAAATAAAATCACTAAATGCTATAAAATGCAATATCAAGAATCACTAAAGTGTGCAACATTAAGTATGGTACTCAAAATAGCATCCTTAAATGTTTACATTGTTTATCTGTATGAGGGTACCTAGCCTATTGTCACAAAATACAGACAATTGACTTTTCAGGTTATTTTGATATCTGGGAAAGACTGCTGCTCAAGAGAACTCTAAGATACTAATATTTATGTTAAATAATTTCATAATTAGGAAATCTATTGACTTCTTGCTATATTTAAATACCTCTATTATGATTATTCTTGACAAGCAATGGCAGTACTAGTATTCACATATCATATGAGAGAGAAAAATATTCTGCCTTTTTAGTGATTAATAGAAGAAAAATTCTAATATGTTTGACTCAATTTATCTAACTTTCTTCTTACTAACAATTCACAAGTCCTCTTTTTAAAATTGTTATTAATGTGATTGTCTGCTTTCTCTTCTATTTCATGGCTTAAAATGGTCTGTTTTTCTACATCGTGCTCTCTGCCATAGCATGTTTCCAAGCTTCCTGTGTGGAAGAAGAGATATATGTACACTCACTGAATAGATGAATCGATTCTATTACTTTTTCTAAGTCCAAGAATAAAGCAGAGCTTTTGGTTTTTATGTAGTTTATCAAAGATATAGATTTAACCAATGGTACCTAGTTTTCTAAACACAGCCTGGATATCTTTAAAATCCTAATTTTGTATTTTGTTGGGAACTTCTAAAATATTACCAACGAGGTACTTGCACAAAGCCTTCTTAACGTAAACTAACTTGAGAGTTTTGGACTGCATCCCTCGAATCCCTTCCAGGTCTAACTTGCAGTGAGTATTTCAATCTGTAGGGTTGCTAATATCATCTAATTTCCAAAATCGAGGAAGACAGCTGTTAGATTTTTCTCCAGTACTGAAGCCTCTCTCCCTCCTGCCATGAGAGCAACTCTGCCTTGGGATTGAGGTGCCAGACAAGGAGAGCAGAAGTCCTCTGCTTAGAAAGGTTTTCCTCTACTTTCCTTTGTTATTTTACTACATCTGTGGAAACAGTTAACTCATCAGGACTTCATCATCGCTCACTTGGATTATGGTCCAAATCCCTCCACTGGACTATCCTGGCTCTCCTACTCATATTGCATAACATGGCTAGCGGAGTCTTACTAAATATGGTTGAGAGCTGGACCATTATACTCCATGTGTCAAAAATCAACAATGGCTTCTCCTGACTTACAGAATCCATATTAAATTCCCTAGTTTGATATTGAGAGCTCTCTATGTAGAGTTCTAATACATGTTTCTGGTAACACTTCAGTACACCATTTCTTGTCATGATCTATAGCTCTGTTATTCAAAATCATCTAATATTATTTAGGAAACCCATGACATTTCATGCTAACGTTATTTCATGTGTGCAGTTTGTCACAATCAGGAAAGCTATTCACCTTTCCCCAAATTCTTTCCACTTACATTCATTCATTTTATGGATATGCATTTAGTAACTCAGATATCTTAGATGACATCATTGGGATTGTAGATGATTGGTTAATTGGAAAATTTTATTAAAATAGAGCTTATAAAAACACGATATTGGCATAACTTAAACATTCTGTTAATCTTAAATTATATGTCGACATTCATTTGAGAATCTTTTGCTATAAGGCTAATACTTTTTTTTTTTTGAGTAGAACTTCTGAGTCACTCTTCTTGAATAAACACCACCTATAATACACTTCCAAGAATTCTTATTTAAAGAGAAGTGAGAAATTACTTGTAAAGTAGACTGAATGGAAAAACCTTCAAGATTTTTGGGATTTCCGTCTAATCCTTTATAATTGTCATGCCTCTATTTAATTTATAGCATCTTAAAAAAAATTTAACTGGTTTGACTCTCCAAACTATTAAAGTTACTTTTCCTAGAAATAAGTAGCTTTTTCACAATCATATTTTTTCCTTTTATATAACATTTAGGGAAATAATCATTGTTTAGAAGTCAAATTGTCGTTTATGCAACAGATTTTGAAAGGATATATCTAAATAGTAGCGGAAGTCTTGGGTATACATGAGCATTCCATGTGCCACTGGCATTGTAGGCCAGGTTTTATTCATGGAATCAAGTTCATGAGGAACAATCAGAAGACTGATTAATTTTTATACTACTACATGCCAGGAAATTGTGATAGGCACTGTGAATACAACTGTCTGTACTATGTGTTGAGGCAAAACCACCTACAACTTAGAGGGTCAAAACAACAGGAATCATATTTACTCATTCTGGGGCTGAGCAGTTTAAACTGGTCTTGTCTGGGCTCACTGAGGCTGATGCAGGTGCCTGGAGGCTAGATGGTGACTCAAGAGTCTCAGATATTATAGAATCCTCCAATTCCCTCTCCTTTTTTTTCTCTGTCTTGCCCATGAATACACCATCCCTTGACCTCTCTGTTAACCCTGCCAGGTAAAACATACCTTATCTGTCTGTCTATTGTGAGGACACATGCAGGCCCCTTTGTAACAAAGTTACCCTAATAAATGCTTTAGACTGATCCCCCTGGAATTCAGTGCTTCTTTCTTTGGAATCACAACAGGCCATATCTAGGAAGGTTGGGGCACTGCCTGGTGAGAATTCTTCTGTTGCCTCTATTGAGGAGACTCTGCCTGCTGGTTCAGCAAGAGGAAATAGATGTTCTCATGAGCATGTCTGGAGCTGGTGCTGGCTGACACTCATTCCACATTTTTTTCTTAGGGGTGTCATAGTAGAAAGACTTCAGATTGTATGCCATAATACCTCTTAAAGCACAAGTTTATCATCTCCATATAAATTAAATCAAGTCACAGTCTAACTCAGTTGAAATGGGTGGAGATGAGGTATAATATCAATTTTAAAAAAGGTTCGCATGAGAGGAATTTGTAGCATATTTTCCAGTCTTTCACAACAAGCGATATGCAGATGTGAATCCTGCCTTTGGGGAAAGCCGTGAGAAAGAAAAGCAAACAGAGGAAACAACTACCATAAAAAATATTTTTAATGGGCAATTACAGAACTCTCTGAGAACATCTAACTGGAGTCTATCTCTCTAAACCAGTGAGAAAGTCGAAAATTCATTCTACAAAAAGTAAAACATAAATTAAGACTTAAAGAAGGAGTAGGTATTAGGCAAAGAACGAAAGGAGAAAGTGCCATTTGGGTTAAAAGAACATGGGCATAAAGAGCCTGGAAGATAAAGCAAGAGAAGGTTTACCGTGAGGAAGTTCCCACATGCAGGGAAGGCTACACAGAGGATGCCGGGATCCAAGGAACAATGAAAATCACGTTAAAGAGTTTGGAGAAGGATGAGAAGTTCAGATTAGAGTTTAAACCAAAGGATTAGAAAAATCAGGGATGTTCAGGTCAGCATTTTAGAAAAACCACACAGGCTGGAGTAGGGAGCATAGAACATGAGGTTTATGAGTCAAGCTACAAAGTCAAGCGATTGCTCCAGTAATACAGAGGTGTGAGGTTTACCTGTGGCCAGCAGCCTGTCTTGAGTCCGCCCTGAGTATATGTTAAACTAATGGAAGAACCAGCTCATTTTCACTCCTGAGAATAGGAAAAGCAACAATGTAGTATGAAAAACCTCTATTCAGTCAACAAAAGCCAAGGTGAGCAGGGATTCTTGTTGGAGAAACACGTTAAAGAGAATAGGATCATTTCAATAATAATTGGCCTCTCAACTTTTTGGGTCTTAGGAATTATCAGAAAAAAGTAAGACTCAGAATGTGAATGTCAGGTTGAAGATTTGTGTGAATATTTTTCATAAGTCACGCTCATTGGAAGAGGAAGAGGATGCATTCACCCATTCGGAAAACTAACACAAAAATTAAAAGCTGGAGCTAAATTAAAATGCAATTTTACCCAATGATTACCCTCTCTTCATATCACCAAATCTATTTTCTTAAAAACAAAGAAAAATATATATTCTCTCTTCCTGATTTTTCTTATAAGCGAAATTTATAAGACTCACACAAACAAGAGAGATTAAGTATGAATTATTACTATACTTACTACTAATAACATAGAATTTAAAAGATTACTAGGACGCTAATGCTCTTTTAGGTATTCAAGGATTGCAGGAAGGGTAATTGAGCTGAGCTGAAAGAAAAAAAAATGCCTGCAACTTCTATTTCTCAATAAATTTCTGACATGCATTCTAAAATCTAGTTTTCTAAGAATAGAGAATAATCCCACATACAGCCTCAGTTTTCACAGACCTCTGTATCTGAGGGTGAACCTGTCCATCAGGGTGAACTTGGTCAGAGTGCTGAGTTCTCCTTTCATTTCCACTCCAATGGCGATGCTTGCTCTGAGAATCATCTCGATTCCCTCAGGCTCTTAATGGCTTCCTCAGGTTTCTCACGGCGTTTTTAATTTTTTTTTAATTTCAAGATATAAAGGAGGTACAAATGTTTTTGTGTGATGGATAACTTTTATTTTATTTCTTTTCTTTTCTTTCTTTTCTTTTTTTTTTTTTTTCAGTTTTTGGCTGGGCTGAGTTTGAACCCACCACCTCTGGCACATGGGGTCTGTGCCCCACTCCTTTGAGCCACAGGCACCACCCTTCTTTTTTTTTTTTTTTGATGGATAACTTTTAAAATGCTTAAGTCCAGGCTTCCAGGGTGCCCATCGCCTGTGTGGTGTACATTATACATGATCATTAGGTTTTTGCCTCTACCCTGCTCCCTTTCTTGATTTCCTGGTGCCCATGTGTGCCCACTGATTAGCTCCCCATTATTAGAGATTACATGGTATTTCTTTTTCATTCCTGAGATACTTCACTTAGGGTAATTATCTGCAATTTCATCCAAGTTGCTGCAAAGGTCATAGTTTTACATACAACCGAGGGAGCAGCAGTGGGAAGCATTCATAACATCATTCTACAACTATCCGCTTAGTTTTCTTTTCTACTCTGTACGATTTTCTTAAGTCTATTGAGATTATTTCTTCTAATTAATTTCTAGTAGAAATAAGTAAACATAAGTCAACAAACTCACACTAAGCTAGCACCACAATGTTGATGGTAGTGGTTAGCAAATCTTAGGCATTGTTGAATTATTACAAATTACTTTATCAATAACAAAACTAATGCTTAAAGAAAGATTAAGCACTTTAAAACATTACTTAAAGTGTATACTACACATTTCATCATCGCTGAAACTTTCATAAATTTGAGAAGAAAGTTTGTGAAAAATGTTATAAGTACTAATCACCCTTAGGCTGAATGCCTTGGTATTAGTTCTGGTTTTTATTTATTTTTATTTTTATTTTTTGCAGTTTTTGGCCAGGACTGGGTTTGAACTTGCCACCTCTGCCATACGGGGCTGGCGCCCTACTCCTTTCAGCCATAGGTGCCATCCTAGTTCTAGTTTTTAATCAACAGATACACACAGCATTATGAAAGGAAGTGAACATTTGTGGAATGTCATCAAGTACACAGAGCTCACCTAGATGCCGTAATATCACTGTATAAACTCTCTGTGTTAGTTTCATATAAATGTTATCACAAATTACCACAAGCTGAGTCCTTAACATAACAGAAAATTCATCTCTCACAACTCTAGAGGGCAGAACCTAAGTCAGTATCACTGGAATGAAGTCAAATGCTGGCACAGTAATGAGGAAACAAACAAACAAACAAAAAGTGTGTCCCATTTTAGCACTACTTTCCTTTCCTTATAATCCCTTCTAGAGACACACCAACAACTCAGTGATTTCAATAGGAAGACATGAATGTGCTTCGAGCCAAATGTTTTCTGCACTATTCAAATGAATGGGATCTCACGGTGGGTAAGAATGACATAGGAAAGCCAGAGACATGGAACACGGTCTTCTGCATCTCTCACCGGCTTCCAAATTCTAACCTAGCTCTCAGAGTATAAAAACACATGGTTGGGAAGGAAAAGTTCGGCAACAGGGAGATGACCACTTTCTATGAAGCCCAGTAGACAGAAATAAGCTTAGCCTGAAAGCAATGTTAATGAGGATTTCAGAACCACAAGAACGAAACGGTACAAAAGGGATCTGTAAGTCTACACTTAGGATTCTGGCCAGGATAAGAGCCTAAACCTTCCTAAGCAAAGAGATAACGACCTTATTTCTCAGAGGCTCCATGCAAGTGGGTTCCAAAAGCATCATGAAGATCCTTTTCTAGTATTTAAGTGCTTTCCCTTTCCTTATACAATAAAGTCCAAATTGTCCTTATTACAGTAGAGGTTAGTTTTTATTTTTTTTTTCCTCAGGAGATATAGTCAACCAAAATTAGCTGTGGCTCTTTCCAGAGAGATTTTGTGTTTGTTTATTTGTTTTTTGCAGTTTTTGGCCAGGGCTGGGCTTGAACCCACCACCTTTGGCATATGGAGCTGGCGTCCTGCCCTTGAGCCACAGGTGCCACCCCAGAGAGATTTTTCAATCTCCCACGCCCTCCTCCGCCCATGTCCTACCCGGTCAGATGATCTCGGTTTTTCAGCAAAGCCTCTAGTCTATTATCTTCTTCTTCTTCTTTTTTTTTTTCTTTTTAAACGATGAAGTAATTTACATGGCTCCTTTCCCGGAAATTTTTACTTTCACTTATGACTTTTCAAATTTGACTTGAGGAAAAAAACCACTCATACACCGCCTAGATTGTGTTGAAAATCTAAGTTCTCTTTTCGAGTGGGAGCTGGAAAGGAGAATGTAGAGTAGGATCTATTCATTAATGTGCGGACTGGCAGATGCCCCAGGAGAGGGAGAGAAATAAATAAAGTGCTATCACAGCGACTGTAATAAGACAAACAAACAAAGGCAGGGGGAAAAGACAATTTATTGGAGTATTGGCAGTGTTTTGTGAATGAATCAGGATGGGGGATTGTGCCCAGTTTTAAAATGTCAAGAAATAGTGTTTGTGAATATGCCTAAAAGGATGCCAATAATCTCATACAAAATTTATACAAAAAAATTCTGTGAGTATTTCTTCTTGTAGCAGAGGTCTTGTTATTTTGGGTAATAGGTAGGTTATCTGAAAGGAATGTTAGAAAAAATAATATATTGGATATTTCAGATATGAAAAAGTCCCACTACTTTAAAATAATCAATATTTTGGGCAATGAAGAAGGAAAAAGCTAAACTTTTAAAAATTTTCTTTAAAATTAACAAATCATAGAATCACATGCTTAAACAGATGCTTTAAAACCTGTTCCACTATGATTGTTAAAGTCACCAATAACTGCTGGGCTCAAAATTAGAACAAAGCAGACAGGCTGCAAATCCTCCTAGGACAAAATATTTATATTTGCGTCTTTAACCAAAATACTTCTAAAATAAATTACACACAAAAATATATTCAGTATTCAAAGTAAGGGGGTAGCCAAAATATAATTTTGAAGGGATAAATGCAGTCACAATATAACTTTTCTACACTTGCATGGGCCTTGATTCCTCTTCCTCCAATGCTTCTCAATTTATCCTCTTCTTTCTGGACTATTCTTTTTCAAAATTTGCCCTAGTGAATTTATCAATTTATAAAATATCAAATTAATTAGTCCACGGTGAAAGAATAACTAGCATTTGCTGAGTATCTACTATGCATATGCTTTTCATTCGTATTTTATTTTTATGTAAACTCTAATAGCCACTTTATGAAGTCAGCACTGGTAATGATCAGGCTGAGAGATATTAAATGATTTGCCAGATGTAGGTCTATGTCCGATCTACCTTTTTCTGGTTCTATCTGCTAACTCATGGACAGACCCAACCCATACCCACTTCACCCACATCATATATGCTAATAGAACTGCTATTAATCATTTCTGCATTGTAAAGCTAACCTCAAAAATGCTCCTTGTACCATTACAATGGTTATAATGTGCAAGAAAAGTTTGGACATTGGATTCTGAGATTTCCCTATATAAGGGTACTCTTCTCTTTTCTCTCTCTCCCTCTGCTCTCCTTCTCTCTCCCCTTGTCTCTCTCCTCTTTTCTCTTCTCTTTCCTCTCTCTCCCTCTTCTCTTCTCCTCCACTCTCCTCCTCTCTCCCCTCTTCTCTCTCTTCTCTTCTCTTTCCTCTTTTCTTTCCTCCTTGGTGCTGCTCTGCAGCCTCCCTTCCCCACCAATAAAGACCTTTCATACAAGCAAAAAAAAAAAAAAAAAAGTTGGGACATTGAAGAGAACATTAGTGTATTTTTATAAAATTTAATATTTTTTTCTAGTTCCATTCATAATACTAGCTGACATTTGCTAAAGCCTTACAGTATTTCAAATATTCTTCTATACTTTTTTTATTTGAATCATTTCCCTCAGTTACAGCTCTAATGAGGTATCATATTAATTAGACCTAAGTTCAGCTATAGGCAGCAAAAGAAAAAAAAAAAAACAGGCATTTACATGCAGAAATATATTTCTCTTTTAAGTAAATATCTGGGTAGAGGCCTGGGAACAGTGTGACATCAAACATCCCGGCTCCTACAGACGCTGCATCATGCTCCTCCATTTGCACTGGCCAGAAACCAGCACCTGGACACCAGAGCAGCAAAACGTCTGGGGAATGCAGACTTCATTACAGGGGTCATTCAACAAACTAAAATTGGAGACTCTGTCCAAGTGCTAGAGAGGGAAAAGAAGGGAGGAGGAGGAGCCTGGGATACTTTAGATATCAAAACTAGATACTTTAGATATCAAAAACTAGATCAAAACTAGATTCCACCTAGTCAGATTCTATTCAGCAAACAGCAACTACAAGAGAGACAAACTAACATTTCCAGCAATATCAATGAACCTCAGAAGCATCATATTAAGTGTAAGTAGCCCGACACAAAAGGCTGCACACTGTGTGGTTCCATTCTCGGGACTGTCGAAAAAATCTGCGATAGAAATCACATCAGTGGTTGCAAAGAGCTGGATGCAAAGGGAGCTGACTATAAAAAGGCAAGACAGAACTCTCTGGGGAGATGCAAACATTTTATATCTTGACTGTGTTAGTTTTTTTACTACTATATGTTTATTAAAAATTATTGAACTTTCGGGTGATGCCTGTGGCTCAAACGAGGAGGGCGCTGGCCCCCTATGCCAGAGGTGATGGGTTCAAACTCAGCGCCAGCCAAAAACTGCAAAAAAAAAAAAAATCATTGAACTATCTATGGAGTATGAGTTTTACTGTATAAAAATAATGCTTCAATAATGTCATAAAATATATAAACTATATCTTACAATACCAGTTAGCTGAAAGTCACAATTTCCCTCGGTTTTGTAAACCCAGTGTTGAGATTGAAATAAGATCAGTTATGAAATCTTCAATGTCTTTGACACTGTGGAGAAATAACCTGGATCTAGGGTGAAATGAAGTGTATACTTTTTATTAAGGTACAATTTATATTTGTATGCCATAGGTTGCTAGTTCTGCAATTAAGTGTGTTACAATACCAGGTATGTTGGTTATAATTTGGCACATAATATTCAAGTAGAAATAACTTGTACCTGGGGGAGTCCACTCACTAATAGTAAGAATCTAATATTACAACTATCATAATTGCACCGTTTGAATCCCCAAGAAAATATATTCAAACTGGTCTATTCTATTCAAGGGCCATTTAGAATTATTACTGCCAACTGGCTCTTGTCAGTGTCAATTTTTTCAAGCACACTTGATGAGTTCCTTCTAGCTTTACATACTTGTCTTGCCAAACACTCTAACACAGGATTATACTTTGTTAAGTTTCTCTATAAATAGGCAAGTCATTTAATGTATTTACTAGTAACATTTTAGGAAAATGAAAGAACGATCCACATTTTGGGATCACCTTGGTTTGCACCAGGGAAGCAGACATTCCCTCTGGCTCTCTCAGTAACGACCTGTAACCTTGGTAAAGACACTTCACCTCTGTGGGGTTTAATTTCCTCACCTATAAAGTGCATCTAATAAGAGCACCTTACTCATAGTGTTTTATTGGGAAGTTTAAGCTAGTCAATATAAGTAAAGTACCTAGGTCCTTGAGGTTTCCTGGCACGAAGTAAGGGCCAGAAGTGTGAGGTGGTGCTATTGTCACTCTTAAATCCATCCTTAGGGGACCTGAACATTCCATAAAAGACAAACTTTTATCTCTTTTGCTCTGCATAGACTCTGGGTACCCTTGCAATGTGTTATCTTCTCCCATAAGACAAAAAATTTTAACCCATGATAGGAAGTTGATAAATTAGTATTAAACCTAAAGTATATTTAAAGTAAATGCCTTCAAGAGAAAATTGGTTATGCAAAATAAATGAGAATAATTCAACCAAACAATCTGATTATAATCCATTATAGTAGGTATAGATTCATTATGGCTAAAATATAAACAAAACGAACCAACATAACATAGTAGACTAAATATTTGTAATCTTTTGGAATCCACATGTTACAAATCCTAAGTCCCAAGGTGGTGGTGCTGGGAATTGGAGCCCAGGGCGGGGGAGAGGGATGATTAGGTCTTGAAGGCAGATCACTCATGAATGAGATTAGTCTTTTAATAACTCAAGCCCTAGAGAGCTCCACTGCCCCTCTGCCCTGTGTAGTTACAGTAAGTAGACGGCCCTATGTGAGCCAGGAAGAGGGCTCTTCCCAGGACCTGACTGTGCTGGTACTTTCATCTCAGATTTCCAGCTTTCAGAACTATGAGAAATAAATTTCTGTTTTTCATAAGCTACTCAGTTTATGGCATTTTGTTACAGCAGCACCCACTGACTAAGGCAATCAGTAATAGGAATAAAATCTGTTGTGTTGGCAGACAGGCTGGAGTTTGGAGTTGAAAGACTGCCCATCTCCCCCACCCCAACCACTCCCTTTTCTCTCTCCCCTTCCCTTTTCTCTTCTGGTGCATTCTATCTAGGATGGCTGACTTTCACTTTGGATGCTACAGAGAATCTAATTATAAATCTAGTCAATGTGAAAACTGGGGGGGGGGGAGGGGAGATAAACTGAGTTTAAGGTATGACATCACAGTTGTAAATTGAGGATATGAATGAATTCTGACAAGAATGCAAAAGAAATGTGAGGTTTTTTCCTTCAATAGAATCGTGTTCTTTTCTTTCATATGACATAAAAACGTAGCATGAACAATTCCACAGGAGGCATTTTTGCCTCTATAACTTCTTCACAGTTTTCCTTTTGACAGATTCATGTTTTGTTTCTTATAGGGAAATATACATGTGTAAGAAACAAAGGATATGCTATGTTGTCTTTACCCTGAAGAAATCAACCCTTTGAAAAGGTCGATGGTCTTCCCAATGAGGGACAGAAAGATTTCACCAGTAGGTAGCCTTTGCTATGGTAGAAGATTCTAAAGTAGAGCGCTGAATGCTTATAGGGTAGATGAAGTGGCAGGCTGGGCTGAGGTATGCAGTTTATAGAGAAAAAAAAAATTTTTTTTTTTTTTTTTAAATCAGAGGTCTAGTGAGCTAAGTTAGCAATAAGTATTTAAGATAGGCATTGGGGGAAAGTGGAAAGAGGAATGATAATTGAAAAGAGGAACAAGCACTCAGATAAACCAAAAACAAACAAAAACACAGATAATATTGACGAGATCTCAGAATGTTTTTTTTTTTTGATTAAAATTTTGTTAATGACAAATACCTATGTACAGCTGTGTACATTTGTCACTAATTTTGATTACTGTCATTTAGTATTTAATCTAACGCTAGTTTTCTCTAACAGGGACAAATAGAAATCCTTCCAGCATTTGGGGGAGATTCAAAGTCAGGTCACATGCCCAGTTCCTGGTTCCCTGGAATTAGTGCTATGTGACTGAAAAAGTTTTTCAGCTTTCTCTGGTAGCTCACTACTTTTTTTTTTTTTTTTTTTTCTTTTATTGAATGGTAACTGAGATCTCAGAATGTTAATGAAATATACCTTAAAATTTCTGCAAGACAAAAACCATGCTTCCCAACCTTAAATATTACTTTTTCAACATTGGAATCATTTATATCTCACCTAGATATAATTAATTCCTTTAAAAGTGTTTCTTCTAGCAATACATTTTTCCCTGGATATAATGTCTTAAGATATACATTTAAAAAAAATTGACTCATTTGAAGAATAAATTTTGCTTTTAATCTATATTACTATATTAAAATTGTCACTACTGTTCATATGGTATTTTTTTTTTTTGAGACAGAGCCTCAAGCTGTCCCCCTGAGTAGAGTGCTGTGGCATCACAGCTCACAGCAACCTCCAACTCCTGGGCTCAAGCCAGTCTCTTGCCTCAGCCTCCCAAGTAGCTGGGACCACAGGCGCCCGGCACAACAAACGCCCAGCTATTTTTTGGTTGCAGCCGTCATTGTTGTTTGGTGGGCCCCGGCTGGATTCAAACCCACCACCTTGGGTGTACATGGCTGGTGCCTTAGCCACTTGAGCTACAGGCGCCAAGCCCTCATATGGTATTGATACATATTATCTTTCCTAAAAAAGAAAATAATATTTGAAAGGATTAACCTTATGCAAATGAATCCTGCAAAAAGAACTAATGATGGACAGCAAGAAGGCATCTCCCAGACATGTATCACTGTATAGTTCAGGGAAAGACAGGTAATTTCAAGCATAGTAACATTGACTGGTCAGAGTATGTGCTGTGAACAGCAGGAGCAGTGGTCAGGCTTGAATGATAGTGCCTGAAAGGCAGAGTTCAGCAGTAACAAATGGAGTACGGTAATAGAAGCTGAAAGTTGTAATGATGGCCTGAAGAGGTGGGTCAAAAAAAGATTCACAGGACATACGATGCCTGAAGGCATAGCATTATGGGCATAATTGGGAAAAGTAAGAAGCGGGCTCCATTACAGGACTGTTCCAGGCAAGGCAAAGGACATTCTAAGGATAAAACGAAATTTCATTTTCACTGATGATGGTTACTTAAAATTTTGGAAGCCACCGTAAAGGTTTATTTAAAATAATACTTCTTTTACAAGGTTTGGAATATATAATATTCAAGGTTATTCAATATAATAAGGTTTCATTTTTAGTTTTCAGCAGTAGAAACTATAAATATTGAAATCATAAAAGTAAATGAAATAAATCCCTGATGCTCATAATAATTTATTTTATTCTATTACAATGTTTCTTTGCAAACTTTGCTTTAAATATTATAATTACTAATGTGTGAGATTTATGCTCCGTTGATCATTGTGTATAAGTTGTCAATAAAGGGATCCATAGTACAGAGGCGTAAGGGATCACTATCACAGGCATCCTTTTAAAATTTGAATGACTCCAATTTTTAGTAAGTGATGTTCACAGAGTTAAGAGAAGATGATCCATTACGGTGAAACAAGACACCTACACAGAATTTTATTTTTCCCCAATTCTCCCAGATTCTTCTTCCCCCCTCTCTCTCTCTCTCTTTCTCTTTCCAGGCTTTCAAGTCCTCTTTGATTTGACAGTGGAGAAGTCACGTTCTGACACTTTGCTGCTGCTGCATGTGAACTGATTCTAATCTGTATTATAATACGTATCTCCTTGTATATTTGTCAAAACCAAATGTGGTCTCCAACACTTTTTTTTCTTATAAAAATTACTTAGTGTATCTTTCTAACTTATGACAATTATCATTGCCTGGTCTGATTTTTAACCATCCCCACTCCAAATACTCAGTCTATATATATCGACAGCAGAAATTCATAAAAATATCAATATTGAAAGATAACTTTTTCTGAAGTTCTGACATTATTCACTTGATACCTGTTCACCTTTGTTCTTTTTTTTTTTTTTTTTTTGA
>NW_003852401.1:16990733-16992010 GCF_000181295.1 Otolemur garnettii | reverse complement strand
TGAGACAGAGTCTCAATTTGTTGTCCTCAGTAGAGTTCCGTGGCATCATCATAGCTCACAGCAACCTCAAACTCTTGGTCTCAAGGGATTCTCTTGCTTCAGCCTCCCAAGTAGCTGGGATGACAGGTGACTGCCACACCGCCAGCTATCTTTAGAGACTGGGGTCTATCTCTGGCTCAGGCTGGTTTCAAATCTCTGAGTTTAGGACAATCCATCCACCTCAGCCTCCCAGAGTGCTAGGATTACAGGCCTGAGCCACCACACTGAGCCCTGTTCTCTATTTTATTAAGAAATCTTTAAACATGAAGCATATCACTGTATATCCTAAATGATATGAGTAGAAACAGAACCACTGTGTGTCACACAACAGGCGGAGGTTCTTCATTTCATTTGTTTCTCTTAGTCACTTAGGAAGATAAATACTTTATTATCTTTACTTTTCAGATGTCGATAATATAGTATTTATAGCTTAAGCATAGAGATTAAACAGCTTCCCTCAGATGAAGCCAGTTAGAAGATCTGAAATTCCAACCCAGCCAGGTCTATCTGATTCCAGAGTCTGGTTCTACTGGATCACTGTGCATAGCAATTCCTTCCTTCCCTGTGCCCCTCACCCCCTCCTCTCTGTGCCCCTCACCCTTTCCTCTCTGCGCCCCTCACCCCTTCCTCTCTGCACCCCTCTCTCCCTCCTCTCTGCACCCCTCACTCCCCCCTCTCTGCACCCCTCACCCCTTCCTCTCTGTGCCCCTCTCTCCCTCCTCTCTGCACTCCTCACTCCCCTCTCTCTGCACCCCTCACTCCTCCCTCTCTGCGCCCCTCTCTCCCTCCTCTCTGTGCCCCTCTCTCCCTCCTCTCTGCACCTCTCACCCCCCCTCTGTGCCCCTCACTCCCTCCTCTCTGTACCCCTCACCCCCTCCTCTCTGTGCACCTCCCTCCTTCCTCTCTTTACCCCTCACCGCCTCCTCTCTGTGCTCCTCACCCCCTCCTCTCTGAGCCCCTCACTCCTTCCTCTCTGCACCCCTCACTCCCTCCTCTCTTTATCCCTCACCCCCTCCTCTCTGTGCCCCTCACTCCCTCCTCTCTGTACCCCTTACTCCCTCCTCTCTGCACACCTCACTCTCTCCTCACTTTACCCCTCACCCCCTCCTCTCTGCACCTCTCACCCCTTCCTCTCTGCACCCGTCCCTCCCTCCTCTCTGCGCCCCTCACCCCCTCCTCTCTGCACCCCTCCCTCCCTCCTCTCTGCACCCCTCTCTCCCCCCTCTCTGCACCCCCAC
>NW_003852401.1:16972172-16990713 GCF_000181295.1 Otolemur garnettii | reverse complement strand
CCTCCCTCCTTCCTCTGTGCTCCTCACCCCCTCCCCTCTCTGCACCCCCACTCCTCCCTCTCTGCACCCCTCTCTCCCTCCTCTCTGTGCCCCTCACCCCTTCCTCTCTGCGCCCCTCTCTCCCTCCTCTTTGTACCCCTCACCCCCTCCTCTCTGTGCACCTCCCTCCTTCCTCTCTGTGCTCCTCACCCCCTCCTCTCTGAGCCCCTCACCCCTTCCTCTCTGTGCCCCTCTCTCCCTCCTCTCTGCACCCCTCTCTCCCCCCTCTCTGCACCCCCACTCCTCCCTCTCTGCGCCCCTCTCTCCCTCCTCTCTGTGCCCCTCAGCCCCTCCTCTCTGTGCACCTCCCTCCTTCCTCTGTGCTCCTCACCCCCTCCTCTCTGCACTCCTCTCTCCCTCCTCTCTTTATCCCTCACCCCCTCCTCTCTTTACCCCTCACCCCCTCCTCCCTGTGCTCCTCACCCCCTCCTCCCTGTGCTCCTCACCCACTCCTCTCTTTATCCCTCACCCCCTCCTCTCTGTACCCCTCACCCCCTCCTCTCTGTGCCCCTCACCCCTTCCTCTCTTTACCCCTCACCCCCTCTTCTCTGCACCCTTCACCTCCTCCTCTCTGCGCCCCTCACCCCCTCCTGTCTGCACACCTCACTCCCTCCTCTCTTTACCCCTCACCCCCTCCTCTCTGTGCACCTCCCTCCTTCCTCTCTGTGCTCCTCACCCCCTCCTCTCTGCACTCCTCACTCCCTCCTCTCTTTATCCCTCACCCCCTCCTCTCTTTACCCCTCACCCCCTCCTCTCTGCACCCTTCACCCTCTCCTCTCTGCACCCCTCTCCCTCTCTCTGCGCCCCTCACTCCCTTCCCTCTGGGCCTCTTCCTCCCTTCCTCCCTTCCCCACCTTACCTTTGCCTTACTCTTCCCTTTCCCTTCCCTTTCCTTCCCTTCTCTCCTTCTTTATTTTTACATTTTAACACCTGTTTGCCCTTTTATCTTTCTATATATTCTTTGGCACTAACCATAAGGTAAGTAATTATAAAACTGCAGTATCATGACCACTTTGATCAGGGAAGAGCTGCATATGGCCCACCATATGTAAGACAAGTAATAGCAAGGAAGAACAAACAAGAACAGCTGTGTAGACAGGGATTATAACTTACACCCTTATTTTCTCATGCTTAATGTATCCAGAAATAACTTACTATCAGATATATCTGGAAGAATATTATATATTCTAAACTATACTTTATGAAACATATTTAAGATCTTTCCAACAAAACTATAAACATTGATATTATTCAAGTGCAAAGGCAAATACAATCCCTACATTTCTACCTCATATCATGAACACACAAATGCACACATAGACCCTAGAATATTGAAATAAACTAAGTATATTTTAAAGTTGATTTAAGTCTAGCATTAAAATAAAACCATTTAACCTAGCATACTAAGCTTTTTTCTACATTGGCATCCTTTTATCTAAATGTATAAAATTATATTTAAGTATTATAGGTCATATTAGTGATCAACACATTTTGTGACATGAAATATGTACTTATGAATACATGAAAAAAGCTCATGCTTTCTTTAACTTCTCTCTTAAGTGTTTTGGTAATTTAGCCCTTTCAAGTAATACTGTTTACCAAATAGAACAAGAAAACACCATCTCTCTAGCTACATATCTGGTTTTTTTTTTACTCTATTTCCATAGATCAATGGACTGACTGGTAACCTCTCCATCACTTATTCTCACCTGGGGACATTTCTCCCCCCAGAGACATTTGGTAGTATCTGGATACTTTCTATTATAATTGAAACTGTGGGGTGCTACTGACAGTGAATGGAGGTCAAGGATGTTACCCAGCATCCCACACTGCATGAGGCAGTTCTGGACAACAAAGAATTATCTGTCACAAAATCTCAGTAGTGCATTTGTTGAAAAACCAGGAGCTAGACAGTCACGTCATTTTAAAGAAGAAGACGACAAAGTGACTATTGTCCTCCATGGCTATCTAGTTACATTACAACAAATGAAGCAGATTAACAACCAGAGAGGTAAATAAGCAGAAACACAAAAACACATTTCCAGGCAGAATTATTGCAAAAGGCACTTAGAAGTAAATAGGTACAGCCAAATAGGAAAACGGGGCAAACAGAAATGTGCTGAATATTGCAGCTAAGATACCGTTTCTTTGTTCCATTCATTAATAGGATTCAACTTAAGCAAGAAAGTCATATAAATGAATGCTCATTTCACGTGGCCAGCAGATTTGCAGAGGCTGCATGCAAAAGACTAAGAAGAGCACGGGACTAAATAGAACATCTTTAATTCTGATTTTAGCTGCTATACGATATTTGGTAAATAAAAACCAATGTGCATTTATTAAGTATCAGCTATTGGCACTGAGAAATAAAAGACACAGCTTATATCCTCAAAGAGGTAACTGGATACAGAGGAGGAAATTACAATTACGCTAAAGTATGATGAAAATTATGCCCTCAGGCCCAGGGAGGGAAAATACTTGAGGAAGAACAGAAAGCCAATTCTATCAGAGGATAGACCATAGGAGTGGAAAAGAATGGAAACCCAGGAGGGAAACTGGAGGGCGCCAATCTCCCTTGGCATGGCTAGAACACCTTACAACGGTGGAGGGTGATAAGGTCAAACATCAAATGATCAGGACATTGGAGTGACACAGATGTCTGAAGTACAAAAATGGCACAAATAGTTACACATCTGACTCTCACTGGGACAAGACAGTGTAATGGCAGAAGGAAAACAATACATGCTCTTTTGCTTCTGTTAAGGAAAACCACTTTCCAGATGGAATATCTGGGATTAGCATAAGTATAAAAAGTCAAAAGGCTGTGAGAAATGTGACCCAGAGAATCCAATGTTACAAATTAATTTTAAAGAAATATATACAATAATGTAAATCACGGCATTATTTGTAATGATAAAAAATGGGTTTAAAAGTGGAAAAAAAACAAGTGTCCAAAAATAGTTTCATATACTTAAAGCCATGCCACATTGGCAAATGTTTATTGTATTCATAGTATTAGATGAATAAACATGTTATAGATGTATTTGTAATATAATGCCATTTGGGGAAATGTAAAATATATTGTATGCACAGAAATATATTGAATATATTATTCAGCCTTAGTTTTAAAGGCTGACTAATAGTCCATTACATACATATATAAATATATATACAACTACATTTTTTATACATTTGTTAATGGATAATTTGCTTCCATATCTTAAGCTAATGTAAATAATGCAAGATGATGGCATGTTAATTAGCTTGGTTAAATCGTTCCACAATGCAAGCACATATCAAAGTATAACATTGTACCCCATAAATTGCAAACATTATTTGTTAATTAAAAAGAAGATTAATAGTAAGACTGAGTACATTGGATACTTTTTCTTCCATTCGTGAGATACTTTGCTAAGAAGAAGCTATAACCCAATTATAGCCCAAGAAGAAGGGGAAAGGGAGAGGAGGGGAGGGGAGAGGATAGGTGGAAGGAGAGTAGTTGGTGGGACCACACCTACGGTGCATCTTACAAGGGTACATGTGAAACTTACTAGGTGTAGAATATAAATATCTTAACACAATAACTAAGAAAATGCCGTGAAGGCTATGTTGACCAGTTAGATGAAAGCATTTCACATTGTGTGTAAAACCAGCACATTGTAACCCATGATTGCATTAATGCACACAGCTATGATTTAATAAAAAAAAAGAAGATTAAAATAAACAAAGAACACAACAAAACAAATAAATTGAAAATACATTAACAAAAACCTTAACAATTGCTAAATTTAGGAGGTGGAATTTTGATTAAGCTTTGTGTTTTCTTTTTTTTCATTGTGCTTAGTTCCATGATCTTCAAGCTTTCTGCACAGATCAAGCCTCTACATTTTGTTTTCAATTTCTGGGCAACACGTTTTTCTGTATATTTTGACCAGTTGATGAGCATCCAGATGAAAGAAATCAAAACAGTGAGAAAACTAGATGTGTTTTCAAATAGAAACTTTTTAGGCTTGGAAAGAGAATAGAAATGAAGAAAATGATAGCTGTCCTCCAATTTTTACAGAGGTTTTATACACAAAGGAATTTAGAAAACTGTATGCTGTTCCTGAGGACAAGACCATAACCTCAGAGGAAGGGCTTACAAAAAGAGAGCTTTGGCTTAGTATAAAAATAATATTCTAACAATATAGCTCTAGCATCCTCATCTTAGAAAGTAGGAGCCTCCCCACCACTAGAGGTTTTAGCAGTGGCTACTGATTATGCAGCCAGGTTACTGAACAGACTCCAGCTTTTGATGGGAGTTGAATCTAGGATCCCTTCCCACTTCCAGAAGTGACAGTAAGTACAGGGCTGGCAGCAGAAATGATTGTAAATGAAATGAAAAGACGAGTCAATATATTTTTAGTTAGTTCCCATAATTATTTGCATTTGTTTTTACAATGTTCAATGCTTCCAATTATCCTTTAAATGAATGATTCAAACTGTCATTTGGAGAGTTAACAGGTCTGCCTTGATGGGTGGCTCAAACCCCATCACACTTTGGTGCCTATTATAAGAATTCTTTGAAGAGTTAATATGGGTTAATTATATGTTAATATACGGTGTATTTTAATCTACAAGTAACCTAACCTAAAACCTAAAAGAGAAATATTTTCCAATGTTTATGAAATGAAAAATATGTGTGTCTGTTTGTGTATGTGTTACAATACAGAAATTATATGTAATGAGCTCCTATACCAGATATATTCATATGTATGTACCTAAGGAACAGAGCTGGCCTCAGGAATGAGATTAGTATCCTTATAAGAAGAGGCACGAGAACTTGATCTCTCTGTTTTCTGCCTCAAGAAGATAACAGAGGACAAACTAGCAAGCAGGTCCTCACCAGACAGTGACTCTGCTGACACCTTGATTGGACTTGGGAGCTTTCACAATTGGAAGAAACAAATTTCCATCTTAGGTGCTCTTTTACAGTGTCCCAAATTAATAGAGATACACACATCCATACATGTCCGTGAATAAACTTTGATTTGTTTCATACCCCGGAGTGCAGGGCTACTGCTGATTCTAATCCAAGTGAGCTCCTGAGAAATATTGTCCTCATTTGTCATCTCTTCCTTTTTTATGTGGATGTGGAGCTTCTGAAGGAAGGATCTATATGTACATTAGTTTTTACCTGACAGCTTGGTGGCTAGCACACAGGAAGCACTCAATAAATCATTGATGAATAAATCAAAAGTTGCTTAAAATTAACTGACTCTCTTGGAGTTCACAAGAAAATAAATCTAACACTAGCTAACGCCCGCTATTGTAGG
Source organism: Otolemur garnettii (assembly GCF_000181295.1). Taxonomy (NCBI): domain Eukaryota; kingdom Metazoa; phylum Chordata; class Mammalia; order Primates; family Galagidae; genus Otolemur; species Otolemur garnettii. The sequence continues at coordinate 16,985,359 of NW_003852401.1, read as the reverse complement.
TATTTTATACTATGATTGTCAATTCTGACTACATCTTTGGTGAAAGTTTGGTAAGATATCATTGAGGAAATGGCCACACCCACATTCCATAGCAGAAGTCCCAAAGTATAGATTAACAATGATAACAGCTATTAAACTGACACACCTATTAAAAGCGTGTATGATGTATTAGTGATTACGGTAATTTTGTAATTTGACAGCCACTTTTTTTTTTTTGACAGACATTTGCTAACAGAAAAGGGACTAGGTAAACTTTATGAATCAAGGATTCTAACATTTGTTACACTATTATAAAATACAAATCCTTAATTGGGGCAGATTCTGCTTCTCACTACTGACAATTATCCTTAGCCTATGCATTTACTTAAACAAGGAAAAAATTGCTTTTGCGTATGTTTATGGCGGATACTGAACCATTCTATATTATAAATGTCTCAGTCTAGTCTGGCAATACCATATAATTAAAATAGATGGGTTCATCCTATGAGATCATACTGAGATTTTGCTAACCCATAAATTACAAAGATCAGAGAAAACATATTTGCAAGGGCAAAGTTAAAGGCAAATCCTGCATTTCCATCTCTCCTTCAATTGTGTGTATGGTTTGTTGGCAAAATCTGTGAACTCAAATATATGCTTTTCCTGCTTCATCTCCCAATGAAATATTGAAGAAAGAAAACAGCTGCTAAATTGAGAGGAGAATCCGTCCAGTGTTCCAGCTTTTCCCATTGCTACTAAGTCTATACATTTATACTCTGTGCTGTGGTCTGTGTCCCTACATTCCAGTACAGACAGCAGCTGCTACGTTCTTCCCTCTTCTGGAACATCTTTGGGAGTTTGCTACTGGTCCCACGTTATTCATGTGCTCTCCGGTGCCAACTTGGTCTTGTCTCTTTGTCAGTTCTATCTCAGAGTATCCATACCACACCAGAACACAACTCCCTAACTACTCAAAAGCCAGACACCTCCAAACTAAGTTTTATCATGCTCATTGGAGAGTGAGGACCTTATTCATTGCTGTTCCCAGTGCATCAAATGGAATCTATCTTCTCATTGGCTACGATTAAATATTTGTCAGGTAAGCAGATAAATTGAGATGATAGTTTTAGTACAGAGAACCTATCATCACAGGGCTAAAAAATAAATGTGCACAAATCAGTAGCATTCCTAGACACCATATGAGTTAAGCTAAAAGTCAAAGACCCAATAACATTCACAATAGCTACAACAACCACCACCACCACCCAGGAATATAATTTAAGAGAGTGAATATCTCTGTTCAGGTAAGTTTGGACTCATTTTTTTCCAGCCTAGTAATGTTGTGCATGTCTATTGTAGAGGCAAGATTGATGATGGCCTAAAAATGAAGGCTGCTGAAGACTGATTTACTGGAAGAAGAATGTAATGCAAAAAAATGACTGCAACCTAAAAAGAATAAAGTGCATAGTCAATGAAATTAATGCCTAATAAATTTAATTGTATCAGAAAATTTATTTCTAAATTACAAGCATGTGTTTTGATGTCAAGTACATAAACTATTTTCATGCCCCAAAGAAGCAAATGCATAGTTCTCAGCACACCTAGGACTTGTCCCCAAAATCATTGTCACTAATCTAGAGTCCGTAAAGCACCAACTTTAATCTAATTCCTTCCCTATATGATGTTTTTAATAATACAGAGTTAAGTAAAATCTAATACCTGAATGTTACAATTCTATTTATTTTCAAACAAGCTCTACAAAACTTTCCACTAATTTTCAGAAAAATTTTTACTTGCTTTATAGAACCTATTATCCAGATGCTATACATACATGTATTTATAAATTCTCTGTAGATGTAATTATAAGTTGTATTAAGTTTATAATATTTTACTATTTCATATTACTCATCCATAGGGTTTATCTTTAAAGTTTTATTTCAGAAAAGATAGGTCTTTTAAAACAAAATATATAAGAAGAACTTGAAGTAATACAAATACTGAGAATTTACAAAAGCCAAGTACCTTAATATAATGTAGTTGTGAAATATTCCTTTTTGTGGTCTTATTCTTTTTTAATTGAAATACCACTCATATATTGGGACAAATTATGACAACATTGTCACTGGTATTTAATTTGAAACAGGACATACATGGAATTTTAAAACAATTTAACTATTTCATAACAATTTGAAAAGAAATGTGATCATCTAACTTATAAACAGAGTTACCTGCAGTATTGACATTTTGTTCAATTTGTCATTTACTCAAGGGATGTTGGTTGAATGACATGTGCTTTTTCTGTCCTAACCACTGAGAAAACACAGATGAATCTGATATAGCCTTGCTCAGAATGAGCTTCTCTTGCAGTAAAGAAGCCAGATGTATAACTCATTATTCCCGCTAATGACTTTATGTGAAAAACAAAGTAGCAGTAACTCAGAGATTCGCAGAGCATACGAAGTTTTAATAGACTTTTAAAGAAAAAATAGGTTTGCAAATTATAAGAGGGGAGCAGCATTCCTGTGAGGAGAAACAGAGAAGGTGACGTGAAGGAGGAATGAAATAGAACGGCATGCCTGGAAACTGGAAGGGGGTTAGTTTTTCTGAATTGCAAGTTTCACGGAAGACAAGTAGTAGTAAAGGGTGTTGGATATGTCCATGAATGCTAGACCATAAAGAGTTAGTCTCATATTCCAAACCAAGGAATTTCCAACCTTCTTTTCAGCATGCACTAGGTATTGTCCGGAATTTTGAAGCAAAACCACCTCATAGTCGACACACCTGTTATAAAATTATGCTACTATATTATATACAACAAATTAGAGGGGAGTGGAATTAGATCTATTTGAGACTATTGAAATAGTCCTCATGAGACTCAAACCAATTGGAATAGCAGGAAAAGGATGAAGAAAATGATGTGTTTTTAATATTAAAATTAATAGATTTGAGAAACCATTGTCTGTATCAGGTAAGGAAAGTGAAGCGACCAAAACATCTGCATATTTTCTTATCAGGAGCCATGGAGAATCATGACTCGAGTAAGGCCGAGACTAGGAACAAATTTGTAAAGTAAATATAATGACTCCAGTTGTTGATACAGTTTGAAGTACACTTGTGACATCCACTGGCAATTTGCTGTATGTAAGTACTGACCATAGCACAGAGTTCTAGGTTGGACACATAAATGTAGAAATTAATAGTAGATACATAGATTTTGAACAAAGTAATAGGAATACAAAAACTGGCAAGATTAGATGTAACTGAGTCTAGAAACTGAGGAAATATGCACAAGTCCATAAAAGAACCTGCCACTGCAATTTAAGATTTGAAAATTTTATCAGACTTTCATATTCAGTTACAAACAACATTGAAAGGGTTTAATTTATGAAACTGAGGGCCGATGTAGCTAAAGGGAAATGCACAGATCTTAAGTATGTGATCGGATGAGTTTTCCGTTCATTCTATGTATCGTAGATCTATCTATATCTATACCTTTGTATTTGTCTAACAATCACCTCAATCAAGATATAGAACACACCAAGCATTGCAGATAGCTCGCTCATGTCCCTCTCTGTTCAGTCTCCACCTCTTCCCCCACCCCATGTCTAGTTTTTCTCACAGTAAATTTTTTTGTTCCTTTTTCTTAAATGTTTTTTTTTTTTTTCCAGCTGGGGCCAGGTTTGAACCCACCATCTCTAGTATATGAGGCTGGTGCCCTACTCCTTTGAGCCACGGGCACTGCCCCCTTTTTTTCTTAAACTTTTCACAAAACGAAGCATATAACTTTTTTTTGTCTAGTCCTTTTCATTCAACATTTTTGAACTTGGTGGTTTTATATATATCAACAAATGATTTTTTTCTGCATTTATATTCATGAGGGACATTGCTGGGCAATTTTCATTTCTTGCAATGGCTTTGTCAGGTTTTTGATATTAGGTTTTATACTGGACTTATAAAATGAACCAGAAAGGGTCCACATTTTTTCTTCCATATTCTAAAATACTTGGTGTTGAATTGGTATCAATTCCTCCTTCAAAGGTATTTGATAGAATTCATTAATGACAAAGAAGTTCACTTTTTACATAAATGGCAGTTGTATTTTTTAATAATACAACTTGACAAAGAATGCTCATGGTAGTTTTTAAATACCTTTGTACAAATTAATTTTTTAAAATATCAACTAACTTGTCATTTATATATTGCTCTCTTTTACAGGGTCACAACAATAATGTATACTTAATGAATTACAACTCCTTGGGGTCCCTGTAGAAGAGTGGGTATAAATGTTTAAAAATATTACCAAACTACGAAACATTAGCAAAAATGGCTACTGCTTCTTGTATGGAACAGAAAGAAAATCTGATTTAAAAAATATCAAGAAAAAGTAATTTATCTATGTTACTACATTCCAGAGTATATCGACCCCCATTTGGAATAGTTTCCTTGGAGAAGTTTTGTATTATTAACATTTTCCCCATGGTACCCATATATATACAACATAAATACAGCATCAGAAGTTGTCAATCATAAACTTAAATATAGCTCTAGGCTGTCAAGTCCCTGGTTCCCAAGAGTAACAACAACAAAACCTATTTAATGAGGCCTTTACTGTTAAAGTCTTCTCCGGGAAACAACTGTGTTGTTACCTTGTAATTTATCACAAACTCTCTTTTTTTATATTCTGCATCTGTTAGTGTAGTAAAAACTAGAGCTACACGATCTTATACACGAGTCCTCTTTTATTACATATATTTAAGTTGTACAACAATGGCATAATTACTATTAAGTCAAGCAAATTAACCTATCCATTACTTTTTACAGTTGCAGGCATGTGGGGGTGGGGGTAAGAGCACTTAGAATCCCTTTCAGCAAGTTTCCGGTGTATAATACAGGGTGGTCCTCACGGTGTGCACTGTATGTCTAGATTTCTGCATCCTGTCATTGGCAGGAGTTTAGGCCCTTTGCTCTCCTCCACCTCCTCCTTCCCTGCCCCTGATAACCACCATTTTAGTCTCTGTTACTATGTATCCTACTTAAAGGAATCTATCAACACTGAACTCATGGGGGCAGAGGGCAGAGGGGTATTGAGGCAGAGATGGTATTAATCAAAGGTCACAAAATTTCAGTTAGAAGGAGTAAATCCAAGCCATCCATTGTATAACGTGGTGACTGTAGTTGCTAACGCAGTATTATATTCTTGGAAACTGCTGAAAGTACAGATTTTAACTGCTCTCACCAGAAAAAATGATAAATAGGTGAGGTAATGCATATTTATTAGATTTAGCCTCTCTGCAATGTATACAGATTCAAAATATGTTGTGCACAATTATTATCTACCATTTGAATGTGTCAACTAAAAATTAATTAAAAAACTAAAACGACACGATCAGGAATAGAAACGGTGAGCAACTAAAATATAGCCAAATCCACTGCAGATCGATCCAGAAGCTATTTCATCTGTTAATTCACAGAGCTCTGAATCTCTCTGGCATTGTCTGTTCTTCCATTTTGTTTTAACAAACATGCCCTGAATTTTTGTAAACATAAGCTGTTTGGGAATGAATAGGAAAGAGAAAATATTCCTTTATTACCAGAAGTAAATAGAAAATAAAAAATACAAAATTAAGCTACTATCTTGAATAAACATAAAAATGAAACAGATGCTTATTAATTAAGTGTGGGCAGGTGATGACAAGACACATAGCACATTGCGCCAGCTGTGAAGAATTTAGACAGCTTTTATCCAACCAGACCGTTTATTTATTATGCAACAGATACCTTGTGCACTAGGAAAGGTGTCAAAACAAAATGATATGGAGAGCTTAAATTTCAGTTTTCTATACTTTGAACACTGCTTGGTTTTACCTGCTTTTCTAAGGAATAATCTGACTTTCATGTTTAAGTTTTATGGTTGCTATAGTTCATGATATTTTTTCCACTAGAAGCTGTATGACTAAAATATTATTTATGAACTTCTATTGCATGCAATATGCCAAGAAGATAGACAGCAATGCTTTAAGTATGGAATCCACTTTCACAGAGTCCATCATAACAGCAAATATTTGGAAAAAAGTAAAAGATACAAAGAAAAACCGATGCAAACACAAATACTCTGATCGATTTTTTTATTAAATCATAGCTATATACATTAATATATTTATGGGGTAAAATATGCTGGTTTTTACATATAATTTGGAATGCTTACCTCAAACTAGTCAACACAGATTTCACTTCGTTTTCTTAATTACTGTGTTTTTATCACATCTCTAGAACATTAAATTTTTGCAGAGAAAAATGAAATTTAAAAGGCTTCCTGTAAGACAAGCAATCCATTCCATTTTTAATTTCTACTTCTGCTCAGATTAGTGGCATTTGCGGTTCCTCATTTAGGCCATTTGTTAATTAGGGTGGTCTAATCAGTTCAACCTTTCTTTTCTCCCTTTATTCTCTGCATTCTCACCTAGAACTAGATTCAATAACATTGATTGACAAGTGATCCTTAATTTCTCAGTAATTAAAAAGTTATTATAACTTTTAATTTTTCAGTAGTACACAGAGCTCTTGATCTCACATTTTTCAATTATTTTACTTATTTCAAAACAAAAGGACAAAAGTTCTTCAAAGACAATCAACAATAACACAAAATACAGAAATGCAATTAGTAATCAAATGAAAAAAATATTTTCCATATCAGTGATCAAAAAGCCACATTAAAACATATGATCTGTAAGTTTATCCCTTCTAAATTAAAAAACTTTAAAGTTTAGAAATGATGTAAATTTGGCACTTGTGCTTTGATTAGGGAAAAGTAGTAAAATGTTCCTGGAAAACAGTAACATAACAGTCAGTATCAAGAATCAATCTACCACACAAACTTCAATCTAGTTAATTCCCCTCCCGTAAATTTGTACTGAAAGAGTTATAAAAGATGAAAAAAATAATTTTGAAAAATATTGTAGTAAAATACAAGGAACCATGTTAATCTCTGAAAATTCACACACAAAAAAAATTCAAGTGAATTTCCAATTCAGATGACCCATAAGTCAGTCTTTAAAATACAATTGTGGGGAAAAAAACTACCATGTATAACTTATATTACTGAGTCTCACCAATTGATATTTAAGAGTGGAATACCCATTGATAAATCTCATCTTTGATACACTCCTCTGAATGGCTTTGGTACTAAAGAATGGAGTTTAATGGAGGAGATGTATGAAGATGTATGGAGATGTCTCAGCCATATTTTCATATGACCTCTCCATCTCTGCTCACTTTGGTTTGAGCTCTCTACCTTTTTATTTTTCTCTTCTCTCCTCTCCTCCTCTCCTAAAAAGGTAGAGAGCTCAAACCAAAGTGAGCAGAGATGGAGAGGTCATATGAAAATATGGCTGAGACATTTCCCTAGGTATCCAGAATATATGGAAACAATTACACATTCTCCATGAATAATAACTAAGGTAGCACCTTGTGGACACTATATAAGCATTTAGAAGACAATAACAACTAAGTCTTAGCACTTGGAGAATGTGAAAGAATGTCAAGGAGGGTTCCTGCATATTTTTCATCCATTTCCACTACCTATGAGGTATTAATAGAGCCACTCAAGCATGATAAAGTGATATTTAGAAACTCTCAATCTCAGATACATGTAATTAAACTACATACTAGTTCTCACCTGAGCTGAGTGCTTTGCACACTTACAGTTTTCAAGGTTTGCAAGTTAAGAGCTGATGCCAGAAAAAGTAGCTAATTCCATAAAAGTGATCTATACGCTGCAGCAAACAGGTAACGTGTTTACATTACAGGTAACGTGGCACAACGTGTACACATTGCAAAATGAATGACATATTCAAAAGACTGTATGCACATTTGCATTAATATTTACTATATGAATACAGTTATCTCTATGGTTAAGATAGCTAAAGAAAAGGGATGGACAATGAAAAAGAAAAGTCAAAATAGCAGATGCCTTGGGGTAAGTGATTTATTTCTTTATTTTGATTATAACACAACCTTTGGTGGAAATAGAAGATCATAGTGACAGTAATAAAAGCCTTTGATTAAGTGCCTGAAGACTGCTTCAAAGGCAGAAACCTAAAATTCCAAAGGAATAATAATAAAAAGCATGGAATAATAATTGGAAGGAAAAAGAATAAATCTTTAAGAGAAAATGCATTTGAGGACACATCTATGAAAAATTCCATGTGTGATTTAGGCTAAACTAGTCTTTCAAAGATGATTCTCCAAATTCAAAACATGTAGCTGATCATGTAGGGGTGAGCCGGGAGTGCAGTGGTTGAGTGCAGGGTCATGGAGGAGGCAGTGAGGCAGGCATGATCATAACACTATATGTCACTCAGTAAATCCACCAACAGGAAATCTTCATCAGACCCTCTACTGCTCCAGCTCTGCCATCAGAGAAGCCTGCTGCAGGTGCAGTTGGCCAACTGTGACATGAACTATATCAAATGTTAAGATGGAATTTAAGGAGATGTTAAGCAAGACTAGATTTGATTTAGAAAACAGTAACTAGTGAACCAACCTTTCCTATTTGATCTAGTGATCAGCATGCAATTTTCACCTGGGACCAATCCTTAGCCTCTTGAGAGGTTTCCATAGCCTCGATTCTCACTTAGTAAGACTATGAGCCATAGGTCAAGTACCCTTCTTAGATGAATATGAGAATTTTTTTTTTTCTGTAGGCAAATGCAACAGTTGCCTGGAGGAAGGAGACCATACAATAGTGGAACACACAGAATTTGAGTATCAAACTATTTTAATTTATTGGTTGGCAGCTGCTGAGCATAAATATGTACATATAACCAAAAGTCTTATCTAAGAGGTAAGTTATGATACAAAAGGGTTGTTAGACCAAAAAAGCAGAATATGTATATGCCGTATAATCAAGTCAGTATGAAGACAATGTTAAAGAGGATATCAAACTGATTGCACTCTTGAGTTTTCATAGGTAGCCCTTAATTCTATCCAGAGTGTTTTACTACTGGTCATAATAAACATGACTTTCTCTAAGACTTAAGACTTTCTTTAAACAATCCAGAAATTTAATCAAAAATAATAGTCACATTATTAATCATTATCTGCATGAAAATTAGCACTTGCAATCCCATCATCATTCTCTGGATGTGTAATATAATCTTCTCCCTATAATCCAGGTCACCTGGTATCCTCTGTTCAAAACATTTTACAATCTTGTTACTGCATTGTCAAGAGGCAGACAGCAATTTCACAGCTGAACTCACCAGAGTCCTACAAGGCTTCGCCCACAGGATCAAGGAGCCTGCTTTTGTAACCTACTCTTCCTTTCCTCACATGGCTTGAGTGATTGCACATCTGAGATTATTAAGGAATGCCAGCAGATGTGAATGACAGACCTATTTATCTCAGACAGCTCTCTGAGAAATGCAATGAAGTTATTATTAGAATTTTGCACAAAGTAAGCTCAACCTACCATTTTCTAATAGTTACCCTTTATATCATTGTTTGTCTTTTAAAAAGCTATTAAATGCATAACAAAGAAAGACATGTTAAAGCTACACAAGTTTTTAGGTGACAATACATCTTTGGCACCATAGAGTGGTAAATTTGTTATATCTTGAAAAACATTGCTGTACTTGGTATTTTTGTTTTTGTTTTTTTAACAAAACAGATTTCTTTTTACTTGGATTTCTGTGCTGTATTCACTAGATGGCACTATCAAAGTACTAAATCCATAAGCTTCCTAAAGATATGTTCTGGTATAGATCTATAAAAACCCCAGCATTTAGGTTTCTATGCACTTCAAAAATACATAGCACCACATTTGTCTTTTGAAAGTAGACTTTAAAAATGTCACTGAAGCAACCGAGATATCCCAAATTAGATGACGGGACTGCAAATCCATAGAGACGGAGTACGGTACTTTTCAGGAGTCACTCTTTCTTCCTTTAGCTTTTAAAAACAACTTTTTGAAGAATTTCAAATATACCTTTTATAAGTAAAGCTATGTATGTGTATCTTCTTGTCCAATTAATACCACCATCAGAGAAGGTAGATGCCAAATAGCATTGCTGACACTGGAAGTTTCTTTCCTAATAAGTTAAGGTAGTTCTGTGAATGGTGAGAACAGAGCCTCAGGGACTCGGAGTCAACCCTTCAGACAGTATTTGTGAAGGCTGAATACATTAATTTTTGTATAAAACAGCATTTTGTGTCTACCAACTCAAATTTAGTCTATGTTACTTATAACAGTTTCACAGCACCTAATCTTTATCCTAAGAATTGTTGAGATGATCAGATGAGATTCTGAATATGCATAATATGTGCCCCAAATAGTGCTTCATAATAAGTATATCTTTATATGTTTGATGTACTTTTTCCAAGCAAATTGATGAAAGATACTTTAATAGGTACTGAAACTAGAGATGCCAAGATGAAGGCAAGGTAAATAAATGAGTCAAACCACATGATAAAATAGAGCTATGAAAAACTATACTTGGAATACGGAGGGAAGGGAGATCGTTGTGGCCCAGGAAAATCAGAAAATGCTTCAGAGAAGAAGTGAGCTTTGCCAAAAAGTGGGGTGTGTCCCTTCTGAATTAAGTCTTTCAGGAAGCACCTCTGCCTTCGTGTCTTTTCATGTTTTCTCTTTCACATTTCCCAGGTCTACACAGAGGACCTGAGGTCCTAAGAAATGGAAGAAAAAAGGTGTGGAGGTTTGGGTCATGGGTCTGAGGGAAGCACTTGTTAACAAGATTATTACAAGTGTAAGATATAATCTTTTTAATTTTTTTTAAATTTAAAAATATTACAGGGGTACACACGTTTGGTTATATAGTTTGGTTTTGTACCTTTCAAGTCAAAGTTATAAGCATACCCTTCACCCAGAAAATGTCCAGTGTACCTGTTAGGTGTGAATTTACTGGTCCCCTCATAAAACTCCCCACCTACTTCAATCCCATTGAGTTTTGCTGCTTTATGTGCACATAAGTGTTGATCAACTAGGTCCAACTTAGTTTTGAGCACATGTGGCATTTGTTTCCCATTCTTATGATATTTGATTTAGGAAAATGGCCCGCAATTCCAACTAGGTGGTTACAAAAGACACTAGATCACCACATCTTTATGACTGAGTAGGATTCCATTTTATACAAGGTCTGATGATTAAGTTCATGAACTTGCCACTATATGCTTATGTTGGCAGCACTGTACAAACAACCTGGTAAGTTTTCATAACATTGGTATATCAGTATCTCACCGTTGTGTTCATGTCAACCTGTGCTGGTGTCTTGCTGAGGGGCATTCATTATTGTTGTGTGTTTTGAGGGTGCCACATGATGACAGCTCTGATGTTCATTCCAGAAAAAAAGTTCTAAAATTGCTTTGAAGGAAGGACTAGGTACTGGTGTTGATACATAACTTCCCAAAGGAGTACCTCCCATAGTGATATTCAGCAATGAGATGTGTAGCACTTTTTCTAGGATGAGTTTGCTAACTTAATTGTTGGACCTTATACATATAGCACATTTTATTAATCTATTCATGTATTGCTGGGCCTTTAGGTCATTTCTACAACTTTGTGATTATGAATTGTTCCACTACAAACATTTTAGTAATAGTGTCCATTTTATAAAATGTCTTTTTTTCCATTGGAAAAATATCTAGCAGTGGGATTGCTGAATCAACTGGTAGGTCTACTTTTAGTTCTTTGAGGCACTTCCTTACTACTTTCCACAGAGGTTGTACAAATCTGTAGTTCCACCATCAGTGTGAGAAGGTCCCTTTCTCTCTGAATCCTAGCCCATGTCTGTTGCTTGGGAACTTTTTGATATGCACCATTCTCACTGGAATTAGTTGATAGCTCAATGTGGTCTTCATTTACATTTCCCTGATAATTGGAGATTTTGAGAATTCTTCATGTGTTTCCTGGCCATTTGTCTATCTTCATTAAAAATCAAAAATACCCTGAATACCCACTGCTTCTTTATGTAATAACAACAAATGTGGAGGCATCACTTTACCAGACTTCAAGTTATATGACAGGCCTACAGTTATCAAAATGGCATGACACTGGCGTAAAAAAAGACATAGACTTAATTATCAGAGAACCCAGGTATGAAATCATCTTCATATTCCCGTCTGATCTTTGATGAAGCAGACAAAACCATACACTGGAGAAAAGAATACCTATTCATCAATGGAGCTGGGAAAACACGATAGCCACGCTCACAAAAATTAATTCACAATGGATAATAGACTTCAACCTAAAACATGACACTATACTAATTCTAGAAGAAAATGTTGGAAAATCTCTTATAGGTATTGCCCTAGGCAAAGGATTTAGGAAAAAGACTCCCCAAAGCAAGCACAGCAACAACAAAAATAAACAAATGGGACCCTATCAAATTAAAAAGTTTTTGTACAGCTAAGGACACAATCAATAGTGGAAATAGACAACCTACAAAATGAAAGAAAATATTTCCATGCTATACATCAGATAAAGGGCTGTTAATCAGAATCTATAAAGGACTCAAGCAAATCAGCAAGATTAACCAACCCTATTAAAAATTACAAGAGATGTAATTTTTTTATTCTGTTAAACTACTAAAATATGAGTTTATTTGCTAAATTGGTTTGGATCTTTCTAACAGAATTGCTTACTGCTAATATTCTTTATTTCACATGAAAATAATATGTTTGTTATACTGATTTCTTAATTTTTACTTCATTATTTCTTTATTTTTGAAACAGAATCTCACTCTGTTGCCCTGGGTTTGAGTGCTGTAGCTTATAGTTATAAGTTATTAGCTTATAGTTATTATCGAGATATTATCGAGATTATTCAGGATTCATAGCATGTCTTCATTCCTATCTTGATATTTACATTTTTAGCATATTCTTAAGAAAAATTTCAATCAGCTGATGGATCTCACCTTCTCCATGTCAATATCTTTAGCCCTACAATTATCCATCAACAGCAATACAAGTTTTTCTTTTCTTTTTTTTTTATTGAATGGTAACTATGTATATTAAATGCACTTCTGGGGTACAGTGTGGGGTTTTCACACACAAGCCGAAACACTGCCATCAAACTGGTTAACATAGCCTTCATGTCATTTTCTTAGTTATTATTTTAAAACGTTCACATTCTACTCTTAGAAAGATTCACTTGTACCCTTGTAAGATAAACCTCAGAAGTGATCCCTCCAATC
>NW_003852401.1:16957450-16971527 GCF_000181295.1 Otolemur garnettii | reverse complement strand
GTTTAAGTTCTCTATGGATTCTGGTTATTAAACCTTTGTCAGAGATATAACCTGCAAAAATCTTCTCCCATTCTGATGGCTGTCTGCTTACCTTACTTACTGTGTTCTTGGCTATGCAGAAGCTCTTTAGTTGGATCAGGTCCCAATAGTGTATTTTTGATGTTGCTTCAATTGCCCAGAGTGTCCTCCTCATAATACAAGTTTTTCTTTAACAAATCCTTCAGTAAACCTTGCATATAGGTAAAGGAATACATTTTGCAAATGTTATCTTTATGTTTTTCATTTAAAAGAATTTTATTAGCATTTTGCTTTTATGTCTATTTTGACTTATGTAATCATTCTATTAATATTTACATGAGTACATTATATGACTAAAAGACTAGAAAATATGGATGGCCCCATACAGATTTTAATGACATGTTGCTACCACCTTCACAGTATTAAGGAAGATATTGGAAGATTTGCTTTCAGGTAAGGAAATTGGATGTAGATGTGGTTTTCCATAAACATATTGATTGGCTAACAAGACTTTCCTCTATAAAATTCAGTCCAGCTGCAAAAAGGTAGTTTTTATAAAGAAACACAAATCAGATGCTGCTGCCAGAATAGATATCATGAAAATGTAAATTTAACCAGGTGAGATATATTTTAAAATGTACCAGGTTGATATGTTTTTGCAAAGTCAGGCGACATTTAAGTTAAGTATATAAAACAACAAATAACTCTCCTACATAACAGTGAGAATAAAAACTGGCATAACAACTTTGGAAAATAATTTGGTATTGTCTGGTTATTTACAACACGGACACATATAATCTCTATTGCCTGAGAATTAAATACCTATGAATATAATTGAGGGAGGTATTATGGGTGTATATCAATAAAATGTAAAATTATTCAGAATAGTCCTGTCTGTATCAAATATTAGAAACAATCCAATTATTTGTCAATATTAGAATAATTAAGTTGCAGCATATTTCTTTAATACCTTAAGTATTAACCTATATGAAATTAAAAGAGCATAATTAGGATAAAAGAAATACATGTATCATGATTCTATACATTAATATTTAGGATTCAAAACATAATAAGGGCTAGCAATGGTGCTCAATATCCCACAATGCTCAGGACAGCCCTCAGAAACAAAGCCATTTCTGGCCTGGATATCAGTAATGCTAAGGATGAGAAATTTGTTCCAAAGAAAAGTAAAGGCATATTTAAAGCAAATTTCAGGAAAGTTTTTATATAGAAGATTGTCTTTACTGATTTTCTTTTTTGATTTTACTTTTTAGATATACTGTTTTTATTTAAAATGTTGGTATCTTTTCATCATGAACTGTGTCTATGTTGATTATTTTTATATTCATTGATTAATTTTATTTCTTCTTTTAAATAGAAATGCCAAACTTTATTTTTTTTATTTATATAAATTTACTGGGTACAGTGTAATTTTTTAATATAGATATATTACATAATGGTAAAGTTGGGTCCTTTCATTTTTTTTTATTTTTTTTTTTAGTATTGCATTAACATATTATTTATCTTGATGACTGAGGTTTCAGTACCTCCTTAAGGTTTGGGACCTGCCAGTCTGATTCCTGGCCTCATTTCAGGCTCAGCCTTAGGAAAGAAGTACAAGTGAAAAGATACACCAAGGTAGTGCATACAGAGCTTCAAAAATATAAATATTCTATTTCTTAAGCTGGGTTGTAGATATAGATAGAATTCAAATTATTATTTTTCATTAAACTTTACATTTAACTTATATACAATCTTTTAAAATACAATTAAAACTAAACTGAGTTTAAAATATCAGCTATAGTTAACTTACATGCTATTAATTTATCATATTTACATATTGATTATTAAGAATCTGCTGTCCATTCTTAAGTAGTAATCAACTATTACATTTGTTTCAGTCGGTATTAAGAGGGCACAATAGTTATAACACAATAGTTATAAATGCTTATAACATTTATCCTAACACTAAATTTACTCCAACTATACTTTATTAATACATGAATCATGCAAAGCAGAGATTTGACATGCAAACGTAACACATTCATCTCTTTATTTCATTATCCACAATCGCTAACACCAGGGATAGGAGTCTTTCATTTACTCAATTTCTCTCATGCATGGAGATGTTCACTTCATTCTTTCTCCACTAAATCAAAAAATGAAAATCCAGGACATTAGGATTATCTCTTCATTATTGTTAATGACCACGCAACTGTAATCTTGCAATTAGGAAAATAACTATTAACAATATAGTTCAGGGTTTTTTTTTTCTTTTCCCCTTCTCATTTACCTAACTCTCTTGTTGCTTATTTCCATTAAGTGCTCACCTGGCATTAAAAGTAATGAAACTAGCTTTCCACCAGGATATACTTTGCTTGTGAAACACTTTTTAATGGTGAGATTTAAGTCATACTCTGCTGTTGTATGTCTAGCGTTGGCACTGTATTTTACTGTCCACACCAACACACACCTACTCCACAAAGATGCACCTCTGAGACCTGAGAGAGAATTAGAAATCTAACTCAACCTCATCCTTCAAATCTCAAAGCAAGTTTGTCAGTGGTTTTTACTACCAAAGTCGAAGGCCTAAAATGGGATGTGAACAGAAGGCAAGTGTATTTCTGTTAAGCTTTTTCCAGTATAGCAGACATTGTAAATTGATCACAGCACTCTTTCCTTTTAGCTATGAAAACAGCATCAAAATACTTCTTAAAAAAAAATCACTGTGGGGGCTGCCATCAGTTCATGTGAGTTGATGCTTGAGACAAACCTATTGACTTCTCTGACCCAGAGGAAAAATGGCCATTTCATTTAACTGAATATTCTAAATCTCCCTGTCAAAACTTTAGAGTATATATAATGTAAGAAATTAAAGCACATGCACATAACAATGACCTATTATGTGCCCAGGCCAGTTGAAGTGAGCCAACCCAGAGCTTCCTTTAGGAAGGGGAGGGATATGGATTGTGAGAAAAGTCTGTGATTAAGAAAGTGGAGCAGCTTAAGGAGATTCCAAGATGCTCCACTGGCCCTTGGCCCTTATTTAGCAGTAAGGACTCTCCAGCAGCCAAGTGGTTTGAAAAGCTGACTCCTTCTTAGATGCTCATGTAAAGGCCTAGGATATGAATGAGTTACACACAAGAGGTGGTATTTTTGTTGGTTATTTTTATTTTCTGTTAATATAACACAAATTTAATGCGTGAGATGAAATAATGATTAATTTTACCTGGAATATTTGTTATTTTATTGAGGAAAATTAAAATTCAGTACTTTCTGTGGAAGTGCACTAAGCTCCTTCTTCTTCCTAAATAAAATTTCTCTTTGTTACACTGAAACTTGTGCAAGTTACTTTGCTCTCTATTCATACCGCCTGTGCTGCTTTGGGTTTATTCTGGTTCCATTCATTTGTACTTTCAATTACCACAGAGTCTCAGTCGAACTTTCTAGCTCAGCCAAGTAATCAAACCAGGTCCCAACATTTTCATTTGAATTAGGTAGTGAATTTGATAAACTTTATTCAATATTTGAAAGGTTTTTACAACCCAGGTCAAACACTTGTCTTTCCCTCTTAGAGATACAGTGTACATGACCTTGGATTGAGGTGAATCACTAGGAAATAAACCAGAATGTATAGCTAAATCCATTCACAAAATATTATCAGAGTATTCCCTATCTAAATATATATAGACGTGTCTGGAATTAAGTTCATCAAATGCACTTGACAGTTATGGATGGAGATTTTCAGTAATTTATCACATTTTCCTTATTATTTCTGTGTTGCTAAAATTATTCACAATAGCCAGATATTCATCATGAAAACAATAAGATTATTGATAAGAAGCAAAATAAAATATGTTACAAGACCAGGCTTGAAGCTAAATAATACAGTAAAAATACTGCATTTGACATAGTTAACTAGATATAGGGAGAAAATAAAGGTAAAAAAAATTATTGCTGCATTTTATTTAACCATTACCGTACTAATAACAAACTAGGGTACCACATGAAAGATAAAAGCTGAAATTGAAAGCTTTGCCAGATGTTGTAACAATTTAATTAAAGATGATTCCAAATATTAACCGATTAGAAAGGGCTGAAGGGGGGTCAGATAGTCATCTTCATTTATCTTTCAGGTAAAAAAACAAAGTGAACAGAAGTGTTAAAAACAACTTATGTATGCTGTCTAAATAAAATCTCCAGTAAATAACATTCTCAGTAGCATGTAAAGCATGTAATCTAATTTAAGAATAAAACATATTTCAATAGTCTATCTCCAGTTTTGCTACAAATACTCCAAGCATCAGATTATGAGTTCTCATCTGTAAATATTTTTCCATGCCTGCTTTTACAGGGATGCTCCTTGGGCATGAGTCTAAAGAGTCTTTTCCCAGCCTGAGGTTTGGGAGTTAATCTGTATTTATGCTGAAATCACTGGTATTAATTGAGTTTACTGCCTTCTGATTTCTATACCAACAAAAGAATATAATTTAAATTCTAGGAGGAATGGGAAGAGAGTTTTTTTGTGTGTGTGTGTGTGTGTGTGTAGAACTATCTCTGTTAAGGTAAAAAGTTGGCAGAAAAGTTCCCTGTAAATTATATAGCAACCTTTTAGTAAAGGTTTCTTAAATTAGTTTCAAATTTCTTATTAGTCACATATATTTTTTAATAATCTTTAATTTTTAAAAAATATTAATCTGTTTTTTAAGATATAAATATCACAAGTAGATTTGAATTTTTTTTCTAGTAGCAGGTTAATTTCTTTACTACATTGTTTATTGAAGAAATATTGCTAAGCTGACTTTTTAAAAATTACATTTTACTTCCTTTGCTATAACATTTTGTGATGAATTCTCAACCATAGAGGAGGGACAATATGGTGAAAAACCCAGTAAGATTGATTTCATAAATATGAAAATGAGTCATCTAAGTGTAGAAAAAAAGCAGTATTTTAAAAAATACAATCTAGATAGAAATATGACCTATAAGTTCCATGATTTTTAAAAATAAAGTTCAAATTAAAACTAAAATTCAAACAAATAGTTTCACGTCCACTAAAGGAGTGATTAGAAAGTCATTTTATATTACTTACATTTATCCCTATTAATTTTTATTTAATATAGTGTTTCAATTAGAAGAAACCAGTCTATCATTAGAAATCATTAATTTACCTAACAATATAAAGATCCTTTTAATTTAGAAATGTGCTAAATAATTAATTGCAATACAACACTGTAACATATTATCATAACCTACGTTTATAAATGAGGATAAATTACTTGTAATTTTGTAATCATTCACGTAAACTTGTGACACACCAGGTACTTTTGTTCCTTGTACATGTGTTAATTATTGAAGCCCTCACTGCAACTCCTATAAACTATTTGCTATAGTTATGCTCATTTTAAAGGCTCTAACACTTACAGTTAAATACTTTATGTCAGTTATCTAAGTTTACATAGTAATCAGTAAAACCAAAATCAGTACCTAGGTAAGTGTAACTCTGGAGTCCAGTTCTTACTCATTCCATTATACTTGCAAAAGGTAAAAGGTGAAACGTTTTACACTAATTAATCACAATCTATCATTAAAGATTAGCAATGTTAATGAACAACTCTCCTGCAACAATTATTTTAAAATTTATATCAAAAGGATGCATATTGCACTGTTCTAAAAGATATAAAATATTTTTGACTTTCATACGAATAATATTACAGTATAATAATATATATGTTCTATATATGTGTGTGCACATACTATTATTTGATATGAGAAGTTTCCCTTTTACTAAATAAATACATTTAAACAATAGCATTAGATTTATGTACTATTGAACTATGATACTTTGGCATTGGGAAATAGAAAAGAAGGAAGAAGTTAAAGAATACAATAATGGGCAAAAAAAATTAATAAGTAAAATAAGGAAATACACCAAGAAAAATTTAAAAATGGTATACAGAACATCATTTTGAAGAGCAAGAAAAATGGTCAGAGTGAGAAGGGTTTTTCCGAGCTCTTGTGATCTGTTTTCATATCCTCCAGCACGATTTAGTAAGATGCACAAGCCTATGTCATCGCCAAGTCCCAGGTCGCCATGAAAAGAAGTTGGTGAAGTATTTTCCTACAAATTTCTTCTTTGTGGCACACACACATGCAGGAGTGCAGAGTAATTTTTCCTTTATTATTTTTTCTCAGTCATTGGTGTGTAGAAATAAATCACAGAATTTGGGTATCGAAACGGAGCTCAGATACATACAGACACACCCCATTGTATATTCATTACATTTTTACATAGCATAAAGAATATTAGACTAGAATCTAGAAAATATGGATTCTAGAGCTATTTTTCCCCCAGCAAACTGGTTAAACCCCTGGTTTTCATTTTCTGTGTGAATAAAAATGAATATATTAAACAGAGAAGTTTTTAAGGTTCTCTGCCATTTTGAAATAGTAATACAAAATTCATGATTTATCCACTATTCCTTGGAGTCTCTGAGCTGATAGGTATATATTTATTTTTTATGAATACTTTAAAAGTAACACTGCACACAATTTCTTTATATTACTGTTAAGGGATTGCTGCCTTTTGGTGTGTGTAAATGGATGAAGTTTTAAGAAGCATTAAGTACACCTATAATCTTTTTTTTTTACCAGTGTTTAGTGACTTCTACAAAACATATACATATACACCAACTAAATTATTTGACCAGTGTTCAGGGCTCACATGCAGTTAATTTATTATCATTTCTCACCTGCTACATTTGTATAATACAAATAACTGTGAAGGAAAATATTGAGCAGCAGGACCATAAATGGTTTCTATTTACCTTGAACTAGTTCTTTTTGTAATTACTAAACTTGGAAAAATCTTATAATAAATACAGTTAGGCTAACAGCATTGCTCTTCAACAGAACAAAATAGTTACTTATTAGATGGAAAACTGTGAAAAAAAAAATAGGCCACTGGCTAAACTTTCAGGTTACAGAATTGTAAATTACCCATCATGACAAAGCATAAAGTCATAGCTTGGTTACAAAATTGTCTAGTTTTCATGTATTACTGAAACTGGATGTTTTAAGAAGTCAATGTATGAGAGCATATCTGTATAAAATTATTTTTAACGCTGCCTTTTTACTCTCATCTGCGACAACTTTTCCTGTTATGAAAGTTTATGTTTCAAACAGGAATAGCATATACACATATAAAGGTATTTGCTAACATAATTTATTGTATTTTTATTATTATAAATATATGTATACCAAATCCGTGTGAAAGAAAATAAATGGAAATTCACCACAATTGTAAAACTAAAACAAATCAAACAATAATTTTGGCCAAGTTTGTCTTAGTTTTCTAAACATTGCTAACAGTACTCCATGGTTTTGTTATCAGGCTTTATTCAGTCCCCACAAAGCTAGCTTTCAAACCATTGAATGCAGTGCATTGGTAATAGTGGACATTTGAAAACATCAAATTATAGTCTATTTTCTTATTCACTACCACATACCATCTATACCTAAACTATGTTAATGGCTTAACTTATTTTGGAGTAGCACAAGGCACAAGAATCATAAGTGATTTGTCTAAAAAGATCATCAAAGAAAATGCAGATATGAGTTCAAATGACTTCATCCAGTTCCTAACGGGTACCTTTCGCACTATATAAACATAGGTGATAATTTTGTGGTCTGAAATGACAATAAAACAACAAAGAGGGAGGCACTTACTTCACTCACTCCCTCCAGTACAGTCCTATTGATCAAACTTCTGGAAAACCTTGAGGAAAGGCTGAAGTTGGATGTTTGTGTTTGGTTGAGGGCAAACCTGAGTGGAGGGGTCGGAGGAGGTGTCAGGGTTGTGTGTCAAGCCAGAAGAAAAGAAGTGTGCGGCTGAGAATGGACGATGAAAAAAGAGCAACAATTTGGGGGGAAAGAGGTTCAGTTCTTTTAAATTTTTTCGTTTTCTCTTTCCTTTTCTTTCTTTCCTCTTTGCTTCTTCTCAGTTCAATTATTTTGAACCATTTTGTTTGGTTCTGTTCCTTCTTTTCCTCATGCATATTCGTAATGTGGCCTCTCTTCCCAGTCTATCTCCTCATCCTCTTCATTTCCTTCCTCTTCTCCTTTTCCTCCTATGCTTTTTCTTCTTCTGGCTCTTCATCTAACTCTTTTTATTTATTTTCCATCCTTGTTGTTCTTTGTAAACACATGTCCTGGCATTAGACTAATAATAGACTGAAAATTATATCTACCTGTATTCTTAAACTATAACTCTTGCTTATTATAGTAATTTACCTGCTTTACTCCATTAAAAGAAAAAACAAAGACAGTAGATAATATAAGCAAAAGCAAATTATAATTTATTTGTAATAAGAATCACCTTCTATATAGAAAAAATATTTTGTAAATCCTGGAAAAAAGCTATTAAGCAAAAAAGAAACAACTTAATCCATACATCTTAGTTTTAATCACAGTAAATACATACTGAATTAGACTTTCCAATCGCTTTGTACAGGCCAGAAACTTATCACAGTGGAACTCTATTAGCATATGGCAAAGGATTAGGTTGACTGAATATTATTATAGGCTAATCATACCTTCTGAAACAGAGCAACAATAAATGGCAAAACCTCATATAACGTTACATCGATAAAGTTGCTTTCAGTTGTCTTGTGGGAATAATAACACCAATAAAATAATTAAGATTATTCACAGAACTCATTCTATTTGTTGAATGTTCACATTATACCAAGCACTACATACATCATCTCATTTACACTAACCCTATGAGGTAGATATTATACAGGTAGAAATTATTCACTTGAAGAGTTTAATGCACACCAATTTACATTAGAGAGTTAGAGGACAGACTCACAAGCATTAATTTCAGAACTTAGCACTGCCCATTTATAAATAGGAGGAAATGTTAATTTTAAAAAATCTATAAGGCCATATTAAGTTATTGCACAATTTTCTCTACTTAAACACTTAAAGAATGATCAAAATTCTTCCATGCCCCTTCATTTGTGATATTTTAAAATATGAAGCCATTTAACTATTTATTGTGCATATCACCATGGTTTCTTTTTAGAAAAGCATAATGTACAGTTGACGCTTGAGTAACGGGGGTTTGAACTCCCTGGGTTCACTCACTTACTGAGTTTCTTCTGCCTCTGTCATTCCTAAGATCCAAGACCACCTCCTCCTTTCCTCTTCCTTCTCCTGAGCCTACTCAACCTGAATGCAATGAGGACAACCTTTATAATGATTTTAATGGCTAGTAAATATATTTTATCTTCCTTACTTTTTCTTAATGATATTTTCTTTTCTCTAGATTACTTCATTATAAGAATGCTGTGTATAATACCAGTTACATGCAAAATATGTGTTAATTGACCATGTTGTCACTAAGGCTTCTGGTCAACAGTGGCCTGTTGATGTTTGGCAGTTGTTATAAGTTATACCTGCATCATTCAAGGGTCCACTGTATCTCTATTCTGTAACATTAATTTGTAACACAAATTAAAAAGTAACTTAAAAATTATATTTATTACCAAAACAGATGAATTTGAGTCTTATACAGATGAATTTTAGGTGATATACAGGTGAAGAATAGATAGTGCTTTTATTGGCTAGGGTATAGAGCAGGAGAAAATTGACCATAACCATGGACAGGGACTGCCACAGCCAGCTGTCTGCTTGTTTTGTTGGTTGCATTAAAACCTGATTCAACTCCTTGCTTTCCCCATTGTCAATAGGAATTAAGATGGGAGTCTATAAATAAGAAAAACATGGCCCAAGAACACGATCCTATTCATTAACCCTCATAATACTACTGTGAATAAATGTCTTCATGACAAGAGCAGTTTTTAAGTATTAACTAAATCCCACAAATGACACCATTTCATCTTTAAGAGCCAATGTTCATGATTTTCACTTTGGGTAACACATGAGAACGAGGTCAGGTGGATTGGAATAACAGATTAATATCCATTAATATAGATCTAGCTAATTTGTATTTACTTTTTGTTTCACTTTTTAAATTTTAATTATTATGGATGCATAATAGTTGTGCGTGTTTATGGGGCACATGCAGTGTTTCACAAGAACGGGCTAACTTAGTCAATGGGAACTAACAAGAAAGGAAATGGGGCTCTAGAAAGAACAGTAACTTTACTCAGAACCTATTTTATTTTATGCCAGATATTAAGCTAGGTACTAGACATGTATCTTATTTAATTATTACTGTAATTTAAGGTCTATATAATTTAGGTCCATTCAAGGCCTACTACATAATTTTTATATTGCACTGTAAAATTAAGATATGAGACCCAGCAGTGGTAGGATAGTTAATGTCCCCTTCTCAGTGGATTGCCACCCCAATGCATAGTATATATATGCCCCAAAGGGACTGCAACCTCCTACTGAGGGTGGCAGTATCTGGGAAGTGGGTAAGAGGCCTCGACACCTCACCCACTGAAGGTGCAGTGTGGATGGCAGCTAAGAGGTGTGGTGGCCACAGCCGTGCTCTGCTCCAAAACACCACAGGACACATTCCCAATGCCTCCCTGCACTGGCCCCAAGCCCAGATCCTCAGTGAAAGCAGAGGACAGTAATGGAACATCGCCCTCCCTGCATTTGCCCCTCCAGGTGGAGAGTGGCAGTAACTACAGGGCAGGGGCCAGAGAAGAAAAAGGGTGTGTATGAGCGAGGCAGCTGAGAAACCATCTCAGATCCTAGGGAGCCAGAGGCTGCAGGAGATGGGAAAGTACATAAGTGAGGCTCCACGCACCCAGAACAAGCTCCATTTCTCAGAAGATTCCCCTTAGTAAACACAAATTTAGGTAAAGTTATTATGAATTGCATTATGACAACCAAGGAGTAAACATTAAAACCTAAAGGCTAAGCACGAGGCCCCCTGCAGCTACCCTGCTTGCACACCTGTGACGCCCTCTTCCTATTTTACAGACAAAATTACCCAAAGGAACATTTGTCAGCATGAGATGAAAATTTGTGTGTATCTGTGTATGTGTGTATGTGTGTGTGTGTGTGTTTGGGATGGGGGTATGTCAGTAGTTTAAAGTCTAATTTATGTTTTGTTTCCACTATGTCTAATTTCCCATATATATTTACTACCCATATGATTAATAGGAAATATTTCACAGTATATTTCTTATTTTCAAATATTTGGGATAAATATAAAAGGTCAGAACATGAAATAGATAGAAGATCACAGAGTTTGCTATAGAGGACTGATAAAATATAAATATACCTGGGCAAAGTATCAAAACTCTGTCCCATCAGCAAATCGGCAATGACTACACCCGTTCATATTTTCATGTTATCAAGCTCAGTCTTGACTACCACAGGACAAACTTAAAGAAAAAGTTATAAAATAGAAGCTCATATTTTAGTTTGTCAAAAACATTTTCCATCACACTCTATAGATAGTTTCCATGTGGAAATTATTTGTTCAGACTTGTTTACTGTTACCGTCATCTCTGGCCTAGTGTGATTTGAAAAGATGTGAAATCGCATGTTGAAACCACTTCATAGAAAAATGGTATGAGAACCGGAGAGTTATAGCTTCTACAAGGGCATTACCATCCGGAAAGGTCAAGAATGATGCTGGAATGAAAACATGTCCCAAGAGATTACACACACACACACACACACACACACACACACACACACACCAATGTTCACATGTAAGATTTCTCAGAGGACTATGGCAGAAATAATTTAAATGAGATTACCTCATTCGCCTTTAAAAATTATTCTTTCTATTTCCTCCACAAACTTTGAAATTTCCTATCTCTTCTCTCTGTGTTTAAGCCATCCAAGATTTGCCTCCAAAATGGCTTTCCTTATTTGCAGTGCCTAACAGCCTTTCTCTGCCTCACTAGCTGAGGTCGTCCTCCTCGAATGGCCTTGAGTCCTGTGCACACCTTTCACCCACCTTTAGCACCTCATGTTGTAATTGTTCATAATCCTCTCCTACCACTGAGTCTCAGCGATTCAGGGAAAAGATGGATCTGTGTATTTTGTTTGCTTGTTTTGTTCTATTATCTACGTCTCTCAGTATGTCCATAAGATGAAGAACACTCCTTCAACACTGAGTGAATGAATGAATTGGTCTATCCTTTCTGCCTTCCACCAGGGTTAACATTTGCTTTGCCCTGTCCTAGCTGGCTAAGGACTGGAAAGACATTTTCCCTTCACATCACGGCATCTTCACATTCCGTAAGTACTGGAAACACCTCCCAGTCATTCAGAAAGGCCTAGAAATTATTCATGTCGGTAGAATCACTTAGTGGCTAACATAAAAATTCTGGTTATAATATGGATGGTCATTTGCTGTAAATTTTAGGCTGGATGCAAGATAGGTGGTCCTTTGCTGTACATTTTTTGATGAAATGATACATATTTGTGGTGCTTCAGAATCTAATTAAAACTTTAAAAAATAGAGAAAATACCTCAAGTCCTGGATAACTTGTTTTCAAATGCAATCTCGATGTATGACCCATTCACAGGGAAAAAAAGGTATCTGTGCATTTGTGGAAATTACAAGTAACTTGGGCTGACGTCCAACAGTGAACCTCAAGGAAGCTTTCCTGTTAATGTTTGAATATTTTGTTTTCACATTTTGTTTGCTTAAGTCAATTAGGGAAGGTGCATTCAAGACTGAGAAAGTGTGTTGCCACATCCACAGGATACTTGCGTATATTAAACACTCAGCATTAGCCAGCCTTCAGGTTAATATTGATTGTTGTCTGGATAATAACGGGCATTAGTTTATTGCTTGTCATGGAATTTTAACAACTATAATTAGCTCCAGCCATGAAGCATTTGTTAGGTAGAAAGTGAATTTTCGCATAGAGGAAAATCCATCAGAGATAGCCCCAGAGCACAGTAAATAGTTTCTTTCGGGTACCTGCTCTTCATAATTCTTGTAAAGGTAATTTTTTTCATCTGCCCCATTATCAAATCTGCATTTCTTTTTGATAAAAGGGATATTTTTTTAAAAAGCCAATACAGCTACAGAAACAATATAAATTCAATATATATTCTGTATATTATGCTACAAAATACATAAGTATTACTTTATAAATTATATGTATAAATATCTATTACATATACTCTCTGCATACCTTTATACACATACATACACATATAAAATTTTGTCCCCCCTTACAGATGTTTCCAAATTAAAATGTTAACTTTATTTTAACATCAGAATATTTTCAAACTATGATTACAAACAGCGCATACTATGGGAATGTGAAAACACTAACTAAGGCATTGCTTCATATAGAATTCCTTAGTTGTTGATAGATCAGGACTAAGAACAAAGCTTGATATTTTGCAGATATATGAGACCAGAATCAGCCAGTTTTAAATAATGACTGTCACTCCTTCAGGCATAGGCTGGCAGATATCTTGAGTTCAGGAGTTTGAGACAAGATTGAGCATGAACAAGACAGAGTCTCTATTAAAAATAGAAAAACTTAGCCAGGCATCATGGCGGGCACCTGTAGTCCAAGCTACTTAGGAGGCTGAGGCAGATGGATCACTTAAAGCCAGGAGTTTGAAGTTGCTGTGAGCTAGGCTGATGCCAGGACACTCTAGCTTGGGCAAGAAAGTAAGACACTGACTCAAAAAAAAAAAAAAAAAAAAGAGAGAGAGAGAGAGAGAAAAAGAGAAGAAGAAATGACTGTGATATAAGATAAAAAGAAAAACAGGTTGGTCTCATTTGCCCTTTGCAGAGTTTGATATGTCTAATTAAATTACTGGCATGCATTTTGGGTTTGCTCATGGATGGCAAACCATTACATGGATCTCTAGTGCATTTGAGTTCTCAAGTTATGCTCTTGATACTAAGGCCTTTCAAGTAGAAACTGCTTATTTAGTCAAGACCTCCTGGAATATACTTCCAAGGTAAGAAAAGCCGGTGTCTTTAGCAATAGCTGATAGCTCTTGGCTGTCTTCATTGTCACTAAGCAATGAAGTCTTCAGGTTATCCAAGTTTTTTTAAGGTTGTACAGACTTTTTTTTTTTTTTT
>NW_003852401.1:16955807-16957256 GCF_000181295.1 Otolemur garnettii | reverse complement strand
CCGGGCTGGGGATTCAAACCCGCCGCCTTAGGTGTACGTGGCTGGCGCCTTAGCCGGTTGAGCTATAGGCACCGAGCCAAGGTTGTACAGACTTTTTAATGGTTGTATGGAAACCTATGTAGTTGAATTATGCTCAAAATTTATATGTTAAGGAATAACTCCCAGAAACTCAGAATGTGACCTTATTTGGAAAAACAATGGCTGTGAGTATAATTAGTAAAGATGAGGCCAAACAAGAGTAGATTTGGATTCTAATTTAATATGACTGGTCTTCTTAAAAGAGGAAATTTGAACACAGGTATCTATACAAAGAGAATACCACGTGGAAGATGAAGATAGAGATGAAGGAGATGCAGCAGAATCCAAGGAGCATCAGAGATTCCAGCCAACCAACAAAAACTAGGAGGAAAGGTTGACACGAATTTTTCCCTCACAGTCTTTGGAAGGAATAACCTTACCAACATCTTGATCTTGAAATTCTAGACTCAAAACAATGATACAATAAATTTCTGCTGCTTAAGCCATTTGGTTTATGGAATTCTATTATGGCAACCCTAAGAAACTGATATGATGTATAACCATAAGAACTTCCTGACCTTGGTCATTTCTGATCAAAATACTTTATCTATTGATCTATCTGCCCACCCCTGAGATCAGAGAGAGGTTTTATACTCCTATTTCTTACTAAAATATCTATCTAGCTACCTACCTACCTACCTACCAACCAATTGCTCTGTCTCTAAATCCCTGAGATCAGAAGGTGGTATTTGTAGTTTATACTAATTTTACTTCTTCCTAATATACCCTTAACACTTAAAGCAGCTAGGTTATTTGCAACTTAATAATCCTTCTTTATTTTATTGGTTGTTTTTTAAAGTTTTATCCATGATGCATTTTTTGTTTTTAATTAATGCATAGAATATAAAACCATTTTAATAGGTGCACCAAAGTATAACAAAGTTTTTAGTTCCTTACCATTGTACTTGTTTGAATCAATTGTATCAGAAGCACTGCCTAGCCCAAAGTGATTCTGGTATTTTAAGCTTATTTTACATATTTACACAAATAACTATAGGCTTTCACATTGATACAGGGCTCCTCTGCTCAGGGCTATACAGAGACTCTCCCACCCACCCATTTTTCTAGGCCTGAGCAAGCTCAGGTCCAGACTCTCACCTCAGCACAAACAGACTCTTTGCAGGCTGCATTCTCTGGACACAAACCAAGTTATAAAGCTATCCTGACCAATATCTCATCTGGGCTGCCCTTCCCAGAGGAGGAACATACCTTATTGCCCCTCCCAGAGCAGAGCAGAGTTTGCCTGGAGCAAGGACTACAAGGGCCAACTGGCAGTTTTAAAATTAACTTCTGGGCTCAGTGCCTATAGCTCAACTGGCTAAGGCGCCAGCCACGTACACCTAAGGTGGTGGGTTCGAATCCCCAGCCCGG
>NW_003852401.1:16951903-16954908 GCF_000181295.1 Otolemur garnettii | reverse complement strand
AAAAAAAAAAAAAATGAAAGGATTTGCCAGAAGGGATAATAGAGTTTCCATAAGGCAGAAAGAGAGGGGAAAAAAAATGCAGTGGTCTAAAGAAAAAAAGCCAAGCTAATTATGAAAGGACACTCTGTTATCACTTAGGTTGTTATTTTCAGGGAAATAAATACTGCATACTTCTCCAATCTAAGTAGTGATTCTTAGGGAGCAGAATGTTCACGACTGGGAGAGGGTGGTAGGGTACATGTGAATGCATGTGTAACCCTGTGTATTTCTCTCTTTGTATCCTTAGCACTTAAGTAAATTTCCTGACTAATATTAATTGTGCTTAGCAAATGCTCATTGAATGAACGAGTTTTCAGTTAACTATTCAGTTATTCAACTTGTAATTTTTACATCATTGGAAGAAATGTTTTGCTATGGTTTGGTGATGGTTTGTTCCCATAAAAACTCATAAGGAAATCTGAACCCAATGTAGTAGTGTTGGGAGGTAGGGTCTGGTGGGAGGTATTTGGGTCATTGGGGTAAATCTCTCATGAATGGCTTGGTGGCCTTCTCCGGGTAGTTGAGTTCCTTCTGCTTAATTTCCCAAGACTAGTTTCCCTAGGAATGAGTTAGTTCCCAGAGACAGTAGAAGTTCTAACAAAGAGGGCAGTGCCTGTGGCTCAAAGGAGTAGGGTGCCCCATATACTGGAGGTGGTGGGTTCAAACCCAGCCAGGGCCAAAAACAGCAAAAAAAAAAAAAAAAAAAAAGGAAGTTGTTACAAAGAGAGGCCCCTCCTCCTGTCTGGTCCATCTTGCCACATATCTGCTGCCACTTTGACCTTCTTTTGTTTGGGCTCACTACAAAAATCCTCACCAGAAACTGAGCAGATGCCAGCATCAGGCCTCTTGAACATTCTAGCCCACAGGACCATGAGCCAATTAAACTTTATCTTTTTTTTTGTAATAAATTACCCACTCTCAGGTATCCTGTTATAATAACACAAAATGGAATAAAACATGTTTTTAATGAGATAACGGGAACAATCCACTAATCCACAAATTATTCTGCTCTAGAGTACTAGTAAAAAAGATTATGACAGTGGGGGCAGGATAAAATCGAATCTCCTATGAGTTTCCCAGTTTCCTTGGAGTTTCTAGAGCTCTTGGGATACCTAAGGACGCCTTCCACTTGAGTAAACACAGCACAACAAAGCTTCACTTCTACTACTTGTGTTTTTCTCGTATTCAGGCCCTGCAAGGTTGGGGATATTTGCTTCCAGCAGATGGCGTGTAGCATAGGTAATAAAGATGTTCACATCTCTAGAATCCTGTAATTACCTTAAGAATTAGGAGAAGGAAAATAGAAGAGGAGTAAATTCCTTCTCTTCCCCCTCCTTTTAAATTCCATTATCATCATCTGTATCCCGTTTCAATTTTCATTATTCTCGGAAGATTACAAGAAGAAAGCAGGCAATGAGAGTACTCTGCATTGGAGAGACAATTTAATTGCTCTGGTAAAAAAGAAATTCAGCTCACACAAAATAGGGCCAACCTTTTCCATTTGATCTTAGAGCTCAAATGTCAACTATGCCATGCGTTTTATGTGACTTGAAAGAGCAAAAATGGAAACAAAGATTTTTGAACATCCCATTCTGCCTCACTGCAATTTTATTTATTTAAAAAAAAAATTTGGTGGCATTTAAACTTAAAACAATACGATCATCAGGAATATGTAAAGGTCTCTACAAACGACTCTAGTGTATGTGAACCTCCTTGATTGTTTTTAGTTGAATTTATTTACAGAGTTATGTATTAAATTACTGGAAACCTTTCAGAATTCTGGCTTGCAGAGCACATGGAAATGAGTAGTGTGGCTACTGTTGGTGTATTTATTTGCATATCAATGCTGAGAATTCTGTTGGTTTCATAGAAATCACAGGGATGGAGGTCTAGGAAAGAAAGCCAGGGTAGCGGGAATTTGGATGTACACAGGGTCACTAAAATTCTTTCTGCTTGCATGCCAACATTTCAAATGATTTTCCCAGTAGGATAAGCTAAGTTTTCCATTGTTTTGTGTTCTCTGAGATAGCATTATAGAAGCCCGAATAGGCCTTCAAGAAGCGGATGTTTTGAATTCTCCTCCAACAATTTTTTTCATAGTTAATAATTCTATGCCAAAATTTCAAGGTCTGACAGCTTGAAATCTCTGTCTCTTTTCCTTTTTGGTTTCATTCCTTTTTGAAAAAAATCAAATTAAATAAAATATGAACATTTTTGTTCAGGAAAGCCAAGTTATGAGCAATAGTTTACCAAGAAAGGAACAGATTTTTTTCTCATTATATTTTACTTGCCAATTAGAATCATGCGACCCATAAAATCTACTGTTCAGTAGATAGACATTATTATTAATAGTTCTGTCATAAATGTGAAGGAACATTGGGACATCGTCAGATAATTTTTCAGATGATGTCATATTCAGTCTGGGATTCACTATGACAGAAACCATAACACCTAGACTGTTTTTAAATATCTAAAAATTAAAGAAGGCATGATTTTAATAAACATATTAAAGATGGGTGATTTTAGACAGAGGTTTTAGGTATAAATTAGATGTCTTAGCTGTAACTGGAAACACAAAAAAGTGCATATGTGCATTCGTTTAATTTTCCTCCACTCTTAATAACCATCTAGAATGGAACCCCATGACAGCAGAATTTAATAATGTTCTCTTTACCGCTACATGAGTGACTTGACTAGTACCTGGCATATAATAAGAGCTCACTGCCTAGTTGTTAAATAAAAGAATACATTGGCTTGACACCTGTGGTTCAAGTGGCTAAGGCCCCAGCCACATACACCTAAGGTGGCGGGTTCAAATCCAGCCCGGGCCCACCAAACAACAATGACAGCGGCAACCAAAAAGTAGCCGGGCATTGTGGCGGGCACCTGTAGTCCTAGCTACTTGGCAGGCAGAGGCAGGAGACTTGCTTGAGCCCAGGAGTTGGGGGTTGCTGTGAGCTGTGATG
>NW_003852401.1:16838871-16950618 GCF_000181295.1 Otolemur garnettii | reverse complement strand
AAAAAAAAAAAAAAAAAAGCTCGCCATTTTGCCTGAGCGAGCAAATGGTCACCTTTAATTAAAACACAATTTCAATAAGCGTGCTTATTCTCCACAATATCACTTTTCTGTGAGACCCTAATGGCAACGTAAATCATGCCAAAACCATTTTACCTCACTCCCAGCCCATAGAAAAATTGTCTCCCATGAAACCTGTCTCTAGCTGCCCTGAGTAACACCACATGTCCCCAAATGAATTCATCATTTCTCTTACCCTAATCACTGACCTCCTATCAATTAATATAAACATTTTTCTTTCATTATTTTTCAACACTCTGAGGATTTGCCTTAACGTTTAAAGGCTACCTCAGTAAAGCCACATGTTCCTAAATGAATTCATCATTTTTCTTACCCTAAACACTGACCTCCTATCAATTAATAAAAACATTCTTCTTTCATTATTTTTCAATACTCTATTTGTCTTGACGTTTAGAGGCTACCTCAGTGGCACTCACCAGTGTCCTTTTCCCTTCACCTCAGCCAAGCCCTTCCTTCTCTCACTCAGGGCCTAATTCTCTCTCCCTTATATAATCCTTAAACCAGGATTAAACACAATTTCTAATTATTCAACCAGCTTCTTCCAATTCATTCTGTAGAATGAGAATAGATATGTGATATACACTCACCCAAATATATGACATTAACTGGCTCATATCCTTTCCCCTCAAAACTCTCAAAAGCCCATAGATTTCTTCTGTATCCTTTACTATGTAATCAAAGTCTTCAAAACTAGCTTTGAGACCTATCTCCAACTATTGGAGAAAAATACTAACATTTCTAATGAGCCTCATTCTTTGATACTCTCCAAACACAAGGTGCGAAGGCCTTCTTCTCTCCCTCCTTTTTCTTATGCTCTTGCTTCTTTCTACAAGCCCTTTTCCACTGTGTGTTCACCTTGCAAAATGTAATTTATAGTTTAGACTTAATGGTCTTAGTTCAAATGTTCAACATAAAGCAACTCAGAAAGCTCAAAACAGGTGTTTCTCCCACCTTTGAATTCATAGAGTGTAAAGCTCTCCCTTAGGAGATTTCAAATGCTGCCTCATATTTAGAATAATGCATTATATTTCATATACTGAGTTGTAGGCCTTTTCATTAAGACTTTCATGGAAGGGATTTAATTATTGATTTAATCAGTCCAACTATTTATCTTCCACAAAAATGACTCAAAGTTTATATAAAGCATTAAAATGTTCAGTTAAAATATAATTCATTTTTACATTGCTATTTTGTATGTACTTAGAAGTTTAGTATTATATAAAAGGTGTTTTGCTTCCTAAAGTGTTTAGATTATCTAACATTAGCTTGATGAGAGTGAATTTAGCACTTTATCTCTGCCAAATGCTAGGTACTAAATAATATTACATGATTTTGTATATAGTATTATTAGTGCAGTGGAAATCAATATGGACTGCAAGATGATTCATTTATTGGAATGAAAGTGTTCTAGAGCCTCCAGATTTCCATTGATTTGAGAATTATCAAATTTCAATTGTGGTATTGACATTCATTAGAGACTGTGGTAAAGATAATGTTCTTATTTAATCTAGAGCAGTGGTTCTCTAACTTTAGCAAGTATCAGAATCGCTTGTCTTAGGAGGTTGTGAATATACAGATAGATTACTATGCCCCATTTCCAGGATGTCTGATTATATACATTTCCAGGAGATATTGATACAGCAGGTCTAGCTGGGCACTGTGGCTGGCACCTGTAGTCCCAGCTACTTGGTAGGCTGAAGCAAGAGAATCACTTGAGCCTAAGAGTTTGAGGTTGCTGTGAGCTGTGATGCCATAGCACTCTACCAAGGGAGACATAGTGAGACCCTGTCCCCCCAAAATTACATTAAATTAAATTAAAAATTAAAAAAATAAATAACAAGAAATCTATACTGCTGGTCCAGGTGCATCATTTTGCAAAGCACTGATCTAGGTTAAGCGAAAAAAAAATGATAGATGTTATCATAATTATGTGTGTATACAACTGAATCTAAAATGCAAAAGGAGCTGCCAACCGGCAAGTATACCTGGAATGTCCCAGCCAGCCAGTGTTTACTGTTACATGCCTTCAACTCTCACCTACAGGAATTATAGAAGTTAGTCATAATAATAAAGCAAAACCATGATACCATAAAGGCCTGTTTTATCTTGCGAATCATGGCATTTTCTATGTAGCTCTAAGACACACAATGTCCTCAATACATATTTTATAAGTACAAGAAGGAATAAAAGAAACAGTGTATATAGTCCTAAATTATTTAATAATGATCATAATAGTAAATAGAAACTGAATAAAAGTATGCACAATTAATTATGTTAAAAGCCTACCAAAAAAAGGGGACTTCCCTGAGGAAATGAACTGCAGAAGCAGTTGACACTTTTTGGATGGGGAAAGTCGTCAACAAGTCTCTGCCACACAGTGCATCTTGCTCATGAGGTACTAAATGTTAACCTCTAATAGGGTACGTCTTTGTTAGTGACAAAACTGGAAATGTTTCCATTGAGAAAGGTGTTAATTCTAAAATTTCTTAAGATCTCCCTCAATCTTAAAATAATTGTCTTTAAAAACATTTAAATGGACCTATTAAGATATTAAAGAGATCTTCAGATTATGTATTTTATAAATACTTTGATGACTTTTACTGGGTCTCAAATACCCACGTTTTGATTTCTTTTTCCCTTGACATATATATTTCTTCCAACTTTCATAAGACATCTAAAAAATAATTTTGTTCTAGTTCATTGATAACTAAGGAATTAAACCCTTAGACGATAGGAAATGTTTGTGCACATAAAAAATCATTCTATGGAATTATCAAAGTGGTTAGAAATTCAATGACAAAAAAATTTAAATAAAAAACAATAATTCAAGAAATGTAAGTGAAGACATGAACATTTCTAGAATTTTACCAGTAAATTTCAAACTTATAATTGTTGTCAATAGTTTTTTGAATATTTTGATTAATTCTTTAAAATGTGTCAAACTAGTGTTGCAATAAATGATCAAATGTTTTTCTTTTACTTTAGATCAAGATGAGGTTCAGTAGTTAATGGAGTGCATATTTTACATTTCATAACAATAAGAGGCAAATTAAAATTTACTTTAATTATCACTATGGATTTCAAATAAAGTTTAGGAGATTAAATAATTCAGTATTTAAAGTTTGAAATTTTTATCATATAAGACCATTGATATGTCTTTCTAATTTATTAAGCAAGATTAAATAATTGTACTTAGAATGTTCAAATGTTTTAAGGTGACATACATTATTGTGTGAATGTTTATATATAAGGAAATACTATAATTCCTTAGATTGTTCAAATGTTGTAAGGTGACATACATTACTGAGTGAATGTTTATATATAAGGAAATACTTTATATTCCTTAAACAATAATTATTCTATATTTAAAAAGACATCCTTTGTATTGAAATTATCAATGTTTTTAATTTTCAATGCATCCCTCAATATTTATTCTTCTTCATAGTCTTTGTTTTAACAAGGAACATGTATTATTTCGATGGCAAATAATTAATTAATTGCAGGTTATCAGTTAGACATTATACTTCAATGGCTTTACATTTTTTTTTCTGAATTTCCATACCCTTCGTTTAACTGTGCTGCGATGTTAAATCCAGTGTGAAATCATGAGGTAAGCCAAAGTGTGCTAAACAGTCATCATGGTGCTCCATTTACTGACAAAAATTCCCACGTGGAGCATCAGAACGACTCGGTTACTAGTAGTACAGCTTGCCGTTCATGTCAGGATGGGTGGAACCAGGAAGGTTATGGCGCCCCATTTGATGATTAACCAGCACATGTTGTGGAGAATCTAAAATTAGAAAACACTTGGTGCTATCACTTAAGCCTATTTCTGGACTCCTGCAGGAAAACAAATGCTCGCACGAAAGAAAACTGCCAAACACCAGCTGGTCTGGTAGTCAACATTTATGAGCTCTTGGAGTTTCATAACATATCTTACATGTGAAGAATTCAATTGTCATTAAACTCCCTCGTCTGTCGGTGATTTCACTTTACAGACTATGGAAAGACAACAGCATCCCAACATGTATACAGATGCTCAAGTAATTAATGAGTGATTGCTCTTGATATTTTAATATGAAAATGACCCCCCAACAAGGCACTTAAAAGATAAATCGGGTAATTCTGGTATTAGTAGACTTGTCTCTCTATCTTCTCCTTTGTGTGAGTCATGTCCCTTTGGCGTGTGAATTATTCTAGCGTGTTCCAAACCCTCAAGGTCTATATTTGTTCCTAAACACTGTGGTTCCAGTAACCAGCCTACTTGGAACTGGATGAGGAGAGGTGTGATTTAATGTGGGTTTCTACTAGAAAATCATAATTTTCTTACCTTTTATTCTGGCTTTAAGGTCACTTATAAAACAATGCTTTTTCAAAACTCCTGGGCTTTTTCTATAATCCACTTCATATCTATCTGAGAAACAGATATGTTTTCACTCTACCAAGAATTCCAGCCAGGAAGCTAAGTCATGGCCAAGGCCATTTAAGAGACTGAATTGGCTCCAGCTTGATGCAGATTTAATGAACAAATGGATCTGTATTTATTCTAGTTCTGGGTCATATTAAGTAATTCAGACCAGAGGAAGATTCTGGCTTACCAAAATGTTTAGAAGGGGTTCCTATCATCACGGTCAGGCTCAAAATGGATGGCTTCTGACAAGAAAGCTTGGAAAATGATCATTCACTCCTTTCCATCATTTCCATGTCATCCCAAGGGTTTGTTCAACAGATGGACATAATTTGCATACTTGACTACCACAGTTTTCTTAATTGCATTTCCCCTGCACACTTTATTATATTTACAGCCTATTAGGTTTCTCTTAGAATTTCACTTTGAAAAACATACACAACATATATTAAGTTATCATACTTCCTACACAGTAGATCTTCCTTCAGAATCTAACAGTTGGAAGTTTTAGATGTTTAGAATACAGTGAAAATCTATTATCACACTTTAAACTCAACTGTAACATCTCTCAATTATATCTAATACTGTTTCGAAATAAGACCTTACGTATTGGTTAAAAATACTGTGTCATCTATCTGTATGGCAGGACATTGCAGAATCCAGTGACTACGTATTGTGTTTTAATATTGAAATGTTCAGTTTGTGTAAAAGTGACCACTAATCTCTACAAGATGCCTGGACCATTTACCATTAAACCTTAATTCCTGGAGGATGCAGGATGAGGAGGTCAAGTAGAGAATTTTTAAGACCGTGAGAAGGTGCTGTCTGATACTACGATGTTGGATACATATCAGTATATATTTGCCCAAACCCACATAATGGACAACGCCAAGAGTGGATGCCAATGTAAACTATGGACTTTGGGTGCTCGTGAAATATCAATACAGATTCATCTGCTGTGACAAACGTACCACTGTGGCGAGGGATGTTGAGAGGAGGTTGTGCATGAAGGGGCGGGTGTACCGTTTCTGTACTATCCTCTGAATTATGCTGTGAACCTAAAAGTGCTCTAAAAAAAATTGTCTCAAAGAAAAGAAAAAACCCACAACTACTTTTTTAAACTCAGAAATAGGAACTAGAACGCCAACCTGCTGTTTACCATTTTTATTTTTCCTGTTACATTATTGTTATGCTGGGCAACGCTTTTATTCTTGACGCTATGTGTGCATTTTGCATGATCAGTAGTTTTTCATTTACCCTAGAGAGGAAGTTCCGGAAAGCGTGACTGAAACATCTTAAGGGATACATACCGATGGGGAGAGAGAAGATTTTAAACAGTTTTTTTTAGAAACACTGACTATTTACGTTTTTAGAAACTTCTGCAAGCCTCCTAATTAAGATACCTCACTCCTTAGAAGAAACATGATATGAACAAAAATTCTCCAAATTTTTAATTGCCTTCAAGTGCTATAACCCGCTAGAAACTTTTCTTGGTCCCTCCTCTTCCTGGGGCCACAAATCTGTTGCAGCATTACAACTCTGCCCCTGACAAGATACATGTTAAATAAAAAAGGAGCCAGAAGAAAGTGGTGAGAAGCCATATTGCCACGAGGGCGAAAAGTTATGCAACAGGATATCACCATTACAGGTTTCATTTCCACACTGGAGCAGATTCCTGCGTAGAAATTAGCAACTATTACAAAGCTTTCTACATAAATAAAAGCTCGTCTTAAAAGGGATATTTCGGGAGCGTGTATAAGAGCTCACATGTTGTTTTAAAAAGCTTTGATTTTTAAAGTACATTCTAAAAGATACATTTATAAATTGTTACCCATTAATTCTAGCAAAGAAACCAAATACCCATTTGCTATTTTTAATATTTGGTCCCTGATTTTCAAATAAAAACAAGAGGCCATGGAATCATTTGGATTACCTCGCATGAGAGATGGACTTCTTTCAATGCTAGCTTTTAATTTATAAAAATTCTTAAGGAATTCCAAAAAGGCTATTCGCTTATTATATTCATAAAATTAATTGGTAGGAATAAAAATCTAAAAATAGTAGATAACAATACTGTGGAGCTGGAGAGCTGCCCATCTCCCTACACTGACCACCTCCTCAGGCTGGCCTAATTTAATAGACCAAACGCACAGCACATGGACGTATGAGTACAGTAGGCCTAGTTCCTTATGTGGACCACCTCCGCATGTTGGCCACTTAGTTACAGTCCCTTGGATGGTCAACTGACAGAGGTTCTACTGCATATAACCATAGAAAACTATGTTAGGCTTAGAAATACTCTTTTCCAAAGTCAATTTGTAAATTGTGAGTTTGAAGAAACAACTGAGCAAGGAAAATTAAATAATATGTAAATTCAGGTGTAATATTTATTCAAACCTTATTCTGGTACCTATTCACAGAAGCAGTACAAACTCTCAGGGGGGATTTTGAAAACCTGGAAGGCAGGTGTTTTGTTGATCAGAATGATTTAGGGCAATGTGGGAATTTTAGTAGCGGGTAGAGCCAGGACAATTCTGTACAACGAGGAAAGTTTCCATACACTATATATTTTTGAATGTCTTCCCTGGCATCAAGTGGGAGAATCTATTTAGAGTTACCTGAATCTAAACCCTAACATTTTTTGGCATATAAACACAAAACATTTTGATACATTTCAAGTATACAGTGAAGCAATCTTTATCTATTAAAAAAGATTAAACTGGGCCAGGCACAGTGGCTCATGCCTATATTCCTAGCACTCTGGGAAGCCAAGGCAGGTGGATTGCTTGAGTTCAGGAGTTTGAGATCAGCCTGAGCAAGAGCAAGACATTGTCTCTACTAGAGAATTATAATATCTAGCCAAACATGGTGGTAGGCAGGTGTAGTTCCAGCTATTTAGGAGGCTGAGGCAGGAGGATCTCTCGAGCCCAAGAGTTTGAGGTTGCTGTTAGCTAAGATGATGCTACAGCACTCCACCCAGGGTAACAGAGTTAGACTCTGACTCAAAAAAAAAAAAGGAGATTAAACTTAGAAAAATTTTTTATCCTGTATTTGTTTTCCATTAGGTAAAATCACATTACCAACATGAGAGTAATGCTTATAATGCTTATACTGTTTAAGGTGATGAAAAAATAAATGTGATATAATAAATATGTATCTATAGCTGACCCATTAAAGAGATTCTATGTAGAGGTACAATATCAAATTATTTAACTAGGTCTTTATAGTGGTATTTCTCAAGCATTAACAAGAGAAATATAATTATTTCATTGTAAATTCCTCACTCTGCTACTTCTCTATATTATACCTGGGGAATTTTATTGATATTGTTGAACTTATGTTTCATTCCAATATAGTACAAAGGAATTATGAAATATAGAATGTTAAAAAATAAAGTGCATCATGTGTAATAAGGGTTAAGAAAAGTTGTGACAACCTAATAATAGTACTGGTTTAGATGTCTTACTGCAGATATCATTGCTGTGAGTCCATAGGATACACAATGATTTCTGAGTCCAGATAATATAGAATTAAAAGGTTAGGAACATGTAGAAAGCTCAGAAAGCGCTACCCGAGGGAAAGCCTACCAGGAAGCTTCAAAGCAAAGTCTCTCTGACCCTCCCCCACCCTCCTGTCTCCTGTCCCTCACTCCCCAAGGCAAGCCATACAAAATATTATAGAAACCCTTTTCCCCTTGGTAGGTCTTAGAAACCAGAACTCCTTTTCCCCAAAGCTAGCCATAAAGCCTAAAAATATTACTCTAAATCACCTAACCTCACCTTTCTGTGTAACAGCTCACCACCATAAAGACCTTAAGACCTTCATTCCAGTGGGGTCATATGCTACTCTGGAGGAAGGGATTCTGCCCGGGGAGGCCAAAATGAATCTAAACACACAGGCCGTGCTGAGTTTCTCAGCCCATCTGGTAGCTCCAGATCATGCCCTTTCTGTCCAAACACATTTCTACACAGCGGTCTATACTTCATACAACCTAAGCATAAATATGGATAGTTTTCCCATATCTTTGGGTCTTCCTTCTGAAAGCTCCTATGTCATGTAAAACTATGATTAAATAATTGTTTTTTGCTTTTCTCTTGTTAATCTGTCTTTTGTTAACAGGGATGTTAGGTATAGCCCCACAAGGGTTAGGCAAGGAACAAATTCACTTCCCTTCCATCTCTACAACACAAGAGATCCAGGGCAGAATGGTGAACAAACATATATAAAGCCCAGGATAAAGAACAAAAGCTGGGTCATAGGAGCTCATAATAAAAGACTACTTAGGATGTTACACCAGTGAGAAATTGACATCTTTGTGTTACAAGAAAAATAAGCTACAGACCTACATCCCTCATAAACACAGACATAACATTAATACAGTTTGGGGAACTTTGTAACAATATATCAGACAGCATATGTAGAAGATAATGCAACATACCTGGTGAGGGTATGGCAAGAACATTGGATATTTTTGGCAATTGAAAATCCACTATTAAAATTTACAATATTAAAGAAGAATTTATAATATTAAAAAAGAAAAAAAATAATGTTTCTCTCAAAGGATGTTTTAAGGTATAGTTAGTAAAATCTCAAATCTGCCCATGATAACAACTCTCATCAAAATAGAAACAAAACAAAACAAAAACCAACTTCTTCAACCTAATAAAAGTCACATAGGAAAAAAACTTTAAACAACTGCGTAGTTAAGGAAGAAAGACTAAATGTTTACACCCTAAGATCAGAAACAAGGAAAGGATTTCTACTTTCACGAATTCTGTACTGGCAAGAGAAAGAAGTAAAAGGCACGTAGAGTGTAAGGAAAAACATAAACTGTCCTTATTGTGGACAGTATGATTACGATGGAAAAAAAAGAAGCTAAAATATCTACAAGGAAGCCAATAGATTTAATAAAAGGGCTTAGAAAAATTCCAGGGTATAAGATCAAAATATAAAAAATCCATTTTATTTTTGTGAACTAGCAAGGCACATTCAGGAATTAAAATTAGAAATCAATACTGTTAAACAAATTTTAAAAAATGAAATGCCCAATGATACCTTTAACAAAAGACTAGAACATTGTCTAAGGCTAGAACATTTAAAGCTGTAAAATATTCTTAAAATTTAAAGAAAAAAAAATTAAATACAGGGGGAGATACACAATATCCAAAAGTTGGAAAATTGAGTAATCATAGCACGTCAATTCTTTCCAAATTTATCTATTGCTTTGATGCAATCCCAAATAAAACCCGAGTACCTTCTTTTGTTTTGTAGAAATTAACAATTTGATTCTAGAATTTACATAGAAATAAAAGCATATTCAATTCATCTTGAAAACAATGAACAAAGTTGGAAGACTTATACTACTTGTTTTTATTTATTTATTTTTTGTTTTTATGAAATCATAACTGTGCATATTGATACATTTATGTGGTTAAGTGTACTGATTTGATATACAAAGTGAAATGTTTATGTTGAACTAAGTAACACATCCATCACAATTATACTCTTTTTCTTAAGAGTTTTGAAATGTACCATTGCGTCATGCACATTAGGTGGGGTCCCCCCAATGCTCTGCCTCCTCCACCTCCCCCATCCCCTTCCTTCTTTCTCCTTTTCCCTTCTACTTACTGGACTGTATTTGTGTTTTATCATTCATGTGAATGTGTAGGTGATTATATGTTGATTTCACAGTAGTATTTAGTATATTGGATATTTTTTTCCATTCTTTCCATACTTTACTAAGAAGAGTATGTTCTGGCTCCATCCAGTTAAACATAAAAGATATGAAGTCTCCATTTTTTATGGCTGCATAGTAT
The DNA here is from genome assembly GCF_000181295.1 of Otolemur garnettii. Taxonomy (NCBI): domain Eukaryota; kingdom Metazoa; phylum Chordata; class Mammalia; order Primates; family Galagidae; genus Otolemur; species Otolemur garnettii. The sequence continues at coordinate 16,940,316 of NW_003852401.1, read as the reverse complement.
TCCATGGTGTACATACACCACTCATACCATAAAATTGCAATAAGCAAAACAGTGTGGTATTGGTATAAAGGCAGATATATCAATTAATGGAAGAGAAAGAAGAATTCAGTATTACACACACATATATGATCAACTGACTTCCAACAGACATTTCAAAATATTGTTGAAAAATATATTCAACAAATTATGTTGCAAGTATTAGATATCCATATGTAAAAAATAAACCTCATACTGACCTCCTATCATACAGAAAGTTTACCTTGAATTGAATTATGGTATAAATGTAAGAATATAAACATTATTTTATGTTATAATGTTGTATAATCCAGTAATTTGATACACAATATTATACTATTTAAATGTTCATTTTGTTGAAAATTGATCACTAATACCTACAAATATGTAATCAAAGTATCTGTAAAACATAAATTAAAAAGTCATGTATCTTAAAATTAGATTTAAAAATATACTCAAAAAGAGTCAATTAGATAAAAAATATACTCAAAAAGTTTACTTAATATATACTATACTTAGACACTGCAGCAAAGAAGATGTATGGATCACGAGTAGGTTCATGAAAAGTTTTACATTATTAACTATTAGAGAAATGCAAAATAAGATGAGATAATACTGCATACCTATTACCTTTGATAAAATGATTGATGATAATAAGTATTATTGAGGCTATGGAGGCCTGGAATTCTCATATACAATTAGTGGAAATATAAAATGGTAGAGCACTGTTGGAAAATATTTTAACAGATTCACAAAAATTTTAAAATGTACCTATTATATGATGCAGTCATTTATTCCAATATATTTACCCAATATATAAAGGAACAGAAGGTGTCCAAAGACTTATAAATTAATGTTCATAGCAGCTGTGTTTGTAATGGCAAAGAATTAACAACAACAAATGTCCCTTAAGAAGTGAATATATAACCAAATTATAATATATCCGTACAATAGACACTCACTTCACAATAAAAAGTAGTAAACTTTTTGTATAGACACCACTACATTTGACTATTTCAAAATAGTGATGATGAATGGAAAAAAGGCCATACAAACATACACAACATACTGCATGATTCCATTTATATAAAATTCTAGAAAATGTAGCTACTACATAGTGAGAGAAAACAGATAGTGTTTACCAGAATTGGGATAGGACGGGAGGGATCTTATAACAGGGCATGAGAATATTATAGGGGATAATATATTCATTATTTTAATATGTCAAAACATATACAACTATATACTTTTGTATATAGAGGAAGTATATTGTGCATCAATTAACTTCACTGCTGCAAAGTTAATATTCTACGGTGGTAAGATGGTAAGAAGTTAGCTATTTAAAATGACTAATGGCAGAAGAAATCAAGGCTCTAGTTCTTATCTACAAATTGACACGTACCTTTGTGAAAGTTTACTTAAGCACTAAGACTAATTATGTGTCTATACTAAAGGCTAAAGAAATTAATGAAAGGGGAAAAATAAGCCATGGGTAAAAGACTATGATCTGTGAATAAGAAAATCAGAAAATATAAGACAATGTAAAACGAATGTGACCAACTTAGAATAAATATTACTTCTACCTTAGCTTGCTTTCTTTTTTTTTTTTTTTTTTTTTTTGATTTACAACTCATACACACATATCCTTAGTAACCTTAGCTTGCTTTCTTTTTTTTTTTTTTTTTTTTTTTTAAGACAGAGTCTCAGTTTGCCGCCCTTGGTAGAGTGCAGAAACTCCTCCAACTCTTGGGCTCAAGTGATCCTCTTGCTTCAGTCTTCCAAGTAGCTGGGACTACAGGCACCTTCCATAACGCCGAGCTATTTTTAGAGACAGGGTCTCACTTGGGCTCAGGCAGGTCTCAAACCTGTGAGCTCAGGGCAATTCACCTACTTGGCCTCCCAGAGTGCTAGGATTACAGGCATGAGCCACTGTGCCTGGCCCCACCTTAGCTTTCAAATTGCATTTTTTTTAGAACCATATGACTGGTTGCAAAGGACAAGTTTGTATATTTTTTCTAACTTGTTTGCATTAAGGCAAGTTCTTTTTTTCATCATTTGACTTTTTAAAATTCTCATATAATTTCATCTGAGCAAATAAATTTAGGCTGAAATGTTGAAGCCACATTGAGGCTATACTAAACCTCAGGAGATAGTAGAATTAAGCAGTGCCAAGACTCATTTTAGATACACTTATGTTTCTACAATCATTTCTCATAACAGATTTGGATACTGTGATTCATAAAGATTAGATCATTAGACCAATATTCACTTATTGATGCAACAGAAATATAAAGGACCCTACTCTGTTCCATGCTCTTTGGAGATCCAGGCCTATAGTGATGTTATTTAGCGTTGGTGGCTGACATGGAATCCAAACAGACTATAACATGGCATCTCTTTAAGGCCACAAAAAATCAATGGGCTTGAGAACTTATTCAGTTTAAAAGAATATCTACTTCTGGAACTGAAATCAATGGAATTTTTTTTCTCTCTCTGCTGATGGAAGCAACAGTACAAATTACCTCTAATTAAGTGAGCCAATGACTGAATACATCACAACTTTGCTACTTCTCTGAGGATCTGATAGATTCGATGTAACAGTTTTCTGACAGAAAACGCAGAATGTCATTATGTATGTGCCAGAGTTAAATAAAGATATACAACTACTGTCTCCCCACAATAGTTTTAAATTGTAAAGAAAAATGTAAAAGGAGAGTCAAAGCATGGCTAGTTTTAAAAATGGAAAGTTTAAAAGTTAATATGATTTTTTTTTTGTAACTGCCTCTGACCTAGAACTTCTACTTTCACTGCCTGAGGCAATTTAGTCTCCACTGTTCCTCTACACTTCATGAACAGTTTTACCTGATCCCTGTCAAAAACCCAGGGATAGTCACTGCTGGGGAGGGAGTTACGAAACGAGAGGCTTCTTCAACATCTTCCTTCTTCCTTCCTGAAGTTGCTGCCATGAAGGATAATAGTCTTCTATGATTACAAAAACTGAATAGTTTCCACATTTTATTTTCTGTCTTATATAAGCATTTGGCCAGAGTTGAAATGGCTATTGCTTTAGAGATTGGTTTTATTTTCTTTCCATATTAAATATTATATTTTTTAATATTTAGTACTGGGTTTACTTTTGATAAGGCAAAATTTCATCTTGACTGTGGAAGGTTTGATTATAAGACACATTTCCTTAGTTAAACCTTGCATTCCGAAATACTACTGAGTTAGGTTTACTGCTGTAATGCGTCCTCATTAGTAACTTCCCACCTATACAACTGCATAGCTCCACCTACTGATTTCCAGTCAACACTTTCTATTCCCCCTAAGGTCACCCTTGACACTGCTGCCACTATTTCTTTCTGAAATCCTAGAAATACCAAAAAAAAATACACACACACATGCATACACACACAGATAGAGATGGTGCATATACATTTTAAGAAAGGAAAAAACTGTATTAAAACAGTAATACTCAACATATACCAATAACAGACAATGAATACAAGTCACACTGAGTGCCTCTTGTAATTGAGGAAGTCAAATGTGACTTGAGGATTACAAATTTAATACATATTTTTCCTTTCTTGAAATGTGTATATGTTTGTTGGCGCCCTTTGTATATACATATCTTTTCCTCATCATTTGATATATGCATATTAGTAACAACTACAAACATCTGGTATACAAAACTACTCACATCCTTACTCAACCTCTAATTCCATCCTCCTATTTTATCTGCCATATTTATCTATCATTTACCCTTTGAATTCTTATCCTCCCAAGTCTAAAAGAATACATGTACACACATTTTAAGTCCTTGATTATTCATTTTTTTCTATCTGGAATCAGATATTTGCACCTAACTGCTGGATTTATAACAAGGTTCAACCACTTACTGTGTAACACTGGGTAAGTTAAACTCCCTACCCTTTGCTTACCTCTAAATTGAGATATAATCATGCTTTCTCATAGGTTTGGGAGTATTAAATGAGGTAATGTAGGTAAAGCACATAGAACGAGGCTGCTGTGTAAAGAACACTCAATCACCATTTACTACTAATTACTTTTTTCTTTGAACGAACCTCATGGTATTTCACTTATACTATAAGCCCTGGATCCAAAGACAACAGTCTGTGAATCAGTATTTCCCCTGCCCCTTAGATAGTTAATCATTCTATCCCTATACAGCAAACATACATCTTTGTTATCTTGTTACTGTGTTCTAATACTCATTTCAAAATGTCCTTATTAAACTGTAATCTCCCTGAGAGCAAAAGTCCTGATTCACGCACTCTCTGTCTCTTGTTTACAGAGATTCGCTCTACCTGGTCGAGGGTTGATAAATGTCTGTTAGATACTGGCTGCTGGACACATCTCTGCAAACATGCTGATGCCCATGGCATCGGAGCACAGCTGAGCTAGTTTTCATGGACACTGAAGAGATGTGGGAATCTGAGTTTGTTGTCAATATCAATTTCCCTTTTTATATCAATCTTGGTTTCTCGAATGAGCAGGGATAAAAATTCCTCTTGGATTCTGTATATAAGTAGGGAATCGTCTCATCATAAGATGGTATTAAAAATGTGTTTCAAACTACTTTAGATCTCATAGAGCCCCCCTCATAGCTTTCTGAGTAGGGCACTAGCCATGTACACCGAGGCTGGCAGGTTCAAGCCTGGCCTGGGCCTGCTAAACAACAGTGACAACTGCAACCAAAAAAAAAAAAAAAAAAAATAGCTGGGCATTGTTGCAGGCACCTGTAGTCCCAGCTACTTGGGAGGCTGAGGAAAGAGAATCACTTAAGGTCAAGAGTTTAAGGTTGCTGTGAGCTGTGACACCAAGGCACTCAACCAAGGGCGGTATAGTGAGACTCTGTCTCAAAAAAAAAATAATAATAATAATAAATTTAATGGTTCATATGGAAAAGACTGGCTTAAGGGATGAAAGTTCAAGAAATGTTTAAAACAGGGAGAAAAATCAGATTTGCTTCTTTTTTAATTGAATAATAATTTTAGAATCTATATCCTTCTCATCAGGACTCTCCTTTTATAAATACACTGCTTTCTAGATGATTCTATTCTATTCATACATACAGAGGTGCCACAAACTGTATGCCTGTTTAAAGAGAGGAAAACTCAAGTGGAGTAGTGCAAACTGTTTATTTCCTTTCTTAAAAGGTGCATCCAGTTTTTGGCACCTTCCGTATACTGACTGATCTATGTCCAAAGTGTATCTTTTGAACTTCAAACATAAGTCTACTTCATAGTTTACTTCACGATTTATTTTGGTTATCAATGGTTTGGGAAACTCTTCTCACTTTTTCATTTGTTAGTAATGAATAATAAAATAAAGAAACTTACTAATCAAAGTATTGTAGAATATTAACACAATGTAGCTGACTGCTCAAATAGAATTGAAAAAATTGAATATCAGTATTTCCTATAATAATATTCACTTTGCTGTTTGAAGGATTATCTGAAAAATACATAAATAATACCAGGTCCTAACGAAAACTTCAAGAGAGTGCAGCTAATTTCCTGTTTCTTTGTGTTTATCTTCATCTTCATCATCACCATCATCACAAGCATCATCTTTTAAAACTACTAGTTGTTTATTTTCATTCTCCAGGAATTAGAACTATTTTAAAACAAATATCTCAAGGCAATTAAAGCTGGCAGATGTAGTGTGAGCACAAAATAAATACGTATCAACTGCATGGGTTTAGAGACACAGAACTGTTCTAAAGATTAAAAAAAAAAAAAACTTTGCTTAAATAAAATGTAACTGCAACCTTACTAGAAAATCAAACATATTTATTCTTTGATCCAATGGTGTTACATAAGTTAAAAGTAGTTTTTTTGGTCATTATTGTCAACTTTCCAAATTAGTGAGAACTGTATGTACCGAGAGAGAGAAGGGCATCTCGAATTTCCTTGTCTAAATGGTGTTTCCAAAGTTAGACTTCATAAAGTTTCAAGTCTGAACTTGATCAAAAATAATTAAGGTGCATGCTTCAAAAAATTGAAATAAAAACTATACACGTTTTCCTCCCATACGAGGTAAAGTATTCAGATCTCTATTAAATTGTTATTACTTGTCTGAAAAATTAACTCCAAAACAAGAAGTTCGGAGAAATTCTATTTCTATATAGCAACTTTTAAATAGGTTTTAGTAGAATTTTTATCTTCATAATTTACATACACATTACCATCTACTCTGCACACTTTATGATCTAACATTTTATGGATTCAGCATTATTCCAAGTTATAGCTGCTGTCGTATTTGTGTCACTTCCATAGATATTTCCCCTTAAATGACCTAACATTATTTGTGTACTTAATGTTGGCTTATAGAATTGTGGAAATTAAAAAAAAAGTTCACACCTGTCACTGTTTTTCATGTTAATTTGCATTCCATGGTGATTGTCTTGCCCAGAACGCAGAGGAGAACAAGGAGGAGAGAAAAGGACTGGATCTTAGAAGGCAGAGGCAGGTGAAAGGCAAAGCCAAGGAATGAGGAATGATGGAAAATACTGCCTGTGGGGCTGTGCCTGTGGCTCAAAGGAGTGGTGTGCCAGCTCCATATGTTGGAGTTGGCAGGTTCAAACCCAGGCCCTGCAAAAAACTGCAAAAAAAAAAAAAATATATATATATATATATATATATATATATATATTGCATATGGAGATAGCGGCAGAGTTTAACTGGGCCAAGGGGAGGCACTGCATCAGGACTTTCTCGGGGGATCCTATGTAATTTTTAAATAATTATGCCTCATACTTTAGAACGTATAAAAAGAATTATGTTCACAGCATATCATAGCCTCCGACTCCAAGTTAGGGTATTTTGGCAGACAAAGCATTTACTGAAGAATAGCTCAGGGAAAAAAAAAAAAATAGAAAGTGGGCAAAAATGGGCTAGCTACCAAAATAAGAAATACTACTTTTCCAACATGGGTCGTTTGAAACCCTAGTTTTACAGAATGTTCAAGAGTACTCAGAGAAAAACCAAAAAGAAATAAACAAAAATAGACTTTCTAAACAAATTTTGAGGTCATAGGTTAAGCAAAATCAAATTGTCTTTACTAGATAAATTTTGGGAACCATTAGTAAGTAGATGGACATTCTAAATGTTCACCATGTGAAGGTTTCTTGAGAAGTTTGAGTTCTTTAGAACACAATTTTGAACATCCTTTCCTCAAGCTATGGGCACGTCTTCTCACAGAGGGAGAGTCTTGGGAGAGTCTGGGAGAGTCAGTTCACAAACCTTGTGCCCAGTTGGGGACAAAATGATGCCTAAAATATGGCTCCCGTCTATAAGAAGATTGTGCTTTTCTTTAGCAATATTGACGTTCCCTTTCTACTCAAATACAGTTTTCTAGTTTATTACAGGTAATTTGCACTTTTCAACAGACGGTCCTTCGTTGGCGCCCCTGAAGCTTCATCCTCTGGTTCCGGCATCGCAACCTCGCTGCTTTTCTGCTCCGGCTTTTTCAAACAAAGATGTTTCCTCTGCGAATCTTATGAATCTTCAGTCATCAAATTTGGCCAGAATTTCAAAATCTCCACCTCTCGATAAGTGATTCCAAGTGATTTCAAGACCTCTCTGCTTTTATCTCCCCTGCTATGCTTTCACTGAGACTAGGCGGTAGAAACTTTACAGCCATTAGTCACCGAAGCAAAGGTCAAGTGATTGTTCCCTTGAGAAAAGTTAACTCAGTTCTCCCTTCCTATTTCAGTCAGCGTGCTCTTCACAACAGAAAGTACATTATTGTACTTGATTTTTTTTCTCCATGACTAACAGTTATGGTAGCTTTCAGCTTTTCTTCTGTTTCAAGATCTCCAGGAGCTGTGAGAAAGAGTTTAAATTCTAACCTGGTATAATAGTGAAGATGGGACCTCAAAATATCCCTTCCTTGTGGACAGTTTGATACCATCAGACAAGAGCAAGCTGTCTGGATCATTTCTCCATCTGTCTAGAGAAAAGGACGGCCACTTGAAAGTTGGACACTTGGCCAACTAGAAAGTAGGCAGACAAACTTATCTGAAATCTTATTCATGACCCAGATTCAGAAATGAGTATTTTCTGTTTAAACGTCATTGCATTTTTTACCAAATATATTTTTCCATTAGTCTTGTGAGAAGTGCTAATGTTAAAGATGCTTTTTGTTTGTTTGTTTCTACCATTGCACAATAAATAAATAGCCCTACCATAAATAGAATTGCCTTCCACTTTAGGGGATGATGACAAATATCATCCTTAGTCACCTATACATTTTAGTAAATTTAGGGGCCAGCATCAACATCTTTAGATGACAGGGTCTACAATAAGCTGTAGAAATTGCTCTACAAAAATATTGGAATAAAAAATCTGTAAATGTTTTCTTCTAAACATAATTAGAGACGTACATTTGTCAATTCATAAAAATGTTGATTTTGATTGCTGATCTATGCTGTCAAAAAAATTAGTCACACCTAAATCTCTACACATACGTCTAAAAGGAATATTGTTGGGAGGGGGAGATTTCAGTTTTTAGTCTATTACTGTGCTCATCAGATTCAATTTAAATACAAGTACTTAGGATATACTATTTGAGGATTATGGGCACAGCACAAAGTGAACATTTATTTTTTAAGCCTTTACTTTAAGAGATGAGAAATGAAGATTCAGATAAAAGAGACTATAAAAAAGTGGGGAAAAAAGCCAGTGATTTCTTTCTAGGTTCAGGTTTGCAGTAATAAAATATATGCTATGTATGTTCTCTGGCCCCTCATTCATTTATATACCTAAATTTTAAATTAACCTCAATAATTTTATAAGGCAGATGAACAATTTCTACATTACTGGATTTCTGCCAAGGCAAGATGTACTGGCACTAAATTTTGCAATGTCAAAGAGCCTAGAAAGTCTTTGTAAGGCTTAGATTAGCATCAGATCAAATGTAGACTTAAATGAGACTAGGTTATTTTCAATCTTTTCCCAAAATGATAGTTAGTAGGACACAATTAAGAAATTATACTTCTTTAAGTTTAACCTCAGATATAAAAATCCTTTGATCAATCAACAAATACTTATTGAACGTACCACATTTAGTTACACAGGAGAAAACAAAATCTAACTCAAAAGAAAAAATAATGAATTGTTCATCTGGGAAAGGGAGGGCGGGGAGGGGGGACGATGGATGGAGGGAGGGCGATTGGTGGGATCAGGCCTATGGTTTATCCTACAGGGGTACATATGAATCTTACTAAATGTGGAATGTAAATGTCTTCACACAACAACTAAGAAAATGACATGAAGGCTATGTTAACCAGTTGGATGAAAGTATTCCAAATCATATATAGTAACAACCTGCTGTACCCCATGATAGTATTAATGTACACAGCTATGACTTAATAAAAAAATTTTAAAAAAATTGTTCATCTTCAAGTCACTTAGATTCTGCAAAAATCTACAGGCTATCTGTTGTTACACTTCTCCAAGCCTATGCTCCAATGAGTAAAGGACATCAAAGAGAAAGTTTATATATTTAATATATATAGTTATTTAGAAAATATAAATAATATACATATTTATGTAATTTGTAATTGTATAATTAAAATTTTTAAAATGTATATATATATATATAATTTTAGAGGCAAAAATGTTATCATTGAGTCCACATCTTTTCTGAAGAATATCTGTTAATAAAATGATATGCTACAATTTAGTGCTACAAAATATAATTTTATTACTTTTTAGAAATGCAAATGTTTATATTATCATTTGTGACATATAATTTGTAGGGCTAAATAAGGGTCTCTAGCTAGTTGAAAAATTTTAGTTTTATCCATATATCAATATCAAGTGACTTACAACTAAAAGAAAAAATAGAGTAAAATAGATTAAATACAATAGTGTGTTCAAAACAGTATGTTTTGGGCAATCATTTTATGACCCATGCTATGCTAGCTTTTACTTTTCACATTATAATTGAAACCATCACAATTACTCTAAAGGTCCAAAATCATTATTCAAATGTTTAGACATGAATGTCTAAGGTTCACAGAACTTTGCAAGTCTCTGTAAATCAAGTTCATATGGATACATTAAACTCTAAATTAAACTCTCTGCCTTTCATCTGCTTCTGTTTTCTGGTGATCAGCAGTATCAGATAGAGGTGAAGAACGGGTCTCTGTATCTTCAGTTCCAGGGATGTGCTTTCAAACAAGGTGCTTAGCTTTGTTTTCTAATCTTTAAAATACTGAAAACAATAGTATCCACATATATGAATGAATGTGTGATGGATGTGTGAATGGATTTATAATACATGTAAATCACACATCACGGGGCACACAGAATCTCTGCAACAGAAGTTAGCTTATACACTCATATGACTTGGGCTCTCTGTGGCGCTTACGTGAGTCACGGAGGCAGACCAAATTTGTCTAAAATAGCCACAGCAAAAAGACAACTTGCTCACCTCATAATGTGACTTTGCCACTTCTCCATCACCTTGGTCTCACATATTTATGGAATAAAAAAATTGTTGAACTCATAGAAATAGAGAGCAGATTGGTGGTGAGCAGAGGCTGAGGGGGTAGGTTGAAGAAAGGGAAAACATTGGTCAAAGAGTACAAAGTTTGGATTAGACAGGATAGGAATTTTCACAGGTGAGGATAGTAAATAATGACCTATATTTCAAAATTACTAAAAAAAAGTCAATTGTAAACTGTCTCATCACAAAGAAATGATAAATGTGCAACATGATATATATGCTAATTGGCCCAATTTGCTCACTGCATAATGTGTACAGGTATTGGAATATCACACTATGCTCCATACATGTATACACTTACTCTTTATCAATTAGAAATAAAAATTTTGAAAGCTTAATAAAGATAGAGAGAGAGAGAGGTCTATGTCTTCTTTCCTTGAAGATGTGTTAAACTTTTTGATAGCCTCAATCAGTAGAGCATGATAAACATAAAGCTATATGGTTTCCAAAGTTAGATCATAGAAGGCGACAGTATCTCTACCTCCTTCTCACCATCTCCATGCCTGTCTTCATTATCTCCATATTTTGTCTATCGTTTCTATCTTTCCTTGCCATTTGAAATTAATTCACCATGCTAGGAGTGATCACAGGCCACCTGTAGAGGTAATGTGTGCACATTCGAGTTAGCAACCTCAGCTAAGTTCCCAGCCAACAGCCATCATCCACCACCAGTCACTGAGTGAGAAATCCTCTGTAATAACACCTGCTTCCTCCATGGTCTGCTTTCATCTCCATGAGAAACCATGTGACAAAACCACCAAATCCAACCCAATCACTCCAAGAATAATGAGATAAAACGAGCAATGAGTATTTCATCAAGCCTGTTAGATGATTTGTCACATAGAAGTAGATAATAAGTACAATCACTGAGGTTTCTTGGTTTATTATTATCTTTTTACTAAAAATTAAAACATGGTCCTGAATTTCTTGCATTTTTTAAGAAAAATACTAAAACCAAAGACCTGCAGCCCAGTTTTTGTTCCCTAAGTAAATAGACTTTTGCAGATACAGAAGTTCACAAATAAATTTAATGATCTTTAACTTTTTTCTGATGTTCAGAATGAAAGAGGATAACCCATCACTACTCTGAGCAAGATTTGGTGTAAGGCTGTAAACAAAAAGGCTAATGCATGCATGTCTTCCAGAGCTCTAGGTTCCCATAAACTGAGTCCTCCTCCTAAGGTTAAGAGGAGAGGATTTCATCACTAAGTGCCTTAGCACTAGGAATTTTATGCCCCTGCTCTTATTGGCCCAGTTGGAAGAAGTTAAAAAGACATGTACTAGTCACATTGCCTAGAAAGTTTTGATGATAAGCATTTACTCAGGGACTCCACTGCTCAAGAAAATGTAACCAACCAATTCTTTTAACATACAAAACAAAAAGCCAATCCTCCTCCAATTTAAACATAGGACTGGTGTCTGAATCTGAGATGCTAATTATAATTCAGCTTCATTCCTCAGCTTTACATGTAAGGGCTAGAGACTTTAATATTGTTTCTAGAGAGATCTGTTGGATAAAGAAAGAAAAATCTCTCAAAGAGTAGTATTTGCTTGAGTGGTACCAGACCCCACAGAGTGGTTTTGCTTGAGTGGTACCAGAACCCCACAGAGTGGTGTTTGCTTGAGTGGTACCAGAACCCATAGCAATAAGCTTACTGCATTGAAGACATTGATAAGGAAGAGAAGAAAGATATTTTTTGAATATAGTGTTATATATATATTTCAAAAAGCAAGCTGTAATTTTCACAGGGAATAAAGTGGCTTTATTTTTCTTCTCTAGGGATAAGGAACTGTTCTTCCATTAGAAAGAAGTCCGTGACAACTCTGTAAAACATATATTACCCTTGCCACCTATTCAGCTTTATTTAAAAATGAAAAATGTCAAAGGAAATAAAATAAAACTTAAAATAATATAAATCAACCTTAATTCTACAGCTTTAGAAACATAATTATGTTAAAGATAATAAAATGCTGCCATTTAAACTTAACGTTAAAGAAAGTATCTTTTCTCAGCGAATTAAAAACAGACTTCTAGCTAATCTTCATACTGTCTTCGACAAGCATTCCAACTCATGCTCATGGACGTCCAGCTCCCTCATTCTAAGTTGTTATTTATTTATATTTTATCATTTAAGAGAAATGGGCATTTATTGTGAGCTGGAAAATTATATGTAGATGCATATAAAAATAAGAACTAAATACATAAAGTAAGTTATTTAAAATCCAAAAGTAATAACTGTATGACTTTGATTTACTAAAATGCGCTTAATAGTGTTTTGAATTTTTCCCCTGGTGATAAACAATATGAATTACATAATAAAATATCTTTGTTTAATGTTTGGGCCAACTTATTATTCAGAGTGAATGTTCCAGTTTGTCAAGTGGCCAAGACATTCTCTACTTTTATTTATTTATTATTTATTTTACTGTCGCCAGGCTGATGACCATCTCCGTGTGTGTGTGTTTTAACATCTTCAGGAGATGGCAAATGAAGAAAGCAGAGAAACCAGCGAGCTCCATCCGCTGTTTAGAGGAAGCCTGTGCTTGATAAGACAACTGAGGACATTTAATTATCTTTGCAGCCCTTACATTATAAATAAGTCAAGTTTTCCAAAAAGGATGGGGATTCTTTGGACTGACATGTAGGGAAGAAAGGACGTGATTAGAGATATCCGTGGGACACCCACCTACCCTGACACTGACGCAGGCCCCCTTCACCCTGGGCTAGACAGACTCCATTTTCAGGGTCTACACTGGACCAGAAATGAGGATGATCAATGTTCCATCTGAGCCACCCTCACCGGGAGGATTGGAACACCCCAGACAGGACCACATTCCTACACAACGGCAGGTTTTTCTCTTTGTTTGTTTTTTATTTTGTTTTTATTAAATCATAACTGTGTACATTGATGCATTTATGGGGTTCAGTGTACTGATTTGATATACAATGCGGAATACTTACATTGAGCTGATTAACGTATCCATCACAATTATGTTATTTTCTTAATAGTTTTGAAATGTACATTGCACCATGCACATTAGGTGAGGTCCCCCTACGTTCTGCCCACTGGCCTTTGGCGTCAACGGCTGTGACATACTTTGGACATACATAACATTTCCCCAGACCCCCTTGCCTTCAGGGAAGGAGGAACTGCATATAACCCCCTAGACAGACAGACAAAATCAGCAGCCCACTAGGGACCCCTCTGCTGTGCTGGAGTCTTTGTTTTCCTTCTTTTCTTATCTATAATAAAATCTGTCCTGTCCATTACTATTGGGGGACCAGTGAATTCATTCTTCAATTTCCTGAAACCAAGGACTGGGCAGAGAAATTTCAGTAACAACACCATTTTCTCTCCTGCTCTGGGGATCACAAGGACCCACATGCACACGGAATTTCTATAAACTACTGTTTCCCATGTATTTACTCTGCCTGGTGTCTGTCTCCCAGGAGACTCCCGACAAGGACCAACAATTGTAGTCTCTAGCCAAAAGGATGAAGTCTCTGGTTTACATATACTTTTCCTGATATGTGACACCAGAGATAAGCAAAAAAAAAGTCCTCAAAGAATCAGCATGTGGCTGCAGGGTCACAGGACGGACAAGACAGTTGCACCACAATGGTATTTATGTATCTAAACACAGAAAAGGTACAGTAAAAAATACAATATAAAAGTTGTATAGGACCAGTATAGGGTCCTCACCGTTCATAGCATCTGATGGACTGGGAGTTACTCCAGCTGAGTCACTGAGTGAGTGGTGAGCACCCGAAGGCCTAGAGGACAGAACTGTACCCCACTGCGGCACTGTGAACCCTCTACACTCACACTACGCTAACTTTATTTAAAACTTACTTGTGGCTCGGCACCTGTATTTCAGTAGCTAGGGTGCCAGCCACATACACCAGATTTGGGTTTGAATCCAGCCCAGACCTGCCAAACAACAATAACTGCAACCAAAAAGATAGCCAGGCATTGTGGTGGGCACTTGTGGTCCCAGCTATTTCGGAGGCTGAGGCAAGTGAATTGCTTGAGTCCAAGAGTTGGAGATTGCTGTGAGCTGTGATGCCATGGCACTCTACCCAGGGTGACAGCTTGAGACTCGGTCTCAAAAATAAATAAATAAATTAAATAAAAATAAAACTTTTTTCTTCAGTAATAAATTAACCTTAACTCACTATGACATTTCATTTTTACTTTGTAAACTCTTTTGTAATAACACTGGTCTTAATGTACAAATGCATTGTATAGATGAACAAAACTATTTTATTTCTTTATATCCTTATTCTATAAGCCTTTTTCTATTTTAATTTGTATTTTTTTTCCATTTTTAATTTCAATTTTTTTTCTTTTTACTTTCTAACTTTCTGTTAAAAATTAAGACACAGCCACACATATTGAGAGAGGACAGCTGGAGAAAGCAAGGTCTGAGAGAACGGAGGTCATCTCAAGGAGACCCCCAGGATACACCTGTGAGCTTCTCCCCCCCACCCCATGGCAACCCAGCTCTTATGAATTTGTAGAAACTTAACTTCTTGGGACCTGGAAACTAACACTTACTTCCTCTTCTATAAAAGCTCCTGGTTCTGTAAAAGCTGGAGCCCGCTTCCCTGGCTTGACTCAAATTGACCAATACAGAAGGTACCTGGGGCCGGAACTTTTTGACTAGAGATAAAAAGGAGAAGACTGAGCCAGCCAGGGAGCGTGGTCATTTGGGCTTCTGTGTCTGCCTCCGCTCCACGGGCTGGCATCAAGCCCTTCTTCTTTTAAACACCATGTCTGGGTGTTCACTCTCTCCACTGGACCTCGTCTTCCTGCAACAGTATCAGGATAGGTCTACACAGGGTCAGTTTCACCAGTCACTGCCCTCAACCTGCACATCTTGTCCCACTGCAAGGACTTCAGGGGCAATAACACAAATCACATCTAGCTGTCACCTCCTGTGATGACAATACCTTCTACCAGGATACCTCCTGAAGGATCTGCCTGAGGTGCTTTTACAGATAACTGTTTTGATTTTATATTTTATAAGTAGGGGTCTAAGTATACTTTGAGATAAGGACAAAACTGTAGTAAATACCAGGTGACAGAAATACTTCAGCTCCATTATAGTCTTATGGGATGAGCAGGTCTGACTAACTTGTTCAAGTGGTTTTTATTATTTGATCATTGCCTCCTCGTCCACAGCAGGGGTTTCTCCCGAGGAATGTCTATTCCTACCCTGCCTAGAATACTGTGAACACTGTTCTCCGCTTAACCCTCACATCTCAGTGCCATCGCCTCCTCAACCATTCTTTCCTTGTAATATTTAAATATGATAAATGCTCCTTTGTATTGTCTTCATACACAGGATAAAGAAATTCCATAGGTTAGAGCAATTATATTAAAGTAGATTTCGGTTAGTATTGTGCCTTAAGACTAAAAGCTCCTTAAGTACAGGAAAAATGTTAATTTTCCTCTGCTGAGCAGAGTGACTGGCACAACGCTCAATAAATGTTATTAGAAGAGTAAGGTAAATGAATTTACGGGGTGACAGTTTGCCTTCAGTTCTTTGTGTGCTCTTGGCTGAAGACTGAACAGACACACCAAAATGTCAAGTCCAGCCTCCTTGTTCTATTATCCTGGTTCTCTGGCTCCTTAGGAGGAAAAAAAAAATCACCAGCCGGGCTACTATGACAGAGTGAGCACAGGAACAATCTCTCATCAGAGGCTCTTTATTATAAAATGGAATGAGCTGGTCTCTGGAAGCTGGCGAGACTGAGTCACTCCCTTCCTCCCTGACTCACCCCGGGGGTTTGCTTTTATTGGCCAGTGCAGGGGCGGCTCTTGGGAGGGGTAGCATGTTGCTAAAGGATCAGCAGGTATCCCCAGTTTCATCTGCATATAAGAGTGCTCACTGTCTGAAAGCCCACCTGGAGTGGGTGAGAGGAATTCCCATAAGGATAAAAAGCCTTCTCTCCTTTCCCAGGGATAGGGGTTGCTCCTGACGGGATTAAGGGTGGGGCAACACCAGAACCCAGAACAGAGTGCCAGTCCCAGCCTTCACAGGTGGAGCAATTGCTAGAGACGGCACCAACACAGGGCACCTTCCTTCCTAGAGAAGCCAGGGGTCCTGTCTACCTGACGTTGTGACTAAGGAAGTTAATGTAGACTTGTTTTACACAGGTTTGGCTTCTCAGTGAACTGCCTGAGATAAAGGGAGTAAAGGCTGCTTATCTCTTATAACTTGCCTCTGTCGACCCACAGCACAGCGAGCCTCTGCCCGCTCCACCCTAATCCTTAAGCAAGGAAGTTTGGGGCCTTTCTGAAGAGGAGGTACTGGTAGAGAAAAATTCTCATGAACTATAGCAAACCAGGAGAATCCTTCAGGGAAACAGTGAGCATCACATCCAATTGGTTGGGCAAACCCAGAAATAAAAGAAAGGGAAGTGATAAGAATATCCTAGGAAATTGTAATTGTTGCAACTGACTGGCTAATTCAATATTACTTCCATGGGGGCCTTAATACACTATCTCTTTCCCCTGTTCCTTTCTGCTAGAATTGCTATAAATTCTGAGAGGAGAAACACCTGCTCTTGCCTGGACCGGTCATGGTGCTCAGGCTCCCTCCCACCGCAGCTGGTCAATAGATGTCCCTGCAACCAAATCCAGGCCAATCTGGAGCCTCCTCTGGAAATTTTAAGACCTGTGATAAGGTTGTCTAGCTAAATGATTGAGGACCAATCTATAATGTTAAGATGTTACATGAACCCATGGTATTATACACACTAAAACAAAATAACAACAAAATTTT
Source organism: Otolemur garnettii (assembly GCF_000181295.1). Lineage (NCBI taxonomy): Eukaryota > Metazoa > Chordata > Mammalia > Primates > Galagidae > Otolemur > Otolemur garnettii. Next base: position 16,922,970 of record NW_003852401.1, on the reverse strand, counting down.
CTACTATGGTAAAAAATAATGAAACAAGCATTCATAGACAGGAGAGATGTACGTATATGTGCACGTGAGAAGGCAAGAGAAGGGGAGAAGAACGAAGGGGAAGATCTCTCAGCTGAAGGGTTTCAGTACCCTTCATCCCAGCCGTGCTTTAGCCAGTTTTACTCCTGGCCTTTTCAAAGACTTGTTGTGTGAATCCAATGTATCTCCCTTCTTCCTTAAACCAGTCATAGTTGTGTTGAGAGAGTATGATTCAAATAGGAATTGAAGGAGTGATTCAGAACTCAGGTTCTGATGCATTTCTGCTTAATCAGTCCTTGACTTGGTTCTCTTTGCGTGGTCATGGAGAGGGTTTTTTTTTTTGGCAGGATGAGAAATAACGCATTAATGTGGTTTCACCAGGAGGAACCATGAGAAAGCCTCGAATGAAGTCGATTACAACGTAAAAGAACAGAGGCACACAGGGATATGAAAGGCTGTCCTGCTCTCTGACCTCAAAGAGTGCTGACTGCTAAGAACGTGTTTAGATAGTTATGAAACTCAATGCAATTTATGTAAGCAGTTGAGGTATTTTTACACGCACACTTTCGTTTAGCAAAGCTTATAAAACCGGCAGTAATAATTTTTATGCATAATGGTGGTGAGCCAAAAATCAATCATCTGAACACTCACTTCTGTGTATTCCTCAGCACCTGTATCTTTCTAATCCCAAATTCCATAAGGAATACAAATAAGCAACAGAGTTGGTGAAGTTTTGTCAAGTGTTGATTCTCTCTCCTCTCTTTCCTTCTCGCTCTCAAATTCAAGGAAAAATAAGTAGATAAGCACACAAAGAGTAGGGAAAATAAAATCACAGTTTTCATGCTTCACTCATAATTCATTAAAACCATTTACTTAGGGTGGAGAAGGGATTCTTACACATAAAAAGACAACACATTCAACTTTAAAACATTATTTTTGAATGTACTAGTTTACAGGTTTAAAGGGGTCTGTTTCTTAGGTCTGGACGTACAAAGTGTGACTCACGTTCTCTTCACTGTTCACCAATATGTGATCATGATTTGTTGCTGACTCCAAAATCTCCTTAGTATTGTTCCCCAGCTTAATAGCCTTCCTTATACAAAGGCTTCAAAGGCCTCTGCTTCTATTATTGACTTTCTAGCTTGAAAATCCTTTCAAATGAGAGGGTCTGCCATTTTTCACCTTTAGGGTCACCCTCATTCAGTTCCCAAGCCAATCTGAACAGATTCTAAAAAATGACAGAAGTTTTTTAACATCACTTGGTGATTTTTTTGAATCAATTAATTTATAGCCTTTCTCTGTAAGTCTCCTTTAAACTGTCATCATTTGGGCATAATTAGTAAAATGTGGGAATCGACCTTGGTTTCCCCATGATTAAATGCTCCTGTTCATCCAATTATAAAACCGTCTAGAGCTCAGCTCTGTGCCCTGCTCCGGCTTCTTTCCTGCTGGCCTCCTTTCCCCAACACTCAAGTCTTCCTCCCCAGTGTTCCGTAAGGGAGAGAATCTACTATGTGATGTCAGCTTCTGAATATGACTCCCTCTGTCATGGACTCCCCAGACTGCATATGACAAGTATTAGGCCCAACCCAATCCTGAACCCTTTGACCCAGAGAGCTGAGTGCACCTCTTGTAATTCCAGATGGTTAACACCACCCATTTCCTCCTCCCACTAGGCCTCCATGATGGTGCTGCCTGCAGTCCTCATTTCAAAACGACCTCATAATATAAATAGTGGGACATATTTATAAAAAAAAAAACACCGTTTATCTGAAATTCAAATTTAACTAGATCCCTGTGTTTTTATCTGTTAATTATGATAATCCTAAGTGTGACTGGATTGTAATTTCCCTGTTTCAACTCCAGGGAAAGTGGGTCCAGAATGGAGACCAGTATCAAATACCAGAAACCTCAGGCAGTTTCAGAACCTCATCTAGCCCAAGAAAACATTTTAGTATAAGATTAGATTCCACATTCCCTGCATATTTGAGTCCTTTCAGTAGCCAGCTCTTTAGTTTTGCCAAAGACTTTTTTCTACAGATCTCATTTATTGTTTTATTTTTAAATTAACAATCAACAGATACACAGTTTCAAATAAGTAATTTCAAAAGTATCTTCCAAATCTAAATTCTTTACACTCCAACTAAGATTTACTTTTCCCTAAAATCTCAACATATATAAATGCAGCTCTAGGTATTATCATTTGAGCCTAAACCCTTGGATCCCTCCTCCCTCACCATCGAGAGTCAAGAATGCCCGTGTCTGGAGTCAAGCCTCCCTGTATCTGTGACTGTCACCACAAGGTGGTACTTACCCGGGGAACATGGGAATAGTCTACACTCTTTCAGATTTTCATAACAGAGAAAGAGCACTTAAACTCCTATTAAGTTAATTAAGAAAAGGGAGCTCATACTTGCACTTGGAAGTTTTAAGGGCAGCATGATTACAAGTCTGTACTAATAGCCTTGTTTGTCCCTTGCCAGCGGTTTAGAAAAGAAACTAAAATTTTAAGTGTGATTTCCTGGCTGCTCTTTTGCATTCTTCGATATTCAACGGAATTCTATTATTTCAGGCATCCATGTGGTCATTTTTCTAAATAAACCACAGCCTCTGTAATTAAGATGAAATTAACTTTTGAAAACTGGTTCAAAAAGATCAGCACAGCTGGAGGAAAACAGACAAGACAAAACCTAGAAGGTCCAAGAAACTAGACAAGCGCTTGCAAAGAACTGTTTCCCTAAAAAAAAATGACATGTTTCCCTAAAAAAAAAAGTATCAAACATCCTTTAAAATAATGTCAATTATTTCAATTACTGACATTGCTAATTTCATCAACATTTGAAATTGAATTACCTTTGTGGAATACTGAAATGAGGGCATTGGAATCAAACATAGACTCAGATATGGATACAGAAAATTACTATATAAGTCTGCAAAAATAAAACAATATATATGCTCAGTAAAATGAGGAATAAAGCCAGTCATCATTTGCCTTGAACTACTCTAAGCTTATAAGAAAGATGATACTAGCATAGCAGTACTAACATAATAATGAATATACAGAAACAACAAAACAGAATTGCCTCTTCATTAGATATCCAGGTAGATGAGCAGCCTTGAGGTACATTGGCCTGCTGGGAATAAAGAAATAAGTTGTACTTTCTAGAGCGCTGTAAAATTGGGAGCCATTCTTGTGGTATCTCAAGGCAATCTATTTCATTTCAGGGAATTAATCTCTCTAACAAATAATGTCTTCCTTCTAGAAAATGTCACACAATCAAATGAGAAGGTATCGAAGGGCAAAAATGCTACTTAACATGACAAGGCCTGTTGTCTACATACTAAAACATCAAATGGACAAGGGCTCTAAAGAGTAAGACTGAGATTACTTGAAAATTAGTTGTCTAGAAATGTTAAAGTACAGAGAAACCATTTTGAAAGAAATGATGAAAAGAAAGAAACCAGTTTGAAAGAAATGATGAAAAATGTTAAAGAATAAATAATTTATTGGATAAAAAGAAGGAACAGTCAAATACAAAACAGGATAACAACACTAGCGGTACCCAGCATTTTTCAGGACATACGCTGATTTGATACTATTATAATACCTTGCAGAGTGCCTCTCACTTGTCAAACATGCTTTTGAGATAGCTTCTGTCAACTCCACTTGACAATAGAGAAATGTGTTCAGAAGATTTGAGGCGCTTGTTCAAAACATAAGGAATAAAGAAGCCAAGATTGAAACTGAGATCTGAAATCCAAGACCAGGGTGTTAGGTCTCTATGTGCTACATAATTGTTCATTGATGATGAACTGAAGTGGGTGAAAAAAAGAAGAAAATAAATGATGTCTTGCTAGTGGGAAGAAAATTAGTCAAGTAAAGGCGTAAACTCCGACTAGATGAATGGGGATGAACAAGTTACTTGATTTCTGTGGACCCCGTTTTTCTCATTTATAAATTCAAGAATTGGGCTGTGCTAGTTCTTTTGCAGGGATAGCCCCTTTGTTTCCCTGTATCCACACGGTTGCATAGATCTTTGCACACCGATGCTTGGTCTGGCACCGTGACTTACTTTGGCAAACGGGACAATAGCAAATATGTATGATACCAGCAGAGGATTAAATACCTCCTGATCACTGAAGCTTATTCTTCCTGCTGCTTGGAAAGTCCTGCAACAGCAGCTATGAATAAGCCTGTGTGATAAGCCCCCTGAGGCATCAGGGACCCCATGGCCCGGGGGACATTCAGGGAATGACCTCCAACTGCTTTCCTCCTGCTGACTCAACATGCTTTTCCTTAAAACAACATGTTTTCTCTTTCAGAGATGTTTTGCCAGAAGTCACATATCTCTTTCTTTACCTACTTAATCTTTAGAAATTATGCACAAAACTGTGTAACACTTCCCTTTTTTCTTTCTTTCTTTTTTTTTTATATTAAATCATAGCTGTGTCCATTAATGCAATTATGGAGTACAATGTGCTGGTATTATATACAATTTGAAATATTTTCATCAAACTGGTTAACATAGCCTTCACCGCATTTTCTTAATTATTGTGTTAAGATATTTATATTCTACACCTAGTAAATTTCACATGTACCCTTGTATGATGCACAGTAGGTGTGGTCCCACCGATTACCCTCTCTGTACCCACCCGGCCCCCTGCCCTTCCCTCCCTCTCCACTTTCCCCTTCTTCTTGGACTATAATTGGTTTCATAGTAGGGTTGAGTACATTGGATACTTTTTCTTCCATTCTTGAGATACTTTGCTAAGAAGAATATGTTCCAGCTCCATCCATGTAAACATGAAAGAGGTAAAGTCTCCATCTTTTTTAAGGCCACATAATATTCCATGGGGTACATATACAACAATTTAATGATGTTATGCAGTGGAAGACATTAAAAGAATGAAATGTTCTTGATAAAGTTATTTATGTTTTCCAATCATATTGTAAGACCAAAAATATGTTCTTTGTCTATGCTACCTCCTTGTAAACAACTGTGCTGAGATACTATAAAATAAAGGTGATTTTGCATTTGGGTGTTGGCTGCAGCCCCAGCTGCTCCAGTCCCCCATCCCATCCTGTCTCTGGTCTCCTGTGTCTCATTCTCCACTATTCCCACTCAGGTTCATTCTCCTTCCTCGCACTGATTCACGAAGAACCTGGGCTGGCCTACGTGTTATTTGACCCAGTTTCCCCGACCACCTCAGCTAATAGCCAACATTAACCATCATCATGTGAATGAGACCATCTTAAACCAACTGAGATCCACCCACTGGATAGCTGACTGAGATCACCCAAGAAAGCTCAGGGAAAACTGAACTACTTATGTGAGCTTAACCCAAATTAATAACACAATTGTGCATCAACTAACATTTGTGGTGTGAAGAAGAGGTCAGCAAACTTTTTCCGTAAATGGCCAAATACTAAATATTTTCAGCTTTGTGGGCCATATGGTCTCCATCACAAATACTCACCTCTGTCAATGCAGCAAAAAGGCAGCCACAGATAACAAATAAGTAATGGATTGAGGCTGCGTGCTGTTTATTTACAAAAACAGGCAGCAAAACCAAATAAAGAGGCAGCACCTGCATCTGGTCCATAGGCAATAGTTTGCCGACACTTGTTTTAAGCCACTAAGTTTTGAGATAAGTTAGTTATACATCAAAAGCTAACTTATACTTTGATCAAGATGAGCTAATTAAAATTGAGAAAATCAATTTTTAGAAGTAACATTACAAGTGAAATCAGCATTATATCAGTCTAGCTAAGGTCTGCTTCAAAAACACCAAGTAGTCGTCATTAAATAGGAGGTGCTTGTTTTTCTCCAAATTTATTTTTAATATAGTAATTTCTTTTAAAATTTGTATATATTACTAATGGAAACTTATAATTGAAACCTTACCTAACATCTCATCCATTGCCTCGTGAGACTAAACCTTTTTCACACATGCCCACAAGTTACAACAAAATTTTATAAAGCACTAGTTCAGTGTGCTTTAAAAATACAGTTGAAGTCTCTCAGCAAAGAGAGACTACCAATCTAAGGAATGGTTAAGAAGAATTAAAATAGACCTAGATAATGAAACCAAACATTGACAGATACCTTGGTACGTATCTCACATATATTATTTAATACAACGCACCAATGTAATCCGTCATGTCAAGTGCCAGTTGTAAATGTTGCTCTAAAATTTGAGTGAAGAGAACGCAGAAAAGAGAAGGGATGATTCTGAAGAACATGGTACTAAGAGTCCTAAATGACCTGTGTGCCATTGACTAAGGGTAATTTTGACCCAAATATGTCAATTTTAATTTATGCAGACTATTTCGCAAAAGAAACCCAGTTAATCTTTAACTGAGGAAAGCATTTCACTGTAAAAGTGAATTGATAACATCAAGAAGGTTGGAGTGCGGGAGTGGGCTGGAGTGCGGAGGTGGGTAGTAGAGAGTGGAGAGACAGCGGGAACACTTAGCAAAGAGTACAAGGTGAATTGAGCTTGAGAGGAGGCTACAGTTTCAGAGAGAGTGAGAATAGCTCTGCATTTCAGGCTAATTTTAGCCGATCAAGAAAAAAAAAAAAATCTCTAACCTAGATAAGCTACTTCTGTAACCTATCTGGGTTAAAAAAATTCAGAGTATAAGGGCCATTGAGAACATTCTGGAAGCTGTCAAATAATATATTGTCAGAAAAATTCATGAAGAAACTAGGGAAGAACTTCTGCATTTATGAGTAGTTAGGCATAGTGGCAGATGGATTTATAGCAACATTTTTGGAAGCAGATTGAACATAAATAAAAAAATAGATACACAAATGATAGGAACCTTGTATCTGGAGAACAGCAGCATCTTCAACTAGGTGTTAATATCAATGTGCATAAGAAGGAAATGTGATGTAAGCAATGGAAAATGTAGGTTAAAGTTTTATTGTAGAGTTCTGATTTGTGAACAAATAGATAGATTTGTAACTTTTTTTAATGGTTAGAATTTTCAGTCACAGATACCAATGATTGGCATCTACTCTTAAAATGCATGAAGGAATAAAGTTCTTGCCCAGGGCATTCCTTAGTTAAGAATAACCTGAAAAGTTAAGAATAACTAGGAGTTATTTCTGTGTTGGGAAAAGGAATATAAGTTGGTACAATGTTTCTTATAACATTTTGACATTAAGTATCAAGAGCCTTAAATGGTTAGGTACTTGGTCAGACTCGCCCCCTAATAATAAATATAAAATGATATGCAGAAAGATGCTCCTTACATTCTTATTTAATTTTTTAAAAATTGATAATAGGGAAGCCAACAATAAGAGAATGCTGAATGTACTTAATAAACCTTGCATGGCCAATAAAAATTCCAAATATGTTCAATTCTCTGGGAAACCTATTACTAAGGAAGATAAAAATAAAAATTACACACCTAAGGATCTTATATATGTGAAATATTTGCTTATAGAAAGAAATCTGTCAGAAGATGTGCTAAAATAATAGTGTCAGACCTGCGTGGTACCATTTTCTTCTTTGTAATTATAACATTTTCCAAATTTGCAACTATGAACTACATGGATTTTACTTTTTACAGGGATTTAAAAATAAAGTGCCAGTAAATACTATTCTTTCTAACTGGATCATTAAATATTTTTTAGTTTGCTATTCAAGGCTACTCACAATCTGGTGTCAAGTATCTTTTTTTCCCCCTAGCTTTAACTCCTTTTAGTATTTCATTTTATTTCAAGAGCATTATAGTAACAAATGAGTGTTTTAACACAGGTGCACTTCTGCCTTGGATGAGACCATCAGGTGTCAGTCTGGTCTTAGGCACTTTGAAGAGTGTTCTAGCTTTGAATATGTTTGTACAGTAGCTTTTTGAACATGAAAATGACTCATATATCTTCTGGCTTGAATTTCTTTTCTTTTTTTTAATTAAATTATGAAGAGGTAGATCATATATACATTAATACATTTATGGGGTACAGTGTGCTGATTTCAGATACAATTTGGAATGCTTACATTGTACTGGTTAATATATCCCTCACCTCATCTTTTTGATAAATCTCCCATTCCTCCTTTCCACATAAATCAGCAAATGGATGATCTTACTTTCCTTTACCATAGTTTGTATTTCCTCAGTCCAATGCCTTTGCTTAATCTTAATCCCCTTTGTGTGGCCACTTCACCTGTTTCTCTCATTGTCTCCTTCCTGTTTTTTTTTTTTTTTTTTTAAGTCATTTGTACATGGATCATAAATACATTTATGCCATTATGGGATTCAATGTGTTGATTATTTATACAGATTGGAGTGCTTACATCCTACTAATCAACATAGCCTTCACCTCATTTACCCAATTACAGGATTAAGACCTTTGTGTTCTACACCTGATAGACCCAACTTGTACTTGCAATATGCTCCATAGGTGTGACCCCCCCTACTAACTCTTCCTCTATTGACCCACCCTCCTCCCTTCCCTTCTCCCTCCCCTTCTGTCCACCTAGTCTTGAGTCCTCTTATCCTGAATGCCCGGTTGAACCACAGAGATGAACAAGTGTCTTAACTCCTATTGTCTGTTACATGGCATTTTTCCAACTGTATGATGTAGAAAACCAACTTAAATCTGGTTTTATCAAAGGGGGAAAAAGGATGGGGGGAGGTGGAAAGGGTTGGCTAAAAGTATTTGTTCATTCAGGGCAGGGATTTTCAACCTCAGTCCTCCTGACACTCTTTGTTGTAGAAAGCTGTGCGTCCTGTGCACTGATTGAACGCCAGTTGTGCCTCTCAGTGTCACATCAAAAATATCTCCAGAAGCTGCCAAATATCCCCCCAGGGCAAAATAGCCTCCAGCAGGGAACCATTGGTTTAGGAGGAAATACAAAGGTCTGAAAGGTTAATTTACATTCTGAAACAACTTGTTCTGTCATCCAAAAGATTTTTCACTACACAAGCGGACCTCGAACCCATGCCTTGAACCTACCAGATTAAACACTCCAGGAAAAAGAAAATTCATTGTTCAAAATAATATCTCTGGTAAGCAGTCTGATGCAATCTTGAATTGCCCTAATTATGAATTAATCTCTTTGCCCAATGTAAGAGAATATTTGAACAGACAAAGACTGAGCCACATAATTACCCTGCTCTGAACTGATATAGTCAGTACCTTTCAGCGACCTGCAGAGAGAAGATGTTTGATACTTCCTTACAGTTTTTTTTTCTCTGCTTAGTAAGACTGTAAGTTGCTTAAAGGCAAACAATGTGTTTTCAAGATCGCTTATCCACCCACAGTTTCCAGAGTGCTGTCTTGTACAAAGTTCAATGTACAATCCCTTGCTAACTGAAACTTTTAAAAGGACAGAATGACTCTCTGAAACTTTTTAAACCATTAAGAATAAAGTGTTTTTTCCCAATGTACTCAGTACTACTATAAAACCAATTTATAATCACTCACACTTTCATATGAGAGATGAATCACAACCATAGCCCAGGATGAAGGAGGGAAGGTGGGGATGGGAAGGGAGCGGGTGGTTCAATAAAGGGAGGCTTAATGGTGGGACCACACCTATGGAGCATATTGCAAGGGTACAAGTCTAATCTAACAAGTATTGAACACAAATGTCTTAACACTGTGATTAAATAAATGAGGTGGAAGCTAAAAAATAATAATAATAATAGTTACATTGAAGAAAACAAGATGGAAACAAGATGGAAGAGAGGACATTTTATTTGGTGCCTTTCTGGTGTTAGTTTTGTTTTAGTATTCTTATGTGTTTTCTTTCTAACGTTCTACTGAAGATAACTAGTTGGGTGTCCTGGTGGGCACCTGTAGTCTCAGGTTCTTGGGAGGCTGAGGCAGGAGGATTACTTGAGCCCAAGAGTTTGAGGTTGCTGTGAGCTAGGATGATGCTACGGCAGTCTAGCCTAGGCAATAGAGTAAGATTCAATTTCTTCAAAAAAAAAAAAGTATATATATACATGTCAATAGGAGTTATAGGCCTTTGTTGTGATTCTATCTTTATATTTCTGTTTTTAAACCTATAATAAATGCTTAAAAATTCAAAAACAGGAATAAAGTGTTTTCTTAGTTTGTATTTTACAAAAATATCTTTACAATTCTATAGAAGTCTTCTATAAAAAGGAAAATTAAATATGTTCTGTAAAATATAATTCTTAAAAGTAATCTCTTAAAAATCCAGACCGCTTGAATATTTTCTATTAACTTCTTCTCAGGAAACAATAACTTTGCCATGTAGACCCAAGTATGGATAGTATGATAGAAACTATCAGACCCAAAAAGGAAATGATAAAGTAAAATACAAAATATAAGCATTGTGAGAGGAGGAACTATCAGTTATCCTTTTGCTAAATATTTTGTTGATAATATGATAGAACTTTGAAGTCTTCTGGGTGGTAGTTTTGTTTGTATATATGTGTGCATCTATGAGGATGTTTTATACAGGAATAAGTGTCCAGTAGCATTCAGAAACCTATGGAGAATTTTATAATTACATATATTTTTAAATCTTTAATCAAATTATCCCAAAGTCTTATTATAACCTATCTTCTTTTTAAATAATGGTTGCAAGTCTTTTTTTTTTTTAGAAACGAGAACGTATTATACTGATGCAGCACTCACATGATGTCATACTTCTATAAATAGAATGTGTACAGGCAAGGCATTTATGGTTAAGGGTGTTAGTCTCAAGTCAAGGGAACACAATTTCAAATTGGATTTTAGAGCATTTGAAAGGAAACTAAAAGAGCTTTGTTGCATATATTTTTTGCTTCCTATAATTTTACAAAGCAATTTTTATCTGTCAGAGAGGGCTGTGCCAGAAATTAAGAAAACCTAATTTGAATAAGATGTAAAATTCAGAACTGCCATACAAAAACTAAATTAGGAACTTGACTTTCATACCAGACTTTTTGATCTTCAACTCAGGAGAAACATTTTAGACTCAATAATGACAATGAAAGGGGTTTTTTTGAGCATAAAAATATGGTTTTTAATGCATATAGTATCTTAGATTCATTCTTCCTTCAAATATATAGGGTGAATATAAACTATTTCATGATTCTGTAAGTAATTACCTGAAATTTGTATTGTAAAGTTTTTTCTAAAAGTTATTAAAATTCTTAGATCATTATATACGTATAGTTAAAAATAAGGGTAGAAGTACCTGAGCCATTTTCTCCATGCTTAAATTTTAATGCCTTTAAAATTCACTATTTTTAATTCACTTAAAATATAATTTTATAAATAAATGTTTTTGGAAAGGGAAACAATTTTCCCTTAACAATGACGTTAAGTTTGCATTGACATTTTTTAGGGATTATAAATACTATTTAACACTAATAAAAATATCTAAAAGATAAATCGAACCCATTGCTTATTTTTGAATAATTGAAATATAAAGAAAAACTCACTAGGAGTCTCTTGACAACTTCTGAGAATATAATACTTAAGAACATTTAAATCTGGAACATACCCTCCTGAGTAAAGTTTCTCAAGAATGGAGGAAATAGTATACAATGTACTCAGTACTTCTATGAAACCTACTCACCCTTTCTTGTAAAAAATAGAACACAACTATAGTCCAGGATGATGGAGAGAAGTGGAGTGGGAGGGGAGAGGGGAGGTTCAACAGAGGGAGGGTAAAAGGCGGGATCACACCTATGAAACATATGGTCAGGGTACAAGTCAAATCTGTGAAATGTAGAACATAGATGTTTTGGCAGAATAATCAAGGAAATGAGGTGAAAGCTATGGTGATTGGCTTAATGTAACCACGTCACATTGTATAAAAAAAATTAGCACATTGTACCCCACATATGCATGAATGTATTCATGATCTATGTGTATTTGACTTAACAAAAAAAAGTAAAAAATAAAAAGAACATTTAAATCACAAAAGTACCAGTAAAAATTATTCTTAATTATCATCTCAAGTGTTGTCTCATAAATTAATAATGATCAGTAGCCAATACTGATAAATTCAAGTGTTTCTTATGATATGGAATACTTCTTTGATGTTTTATTTTCTGAGTGTGAATTTTCTTCTCATCTAATTCCTGAGCATTATTTAGTAACAACTTTATTGAGATGAAATTCATACACTATATTACCTATTCATTTTAAGTACACAAGTCAATGGTTTTTATTATATTCATAGAGTTATACAAATTTAGATCATTTTCATCCCTTCAAAAAACCCTACAGCCATTAACAGTCACACATCATTTCCCCTACACCATTCCCAGCGGGAGGCAGCCACTGATCTACTTCCTGTCTATAGATTGGCCTATTCTAGATGTTTTGTATAAATGAAATCCTTTATATGAAATGTTCACAAACATTTGTGGTCTTTTTTTGACTGGTTTCTTTCATGTAATATAATGTTTTCAAGATTCACCCATGTTATAGCATGTGTCAACACTTTATTTCTTTTATTGACAAATAATATTTCATTTTGTGGATCTGTCACCTTTTATTTTACCATTTATATGTTGAGAGACATTTGAGTTGTGTCCACATTTTGGCTGTTGCGAATAGTGCATCTGTGAAAACTTATGTACAAATTTTAGTGTGGGGATAATGTCTTCCTTTCTCTATACCCAAGAGTGGACTGCTTTGTTTTTTGAAAAAAGAACTCACTTTTAATCACATTATTATGTATCCTATTTTCTTTTGTAGTTTTCATTTTCTTAACAGCTGTGAAAAAAAAAACCTATTTTTTCTTTCATAAAACATAATTTTAAAGGACAACTTTCACATTCCATTTTGTACATTGCCCATTGTTTAAACTCATATAAGTAATGGTTTACTTCCTCTTTTCATCTCAGACCACGTTTAGAAAGTCAGTAAATTAAGTAAGCATTCACCCTGACATTCTTCTATAAACAGAAATATTTGACAATTTATAAGTCTAGTATATTATTAAGAGAACTGCGAGAATATCACACGCTTTGTATGAATTCTTTGAAGTCTTTTATCTTAACTTCTAATACATGTCTTCCTTCTGTGGGCCAAGCAATTGAATTGTTATCCAACAGCATTCTGTTTCAACTCAGCAGAAATGAAGAATGCCTGATGTCACTGTCAAACACACTCGGGAAGATTTGATGAGAAAACCCGCAGGAAAAATTGTCTTTTCCTAGAAATGCTCTGATGATTGGCACAATTTGTATGCAGATGTTTTCTTTTAATTTTCAATTCTGATATTCACAGAACTTATCTTTCTCTGACGATGTGTCCATAATGTAACAATACAGAATTTCACAGGGGAAATATCACGAAGAAATTATGACGCGTAGGAAAGCTCAGAAATGCCCTTTTAGATCAAATATGGCTCTAGAACCTGTGTCCTTCTTTGCTAGGTTAGTTTATAGATCCCTGATTTCACATTGCCACACCATGGGATACATATTAGATTTTAAATATTTATTGAATAAATAAATGAAGGACTATTGTGGGGGATACATTTTTTACAAGCCTAGAAGAAAATTATTTAAATACCATAATAGAAATTGGGGCTTTTCAAAAATGACATTCTCCAAACTACATTAGATATGGCCAGTATACTAGAGGTAGGTAAAAATTTAAAAAAAAAGGAAAAAAGAAAAAGACGAGTACCAACTCATGTTTAACCTGACAAAAATTCAAACCAAACATTCTAATGCAGAGAAATATTTTACCTCTTAAGTGTACATTAGGTTTTTTCTAAGGTCATACGCAATCCACAAGAGTTGGCCCATTACAAAGTTGCTTTAGGGTATTGATGAAAATACTCTAAGTGGGTATTTATGAATGGCTCCTTTATGCAAAGAACTAAGAAAGGCAGGGTGTACATGCTTCCACAAAAATGCTGCTGATCACTGCTGTGCCGTCAAGTCTGGGTCCTCAACACTGAACTCCATAGCCTACGCTGTGGTTATTAGCAGCATACTGTAACAGGTAACACACAATCAAGCTACCTAAGCTGATATATTTTATTAAAGTAATAGAGTATTATTGGAGGTATGAATATTATTTAGTAATATATTGTTCTTCTTTTTGAAAACAAAAGTTTCTAGCTGACTCAGTGTAATAATATGTAATTCACAAATACTATAATTTAAGTCACAAGACTAAAGTTCTACTTCTGATTGTATCCTCCTAACAGAAATTCATCTGCCAGAAATTCATTTAATATCTGTGGGATTTTGTCTCTTCAGTGGTAAATGAAGGCTTTGGTCACAGTTTACCTCTAAAGTTCTGTCCTTTAGAACAAATCCCTGGGTTCCATTATAGGGAAAAGCATGGTACAAAAATAGAAGACATGTGAGCCACATGAAAAGTGGGTCACTTCAGACAGAAATACAATTGGAAGTGCTTATTAATTTGCCTTTGCATGTGGAGTTAGGATACATTGAAAATAGACTGAATTGCTAGGAATACCTTCTGAGGACAGGGGTTGCACGAACTGCATAGAACTGAATCCTTTGGTGGTTAGAGTCTAACCAGAGATGCTAGGACATTAGGAAGCTACCTTTATATACAGTGCCTCAAAAATGATATTCTCCAGGTAGTTTCCTGCAACCAATAGTGCAGATAAATTTTTCTTTACAGAAAATCATTTGATTTGACACAGCGTGATCTAAGTCAACATTTACTTTAAGTAACAAGTGTGGCTCTGGCAGAAAAACAAGGGAAGAACGGAGCTTGATTTTCTTTTCCCGTTCTACTATTTTGTGGTGATTTTTGAAATAAAGATTTTAAATATAAAGATTTTAAAATAAAAACTAGATTTACATTTTTTCCATAACTCCATTAATTTTTTGCCATCTCTCTTAAAATTCCTTTTGTCCTCAGGATATCCAAGGGCTGGACAGCAACAACCGAACTCTGCTGCGGAGTAATCACGGCAGAACAGGAGGCGAGTGTGCTGCAGGGATTAGGGATGGGGACAGAAAGCACTGAACAGTTTTGACTACATATTTCACATGTGTGACTTAGGTTTTGCTTAGATACTTCTGAATGTATGGCACAGGTAAGCAGAATGGCTTGGAACTCAGAGAACTGGTTTTCATATCTCCCTGTTGAGGTGCATCTGAGGGGATGTTATGCCATAGTCATCATTGATTACTAGATTAAATAAAAATTCCCTGTAAGTGAAAGTAAGACATCTTTTTCTCTTTATACATTTTTTATATTCTGCTAATTTTTGGAAAGATGAATTGTCTTGATTAAAGTAAACTTTCTCCCCCTAACTTGTACAAAGATATCATATAGGCTAGAAGTGGCCCCACATCTCCGATGCACTATATTCAAGATATACGTCTGCAGATAATTTATTTAACTTCTTTGAAACTTAGTTTCATCCTTGGTGAAAAGAAAAAGGTATACTTACAGAATTATTTGAAGAGGAAATCATATTCCCCGTGTACATTTGGAACTCCTTAAGCTTGTATTGATAATAAATAGTGTTACATTCAGTATAATTTAGAGGGGGAAAAGGGAAGGAAAAATTCTATTTTGTTATTGGAACAGACTTCCCCCTGGGTGAGAGGGCAGCATCCATTCCCTCTCTTTCAAGGTCACCGGGAGGTGGTAGCATCTGTCAGAAATTAGGTCAAGATCACCTCTCCGAAAATTGCAGAAGATGATTATTGGAAGCCTTAAAAGTGCTACTTCGATAAATCAGAGAGATGCAATATAGAGCCAGAAATAATAAAGTCAGATACAAAGCAGGCCTTCAAAGTACACTTGAGACAGCCCAAGTAGAGAAAATCTCTGGAGGACATAACAAAGAGACACAAGAAACTCAAAATCAAAATGGCCCATGAAGCACCACCCGCTCTCATTCTGAGTACTTTTGAATAAGTGACTTGTTTTGTTTCGCAGGCTATAAAGCTGGGTACATTTACCAACTTTTGACAAATTTTCAGTGATTTAATACCTTTCAATTGGACCCTTGTGACCCTTTACTAATGCTCAGAACAGTTTTGTTGCAGACACCTAAACTTCTGAATAATCATTTGCAGCCATGCCATCTGGATAAATAATAACCATGAAAGATGAATATTACAAAATGGTCATTTTAAAAAATAATTTCTGCAGAAGATCGCAGGTTAAACATAGGAAAAGCCCTTAATTCAGTCATTGCTTTCATTTGCATATTTAATTTTCCTTGGGAAAGGTCATGGGTTCAGCTCATTAACAAATACAGGACACAAATGTCTAATCCTGCACTTCCTCTTTTTCCTTTGATGGCCCTGCCACTTGCCCACGAGGACAAGGCAAGAAAGGAGTTGCTAATTCTCCCATTAAAAGAGAAGGCAGGTGAAACTGGTAACTAATTCCAGCTATTTGAGAAATGATTGGATTTCTGTATGCATAGTATCTTGGTAAATCAAGACAAAGCCTTTAAAATTATTGTAAAAAAATCATTTGAGCAACAAATCTTTAGGCACATTCATTGCATTCACCTCTAGGCACCTCTATAACCTACTATAGAAAGTTGTAGCAGATAGAGGGATAAATTTTAAGCCTATAAACTTGACTCTTGTATATCATACACCTACTTAATTGATTAAAAGGCACATATATTGTACCTGGCATATGCCTAGAAAGTAAATTATTCCCATGGCTGGAAACAGTAGGGCTAATCGTTAAAAAGGGAGAGGCCAGGCAGTGAGGAAAGTATTCTTCAGAAGAAGAAGGAAAGTGGAGGAAGGAAAGTTAGCAGCTATTGTCCAGGTGCCATGCTGAGGCTACCATTTCATAATCTTCTTATTGTTACTGAAACTGCCCCAGATTTTACTATCTCATCTAATATTTTCCTTAAGTCCATGTATTTTACCTCTTGGAGTACCTTATTTAAATGTCATGAACAACAGAAACCAACCCCAAATTAAGAACACACTGAAAAACATAAACCATCAGATGCCTTTATCCTGAATCTGTGTTTCTTACTTATTTTTTCTTAACTAATCATCTAGCAGAATTCAAAATTCAGAAGACCCAAAACTACCGTGATTAATAGCACTAATCCCCAGCTGGCCCAGACTCACTGGACTATTCTTTTTGTGATTTAAGGAAATTTCTTTGCTTCTTTAAGTATAAGTTTCTTCATCTATAGATTGGGAATAATCCTAGACAGTAACATATGAGGTTGTAAGTTTAAGATAATCACATAAACCAAACAGCTGAGGGTCTAATACAGAATGTTCAATGCTACCCAATGTGAAGACTATATTTGAAAGTTAAGTTCAGTATATAAGTACTGTTATGGAGGTTTATCACCAGTAAAGAAGGGATGACTTAGTGAATAGATAGTCTTTCTTGTTCTTTCTGTAGTCTATGAATATCTTATCTCAATTGTCAAAGAATCACCTAACAGGTGGAGTTATATGAAAATTATATCCCTCCCCAAGGAAATTCTGGGAACTGGTCCACAGGCAAAGTCCCTTAAAGGTACTTTAAAAGGGTGCCTTGATCACCTTGCAGCCCCTCGACACAGATGTGAAGAAACCTATTAGAAAATATGTATGAGACATAATTACACCATACTTTTCATCTTTCAAATGACTGTTTCATTGCTATGAAGTAGATATAAAATTCTATGTGTATCATTAATGTGAAAATGTAGGCGTCTGCCCTGTCCTGGGAGCTTATGTACAAATGAAGTGTTTCAGGATGTCCTGAGGGTGAGATTGAGGTCAACAGAGTAAGAGGCTCCGATCCACTCCACCAGTTCTCCTCTGAAATCAGACTTCTGGGTTCATCTGATTCGTACATAGTAATAAGATTCCAATTAAGATTCCACTGCAGAAATGAAAGCGCTGTGTGCATGCATGTTTTGCTGCTTTAAAAAATTAAATCCCCTAATCTGGCTTTCACATTTTCCTCACATAGATTAAAAAAAACAAAAACAAAAAAACCTATAATTCTTCAAATCAGTGCAAGTTTCACTACGTATTCTAAGATACAATTGTATTACAACCTGTAGGTATGACTATATATGTAAATTTAAATGTTATCTTCCCATGTAGGAGAAGTTGTTACTGTTACTCTCTGCTTCAGCCTTCATGTCTTCTTAGATATTCAATGATTATTCTCCTCATTCTCCAATTTGCTCCTGGATGCTGGTCAGCAGTAGGAACATGTGACAAGGGGACTTTAATGGCATGTGACTAACCATATATATCACAAACTTAATGGACATTCTATGTCAAATGTAGAAAATTAAGGGGGAAAAAAAACCTAGACATTTCCCATTGCCTTCATGAAAACAGATCTGCTCTTTATTTATTTATTTTTGAGGGATACAGGGTCTCCCTATGTTGCCCAGGCTAGCCTTGAATTCCTAGGCTCAAGTCATCCTGCTCCCTGAAGCCTTCAAAGTAGGTGGGACTAACTAAAGACACATGCCACCCTCCCCAGTTCCACATGTGATTTTTTTTGTTTTTCTTTGGAGACTAAGTTTCCCTCTGTTGCCCAGGTTAGAGTACTATGGCATCAGCCTAGCTCACAGGAACCTCAAACTCCTGGGTTCAAGAGATCCTCCTGCCTTAGCCTCCCAAATAGCTGAGAATACAGGCATTTGCCACAATGCACAGCTAGTTTTTCTGTTTTTACTAGAAAAATAGTATAGGGTCTGACTTTTCTCAGGCTGGTCCCAAACTCCTGACTCAAATAATCTTTGATCCTTGGCCCCTCAGAGTGCTGAGATTATCGGCATAACCCAACATGCCTGCCCTCACATAGACTTTTTCATTATGTTTGGGGATTTAAGTAATAAAATACACATGATACCATTTTTTCCCTAAACTCTTCCCTTGAGACTTTGCTAATTGCTACAGCACTCTGAATGATTTCATGGTCTCTCTTCTCTGATTGAGTCTTCCTTTCTGCTCTATCTGCATTCCCACAACATGACTGCGAGCATTTCAGTGAGAAGACCTGTGGAGGACTGCCTAAACACTTGTGCTGGCAGCTTGACATCAACGTCCTACCCCGAGCTAGTTTCAAATGCCTACTCGGTCTTCATTACGCATTCAAACTATTTACTAGGTACCTACCATATGCCAAGCACTGTGCTGGCTGGTTGGTGTACATGTAGTATAAAGACAAAGAAAAAAGCCTTTGCTCCTAAGAGGGACACTCACAAATGCTAAATGTTCAAAAAACTCTAGGAAATCTAAAAAGCCTCATGCAAGAAGTGTGAGTAAGCTACTCTGAGTAGTCCTAATTCTATACTTTCATATTTTTCTATCCTCTTTTCTAGGAATGTCTCTTACTCTCATCTATATGAATTCTTATCATCTTTTAATTAATGGGAATCACATCTGATCTACAACTCTCCTAAATCTTCAGTTGTAAAATCCTGAATCTCCATGTCTTATATTACCATGGACAAGAAAGCCACATTCCATACTTATTAAAATATTAAAATGTATATTGTTACATATCTGTTGATTATGATCCACAGTATAGATATATTTGAGAGATTCAAATAAGTCAGGAGATTCAGGAAATTTTGCTTGAAAAGTATAGGGTTTTTTTGTTGTTGTTGCTATTATTTATTTATCATCATCTCCGGGGGACATTGTCTTTCAGAATTATATAAGAAGATTGTATAATAAAGAGTCATTAGTTAAATCCACTAGTAATCAATTGCCTGAGGCTGAGATTTTTCTCAATTCTTAGAAATATATCTGAAAGAATGAGGAGAGGTAAAGAACGAGAAAAATTTTTATATTATATATTTTTTCCATATTTTTATATACACATTAATATATTCTAAGATACCTAAAAATATGACCAAATTCAGAATAATTAGAACAAAAATAAATATGGAATTAAAACAATAGAAATAAAGAAATTAGTATGCATGCAGATATATATACACATAAATATAACACACACATGCACACCACATTATCTTAATCCATTCATGAATTGATAGGCACTAAGGTAGATTTCACTCATCTTTGCATTTGTGAATTGTGCTGCAATAAACATTCAAGTACAGATGACTTTTTGATAAAATGACTTCTTTTGCTTTGGGTGGGTACCCACTGGTGGTATTGTTGGGTCAAACGGTCTACATTTATTTCTTTGAGGAAGTCCCACACTGTTCTCCACAGAGATCATGTGCAGCAACATGAATGGAACTAGAGACCATTATTCTTAGAAAAGTGTCTCAGGAATGAGAAAACAAATACCACATGTACTCTCTAATAATTGGGAACTGATCAATGAGCACATATAGGCACAAAGAGATGGAATGGTCATTGGAAATCAAGAAAGGGGAGGTGTAAAAACCTACCTATCAGGTGTAATGAACACTGTTCAGGTGATGGGTATGCTAAAAGTCCAACTTAAGCATTATAAAAGGTAATTACGTAACAAAGACATTTGTACATCCTTAATATTTTGAGATTTTAGAAAACGAGATAAAGAAGTTAGTGTGTGTTCTCAAATTTTATGATTTTATCAGAATCACTTAGAGATTACCTGACTGATACCACCCCCCAGAGTTTCTGATCCAGTAGGTCTGGACCCCCCAATTTGCATTTTTCACAGGGTCCCAGGCATGCTTATGTGGCCAGTTTAGGAATCACATCTGAGAGCCACTTATCTAGAAAGAAACAAACAGAAATCATAAAACCTGACACAATCTAGCAGTTTTTGCTTCACGTATGGTACTCTTTTTTTTACTCAAGAAATTGTAAAGTCCTTGGAGTCTATCTCCATAAACAGTATTCCCTCCTTAAAAAGAAAATAAAGATTATCCATATATTATTTAAATAAACTAGCATGCAACCAGGAGATTTTGATAGATTCACCTTGAAGATATGGTGTTTTTCCATTTTATATACTCATATTTCCAAATTACATACTAAGCATTCTATTAAAAATGCTCTTATTTCATGAAGAAAATATGTACATCCAATGTGAAACCTTTAGTTCTTAGGATGATTCTGGGCCCTGTCCCAACACAAGACTGAATGTGTGTGTGTGTGTATATATATATATATATAACATAACATATATATATATATAACATAAATATAAATACATAAATTCACATTAATAGTCATGTGAATTTATGTATATAAATTCATTTATGTGTATATGTGTGCATATTTAAATAGCACTAAGTTAAATATCAGATATTAAATGAATATTCTGATGGATGAATAATGAACAAAAATAAATATCTGAAAATGAATACAAGTGAGTAAGTGCAGTAATGATAAAGGTTAAGAGGCAGTGAAATGAATGTTTAGTGGGAAATGGCGGTTAGTTTAAATGTTAACTCTAAGCACAGTAATAGTCTTATCCAGTTGGATTCATTTACTGCATCTTTTAAATGATATTTAAAGACTTGCTATTTATTCCATACATTTAATAGATGAGCTGAAGGGAGAGACAGGCAGCAGTCCATGCAAATTTTGCTTTGTGGCAATTTCTAAATTCCATCTAATACCCAAGAATTAGAATTGCTCTTGGGAATCTACTCAGGATGAAAAGTGGCTAAGAAGAGAATGGAGTCTCAAATCATGGTTCCTTTTAGACTATGATTTTCTTTTACTTACGATACTTAAACAAAAAAATTGGATGTAATCCCAATTGAATTTTAGACTCCATCGATGTGTAAAATTTAGCCTGAGCTAGTCATAGACCATACATATGTAAGAAGTTCTGCTATTTTATACTAAAATTATTGAATCTTCATAACACTCTGAAATAAAATGACTATCATATGAAAACTCATCCTCATTAACTTTTGAACAAACCTGTTTAACACTTCCTAAAGGTCAGGATGGCAATTTAAAAAATGACTCAAAAGATTTTTTTAAGTGAACATCCTGAAGTTTTCTAGAAAAGGGATCAATATTCCATGGGTTTTGTAACAATATAAATTTAATATGTAGTATAAACTATTTTAGAACTATTTTATAATTTGAAAATCCTGACTATGGCATTCAATGATTATATAATTCTGAAAATACTGGGGATCTAAATGATTAAAAAAATTAAAAAGTTGCAAAATAAGATTTTGGAGAAAGACTGAAAGAATCAGCTAATTTAATCAATATATATATTATATATATATATATATTTAGGTATATGAGGAGATATCAGATAAGTACATGAAAGCAGTCATAGAAAGATCAAGACTTTCACATCTGATAGAATTGGGTTTGAATCATAACTCTATCACCTATTGGCTCTAGGACTTATGGAATTAATGTCCTTGGCTCTCTAATATGAAAATGATAATGATTACCTTACAGGATTAGCTATTAAGTTAATTGACATCATGCAGTGTCTGACTCACAATGGACACTGAAATACTTTTCCAGAATGAATATTAATTGTTTGATACAGGATTTTGTATGTGAGCTATGATTAAAGTAAGTTTAACTGAAAAGAAACAAGTGAACTTTTTCACCCTAAAGTCACTTAGACAAGATAAGCCTTTGGTCTCCTATTCTATAAAATGTAAGGGTTGATTTAGATGATTTCCCAGGGCACTTATTTTATTATTCTATTATATTCTAAACTGCTGCTCTAAGAAATTTCCAATTTAAATGATATTAAGATTCTGTGGCAGATAAATTAGCCTATCATTAGCTAAGAAATATCTAAAAAGGCTGTGGCTCTCAGCCCTGGCTCTACATTAGAATCAATGAAGCAGCTTTAAAAAATACTAACACTCCCAAAATTAAATCAGAATCTGTAAGGTGTAGAGCCTTCCAGTTGAAGTTTTTTTAGAGTTACCTGGTGACCCTGATTATAGTCAGGGTCATGAACCACCAACTAAAAGTCACAGGTATCCCAAACGTAAGGGGATTTCAAAGCAGAGGCAGCAAGAATTCCAACATTCCTCAGGCCAAGGATTCTCTGATATAAGCATACCTCAAAGAATCTTACATTCAATTTTCTTACCTAAATCTATTCTCTTTTTTCTGTTTTTCAGTATATCAGATCACTCCTCCAAACTCAATTTGCATACAAGTTCATTTTCTTTCACTAATACTAGTTTTTTGTATGATTGAGAAAGCTCTTATTTTCTTAACTTTTCAAGATCTAAGCTACAGCTTGATATTTCGGACTTTCTCTTTTATTATGATTCCTCAATAGTTGTATTACACACACACACACACACACAAGCAATCAACTCATATTTTGTTTTAAAGATATTTGCCCAGTATAATCCCTACCTTGCCAGAACTGGTTCATAGTGCTTATACCCCCTATTGTTGAATCTAAAATATGTAGGTTCAATTTTATGTGTATTTATATGACCCCCTATTCTATCTCTGCTATTAGAATGTAAAGTCCATGAGATCGAATACAATGTTTTTGCTATTTCTCTCTAGAAATAATAAGCAGCCAATAAATACTGTTTAGTAAGTTCATTTGAGGTAAAACAGTCTCTTCGTTATTGTTATTTGCACTTAGTTATTCTTTTTTTTTTTTTTTTTGAGACAGAGCCTCAAGCTGTCGCCCTAGGTAGCGTGCCGTGGCATCACAACTCAAAGCAACCTTCAACTCCTGGGCTCAAGCAAGTCTCCTGCCTCTGTTTCCCAAGTAGCTGGGACCACAAATGCCCACCACAACGCCCGGCTATTTCTTTTTGGTTGCAGCCATCATTGTTGTTTGGCAGGCCTGGGCTGGATTTGAACCTTAGGTGTATGTGGCTGGCACCTTAGCCACTTGAGCCACAGGTGCCAAGCCCACTTAGTTATTCTTAAATACATCTTTTCTTGTGTTTATTGGTGCTATGAATTTCTTCTATGAAGTAGTGTCACAGTGGTATAATCATCCTGCCTCATTCAAGCCCTCTAATCTATTCATCTGAAAACAAAGATCTCAACTGGTGACTTAGGTGAGATCTAAACTATCTCTTTGGTGCCAAAATGTGCAGTTAATCATTGAGAAGTGCCACATAGGATAAAAATATCCATCTGCTTGACTTAATATCTTTGGTCTGTGCGTGTTGTAAAGTCAAGTCCTTCCCATCCTATGCATGGTAATATTACAGAATTTTATTTCTGTAGACCTTCAGGTTGAGTTATTACAATCTTGAATCAGTTAGGAATATTCTGACTAGAATCCGCAAGCTCTTAATACTGAACTGTAAGGAAACTGGGTCTGGCTGTGGAGTACAGGTTGGGGTCTTACCCAGCTCCATCTCTCAGGATTTGTGTGGCCCTGGGCAACCTCTTAGCCATCTTGCCGCTCTTCTTTCTTAACTGAAAAACCGTAGACTAATCACATCTCCCACTCTGTTGAACACTGACATTCCATGATGATTAGAATTATTTCTATGTCATTCCTGACACTGGATTTCTTCCTACAAACTCTAAGGAGCTACATGTCCTAGGCTGGCAGGGGCATATGATGAAACATTACCAAAGTTGGCAAAGAGCGTTTTTTGGGAAACATTCTACTCTTTATTTCCACTATATTTTTCACTGCATTAGTTTTCTGTTGCTGTATAAAAGCAGCTTAACTTAAAGGCTCAAAATAACACTAATTTATTATCTCAGATCCCATGGGTCCAACACAAAGTCATGACTTGGTTGATTTCTTTGCTCAGGGTCTCAAAGGCTGCAACCAAGTGTTGTCTGGAGTTAAAGTCTCATCTGATACTCAGAGTCTTCTTCCAAGCTTATTTGGCTGTGAGATGAATTAATTTCCTTTCAGCTGCAAAAATCAAAGATTTGCTTCTCCAAGGCTAGCTGAGAGAGAGGGGGTATCTGCTGATTCTGTTTGCTACCTCTTGGCCCCTGATTAGGTCAGACTCACCCACAATAATCTTCATTCTGATTATTTTAGGACCAATTGATAAATTCTTTAATTATATCTAAAAATTATCTTCACTTTGCCATATTCTATAGGCTAGAAAGAGCGACAGGCCTAGTGTACACTCAAGTAGAGAGGATTTATACAAGAGGGTGAGGCACGGGGATTCATCTTAGAAATCTATATACCACATTCACACAGGGTCTACAACATAATCTGAATACGAGTTTTCTTTATAAACACTCCCTTTTTAACAGTATTCCAAATAGTATTAATATTTCATTTTAATTGCCATTTTAAACATTTTTATGAAAGTTATTTATGTTTAATTTTAACTGCTTACTAGAACTAAAAATTTACTTTAAATTGGGCTGATCCCTGTGATAAATATTTTTATCAGTTATTAACTCTAAGAATCTTTTGAAAACTATAGTCTCATATTAAACTATGAAATAACTTTGTTCCAAAATGTACAAGAAGCAGTGCCTGTGTCTCAGTGGATAGGGTGCTGGGTCCATATATAGAAGGTGGCTGGTTCTAACCCAGTCCCAGCCAAACTACAATAACAGCAACAAAAAATAGCCAGGTGTTGTGGTGGGTGCCTGTAGTCCCAGCTATTTGGGAGGCTGGGCAAGAGAATTGCCAAAGCCCAAGGGCTGGAAGTTGCTGTGAGCTGTGATGCCACAGCACTCCACCAACAGCGACAAAGTGAGACTCTGTCTCTAAAAAAAAAAGTACCTGTTTTTTATCTATTGTATATGATGCTGTAAGAATGTAATACTTAAAAACTCAGGTTTAGCAAAAAAGAACGATTTTTTCACTTTATAATACAAATAAATTAAAGGTGTAAGACTATTTGTAAAACGCATTTTGATTTATTTTTCCTTTATATTCTGAGCTTCATATTTTGTTGAGAATCAGCATGTTAAAATCTTATTCCCACTTCCCACCTCATTCTTTTTGATGAGAGCCCCATAAATAACATTTTAAAGTGTATCTAAATTTAACTTTTCTTTCAGAAACATTCTATGATGATTAAAACGTTTAAAAAAGACACTAGCTTTAGAGCAAGACTGCTTAGGTTAAATCCCAGCGCCGTTACTAACTAAGAAGGTGTGTGACATTTGACATGTTATATGTCATTTTGGGACATCATTTTACCTAGCAATAAAAGAGGCAGAAAAATAGGTCTGAATAAAATTATGGAAAAGATTAAATCTGTTAGCTACATTTGTTTCTATATACTTAGAATCTGGCACATGGAAATCCTATGTGAGCAAGTACATTTATATGTGTGATGTGTATGTGTTTTGTTGGTGTTAAATGTATACCTAATACATTTTAATCCATATGAATATAAAATTATGCCTTTTAATATTAGACTGTGCTTGTGTATGTATGTATACAATGAGAATATGAGTAAATAGAGAGTAAACCACAGAGAAAAATAATGACAATATTCTTTAACAAAAAACCAAAACCCTGATGCAAAAAATTCTTAGCCTTGAACCTAAAGAAAAGGGTGAGTAAGATTACATACTGCTGAAGTATTCATATAATCAGACTAGTATGTTTTTTTTTAATGGTTTGGATCAGCTTATATGTAAAGTACTGATGACTCAAACATGGCTATAAGAACAATATAATTTTTAACAAACTTGAAAATGTAATAGTAAAGTTGGAGCTTTCAGGAGAGTAGCGAGAGAGAGAGAAGTCTTAAAAAAAGTAAGGACACGAATAGTTTCATTTAATATAGTGGCCATTCTCAATATGTGGCACAAATTAATGATACAGAATTCTGACGTTCAAATGTCATGTAAATATGCAAAATTAAACAAAAGATGATTAAAAAATAATACTGCTCTGAAATATGCAGGATAGTGTTGGAGAGAAATAGGATAATACAGGTGAATTAAAAATGCATTGTTCATAGGTAAGAGTCAAAGATAATATCAAAGCCTGATATATCAAGAAAGAGGTATAATAGCAATTCAGGAGGCCAAGGCAAGAGGATTGATTGAGCTCAGGAGTTAGAGACCAGCCCACTATAGTGAGACCCTGTCTCTACAAAAAATAAAAAAATTACCTCCACGTAGTGGCTAGTGGACCTGTAGTGCCAGCTAAAAAAATAGAGGCATAGGCTTGCTGTGGGGGCCAGTGCTAATTATGTGCTATTTTATTTGTGTTTTGTGTATATATATCATTAACATATGTGTGTACGCATACACACATATAAATATGTATTGGCAGCTACCTACCAAATATGAAAGACAAGAGAGCGAATTATTTTCTTTCTGTTTTTGAAAGTGAAGGTTAAGAACATTGCTTTTGTAAAGGATATTTTACTCAAGCCACAATGTAATGATAAAACTAAGGGGCTTGTTAATTGCACCTTTGAAGATCAATCCTTTATTAAAAGAATTCTTTTCCCTGTAAAATTTGGATTCAGCCAAAAGGCTACATTCAAGGATACAAAAGGTCACAGTCTCTGACCCCTTTAATGAATTTATGAACAAGTGTCCCAGTTTAGGAGAATTCCCTAGGCAAGACAGCTTCATCTCCTCACTTCCACATTACCATCCAATATTTGAATGCTATTTTTCAACCAAAATGACCAACAAGGTGTTTTCAAAGAGGAGTTCAATCTCTCTCTCTCTCTTTTTTTTCTTGAGACAGAGTCTCACTATGCCACCCTCAGTAGAGTGCTATGGCATCACAGCTCACAGCAACCTTAAATGCTTGGGCTTAAGCGATTCTCTTGCCTCAGCCACCCTAATAGCTGGGATTATCAGTGCCTGCTGCAACGCCCGGCTATTTCTTCTTTCTAGTTGTCATTGTTGTTTAGCAGTGCCAGGCGGGGTTCGAACCTGCCAGGAGTTCTCTCGTAAGTGGATTTTTGCTTCCAAATACTATTATTTATTTATTTTTCACATATGCTACATGTTTTATGTTTTAAGAAGTTTGAATGACCTACAAAAATCTCAGATTCAACAATGACTATAGCACTACCACATTCTTGGGGTTGGAAGACAGACAGAAATCAATTAAGAATCAAGAATTTCCTATACAATATTTTTACGGCCTTGACCACAACCTTTGAAGGAAGACATGGAAACACAAAATCAACCTCAAAAAAATTTGGAACGCGGAGTGGACATGGTGGTCAATGTTACCTTCATCATCTTAAGAATAGAACAATTTTTTTAAAATATTGCCTATAACTTTTTCCACATGCTAATGTGATATTGTAAATATACTGCCAAAACTTTGCAATGTAATACATAAATATAAACTTTTCATCTAAAACATTGCCCCAATTCAGCAAGAAGGAGCTAGGTAACTATATCCCCCCTCCTCCCAGAGACACAGAGGGGTGAAAGTGACAGTCTGGAACACTGAACAGAGGGAATAGCCTGGAAAAAGATGGCAGAGATGTTTTTTGTTTCTTTAAAACTCCCTCCACTCTTCCCGAGAACTAAAAGCTACATCCCTGCCTCAGACCAGTGGTTGGGAAGCACAGGGAAATGTCTTTTGTTCTTTTTTTTTTTTTTAATTTCATTTGATTAATTTTTGTTCTTTATGCTACAGGAGATGGAACCCCTAAGCTCTCCAGATGGAGGCCCCAGATGGGTGGGGCGGAGGTCATAGCTTTGTCTTTGATAGAGACGGGATGATTATAATTATTAACTGTAGTTAAACAATGGCCTGCAACGGAGGGTCCTCTCTTTAAAATCTCTATATTTCTGCTTATGTTTAGGATGATGGCATTTTGAAAGGAGACTCTGTTGTGGGTCGGGCTCCCAGTCCCATGAACTCAGTTGAACTGATTCAATTACTTGACTGAACTAGAAAGAGAAACTGAGGCCCAGCAGTGATGGAAAGCAACAGTGAATGAAAATGGAAAAAGCAGGAGCAGCACAGGCAGCGTGAAGAGGGATCAAAAGTAACCTGCACGGGCTGAAGTATAATGATGTGAAATTTTATTCAAGAACAAACAGAAAGCTGAGAGCATTTCCAAAAAGAACAAGGCGTGGGTCCCTCTCCTGAAGGAGAAGAGGTGAGCCAGGTGAGGCACAGAGGCAGTCAGGGATATAAATACCTTCTTTCTTCTCTTTGAATTTTGTTGCAATTCTTTCATCAGCCTCTCTGTCTCCAAGAATCATTGCCCTTTTCTATTGGTCATTGACTCTGTACTGTCTCTTGGTATTGGTCACTGTTTCTCCAGGTTTCCTCACATCCACAGCCTCTTCCGATTCATTGTCGGGAGAGTCGCAGAGAGGTGAGTGCTCCCTCCCTCCCGACTTCTTTGTCATCATGGTGGCTTTCCTCTCACCCGCTTTGGGCCTTTTCTTACTGTCCCTTCCCAGTCTTCATCCTCTTTATTTGCCAGCAAATTAATAATCTCCTTTCTTCTCCTCAAAAAAAAAAAAAAAAAAAAATCAAAAGAACTTCCAAAACCACTTGCAAAGACAAAAAGAAAACCTTCTAGTATTATCCCATTAAATTATCTAAGAGGGAATATTTTCTGATTGCTGTATCTACTGCCTCAACAATCTACTGTATCTGAAGTGTTGAAAACAATTGCGCTATGGCCCATTCTCGAATATGTAATTAGACTATTCCTTCTGTTTTTTTTTTTTTTTTTTCCCACAGAGTTTAAAATATCAGTGTATCTATTAACTTATTGACCTGACTAAAGAAGCAACACAACTTGGCATTTGTTTTCATAAACACAGAAGTAGAACCCACTTCTAGTTCAAGAACAAGATGAAAGAAGAAAACTGTGCAATTCCTAAAAGTCCATTACAAATAAAATATGATGCCTGCAAATACAAGATCCTCTAGAGGCCAAGAAAGAACAGCAGGAGAATTTGCTTAAGAGATGCAGTGCTTATCCTATCTAATTAAAGAATTAGGAGAAAAATGAAGCTCGGCAGTAATGACATGCTTTTGGTATTTAAAAGCGTCTCTGGCATGAAAGCTTCATCACTGCCTCATTTACTCACAAATTCTAAAATATAGACGTGGCAAAAGCCCAGATTAGAATTGAGAAATTCAAAACTTCTTTTCTTCGTGAACAGTTTATCTCAGAGACAATAAACCTGGGTTATAAGAAAATATGCAATCAAATAGATTCCAATCTTGCTGTCATCTGTAATCAAAAAAAAAAAAAAAAAAAAACAACTGACCACATGATAGGACCTCAGTCAGACGCCTAATTTGGGGGAACATAAGATGCGGAATAATCGAGACATTATTCACTTACTCTGAATCAAGATGGTCATTTTGTTTTCTTTTTTCTTTTGTTTCTTCTTATATTTTCTGGAAAATCAAAGTCAAACTCAGATTTGAAGATAAGATTTCCAGGATGGGATGGATTTAAGAGTCCATGATGTAAAGTGTAAAGTCTCTAGCAATGAAGTAGATTTACATAAAGCCAGGGGAGATTTACTCACTCCTTTCTTATTTCTTATTGATGTACTTATTTACATCATGTAAATTTGATGTACTTATTTACATCATGTTATTTTGATAATTTTTTAATAGTCTTTATGTGACATGCCCTCAGTGCGGCTGCTTTTGTATTTGCACTTCTTTTGAGTCTATTCCATAAACATCTACTGAGCACAGACTGCAGAGCAGGCTCTAGGGGAGGCCCTGGAGAGATGAAGAGGAGCACAGGGGAGAACTCTGCTCACACCGCTGGGACTGCCCAAAGCCAGAGATAAGACTGAGGGGAATGTCCTCAAAACACCGAGAGTCACAACCATGAGAAATGTACTTGTCTTTAGCAATCTGAAAGATGACTGGCCTCACGCTGACCAAGGTGCTTCTTCTTTCTTTTATTCCCTTAGTGCTAATACACGTATACACCTGGCCTTTAATTAGTTAAAACCCGAAAGGAAATATAAAAAAATAAAGTAACTCTTAATGTAGAAAGGTTCTTTATTCATCACAGTACTTAATTAGGACACTGTAAACATGAGACTGACCAGGAAATCCTGCCATGTGATTTGGAACCAAACATTTATTCAGTATGCATTGAAAAGTATCTGTTATGTTCAAGCCATTCTATACATACTTATTAAATTTAATATAAAGAAAATAAGATTATATATTAGAGAAAAAAAGAGAGAGAGAGAGAAATTGCATCTTTCTTTAGAGGGAACCACTGCATCAGGTTGGCACTGTAATGTCCTGGCCTTGAGGCTCTGGAAGACTTATTTATTTTCCCTTTTTAAAAGAAAGCTTTTTTTCCCTGGAATCTTTAGTGAAGATGATATGAGACAAAATACATCAAGGGTCTGGCACATGGTAGGCGCTGGAAGCATCGGGCTGTATGGTTACCAGGGACCTGTGCTGCCAAGGCCTTCACCTGCAACACAGCAGTAAGTGGGACTCTGAGGTCCCGGCCACCTGCCTTTATAGCTACCCAGTCCTCACCCCCTGGCCAGTATAGTGGATGAGGACCACTTGAAGTGAAAATATGAACATTATTTAATGACTGATCTTCGGTACTAAACCATTTGGAAATATTTACAAGGAATCACACACATACAAAAAGAGAGAAACTGCAATAAACAATACAGTGGGTGAGGAGAGCGGGGCAGATGGAATGTCAAGGAGTATTCGGAGAAAGAGGGACCCTTTATTACTCACATATGTGCATGCTGAGTATTCAGAGAAAGAGGGACCATTCACTACATATGTGGGTGCTGAGGGGAAGAGGAAAAAAGCCTATAGTTAAATTCTCATTTATTGATTTATTTCAGTGAAATTTGAAAGTTGCCATTCTAGTTAATGTGGTTTTATCCTCAAATCTTTTCACATATTAAAATAGCAAAGCAAAAGCGGTTGGTCAAATCATTGTTCCATCTGATAAGAGGACCATGTTACAGCACTGAGCTTTCAGTGTGCAGATCATGACCCCGTAGACGCCTCAGGGATACGTGAGGAGGACAACAGTGAACAGGGAGAGCCGGTTGCTGCAACCTGAAAATTGCACATCTGAAAGCACCCAGAATCCTGTTAATTTATTCAGTCGAGATCAGAATTTTTCTTCTCCTCATATTCTTCTGTCTTGTTCCCTTCGTCTGACAGGCTGGTTATTATTTTTCCAGAACTGTTGACAAAGACTATCTTAAGCTGCCTGCTGTACTCTCTTTCATACCGCAGCGATGTAAAGGAGGCACTGATGCAGCATAAACCCATAAATCAGGTCCTCCGAAGAACGAGAATGCCAGACGACACCTTTCAGGAATACAGTACTACAGGAGAAAGCTGTTGTTGTATCACGGTGCAGCTGAATTTTGGAAGGCTTCTCTTTCACTTTCATCCATATGTTAAATGACATGTCCTCATTATATATATCATAATATGTAAATGGAGTAAGTAAACCAGGCATTATACTATTGACGCCTGTAACTGATTAATATTTCTAACACCCTATTTTTATCCTTAGTTATAAAGAAGGAGACCAAAGAGAGTTTTGTTATTTAAAATATTTTTGAAAAATGCCTTTATAATATCTGACATGCATGGTGTTTAGAGACAAAAGAAAAGGAACACTTGTCAGATAATAAAATATAATAAAAAAGGGTAAAGGTTTTGAAGGGTAAGTATTATTAGGGAGGTGGTGGTACACGTATTATGTCATAATGAAATGATAAATCATCTCAGCAAAAGAAATTAAACACACAAAAACCTACAGATACTTTTGTATGTGAAATAAACCCTATTGGTATAGGAATGCTAAGCTAATGACAGAGAAATACAAGAGGATATTCTGTTGTTTACCTAATATTCCTGGCATCTACCAGTCTGATTTTCCATTTTTCTAACAAATACAATTGTTAAGGGAATTTTCCTTTCTCTCTCTTATCAGTAATTAATTTGAGAATGAGCATGTAGTGAGAGTTCTCTTGAGATATGAATAAAACTTCCTGGACACCTTCTGGGATAGGTTTCCTCTCTGAAAAATACAGACACAGAGACAGATGGAGCCTTTTTCTTCCTCTGGTCACTAGCTTGTCTGCTTAAGTTTTCTAGAATGTGTAGCCATCATGTGGTCTCTAGGGATGACAACTGAGACAAAGCCAACTAGCTGAGAAAGGCATAGTAAAAACATGCAGCAGAGTAAAAATGATGGTCCCAAATTGTATCAACACCCTAATCCTTAAACCTCTGAATGTTGCTTTAGAGGGAAAAAGACACTTTTCAGATATGATAAAATTAAGGATATTGAGATGGGACTATGATCCTGAATTATTTGGGTGGACCCTAAATATAATCACAAGTGTCTTTATATGAGGGGGACAGGGGAAGATTTTACCACCGAGAGGATAACATAGTGTGAAGGAAGCAGAGACAGACATGAAGATGTTATATTTCTGGCATTGACAATGGAGGCTTAGGCCCTAAATCAGCAGTTCTCAACCTGTGGGTCGGGCCGTGGCATTAGGAAGGTTGAGAACCACTGCCCTAAGTCAAAGATTGCAAAGGAAGTCGCTCTGGAACCTGGAAACAGAGAGAAAACAAATCTCTACTACAGTCTTAGAAGAGAAAAAACAGTACTGAAGCACCTTCATTTAACCTAGCAAAATTGACTTCAGACTTTTGATCTCAATAACCACAAAGGAATAATTTTGGGATGTATTAAGGCACTAGATAAGGTTTGTGGAAATTTGCTGGGGCAGCTGTAGGAAACTAATACAGATGGAAAGAAGATCTGAATGAGGCATTATATGAATACATTTGGGAGACAATCATAGTACTCAGAGGTGCACATGCAGGTTATCTGAGTAACGTTAGTGACTGTTTCTGTAGTAAAGACTTCTTTAATGGATTTTAATTTCTGCTGAATTTACCATTTCTTATCCTATGCACTTGTAGGCTTAGAGCAAACTCCTCGTTACTTTAACTTATTTTAGTCCCTATATTATGAGGTTCTAAGGTCTTGACCATAACCCAAGAAAAAGCTAAAGCATTGATCACAATGTTACTACAATTAATACTAAAAGCTATCTCAATAAAAGGCAGCACCATGTTTCAGTTGCTCAAACAAATTCATTTTTGTCTGCCACCTGACATAGGATCTGTCAGTACGCCTTTCAGCTCTACCTGCTGTATCTCCTAAATCAGACAACTTACATCGTCCCATTTTAAAGGTTGGCATCCTGGTGAAAGCTGCCTTATTTTCACCTATTTTATACTGTTAGCTTTCATCTATTTTTCCTGATACCACCCTTATCAAACAGCAAGCAGAGTGATTCTGTAAAATTATATACAATGGATCATGTCACTTCTCTGCTCGAAATTTTCCAATGCCTTTCCAACTCTTGGAATAAAAAATAAATTCTCAAAGTTGGCTGCAAAGCCCACATGATTGATGCAGCCTAGATACCAGAATGAAGAAGACTCTAGCTCAGAATTGAAGCTCACTTAAAATAGCCCACAGAAAACAAGTAACATACAAAAGGAACACACTTTTATTTGGGGGAAATTTTAGAGTTGGTTGCTACCAAACATAATCTACTGAAATATGTCAAAAATATCCTTTTTTTAAAAAAACCATCTGACACCACACATCAATTTATTTATTTTGCTTTTTAGCCTTCTCCTGATAGAAAGTCTACAGGTGCAGGAATTTTCTGTTTTGTTGATTCCTGAACACATGAAATACATGGTCTCTTCCCTTTATTGTTAATATAAGTGAAGGACACTTCATGATTTTATTATGCATTGCATAAACTAATGTTACATTAAGAAGTAAGCTACAGAAAGAATAAGTGACCACCTAAATAATGGCCAATAGTACTCAGTTTTGTATTCCAGGTAATGTTGCCTGCATTGAAATGTTCAGTGAATGTTTGTTCAGTGAGTCATTTCTCGCATAAATTGTTAGGCTGTGTTGGCTGGGTGCAGGTGCCGCCTCCTCATGGCCAGCCTCTCTCTAAACAGGCCGGGCCTAGTCTCCCAGGGAAAGAGGCAGCCTGTGGGGGCGCTTGCCTAGCTGGTGTCACCGCCTGATGAGACAGGGGCCCTCAGCAGAAGAGGAAGTCCATCCAGCAGCTAGGGCACACTGGGCTCTGCCCTCGCAGCACCATCTCCACTACTGCCACACACTGCCTGTCCCATCCTCGGGGCTGTGGTGCTTGAGGGGAGAGACGTGCAATCTTGGCCTCTAGCTTCTCTCTTTCCACTGGGGGTTGCGGTGAGGAAGTTGGGGGGTGAGTGCAGGCGGGGATGATTCTCTCTGCACCGGTAAAGCAGAGCAACTGGACCTGGGAGGGAATGACGGCCCCGCCTCCAGCTTTTCTCCTTGATAGGACATAAGACTAAGGGGCGTGGCTGAGGGAGGAGCACAGGAACCAAGTTATGGCTGGGACTGTTCCCCAGTCGGAACACATAGTGAGGAGCCCCCAGGGACCCTTATAGTAACGGGACCCTTTGGGCCAATGACCCAGCAGATAATTAAACTTGCTAATTTCAAGCCCCAGGAGTGCTTCAGGAAGGTTCCGGGAAGGAAGCACGCTCTTAAGAAGTTTGTTACTTAACCCCAACTTGTCAGTTACCTCAAAGGCGGAGGCAATAGCCAGTCCTGCCAGAGAGGGGCGGCTAACTGGATGGCTTAGTGCATGTAAGACATGCAGGTTCAGATCAGAGTCTCTGCTCCACTGAGGCACAGGGGCCCGTGTGGCTCTCTGAGATGTATTTTCCTTATGGTTTCTGCACTTTCTTCTGTAATAAATGTGTGTTGATAGTGACTGCTTTGTGTTAGAGATACTTCATCCCTGGCTAGGCACCAGTGCTCATTGAAGGCACTGGTAACCAAGGATCGGGAACATCCTTTTCCAGAGGAACCTAATAAAATCACATGCAAAGCAAATAAGAATGAGAATGCTATGAAGGAGGGTTATTGATATCATATAAATATTAGAATTTAAATAACATAGCCGAGATCATGCCCATAGTGGCTAGTACAGAATTCCATTTTTGCAATCTCTGGCCTTAAATTTTGTGTTTACTGCTTCCAAATCAAAATGAAGTATCACAGCCAAAAGGTTCAACAAAATGTTGGCATTTACCTGAAAGAGCTTTAGGAAAAAATAAAGAAGTAAAATAAACAACAACAAAAACCTGACGCAAATAAAACCACGCTGGAAAGTTCTGTACCTCATCTTGTAAATAAAAGTTTTCTTTTTCCTAGACTATATTCTTTTATTCTTTTTCCTAGACTAATATTTCAATTAAATATACACATACACATTAGAAATGATTATTACCTCAAGCTATACATAATTATTGAAGTTTTGGAGAAGGATCTAGCATTTGATGAGGGCCCTAGGTTAGGCTTTTCAGACAGAGAAAAACAACTAGAACAGTGATTCTCAACCTGTGGGCTGTGACCCCATTGGGGGTAGAATGACCCTTTCACAGGTGTGGCCTAAATACCTCCTTCATATGAGATATTTGCATTATGATTCATAACAGTAGCAAAATTACAGTTATGAAGTAGCAACAAAAATAATTTTGTGGTTGGGGGTCACCACAACATGAGGAACCATATTAAAGGGTCGCAGCATTAGGAAGGTTGAGAACCACTGAGCTAAAAGAAGTGAAGCTTGAATATTATTAAATATTGTTGGAAGAACTTTATTCATACTTGCTACATCATTAAGTTGAGGGCACTCATTCAGAGTTATATAATCTAACATTAAAATAAATGGAAGTATTTCATTATAAAAGTGAGCAATAATCTCCTTTCCCCCAAAGATGGCAAATGTTGAAAATATACACTGATAGGTAACACTACTTCAGAATGTTTTGAGATACAGCTCTGAGCTCTACTTGGGAACAACCAAATACCTCCAGGATGACTGCTGAAGACTTTTGCAAAGACATTAAGGTAGGATGCTGAATTAGATAGTACTGATTTTGTTGTTATGTTCTTAAGAACAGCATGGCATCAATATTGTAGAGGAAAATACTTTCCAGTACTCTTACTGTGTGTGCTTAGTAATCTGCATTCTATACATCCACAATTTTAAAATGTGATGAATTTTCACTGATTTTCCATTACTGATAGCATATTCTGTAGTAAGTACTGTGTATGACAAGTGTCCAGAGTCAAAGAAGTTTTCTCAACATTGTTGCAACATAATTTGTGAAATACTTGGTTAGAATTTGGTGCCTTGATAGTAAATTGGCCATAATCACATTTTTATACTGAGTTTAGCAAACACTATCCAAACAATATTTTTATCTGAATTTCCTGAGTTTATGGAAGAGAATAAGAGAGATATCAGCCAGGCTAAATCTCAAATGAATTGATAATACTCAGTGGTTATAAATACAAAGAGATGTACATCTATTCAAAATGCAGGGAAAAAATCTCATTAAGACAAAGTG
Source organism: Otolemur garnettii (assembly GCF_000181295.1). Taxonomy (NCBI): domain Eukaryota; kingdom Metazoa; phylum Chordata; class Mammalia; order Primates; family Galagidae; genus Otolemur; species Otolemur garnettii. Next base: position 16,885,750 of record NW_003852401.1, on the reverse strand, counting down.
TCTAATTTGAAAAAGGCAAAAAGGGATAAAATGAACAATATGAGGCAGTTGTAAGTGAAAGCATAAAAGCCATTAAAAACAATTTATGTGCAGTTTTCCTAAATTTAGAAAATGACTGTAAATCAAGTCAAGCCCAAAGCATTGTTTTTCCTGGAAAATATTAGGCTTTGTAACTGGAAAATAGTTGAACTCCTAACAATTGCCGTTGATGTCAATTTGTTTTCATTTTATACATACATTCCTCTGGACTTTTATTATCCCATTTACAAAATTCTAACTATGTATAATGGACAATACCTCACAGATTGTTTAAACTTTTCTTTTATAGAGATAAACAAATAAACTTAATTTTTCTAAGAGGTACATCATGCAGTTAGAACATATAAGAAATCAGGTAGATTCTAATTCCTCTCTATAATATGAGTCCAATATGAATTTTATTCCACTCTACCATGTCTAGTTGTACTCTAAATAATAAATTATATTTGTATTTACTAATACTAAATGAATTTTCAATAATGGAAAGTAGATTTTGGAACATTACATTAGTTTACTGTATGATTTGTCATCTATTCATTTCCTTTAAGAATAAAGCAGTAAGACACTTTAGTCATATGGATTTTACCTAATTTATGATTTAATACAATATACTAATAAGAAAGGGACACTCTTCTAACTTGAAATTACAATTTTAACAAATTACGTTATTAAAAGTCTTTAATCTTTGAACATCTTTAAAAGGATATGGTATAAATGTACTGCCTTAGTGACTGGTGTATTTTATGAGTTACTAGGTTATCATCTTTATATTCTAAACCATAGGTATTCTTCCCACAGTTGGTAAGAAATATACACACACATATCTTTATCTTTTTGTGCCACATGCTCCTTTTTCCTGAAAGCTAATGAGAAAGATATTAAACTAATTTTGTATCTTTAAATAAGTGAAGAAGTAATTGAAATCTTCAAATATCCAGAACTGTCATCAAACAATTCTGGATATTTGAAGATTTCAATCATCTCTTCACTTATTTAAAGATGTAAAATTAGTTTCATTGTTAAAAGAGAATGAACCATACATAAGATTCAATTTCCCTCATGGTGTCGGCAACTTCTAAATTCATTGAGGTGACAACCTTTATCACACTGAAAAATAACAAAGAAAATAACTACCCACCATCTTAAGAAAAGAAATAGTTGCTCAAACATTTGTCATAAGACAAAAAAATTCAAACAAAAAAGGTCTCCCCAGTTTGACTGAGACTTGGCTTCCCTTAGATTCTTGGAAAAACAAGAATGTGTTTTTGTCATAGCATGTTTTAACCAGGAGTTATAGAAGTTGTACCTTCCTCTCATCCTGATCAATTTATGTCGTAATATGAAATTGCATGTCCCGTTTAATCCATCTTGGACATATGCTCGTATTTTCTGAGTATGTGTGTGTATTTTTTCTTGTATTGATAGACTGTAATTATTTATTTATGTGTGATTGCATAGAATTTACATGCTCTCATTAAAGAACTTATTTTTTCATATCATCCCATCCTAGTTTTCATTAGTATAGTAGGCAAGACATCTCCACAATATTCCATACCCTAATTGCTGGGTCTTCTTAATATGATACTTTACATGACAAAGGCGATTTGCAGAATTAATTAAATTATAAACCTAATAATATGGATATTATTCTGCATTACCCCTCCCTATGTGAGCTCAGTCTATTCACATGAGCCTTTAAAGCAGAGAACCTTCTCTGGCTGGAACAGAAGGGATGTGGCAGAAAAAGTAAAATAATAATAATAATAATAATAATAATTGACTCATGAGTGGAGCTTTCTGTACCTTCATTATTTTGAGGGAGTGGGGACAATGGTGGTGAAGAAACTGACAGCCAGCAGTAAAGGAGAGTCTCTGCCCTACAGCCCTCAGAAAGTTCATTCTGCCAACAATCCAAATGACACTGGAGAATTATCTCCCATAGTCTCCAGAGAATAAACCCAGTTGGGAACATGCCTTGACTTTGGCTTTTTAAGACCCAAAGAAAAAGTAGTCAAGCCATGACAGACTTCTTCTGACCTATAGAACTGTGTATTGATGACCTTAATTTGTTTTAAGCTAGTACATTTCTACTATTTTTTATGACAGCATAGAAAAACCCTATTTAGCTTTACAAATGCAACTAAATACAACTAAATTTACTTCTGGGTCAGAGATAATTTCCTACTTGTGTTCATTCTATTTTTCCTACATGTGTTTCATTCCCTCAGTGTCTTACAGTAGCTTTCACATACTAGATGATCAATAAAGTTTCTGAACTGAGTATAATGCTCTATTATCTTACATCCTTTATCTTGTTTTAAGTTAAATTTATTTATAATCTATTTATTTTCAAAAATGAGATAAAGCAACTTCCAATATAAAATAAGATCCAAAGACATAGATAAATCAACAAAGACATAAAAATGGGATAAAAAGAAAAGCATATTCCTAATTTGGCGGGGCAAGTTACAATGTTTCAACACAAATTTAGTGCTGAGCATTGTATCAGACCAAACAAGAAGGAAAACGTAATTTCCTACATGGGTCTCGTCATTTGTATGTATGAAACTATTCAATTTATCAATAAAAATTCATCTTTTACCCAAAGTTTATACATAAAGATAATTGGATATCATAATAAAATAAGTGTCTTGTAATACACAGCAGGATAACATTCATGCTTTTTCTTACATCAGCATTTTGATATAAGAAATATTCTAGACATATTGTTTAAGCTCATGTTTCATAAGCACATCTAGGAGGACTCAGAATGACATAGGTTGGTTTTATGATGTTTAGATTACCACAAGCAATTACCAGATTAAGCTTAGAAAATTTTTTGGCATGGTAACGTGTATACTCCCTAGGTAGAGAGAGTGATTGGCTGCTAGCTCCAATCTCACACTACCTGTCCACATTGACCAAGAATAGAATCTTTTGAAGTATCTCAGTGTAAGGCTCCTTGCAGACAGTAATTACAAAGGGTAGAATTTTAGGGCAACATAAATACCTACCTATATGATTGCTTATCTCCAGTAAATGTGGACCACAGCTGGGAGAAACAAGTTTATGTCCTATAAAGATGATTGGAAGTGGACACGATCAACATGCTCCATTTCAGACAAACTATTTTCTCCCAAAGTTCATGATTTGACTGTTCAAAATTAACTTCCAGGCTCTTTAAATTTATATTTACTTCATTAAATAATATCATTGGGACACAGAGGGAGTCCATCCCTCAAGTATTTGGAAATGAAACAGAAGTAGCTCAGCCTCTGCAGAACTCCAAGTTTAACGGAGTCAAACTTCGGACCTGGTCTTCACATACATTACCTCTAGGTGCAAAAGAATACAAACATGATGATGATTGACCTGTTTCATATCGTTTCTTCTTATAGTTTTGTGGATCTTTTCAGGTTCTCTGGAATTCACTAAATTTAACCATTTTATTTATATGAATTAAACCTGCAATTATTTCCCCTCCTCCATTAGAATACAATATCACAATGATGCCCATCTCCTTCAACCAGTGCTACTAAAACACTTTCCCTGATAAGCCTCTAATAATGTAAAATATGATAAATTTACAGTTCCAGGGTAGATATGGTGAGGGGGGCATCTGAAGAGAGCTGCCTGAGAAAGTTTTATTTCATTTCTTATTTCTTATTTGTGGATTTATCTATAACATTACTTCCCATAAGTATTTGACTGATTATAAATAAAAATAAATTCTAAGACTTTGTACCATTTTGTCATTCAATTTCACGTATCTCCTGGCACACCCATTGTGGGAGGCAGGTATAGACTTAAACTATCTTCTTTTAACTGACCTATAATTCTATGAAGAAAAATAAAAATGGTGCAAACATAGTCTATTTAGGCTGAGTTTTTCTTCCAGGAAGCATTCTGTTCAAGTAGAGCAAGTGAATTCTCAAGATGAATCTGACTAACAGTGATCTGTAACATTTAAAGGTGGCCCAACTCTGTAGAGTTCTTTTTTCCCCCCCAAAACTATATAAATTATTGATGTATACTTCAGAACAAATGCCTGTGTGAATAAATTAATCAATTATCAATAATTCAGTCAGCATATTAAATTCATATGTAGAGTGACCAGTAGTTGGCAGTGTACTTTGGATAAAACCAAGACTTTCCAATCTAGCTCTTTCATTAGAGCTTTGGAAAGTGACATGGGACTATAGATATGGTAAGTATCTGCTTGAATGTTTACTTCTGATTATGTGGGCTCTACTCCAACTGACTGGAAACATTTCAGACCTAGAAATATGGCATTTCCAAGGCACACTTCATACTGAAATGCTCTCCCCCTATAGTTGCTATTTCCTATGGCACAGTTCCAAAGCAAGCAGGAGTGAAGAGTGCATACATGAATAAATATAATGATCCAAAACACCAGGCAGGAACGATGGTTCCCTAGAGTAACAAAATGCATGCAAAGCACAGAAAATGGAAGTCTAAGGCTGTTCTTTAATTTGGGGGTTCCTATATTAAAGAGAAAAAAATAAAGCAAAAATAAGAAAAAAATCTTATGAATTTACTTTTTTATCACTATTAAATACAAAAACCACTTTTTTTCTGTAATAGTTTTTAATAGGTTTTTACTCTTTCAGAGAAAGTATCTGCTTGTGCCCTAAAATAGAAATCAAATTGCTTCTCCTGAAAAGTTAACTTAAGAATGCATTACAGGTTCCAATAGAAATATATTGCGAAAGATCCATTACTCAACAAGGAAGCCTATTTGCCAAATTAGAGTTCCATTGGTTCCAATTATAGTACAGATATGATCTTTGCCAAGCCATGCATTCAATTTCCAATAACGATAAAAAAATTATGTTAGTTAAGTTCAAAGAGAATTTTTGCAGACAGAATTTTTCAATGCGCCTTTGCATTCTCCTGATGTGCACGCATTCATTTTATATTTTCCACTTAACTGCCACAGTTCTCAGACAAAAAAAAATATTTAATTTTTGCTATCACAGAAGATACAGATAAAAATCCATGGGAGACCCACTACCCGTGAATGTGATACCTCCTTTTAAACAAAAAAAGCAAAGAAAATTAAAATACAAAGGGTGCCAAAAAAGGTATACACATTTGAAGAAAGGAAAAAAAATGCATTAAATTTGTAATAGTCAAGTCACAAGTGACTTCTGTAATTACAAGAGGTGCTCAAGGTGCCTTGTATTCATCTTTTGTTATCAGTATATATTAAATATTATAATTTTAGTATAGTTTTCTCTTTTTAAAAAATATGCATACATTTTTTGGCACCTTCTGTATTTTTACAGGTATAGTTTACAGTCTGAAAGACATACCATATCTAACAAATATAATAATAATGTGTCATATCATTATCTTTGAAAGACATTCTTTACTAATCCTGTGACATTTAATTTCTGACTTGCACTATAGAATGTCGTATATTTGAGCACTGAAAGTAGAGACCAGAAGTTTCTTAAAGACAAAGATATATTTTAATTACTGTTTTTCCATTTCATTGATTGGAAGGCACCTAACAACTTTCTAAAGGCTTAGTTTCCTCATTTGTAAACTAACGTAAAATAGAAACTATCTTATTATATTAGGTAGGTAAATAGTTAATACATGAAATGGAATTATAGAGTGCCTGATAAATAGTGAATGTTCAATACATGTTAGTTACTTACATTTTATGGCTTATTGCTTTACATTTGTAAACGAAACAGTAAATTATATTTACAAAGTATTATTATTCACATTTTGTGATTTAATATTGTCATGATTGATATATTCATCATGCAATAAACATTGGGTAGAACTGCTATCAACAATAGATTATCACTAAGCGTCTGTCTATTCACATCAGAATATTTTGGACCATTGCCTGTTTTTCTAAGCTGTGAGTTATAATCAGCAGAAATCTGAAATTTGTGTGCTTCAAACACCGTAACGAATATGATGAAGAATTTTCTGAGCAGGCAAGACACTGAGATGCTAATTTCAGCTAGCCCAGAAACTCGCTGTGCGATTATGGAGATAAGTTATAAGTCATATTTTGCAAAAACATCTCTAGAATTTATAATCCTAAAATGTAAAAAGCCTCAGAATGAAAAAGAAGACCTTGAATGAGCAGATCTCTCTATAAATGTATGTAGGAAGCTGTGGTGAGGTCAAGGTGTTTGTAAGGAAAGAATGATTGACTTCCTCAAGGCAAAATTTTACATTACAACTGCAAAACAGACCTGATGTGAGCCATAACAGTGCAGACTCACACCGCAGAGCATCCAACCCACCAGGCAATACACCAGGAGATTGGTTAGTGGGCCCAGAATCACCACAGGTCCAGGTCGTAAAGAGTTGATTCCCATGGATGGGAGCAGATATGTTCAGAACTGAGAATAAGCTCGAGCAGGCTGAATATTTGCATATGAATCACAAGACACATACTCTGGTGGACAACTATCACATTTACATTGCTGTATTTGGAGATAAATTACTATCATTATTGACACTTTTCTTTCTGATAAAATTGCTAATACCTAACATAATTCATAACCAAATATTTTCCCCCTAGCCTCCATTCTCTCTCATGTAGAAAATTTGGTATGAATTCAATCTTACTCATTATGTGTTCATTTTATAATATAACTCTGAAGGGAGAATCCTATATCCATTGCACTATAAATCCAATGTATTGGCTATAGTCCCCCAAATTAATCCAATTAAAAAAATTGGCAATTCTGAATATCCCCATTACATCTTGGATAATCTATATAAACAGCTGGTTTATCATTTGATAAACAGAAGTATTGAGAAAACTAAAAAATATATAAAAATAATAAAAATAAAATTCACATAAGGTAGTTAAAACTTTAGTGGAAAAATATGGCTTGTAACATATATAATTAGTTCTTATATAATTTCCTGTCATAATTTAAAGCAAGGTTTTTCACATATGTGACGTAATATGTAGAAACTAAGGTAATAACTAAATTTTATCATCATGGATTAGAATTTCTATACTCCTCAAGCATTTTCTCAAAAAATGTATACTAATTAAAATTTTAAAAGACTTCAATTGCACACAAGTTTTCCATGAGTATTTACCCTTTACATCCAGCCAGAATCTCAAAATCTTACCTCTTGCCTGGGATTGACTTTCTTCAAGTACCAATAGATTCTCATTGAGCTAATTCATGATACACATTTGGGCCTGGCCTAGTGGCTCATGCCTGTAATCCCAGCACTCTGGGAAGCCAAGGCAGGTGGATTGCTTGAGTACAGAAATTCGAGAACAGCCTAGTAAGAGCCAGACCCTGTCTCTAAAAATTAACTGGGTGTTGTGGTGGGTGCCTATAGTCCCAGCTACTGGAGAGGCAGAGGCAAGAGAATCGCTCGCCTGAGCCCAAAAGTTTGAAGTTGCTGTGAGCTATGACACCATAGTACTCAACCCCAGGGCGACTGAGTGAGACTCTATCTCTCTAAAAGAATGATAATAATAATGATAATTTATGACACAATGTGTATAGTCTAAAGGAACTCATCTGTACAGTTTCTGTAGGTGTTAATATTGTCTCTGATTAGCATCCTAATTAAAAATCTACCATTATTCGTTTTTATCATATCAACCAAGTTTTATTATAGAAATGAAAACTTAAAGTATAAATGCAAGCAGTTTATTTTTTATTGATACATAATACTTGCACTATGGGTACATGTGATATTTTGTTACCTGTAAATAGAATATGTAATTATCAAGTCAGAGGACAGAGGACAGCCATCACCACAACCATGTATCATTTCTGCATGTTGGGGACATTGTAAATCATTTCTTATACCTATTCTGAAATATAGAATACATTATTCTTAACTATAGTCACTCTACCACTGAACGTTACACATTATTCCTTCTATCTCACTATATGCTTGTGCCCATTAATTAACCAACCTCTCTTTATCTCTCCACCCCCACGCACGAATCCTTCCTAGCCCCTGGGGTCTATAATTCTCCTCTTGACCTCTGTAAGGCCAATGTTTTTAACCTCCAAACATGAGTGCCAACATTTGATGTTTGTCTTTTTGTACCTGGCTTATTTCACTTATTTCACAGCATCACTATTTGTCTATCCAGGTAGCTTCAAATGGCATGATATCATGGTTTTAGTGGCTGAATTGCATTTCATTGGGTATATGCACCTCGTTTCCTTTAGTGGTCGTCTACTGGTAGACTACTAGGCTGACTCCATAACTTCACTACTGTGAATAGTGCTGCGATAAACAAACGGCGCAGGTATCCCTTTGATATCCTGATTTCCTTTCCTTTGGATCAGTATCTTGTAGGGGGATTGCTGGATCTTACAGCGCTTCTATTTTTAGTGTTTTGGGAAATCTCCATACAGTTCTCCATAATGGCTGCACTAATCTACGTTCCCACTAACAGCCTCTGAGTTCCCTTTTTTCTGCATCCTCACCAGGATATTTTGTTTTAATAAGGTTTTTTGTTTGTTTTGTTTTGTCTTTTTGACAATAGCCATTCTAACTGAGGTAAGATGATACTACATATCTCTCTGCAGTTTTGATTTGCATTTCTCTGATTATTAATGAGGTTGAACTTTTTTCACATATAAGCTGGAACCTAGCTGGTCTTATTTCTGAGAACTGTCTATTTGGAAACTTTGCCTACTTTTTAATGGGATTATGTCAAGTTTTGTTTCGCGTTTCCTGTATATTCTTGATATTAGCCCTTGGTGAATGACTAGCTTGCAAATATTTCTCCCACTTAAGAGATTCCCTCTTCACTCTACTGATTATTTCGTTTGTTGTACAGAAGTGAAGATGCTTATTAGCATAATAGAATCTGTATTTATCTATTCTTTTGTTGATTGCACTTCTGAAGTCTTTGTTGTGAAATCTTTACCTACAGCAATGTCCTGAAATGTTTTCACTGTGTTTTCTTCTAATACTTCTACATTTAGATCTTATATTTAAGACTTTAATACATCCTGAATTGATTTTTGTTGCAATGAGATAGGAATCCAGATTTATTCTTCTACATATGTTTATCTAGTTTCTCAGCACCATTTATGGAAGAGAATATCCTTTCTCTAATGTATGTTTTTGGTGCTTTTGTCAAAAATAAGTTTGCCTCAGACTTATGGATTTATTTCTGGGTTCTCTTTTCTATTTCATTGTCTGTGTATCTGTTTTTATCTGTGTACCAATACCATACTGTTTTGGTTACTACACATCCTTATAATATACTTTGTATTCAGATGGTGTGATTCTTCCAGCTATTTTTCTATTTGGTTAGGATTGCTTTATATATTTGGGCTCTTTTTTTGTTCCATATACATTTTAGGATTGATTTTTCAATTTCTGTGCAGGATGCACTTGGTATCTTGATAGGGATTGCATTAAATCAGAGGATTGCTTTTTGTAGTATGGTCACTTTAAAAATGTTAATTCCTTCGAGCCATGAGCAAAGGATGTCTTTCTATTTGATTGTGTTCTCTTCAATTTATTTCATTGTATGTTTTTTTTGCAGATGTCTTTCACCTTTACAAGACATTTATTTCTATCATTTTTTTAAAGGCTGCACAGACATAGCAGATTTAAGTTAACCAATTCTTTATCAATAGTTGGACTGTTTCTATTTTTTCCTATTACAAAGACTCTGCAAAAAATACCCTAAAGAATAAAATTACTGCATACTTCTGGGGGGAAGTACTAAAAGTGGAATTGTTGGAGCTTGTCCATATATTTTAGTTTGGATATATAAAGCCAAATTTTCCTCCACATATTATATCATCTTACTCTCTTACCAACAACTTAGATGGGCATTACTTTTATCAAATCCTATGCAACGCAGTATAGTTTAAATGTACCCACCTATGGTAGATTTCACCCCCTTTAGTTCCTTCAGAATTATAAACAATACAAGAGAACTGGAGATGAAAAAAGATGTCCTTGCCATTTTTCCACTTATTCTTTTTTCATTTTCCTTTGTTTCATTTTAAAAATTCCTAAGCCCATGTAATGGAAATAATTATTTATTATATAATTTTCTAGAACAGTCATTGCACAAATACTGTCCCTTTGAAGCCCAGCTGATTTCCTTCTGACAGCAGTGTCTCCATCTTTATCACAACCAAGACTCTCTTCTCTAGTATGTACATACACATATATGTATACAATGTGGTGTGTGTATATAGCTCTATATGTACATATACATAGGTATCTCCACTCTGAAAATTCAATAGTAATTTAACCCACAAAATAGTAGAAAACTTTTTTAAGTGAAGAAGAAACTTAAACTTAAGAGTGTACAATGTTACAGGCGACTGAGTATTTAGCATTTTTTGAGTTATGTTGGCACCTTATCACCAGGTATCATTGATTTGTCACTTTCCTTTTGTTCCAAAAAGTGCAGCATGGTATAAAACTTTTAATGAAATAGTATGTCAAGAGTCTACTACTTTTTGAGATAACTAGAGATCCCTAGGGTATCACATACCCGAGGTTGGGAACTCTTTTTTAAAACTGGTAAAATGCTGTTTTATTAACAAATTAGTCTCTTTTTATATACTTGAAAAAGAAGTCTGTGTAGGGACTTAAAGTCAAGCAAACATGGTGCAAAGCAATACAATCCACTCTCCTAATTTGTTTTGTGGACAAACTCAAGATTCTAAAAATAGTATGAGGAAAGACGTATATAGCGTTTTAAGGGAAAAGACAATGAAAGGAAAATAGTATTAACTAATGTGCAGCAGAAGAAATGGAAGGCCACAACTGTACCTTCTCCTGATACAACAGACAGAAAATGTGGTTTTAGAAGTACAGGCAATCCCCGAGTTACAAACATCTGACTTACTTACAACTCTCACTTACAAACAGCGGCTAACACAGGCTATAGGTTCCACTTATGTGCAGGTTCAACTTAAGATCAACTGGAGAACAAACCTACAGAACCGATTTCTTTTGTAACCTGAGAACTGCCTGCACAGAGGCTTGTCAAAGGAGATGACACCTTTATCATGATGAGCCGTATCTCCTTTCACAATGTACAGAATCTATTAAAGTTCCGTGAAAGTTATGCAAACAAATGACAAGCGTTGGGAAATAGGACGGTGAGGAATACAATGTTTCTGTGGCAAAAGAAAGGGAAGGAACACATTCACTGAGAGTTAAAAAGAAAAAAACCCATGTGGTTGTTCTAAATGGAGGGGAATAATGGAAGTTTGGATGGTTCCCAGATATTTGGAGAAAGCCTTTCCACCAATCCCAATGACTTGAAAGCTTTTGGCTAAACCTCCATTGTCCCTATTTATTTATTTATTTATTTATTTTTTGAGACAGAGCCTCAAGCTGTCCTCCTGGACAGAGTGCCGTGGCATTACAGCTCACAGCAACCTCCAACTCCTGGGTTCAAGCGAGTCTCCTGCCTCCGCCTCCCAAGTAGCTGGGACTACAGGCGCCCGCCACAACGCCTGGCTATTTTTTGGTTGCAGCCGTCATTGTTGTTTGGCGGGTCCGGGCTGGGGATTCGAACCCGCCACCTTAGGTGTACGTGGCTGGCGCCTTAGCCGGTTGAGCTATAGGCGCCGAGCCCATTGTCCCTATTTATTGATAAGCCTTTTGTATATTTATGCATTCCTGAACAGGCATCCTTATAATACTGTCTTCAAATAATGAACAGAAAGATTGGAATTTTGATAAGTCTGAATGATTCTTCAACACAAAAGATTGCAAAGACGATTCTTCCACTGACATGCTGTTGCTCTGGGCAGAGGAGAGCTGAGTCCACAGTAGCCTTGAGAACAAGCTGTTTGTTTCAGTTGCCTGCTGTACCTACATTTTCAAAACTGTCTTTGTCATAGAAAAAGCATGTGTGGCAAGCAGGAACCAATTTTGACTGCAATCTCCATTTGGCCCCTTTCCCATAAATGTGGGTGCAAGATCCAATTTTGGATAATCAGATTGGGTATATTTATACTGAGTTAATTTATTTAGCATTTTATTTGCTTGTGCTTTATGTATATAATGCTATACTTTGGCATGCGATGTTCAGCCTTCTCCCCTAGTGAAAGATGCTATTTTTCTTATATTCTTCTTAATATTCTAAACTCGCATGAAAGACATTTAGCCTTCACAGTGCCTTCTTCCAAACTCAAGGCCACTCTTCATGCTGATTACGAAAGAACTAAGGATGCTTATAATTATATGCACCTGAATGATAAATTGTAGTTTTAAAAATTGTCAAAAACTATACATAAAGGCCATGTGCTCAAGAATCAAATACATAAATATCAGTGCTGGTTTCCAACTTATTTTTCCAAGTAATCTTTAGAACACTCTATCCTCTGAAATTCAGTTTGCTATTCTAAGAAATCAAGATAAACAGAATTGCACTGCCTATTTCCTGGGGACACTTGTACACCAATTCCATCCTGTATTCATACACTTATTTAACAATTATTTCTTGTGCACCAAGCTATTGTGCAGATCAAATAAAAGTTAAACATCTAGAAATTACCTTAAAAACTGAAAAATTACAGACAATTTTTCAAAATTATTGATAGTAGTGGCATTGCATTATCCACCATATCATCAGACTTCACTATAGGAAGTGAAGGCAACGGTTGGCAACGTAAGGGTAATGAACTTAACCATTATGTGCAGGCTTATCCTCACTGTTAACTACTCGCAGCCATTCTGACAACATAAAATGCCTTTTCAGGTAAGTTTACTGTGGGAGAGATGAACAGCATTGTTCGGACTGGTCACTGGGTGTTTTATTATCTCCTTTCATTTCTCTCTTTCATGGACTCCAACATTTATAGACAAATCTGGTTCTGATTGTTACTTACTTGGATATCTCACATAATGACTGGTTAAGTCTTCTTATCTCACCTTGTTGTTATCACACACCCCTGAGAGTTATTCCTTCTAAAATGAAATAGAAATAACCAGAGTCTAATGATATGGAATATAGTCAGTTCTCAGGTTTGATTTGACAAGAGAATCCTTGAATGTCTATTATGAGATTTTATGTTATAATTGATTTTTCACTACATTCTCCTGTGCCAACAGGAGTATAAAAAGACAAAGTCATTTCTTTCTGCATATTTGGGCTATTCTCCCTTCCTCATCCATTTGAGGCCATTTGGTAAAGAACATTAATTTCTTCAAGATTGATTTTTGGATAAAGTAAGCAAATATACAATTAGTATGTTAGCATTATAGAAATATGGAAGTATTGATTACTGCTAATATGAAGTAGAATATATAGCTTCCTCCTAGTTTTGTTGGATTGGAAATAAATTTTCAAGAGGGAAACTCTAATCAGGTATTTTATAAACACTATGTGTTATAAGTTTTAAAATCTGTAAAGCAATGTTTTAAGAAAAGATTTGCCTGCATCCTTTACCTGGTGTTGGAATGAACAACTGACAACACCCTTATTGTCTGTGCTTGTGTAACTAGTATACATTACTTATCTCTAAATATATGAGTTTTATATATAAAAACATGACAGAAAATATAAACAGAAAAGAGTCAGAGCAGTGAAATTAAAGTAAAAATTCACCAAGAAAACAATTTAAAAGGGAATTTAAAGGTTCAATTCCACTGACCTGAGAAAAGGAAATTTTGTTTCATCTGTGCTAAAGTTCAAGAAGAAATGTGAAAGGTTTAGAATGTGATTTTATGAAATATAAAATTTCTTGGCATCTATATTGCTTTTGGTGAAGGATGAACCCGTTCTTGGTAGCTATAAATATATAGGGTAGTAAAGCAGACCCGTGTTTTATCTATCAGTGGTCCCAGCTGATGCATAGTGGTTGAAGATAAAAAAACATACTGTGATTATCAGTCATAATTAACTAAGTGTCTTCTCCCTTCTGTCTCCGTAGGCTGCACAGTCAGCAGTCAACCTGGGTTGAACATTTCCGGACCCCAGAGCTGGACAGAACTTTGAAGAAGTGCTGCTAAAAAGAGATGCGGTAGAGGCAAAGCTTCCATCACTTGGCCATGCTGTCCAGAGACCATCTGATGTGAAGCACTTGCATCCTGCTTCACAGCGGGAGCCTGCCTGGGGTCTTTCGTGCATTATTCATATAGGTTTCTGTAGCTCATAATGAGAGACTTGAAGAAAACAGAAATGTGGATGTAATCTAGTGCAGGCTGGCATTCCAGAGGGCTGGAGCGAGAAAGGCCCCGGGCCTCAGGCCCCCACGGCTCTGCTCGTATATGGTGACAAGGGAGGTTTGGAATGTCCGGCAGAGTGGATGAGAAGCTAGGCTAGTAAATGTCTAGATAGAAATCAGCAGCTCAGAGACAGGGTATAAATAAAGCTAAAAAGCAATTGACAATTACCCTCAAGCTGTAGCTATCTTACCTGTGGGCTATAACGTTCCCTTATTAAAACCCTACCAGAGTGTCCTTTGATCTGCAGGTTAGTGATTCACTGTCCATCATCCTGATAGCTCTCTTCCTTGAACAAAAGACTGCCTGTTTAATTGAGACATGAGACTAATATCTTCTCCCTTTTTTACTTTGTATATGTATCCCCCCAAAAGCCCAAATAAAAAGGCCTTGAGAATTTGGCTGGAGGAGGCACCTATCTGCCTTGCTAAATGCTAATACGGTGTCATCTCTCTAAGTCATAAGAAAGAAACTTATGTGTGTGAATTTCTTGCACCTTGCCTCCCTTTGTCTGCTGACCGGGCAGTTGGGTGAAGTCCCTGCTTGGAGAACTCCCGGTCTGCCATGCAGGGCTCCCACCCGGGTCACCACACAGAAATACAATATAAAAACCTGGCAAGGCCCAACGTGCCATTTATTAGCAATTATTTATAGAGCGCCTACTAGGTGTTCTCGGACAAGGCACGGGGCCAGAGGCAGGGGTATATCATCCCAGACACTAGCTACTTTGTTCATCTTCACTCTACAATTCCACTGGAATGTTTTTCTCAGAACACAACTATTGATCATCCTGGGATTTCAAAACGTTAACTCTTTGGAATAGCTCTTAATCAACTTAAGGATGAAGAAGGCATTTCTCATTAAGGGATACTTCCGAGGTAGGATCTGGTATCAGCTGCTACCATATCCACATATATAAGGCATTAAATCTAGTCCTGGTTCCTAGAACAAGCCACCGTGATGCATTTGCAAATTGCTTCCTCTGCTTCCACTGTGTTATCACTGGATTTCTCCCTGTGTGGAAATTCCGTTACTGTTGAATATTTGGATACATTAACACCTTCTATTAGAAATTTGTCATCATAATTTCCCCTTTCTATGCATAGAGAGATGTATAAATGATCCAAAAGCCAATGTTTGGGTCCCATAAGAGAGGCTATGGAAAGCTTTTTCATGGTTCAGATTAGAGAAATCATTTCTCCCACCAGTGGCTTTCTGTCTAAATTCACAGACTGGTGGAAGTATTTGAGCTGTGGAGATCTATAAGTGGAGATTCCACAGCAAGGCGAAAACAAAAGGTTTTATGTAATAGATAGGCTTTGGCTTTAGTCTAAGAAATCTGCATTTTAATCTTCAAGGAAAGGATATATTCAGAATATTATGGAGCAGGGAAAAAGCAATCCTCATTACCCTGCAGAAATATTAATATAGTAGACATAACCAAATTGATGAAAGCATTTCAGATTATGTGTAAAACTAGCACATTGTACCCCATGATTGCATTAATGTACACAGCTATAATTTCATTTAAAAAAAAAAGAAAAAAATATAGTAGACATCTATAAAGTACATTTATATGGGAAAGAATATACTGGAATTGTGGAGACTAGACAGAAAATTATTATGCTTATGCAGCAATATAAGTAGTTCCCCAAAATAAAAATGTTAGAATAAAAAGGGTAAAATCCCCAAATATTACAGAAATGAAATTAATAGTATTTTAATAGGTGTGAAGGGGTTTATTATATGTTGGTTTAAAGAGTGGGGAGATGACTTTGAGAATTTGAGTCTTCATGAATAGAAATATAGCAGGGGCAAGTAAAGAAATTAGAACCTGGGACTGCTGGTGGGAGACTCATAGTGAGTTTGATTTGTTCTAGAAAGTGTGCGATTATGTTGGTACAAACTATTAGAGGCTATGGGAAGCAACTAAAAATGCATTCCTGAAGTTTACGAGAAAGCTCAAGTATAAAATACATATTTAATTGTAGTTTTCATAGAAATTATAAACAGACGATGATTAGAAAGATAGACGATTCAGGGGTCCTCAAACTTTTTAACAGGGGGCCAATTCACTGTCCCTCAGACCGTTGGAGGGCCGGACTGCAGGCCCCGGGACGAGTTGACTGCTAAGCAGGACAGGCAGGTGCAGCAAAAAAACTCAGCCGGATAAATGTCCTAAGTGGGCCACATGTGCCCACGGGCTGTAGTTTGAGGACGCCTGAAGATAACGAGTCACAAGTATGTAGTGTGACAGAAGCCAATGGAAAGACTTTCAGGAGAGCAACTGGGACCAACAGTATCCAAAGCCCAAGGCATCAGCCATTATCCATAGTGCATTTTAAGTAAATGATTGAAGCAGGGTTAGAATTTATATCTTTGAATTCCAAGTTATTTAATTTGAAATTATCACACTCTCTAATATCACATTTTTCTTTCAGAATTGTACATTTTCTCTGTATTTGAGGACTCGGGCATAAATTTCTTCTGGGCTCCGGGCAGGATAACGAATGTTTGTACCCTCTTACTCGACCTACTTGACATTTAAAAGCATCTGGGAATGAGGTGAGAGGTAGAGGGTTAAGAAGATCCACAAACATAAGTACAAGAAAGACCAATGCCAAGTTAACATTAAAATCTGTGCATGTGTAGTTCATTTTCATGATTAGAAAATATGCAGAGAGATCCAGAATGAATGTCTTGATTATGTTTTTGTTACTTTTACCACTTGAGCTTTTCAGATTCATCCCAAAAATATTTGTTTTTTTAAATGAGGTCAATCACAGGTCCCATAATTTGTTATGCACATTGCAAGGTATGCATGTTCATTAAGTATGAGATGAATTTAAATCACAAGTAGGAGAAATTTATTTTATTTTTGTAAATTTTACTACATAGAATCATATGTGTTCTGATGATTATGTATATCAACATATTTTATATTGCTCCTGAAATCACCATGGCTATATGGAACTATAAGGATAGAAATCAAAGAATAAGCAATTATATTATTAAAATGACAGGGGCTTTTACTTTCTAACTTATTGACTATTATACAGCAATAATCCAAAATGAAATATCTGAAACATTTAAACAATATATTTACATTCTATTTTTGTGCATGGTTTAGAGAGTGTTTCAATCTTACTATCATAACATTTGCTTAACATTAAATTTCCCCATAAACTTTCCCCTGAGGTAAAACGAATAATTTGTGTGGATAAAAATAAAACATACTTTGCTCCATTAGCCCTTTACAGTTCTGCAGGGCACAGCAAGAGGCCCCATGGAACTATAGAGCAGAATTAACCTTCCTTCTGAAGACTCTACCAATTTTGCTCTCAAGCTGCCTGATCCCCAGAGAGTGGCTCAGCTGTTAGCTGGTGGCTTATGTCATTTACAAAAGTATATTTTCAGAGCTGGTTCCTTCTCAGGTCAGTTTTGTGCTATATCAATTTCATAATATTTTTCTCTAGATTTTTCTGCTCTATGATACTATCATCAGAAACCTTTTCCGATCCAGATAAGCTACTTCAGATCATTTTAAGACAAAATAAACTGAACACAATATTTGGAGTTTGGAATTTACAATGGTGGTACATACTTTATAATTGAATTAAAACATTACTATTAACCATACTTTATGTTTAAATATATAACTGCTAGATTTTTAAAGAAAGCCCCATTTCAAGATAATCCATAACTATGAAATTCACATCATTCTCTACGAATTCAACACAAATAGGACTAGAATCTGTGCAGGTAATCAAATAAAGTAAATTCCAAAAATATGATGGCAAGAAAGAGGTGGGACATTAGAGCAGAATTATTTTAGTACTTCATGGCAACTGTGTATAAGGAAGACCCCATTGTGTGCTATTTTACAAAGAACAAAAAATAATAGTATGGTATTCCTAATAATTTAACCAGCAAACAACCATGTTGTCTTCTACTACAAAAGTAAAGCACTTTTGGCATTTGCAAGAATATAAAACTACATTAATACTAACAGAAGCCAAGATTACTTGAAATACAAATGACAAAGAAATTCCAACCCAGAATGATCCTTGCATGAGAGGATTACATACTTTGATTCATATTGTGAAAAATTAAACACAAAAGGATGAATAACAGAAAATACAACAGAAAAAGAAAGACCAAAGGATTATTTTGTCCATATTTACATGTTTTTAATTGTGAAAGGTTTTCCTTTGTCTAATTTTTTTTTCCAGAAATGTCACTACTCTTTTGTGTTGAAAACCAGCTTTATATGAAATCAATACAATTGCCAAAATATTCAGTTAGATGTTTTTTCATATACTTACATTTTTCTACACATACAATTAACAGCAATTGCTATCCGATAAAAGCAATACATTACTCTAAATTTCTAAAAAGTCTTAGCATTGCAGTTAGAGTGTTTTCAGTCTTGGCACAGTAAATACAGATGCAACAATAGCAAAATGATTTCCCAGGTGAATGAGAAGCTAACGATGTGCCCTGTATGCTTAGGGTTTTAATTATAGATCTTAAGCCTAATCCCCAGGGCTTCTTTAAAGAGTCTCTAAATATTAAAAAACAAATAAAACAAAAAAACACATTCCTTCATTCATTCCATGAAGCAAGCACATTCTATTTTCTGCACAGAAATCCCCATTAGTTTGCTAATGCATAGTTTAGAAAATGTAATTCCATACACAATGGGTTTATTTCCCTAGTGAGACTGGCTACAGAGCTTCCCATTTTAAGCTGTATAGAAACACTAATGCGAAAAGCTCAGCTACATAAAACACTTTGTCAAGTAAAGACAAAAAAAAAAAAAAAAGGGAGGTTCTAGCTATTCTGGACAATATTATCTATCTAATTTAATCAGTTAATTAGATTTTATGCTGTCAGTGGAAATTAGTTTTGAATTAGTTTCTCCTTTTTAGGGACAATGTAAAACCTTACAAATTATACTATTCAAACATTTCAATTTCACATGTATTCTTAGGTCAAACTTTGAATAGCACATTTAAGTAAAAATTTCATTTGTTGGCAGTTTTGAATATTTTTATGTACCCCAAACATAAAGTATAACACTTTGCTAACCAAGCCAAAACAAGAAGAGGGTTTAAGGTAACAGGTGATGAAACAAACGATAGCAAGTTAAAGTCAACATGCAGTGGTTGTTCACCTGTAGCTGAACTGTACCGGAAGGCAGACCCAGTGTTCCAAAAGTTTTAAAATTGTTTTGAGAGAAAATAAAAATTCTGAGTTTTTTTGTATAATTTTAAAATGTTCCAAATTTTTTTCTTTTTTTTTTTTTTTTTCCGAGACAGTTTTACTATGTCACCCTTGGTAGAGTGCTGCAGCGTCATAGCTCACAGCAACCTCCAACTCTTGGGCTCAGGTGATTCTCTTGCCTCAACCTTCCAAGTAGCTGGGACTACAAGTACCTGCCACAATGCCTGGCTATTTTTTGTTTGTTTGTTTGTTTTGTTTTAGCAGGGCTGGACTGGGTTCAAACCCACCAGCCCTGGTGTATGTGGCTGGCACCCTATTTACTGTGCTGCGGGCGCCAAGCCACTGATCCAACTTATTGACAAAAATTGAAAAGTAACAAACAGATAAAAACAAATCCAAGCATTTGGAAGGCCAAGGCTAGTGGACCACTTGAGGCCAGCAATTCAATACCAGCCTGGCAACATAGCAACACACTTATCTCTATAAACATTGGCTGGGTGTGGTGGCAGTCACTTGTAGTCCTAACTACACTAGAGGCTGAGGATGGGAAGATCGTTTGAGCCCAGGAGTTCAATGTTGCAGTGAGCTATGACAGCACCACTGTACTCCAGCCTGGACAACAGAGTAACACCTGTCTCTAACATAAATAAATAAGTAACTTTCTGAGTTGATTCCGTTTAGTTCTAACGTGGCCTTTAAGCTGGCCAGGTAAAACCTCTGACTATACTATTTGAAATAGAAAATTTACTTTTGACTGATATTGGGATAGGTACTTATAATAATGATTTTTTACTTGATATTGAACATACTCTAAATTCAATTTTTACTTTCTAATTTTATAAATAGATATGACATTAGAACCACAGTGTAAAAATCTCTTCTTTGGAGTGCTATTTTTGCCTAAAATTTGACTCTTTTGTAATTGCTCACATATGCCTATTACCTGTTCTGTTGTTATGGCTTTTCCCCAGGTGAATGAAATCAAGCTTACACAGAGTGGCCTGTGTTTGACAGAACAGATGCCTCCTGGTAGGTTATGACTACGGGGCAACATGGGCGAGTGCTGGTCCTGCATTCCTCAGGTTTGCATCTGTGAGAAACACACGTGGCTGCCTTTGGTTAAGCCACCCCAGTGGCATAACAATAATTCTTCTCATGTTACAAGAACTCCGAAGATGAACAGTCAGTGTTTGCCCAGAAAATTACCAAAGACAGAGATGAGGCTGAGGACCAATTTTTAGCTTTCATCTTTATTACCACAATATAGCTATTCCACCTCCAGGTATGGAACCAGGATGTTGGGAAGTAAGACAGAGACATATAGAAGGGCCGAGAGTTCCCGTCAGCCCATCAGAAAATGAACAGCTTTCCTCGGACGGCTACTTAGTATATGTCCCCTCATATCTCATCGGCCAGAACTGCCTTATAGGACCACTGATAGCCACATAGGAGGCTGGGAAGAGAGGATTTTTCACTGGGCACACTGTTGTACTAACCAACATTAAATTTCATAGTAGGAAGAGAATGTTTCCTTGGCAGGCATGTACCAGGATCCTGCCACAGTGATTCTCCTCATATGCACGAAAATAGGTTAAGTACTGAAGAAGACTTCCAGGAGCTATCACCCAGGCGAAAAGCGCGCCATTGCTCTCTTCTCCTCCTCCCTCTCCTTCTCTTCCTCTTCCTTCTTCTTTTATTGAATCATATGATCAACTCTTAAGGAATAATTCATTAGAGAAAAATGGAAATAAATGTGGCAAAGCATACTGTGTCTATTGGCAAGCCACTACCAGTGTGAGCTACTTTATAATGATTCAAGAGGACGGGCAGGGGACAGTGCCTACCTAAGCTGCAATGCATTATTAATCAGTCTCTGAAACTGTAATTACTTTCTGATTCCGTCTCTTAAAGCTTGCAAACAACTGCACTCAGCCTTCTCTTCTACCGATGACTTAATGATCATTTCATATTGTGGTTTAAAGTCTTACTGCTTTAGATTTCATATTTGAAATCCATTCAACGAATAAACACATCTGAAATTCAAAATATATATGAGACACTAATCTATCACACTTATAGGAAGGACAGCTTCTGTGGTTGTTCTCTAGAACCTTATGGTACAAGTTCAATTATCAAACTAATTTAGAGTGTCTTTGGATTATATCTTTTGCAAGGGGAAGCAAGTTGACAAAGTGAACAAATACATCTTTTTTTTTCTTTTAATCATTTTTTTATTAAAGAGAGTCACAATGTAACCTAAAATTGGCTTTCACCACTAAGATTTTCTTTTCTTTTTTTTCTCTGTATTTTTTTTTAATAAATGGATATACTGGATGAGTAATAAAAGCTGTAAGAAGTAGAATTACTCCTCTACTATTTATAAAATCTATACTTTTACATTTTTACTTACAATATAGACTACCGTATAGTAATAGAAAACTCTTAAGGAGCGATCTTGAAGGATAGATAAAAATGTGCAGAACCTCCGAATTCTAACACAGCATGTGAGGGTAGGGTTTCTAGATGAAATGCTGGGCATGACATTTTTTCTTTCCTCCCATAATATAATTCCTAGTATCATCAACCTACTCAGTTCAATCAGTGTCAACCTAAAAACGATCATTTTCTGAGAATTATATCCAGCCACTAAATGTCATTTCTCATGGAAATTCTCATAAAAAGGCCAAAAACGCATTATGTGACATTTTAGTGGATCAGTAAGTAGCTTGTCAATTGAGATTATAAAATCTTTACGTGGTATAGATTTCTCCTTTATGTTCTAAACTCTTGACTTTTTATAGAATAATTTATATCTCAATGCAACTATTTAGCAAGGGATGTCTAAAAAACCTAGTCCAATTATAAATAATGGCCCCTGTTACAGGTGTACGTTGCAGTATGAAGAACTAGCAATTGAAAAGTTCTGCACTTAATATTGACAAATTATATTTCAGATTTGCTTAAGTCAGCAATTCCTACTGCTGAGGAGAAAACAGCTGACTACATAAGCTTGAAAACTCTCTTTTAATCCCACTAAGCTTTATTAATATATGGATCAAGAATTCAGCAAGGTTTGGCCAGGTTTCCTCCTAAAAGGTTAGGATAAAGCATCCTAATTTTTTTAGGTGTTTTGTCATGTTCACGGTAGACATCTTTTGCAAAAACCAATACAGATATATCTTTTGATATTGCAACGTCTCTTTTTTAGCATAAAAATTTAGGTTATTATCACCCAAAGCATTTAACCCTAAAACACCTAGAGACTTCACATGTTGACAACATCATTAAAATGCAAATTATGTTGTTTTATCTTCATGTTTTTTAGAAATAATTACTTGGAACATCTTTTTGAAGATTCTTCCACATCGGGTGAAAAACCACATAGACAGCCAAAGTTCTCACACGGCACTAGTAAAGTGACAGACTTACCCTAATCACTTGAACAACACTAAAAACCACTTAAACATTCAATTACAATCATCACAACTGCTCCATGAGAAAGACAGGAACTGCTATGAGAGTGCATAACAGATAATCCACACAGAAAACCAAGAGTCACAGAAAACCTCTCTGGGGAAATGGTATTAAATTGGAATATAAAGATTCAGAAGGGCATTGATTGGTCAAGTGAAGGTTTAAGGAAAGAATCATAAATGTAGAGCGGATAGTTGGTGCAACAAATAGACAAAAAAGAATGGAAAACAAAGAATCTGAGAGAAGCTTAATACGGTTTAGAGGACAAGATAAACAAGATTGTGTGAAACAAAGAATAAGGCCAAACAGAATTTTTGGAGGATAGTATTCATTTTAAGTCATTTAACAGTCAAAGAACCTTCAAGGGGCTAAAAGGCGGGCTAAAAAGGGTAGCAACATACTCTTTAACTATTCAAATTGAACCAACTCATTCATTTGTTTTCTTGTTTATTAAGCATTTGAAAGGAACAATAGAGGGGTGCTATTTATATGTAACATATTTGTGTTCAAAGCTGCCATCCAAATAGATCAATATATAGAATTAAGAACGAACTCCTAAAATCCGTGACTGGACACTCACGGGATCATTGCAAAAACATTACAGAATATCATAGTTAAATTGCCATTTTATTTTTCCTGAAGATAAATTTAAGTCACTCTTTTAGGCATTTTAGCTTTGAAATAAATGTGTCAAAAAAGCCAACAAAGAAGATTTATTAGTTAGAGACGCACATTAATATAACGGAAATCTTAAATATGAAGGCAGAAATCGTGGTATGGTAGACACTAAGTCACAGGAATTCAAATACATTCACATCAAAAGATGGAGTGAGGAAAATTTATGCTCTGAGTAATCCATGTGAGAATTATATGTGCTTTTAATAAGCTGAAACCAAAACCTCATTAAATATTTGATCAGTTTGTGAAAGACCAGCAAGTACTCTTCACCACCTCAAATACGAACATCTAATGTAGACAGTTTAATGCGTGCATTACACTCATATGCGCAGACCCACAAAGAGATTGTACATAATAAAATAGCGTGATGTTGGTGTATCCTAACTGCATGCAGACATAAAAGTAAGGAAAGCCACAAAACAAATGCAAGCTACAGTTATATATAAAGTAAGTGTGAAAGTTATGTTTGGGAGACAACATTGCAGGCTAAGTCATCAGCTTATAGTTGACCCTCCAAATTTCACTATTTCACATATAAACTAGGGATTTCCCTATTGTCCTGGGCCAGTTTATAAAACCTAGAATAAATTGTGATTTTAGGATAAATATCCAGGCAAAGATATTTAGAACCTATTTGCTTCTACAACTGAACTTAAAGAAACATGTTAATTTTATCCCTCAAATCTTAATATATAACTTTGTTATGGCAATTGTAATCTCCATTTGTGTAAGTCTTTTTGGATTAAGTGTTCAGAAATTAATTAAAAAGTATATTTAAATATGGGTGATAGTAATTACCATACCGAGTTATACCTTGGTGCCCCTTGATTTTCTACCTGAGATTTCACTCAGTAGAGAATCAATACAGAATAGTCCATTTAAAAGACTAGTAACGCAAACAGGTGGACTTAAGGAAGATGAAGAAATCCAAGTCCCAAAGTGCTATCGGGAAGTTACACTGTACCTAGGAGCTGGCAAGAAAATGTTGACATGGGTTACTCCGGCTGGTGTCCCAGAGAAGTCAAATACAATGTAAGGAAGTCTTAAGTAATAGAAGCAACAGTAGATAGAATGAAGATTCTATCAAAAATAATCATTACTACAAAATTGCTTGATTCACAATTGTACTTAATGTGCAATTGAAGAAACTATTGCTTTCACTTCTCAGCAATCTACTGAAAAGGTATTTAAAGTGAAAAAATGAAAATTTTAGCTATTCACTTAAGTTTAAATATAAACTCCAACTCTTCCTATGTTTGGGCAAAGATGGAGTGGCATTAACAGAGAGGGAGGAAAGAATTCATTGAATAATGGGCAATCTAATATTGATAATAACGTTAATAAATGGTAACAGTTTATAAGTTGTAGCTATTTAATTTTTATCCATAATGTATGTCTGGTGAAAGAGGAGTTATACATACATTCATATGTAGAGTTTTGTTTCTAAAAAAGAGGAATATATATTGGGTGGCACCTGTGGCTCAAAGGAGTAGGGTGCAGGCCCCATATGGCGGAGGTGGTGGGTTCAAACCAAGCCCCAGCCAAAAAATGCAAAAAAAAAAAAAAAAAGAGGAATATATTAACATTCATTTTGCTTATTCCATATTATGTCAAATAAAAGAAACAACTGACCATTGCAGCCCCCAAATGATTTTGAGACTAACATATACAGGGAAAGATTAGAAGAGCATTTACTCTTTAAGAAAAAAAAAGTCCTAAGAATTCACTTTTGTGAATATTTAAGAGAAATTCAACAGAAATTAGATGATTGCCTTTCATTGAATTAAGGAGCAGAATCTAGAAACATTTAAAATGGGTTGATGTATTGATTCATGTCTCTTTAACAAAGCACACCCTTCAGCAAGTTACAAGGCCTCCTTCCTCTCTCATTCTTCTGGAATTACAAAGTGTGAGAGCCCTAGGAATTGACTAGCTCTTCTCATACACCACAAATGCATAAATGTATTCATGATATATGTGAATTTGACTTAATAAAAAGAAAAAAGAAGAGAGGGGCTATAGCATTCACAAATAGAGATCAATACCCAACCTCTTTTAGGAAGAATGTCCAATTATTAGATATTCTGATAGCCTTTCTCTTGGAAAAAAAAAACAAAACATATTTTGAACCAATAATATCCATGTATACTTTCCCAATGCCTAACAATATCTCCTTAAAAGTAGTTTGAAGAAAGATATTTAACATGGCAGGTTTACGAAATTTCATTCACTTTAATGATAATTAAGTTACTACGACTTCATAGCAAGAAAATATTCAAAGACAAGCCCTATTCTCTGCTAAAATCAGCACTATTGTAAAGGATGTGTGGAGTTATCTGGCTGAGACAGCTGTGACTTACTGTGGGCTTACAAAGCCAAGCAGTCTGTGGAGTTAGATGACCCTCATTCCATTGGCTTTATGTACACCCTTCTAAGATCCCTCTATTTCAACACATGGAGTACATATTCTGACATAGTCTGATCATGAGTATTTTTATTGGGCACCCCTGCCTTCAAAGAAACAGATAAGGTCTTTTTGTATGACCATTAATAGATTTTGAAAATCTCTCTTTTTTTGGCAGGCTTTTAAAACACCATGTCAATAATTACGCCTCACTAACCATAAAATTTGCTACCAGAAATCTCTGGGTGGTCTTCTCTAAATTTTAGAGCTAATTTAAAAGTAAAATCCAGATTTTAAATTTTAAACAAATCTATAACCTTATCAATATACAAAATATCTTTCTGTAATGTACTTAAATGGGGGCCGTAATAAACTTTTTCAGTGGGCATATTTAAACGACATGACATGTCACCAGTATGTGTTACAGCTGACAAGAAGGCCCAGGTGGGTCTACATCTCATCTCTTTCCTTTCCTCTTCTCTGAGATACTGTTCAGAATAAAATGGAGAAAAGTGTGATTGACCAGTGCTTCTCAAAATTTTAATGTACATTAAATGGTCTTGGAGGTCTTATTAGAATGCGGATTATAATTCAGAAAGTAGGGGCTGAGATTTTCAACTCCTAACAAGGTGTCAGGTGAGGCTGATACTACTGGTATCAGCTAGCCACACTTTCAGATAAAAGGCTCTCATTAAACATTAACAGTTAAAAACAAGTTAATATTATGTTAAGGCAGCACCTAATCTCCATACTGGACATATTTTTTTTTTTAATTTTCTGGAAAGATAAAGTCAGAAAAACTACGGACTACTAAAGAATATATTTAATGTTATATGCAATGTTTAACCCTATCATCTTCATAAACTATTAATAGTAAATCATGTTTACCCTACTGTTAAAATAAAAAAAGGAACGTTCTTTTAAATAAATGAGGAAACTTGATTTATTTTTCATTTGTTGAAATTTTTGCTACTTTAAAAGCTTTATCATAAGAAACTCAAAAAGAAGTCACGAGGCATTGAAAAATGTTTATTATTTGAACACATTGAACAGTAGCCAGGCCTTTGGAGCCACCAAACTCCAAGCTGAGTAATTTTTCTTCAATTCATGAAATACATATCATATTGAATAATAAATTCACTTTTTTTTTCTAGACGGAGTCTCAATTTGTCATCCTCTGTAGAGTGCTGTGACATCATAGTCACAGCAACCTCAAACGCTAGGGCTCAAATGATCCTCTTACTTCAACCACGCAAGTAGCAGGGACTACAGGCATCTGCCACGATGCCCAGCTATTTTTAGAGACTTGGTCTTTCCTCTTTCTCAGACTGGTCTCAAACTTCTAAGCTCAAGCAATCTACCTGCCTTACCCTCCCAGAATGCTAAGATTAAAATCATGAGCTACCACACCTGCTTATTCAATAATTAATTAATTGTTGCCTTATTATTTAGAATATTGACTAAAGGAAGAATTTGGTCTGGATCAAAAGTTAATTTTGAATAAACTATTTATGTGCAGTAGCATTCTCATGAAACAATAAGCATAGTTTTCATTACTGTGAAAAGTCAACATGAAATTCACAACTCAATATGTAATATTTCATATGCAAAGACAGCAACTGCTTTCAGATAATTGTGTTTTCATATGAGGAACATATTAGAACAAATATCCAAAAAGAAAAGTGTACAAACCTACATTTTGATCTACTGGTTCATGGGAAGGTAGTCCTATTTTTCCTCTTATTTCTTCATTTTGCACAGAAAGTCCACACATCGTTTCCTCTTTCATTCTGAGTCTTGATTCCTCAGTCCCTTCAGCCTACCTCAGTTTCCAGCACTCACCTGCCTGCCTGCCCCCTCATCTATGGTACCCCCTCCTCCAGTGTGTGGTCAGGGCCCTGGGACTAATCTTCTGCCCCACCTGCCTCCAAATCAAGTTGCCCCTGGGGGAGGCTGGGTCTTGGGGAGCCACATGTTCATCTCTGCCTGTACACCTGAGAAACCCCACTCATACCTGATGCTGGTGCACATTGTCAAAAGAAAAAGAAGTTTCCTCCTATTAAAACCAAACAGAACAGTCCCAGACGCGGTTATAAACTCGAGATATATCCCTTCAGGTGAACCTGCCACCAGAGTGACAGTACTTGCTGATGGACAAGCAATCTATCATAGTTGATTGGAAACTTTTCAAACATCTTAGTCCAAATTAGAGAAGTTGTCGACTCTGAAATTTTGGGGTTCTTTAAAAACAAAACTGCCAAAGATATCAGATAAAATGCTTATGTGTGCTAATTTGTCTATTTAGAAATGTTACTACACACAGAGATTGAAGTGTATTATATCTGCCAATAATTAATTTGATGTTCATTATGTGAACAAATTGATTTATTAAGTAAACAAAGTTTAAATTGCCCTCAGGGGCATGAACATTGAAATCAAAATAATGAAAATGTGTGGACTATTATAAAATAGGCTATGAAACCAAAGTGCAAAAGTTGCCTGTTTTTCGTCATTGTTAGTCTCATAAGAAAATGTGTAGTGTTCCATTACATGTAGGATGCTGTTATGACAAGTATCTGTCTTGCAGAATATTAGTTACTCATCTGTAATATCAAGATGCTGGTGTGAGATGGTAAACATTCTATGTAGAACTTAAATTTCCAACAACTGACTCAAGTGTTATTCGTTAAAGAGAAATTGAACTTTGTATTACTGCCAGTATTTTTATCTCAGATGGCTTTGCTTACATCCATTCCTTAACAAGACCCACAATTAATTTTCCACCTTGTCTTTGCTTTCAAATTGCCTTTTACATGGGTTTTATTCATATATTAATTACAGAAGTAGAATGCAATTCTTTTTGAAACATTAGGAAATTGGAAGAAGTATGAAAGAATAAAACCACCAGTAATTTATATTATTAAAAGTACCTCTTTCCTACTTTTCAGAGAATATTTGTCTATGTTATAATATATCCAAATAGAAATACGCAAGCTGTACTGGTTCACGGTGTCCTTTGTTTTACTTTAACAATGTACGTGGATAGTTTTCCACGAGTGATCCTGCCAGAGTATCAACAAGACAAAGTAGTGGCCATTCTGTGAATATAAAATTTCTTTGGAATACAATAAAACTATGGGAATTAAAAACCTCAGTCATCACTTTGGAAGGCAATGACTACACCTCTGACAGTCTTTAATCAAATAACATTACAGCTTTTTTTTATGTGTGATTATGGATAATATTTAATTTGTCTGAATGATAAATTAACTTCTTCTATACTAGGAAATTGTCTAGGGACTGAAGACAAATGCATGAGTATGTATTATATACATTATAAATATATTTCAGACATATATGTGTGCATACGCATATATATAATATGACAGCATGTTGCTAGTCTCAAGTTTAGTAGGCCTTGAAGAACAAAGATAATTCTTTCTATTTTGAACTATGGTGACCCATTCCCCTTAATAAAAAATACTACTCTGACAGCAGCTGATTTAACTGATTGAACTAGTCCAATCAGTTACCATTTGGTGGGCTCCCATAGTTCTTTGAGACAAATTGATCATAAAATATACATTTTTCACATATTCTCTATCTTTCCTTAATCACTGGTAGCCACTGGAACTATTTTCAGGTTTTGTATTTACATGGCTAGATACATTTAATAAAATCAACTATCAATCTTGTGCTAATCTGTGAGATATTCTATGTCACCAAAGTGGGCTTGAAGATACTTTTCTGGAAAAAAGTTTTGAAATCGAGAGTTTCTGTGTAAAGTGAGTATCTATTAATGCATTTCATAAACACTTTTGAAGGAAAAAAAAGCATTCCACTGGCAAAACTTAGAAGATATAAAGAGGTGCTATTTGAAACTAATTTTCTCTTTCCAAACCTCCTGAGGAAGAGAGTACACAGAAGCGATCACTTATTTTTGTGTCATTTAGGTCAGTACACAAATTTCTAGAGCTTAAACCAATTGCCAAACTTATGTAGAGGGTCTACTATGGGGATTCTGATAGTCTAAGGCCTCCTGCAGAGACCCAAACTCACTCTTTGATATCTTGTCAGAAGAACAACAAATGGGTCCCTGTAACAGAGAATGTTGCAGTAATATTTTCTGGAGTCTTAATTATAAAAATTCTCCCTACTTCAGGTTGGGATAGACTATAAAAGGAGAGGACTTCTGTATTTCCCATTACTAGTTTCTGTCTCTGTGAATGAGCTTACATCTTAAAAGCGACAATCTCAAATAAAACAAAAACTTGTCACTGGCCCAGCACAGATCATTAAAAAAATTAGAAATCCTGATGAAAGTTGAGAGCTATACATTTTTATTAGTGAATCATATCTAGCCTGGGGCTCTTCTAGAATACAATATTAGTAGCTCTTGAGACACACACTCGGTTTTTCATTTTCTTATTTTCCATGGTGATGTCTATTGAATTACACATGGTACTTTAAAACGCATTTGCACGAGGGACTGTAGAACTCGAAAATAGAAGAAAGAGGGGAAGTAAGAGCAGCTTTTTACAATTTTTCAAGATTGAAGAGTACAAGAAATCATTTTTTAAAATGCACATCACACACACTCTTACAAACTTTGCTCTGCCCATAGGAACTTGTTAGCAACTTAGACAAATATATAGAGAAGGGAAAAAAGTCCTCTACACAAAGCCACTTTATCTCCTAGAATCAAGTCAACACAGCTGTTGTCAAGAGTTTTCCTATGAGATTTTGAATGACTTGCTGAAGGTAAAGATTAAGAATGTTACACATCTGAAAGGATATTTGATTATATGTTCTGTGAGTTCAGGGTATCAGATGGAAATATATTTAGTTCTATGCAGTAAAAGTATAAATTCTTAATTAAAGTAGAGAAAGGGGTAACCTGAAGACCTAAGTTCAACTTACTAGAACCTTAAAATAAGAAGGTAATTCCTTTTGGCTTAATGGTGTCCCACCCTCTTCCGGCACTGACAGGTCAAAATGTCACGTGTAGACAAAAGTCCCATAACCAGCCTACTTCTTCTGCAACTTCATTAACACGGCCTGAGTTCTTTTTAGCGTCTATAGATGTGGCTTCATTGTGAAAAATGTTTGCTCAATTTGCTCTTCAGAATAGGTTCTTACCTTTTGATGATATAACTAAGCTAATTGTATTAATTTCACAATTGTTTTCCAAATAATGTGTTTAGAATATGAGCCAAATATGTGGGGAATTGATAGTTGTTTTTCTGTTGAATATCGAAGATCATTATAAACTCCGGTATTATTTATCTCACATATTCTTTCCAATACTGAAAAATACATTAATGTTTACCATCTTATATCCATAGGCTTATCACTTACATCATTTGAAGTTATATCACTGGAATTATATCATTTGACACCTAAAGAATTCAAAATACACTGGTTGCTTTTTATTTGACATGGCTATTTTTGTTTTGTTTGGTTTGGTTGTTTGGTTATCATTGCCCTCCTGGCTATTTGTGCAACCCATGACTTATTTTACGAAAGTGAAGTGGGATTTAAAAGAATTTTTAAAAAATATGCATCTTTCAAAGAATTAAGATTTACTGAGAATTGTATAACCATCACCAGGAAGGGTTATGTTAAAAGGTGGATGTTGGGTGGCTTATCAGATCACTAGGGAGGAGCTACTCACTAGGTAGTTAGTCATAAGAAGTTTAAATGGATTAACGAAGTCATTGATGTCCAATGCACATGTGCAGAATGAAGTCATCGATGTCTGATGCTCATGTGCAGAGGGATTGTAATGGATATTAATGAGGTCATTGGTGTATAGTGCGCATGTGCAAAATTGACTATATAAACCAACAGTAAATAAAGAAAGCTTGCCTTTTTGCCTGAGTGAGCAAATGGTCACCTTTATTTAAAATACAATTTCAATAAGTGTGAAAATTATTATGTTTTCAGCTAGTTATTTTTCAATTCTTATATAGCATATGAAAATCATGAAGTGTGTCAATAAACCCTATCTACTAGCACTTCAAAGGGTAATGTATTCAGATGTTCTGTCTCCTTTGGTTTTTAACTAAAAACAAGTTCATACATACATCAAATGCTTAACCTCTTGTGGTTAAGCTATTCTATATAAATATTGATATTTTTAAATGCAGCAAAAATATAATTTCTTAATTGCAGCAGGGAAAGAGGTAACCTGAAGCTTTAAAGTATTAGAACTGTAAAGTCAGAAGGTAATTTCTCTGGTTTTATGGCATCCCACTCTCTTCCAACACTGATTGACAGGTCAAAATGTCGTACAGATAAAAGTCCTCTAACCAGCCAGAGGACATAAAATAATGACATCTTTAATCCTACAACATGGACACAACTACTGTAGTAATTTCCTGTGCTAAGATTTTTATATTTTACCTTATTGAATTTATATTGCATATACTATTTTATATGCTTTTCCCATTTAAT
This sequence comes from Otolemur garnettii, assembly GCF_000181295.1. Taxonomy (NCBI): domain Eukaryota; kingdom Metazoa; phylum Chordata; class Mammalia; order Primates; family Galagidae; genus Otolemur; species Otolemur garnettii. Next base: position 16,853,271 of record NW_003852401.1, on the reverse strand, counting down.
ATGATATAAGGGACATTGTGCTATCATTCAACATTTCATAACCATTCTGAAATATATGAAATAGCTTATCACAAGATGTAAAAATTTGAAGTACTATTAGACATTATTTTATATTTAAATAATATAGAAAATGTCTTGATATATTTATTTGTTATTTTCAAATCACTGAATTAGGGACAAAAGTTAGACTTAAGTATCTAGTAGTCTAGAGTCTTCTCTGGAAATTGTCTTTTCCTTATTTCATCCACATCTCTGAGGGGGCAACTGTCAGTTTGTGTACCCTGAACTTTTCCTCTGTCACTGTAATTTCTCATTTTCTCACTGTAATTTCTGTCATTTTCTCTGGGAAATTTTAATTGGGACTGAGAGATTGACCTTGCTCTGCTCTGTGCGGCAGCACTATGGAAAGCAAGACCATAGTACTTTCCAAGGATACTGCTGCCTTCCGGCATTTGGACAATGTAGAGCATGTCTTGTGTTAGAGGGAAGGAATCACCAAGAAAACCAAAAGCTGGTTCTTTACTTTTTCTTTACTTTTTATTTGAAAATATTGGGAGGGTACACTTATTATATTTCTTAAGTCAGGATTTTTAAGGCACTTATCACCAGAATACTGTTTACTGTACGCAGCAGGCAAGTTTTCACTCTCCACCCCCTCCCACCATCCTCTCTTTCTTGGTTTCTAACATCCTTTATATCTCTTTGCATCCATGTGTGCCCATTTTTCAACTCCAAATTATTAGAGAGTACCTGTGACTTTTTTCTTTTTACCTTCCTGAGATGCTTCATTTAAGATGATGGTCTCCAGTTATATCCAGATAATATCCACAATGGATATTATTTCACTCCACTTTATGGCTAAGCAGTGCTCCACTGTGTGCGTGTGTATGTGTGTATACACTTTCTTTATCCACTCATGAATCGATGGGTACGTAGGTTGATAAACTTTATATCTTTATTATAATCCCCCCCTCCCTAATATACTTTTCTTGATCCTTTGTCCATATTGGGTTTCTATAAATTAAACAATTTAAGTAATTAATGAAAATGTATGTTTTAAAGGTTCTTGATGCATATTGCTTGTATTGTCTTTTATTTTGTAACTTTAGCTCAACTAGAACTACATTAGATTTGGTCACCAGGGAACTTTGCACAGATGTGCTGGTCATTTTTACTCTTTAAGAGTGGGAGTGGGATGTCAGGCTGTGGAGCAACGCGCACATATCCCTGGTTAGCAGATTCACTTTTAGATAGAGGGCAGCACCAAGGCATGGAGCTCTTCAAGCTTCTGCATTCCTTTAATGAAACTTTTCTAAGTTTGAGTGAAGTGCACAAGTAACTCTCTGGTACAGTTAGTCAACCTCTTCTGCAGGTCATATCACAAACACTGGTGATAGTTAAGCACAGATGTGAGTTCTAACTTGCCTCCTTCAACCCCAGTTTGTCCTTGTTCTCTTCAACTTCACAATCACCTTTCCATCCGAATAGTCCAGATAACTCAGCAACATTAGGCTTAACACCCGATGTAGATATAAACTGTCCCAGAGCACTCACAATTCCTAAGATGTGATCACTATAAGAAATGCCTTCTTTTACCAAACACTGACTAATGCAGTTATTAGTATAGAAGAAGGAAGATACTGCAACAACAAACAGCATGGTTTGGAGCAGGAAAACCACATGGCCATGACTTTGAGCCCAGGAACGAGGAATCTAAAAGGACCTTGAGCAGATTCTTAGCAGAAGGCCGCCAGCCTGAAGAAGGCTGTCAGTGAGGGTTAAAGAGGAGCCAGCTGCTGAATAACTCTTCTATCTGAGAGCCCAGACGCTGGTGGAGCAGAAGCAAACCATTTCCCCATGCCCCCTGTCTCAATTCCCGATCCACAGGTTCTGCTACTCAGTTTGGAGTATTTGGCAACAAAGAGGTGATTCATAAGGAATTTGTTGCTGGAAGTGGAGCAGTCAGAATTTTATCTGCTCTCCTGATCTTCAGTTCTCTACTGTACTTCTAGAAACTTATGTAGTTACAGACAATTCCTCATTTTTGCTCATTAGTCCAATTTGAGTTTCTGTAAATTGCAACCAAAAAGAATCCTACCCAATCAGATAAAGCTATTTTACAATGTCATCATGCATTTTGATATAAACAAAATTACCTTACTATAGCCTTTCTATTTTTAGTAGCCTTACTATTTGTAATAGTAAGTCTATAGTAAGGTAATTTTGTAATACCTGACTGTTTTTATGCAGTTTTGAATGAAGAATGCCCCCACTAGAAAAACCATGATCTATTTCTACTCAACTTTTGTTATAAACTAAAATCAGTTATTTTATTCAAGTAATTATATAGCCATTCAGTGAATTACCTAGGAAATAGTCAGTGAGTTCTTTCAGTGTGCAGGGCAGCAGGGTAAGCAAGGAGAAGGAGATAAAAGAACTGTAATTTCTGAGCAGCTAATTACATAGGAGCAGCAAACAGACATATAAACAGAAACTAACACATTTCCTTGATTTGATAATGCACATATTGTTTTCACATTTACATCATCTTAAAATCAGGGCATGTCATATAATTGAGGGGTGCATTTAATGTGCGAATATTTCTTTTTTTCTCCTTGAAAAGTTGCTATTAATTTGACAGTGTGCTCCTATTTATTCATGATGTCTTACTTAGAAGGGAGGGACCGCAATGTCACACACGTTAGTATGCTCCACAGAATAAATACCACGAGAGACGCCAGGAGACTTAAGATTTTTTTTACCTGCTGTGATAATATGAGAAAACTTCAAAACATTTCAACTTAGTTTAGAAGAGGAGAGAAAAGAGGCATGGCATTTAACAAGGATCTCCTATGGAGATTACGACGAACCTTCTATCATCCGCACAACAGCTCTAAGTAGGAAAAATTATCTTCATTTTTCTGATCATATAACTAAGGCTCAGATGAGTGAGAAGATACATCTTTCAGTTTTCAAACTCAGATGTCTCTAAATTGAGGCGTGCATTCTTCAGAACACAATATTAAGAGAATTAGCATGGTGTTATGTACCATAAGTACCATGCGATGTCTATTACACATCATGTTCTAAGTTCATGCATAAAATAGAATTCACGGGTACCATCAATAACCTCCCTTTAGAGATAAGAAAACCAAAGCCTAGAAAAAATAAAAGAAATTTCTTAAGGTTACACAATTAATAAATTACAGAGCTGTGTCAAGGTCACATCACTAATAAATTACAGAGCTGGGTTATAAACCTGGGAAGGCCAATAAAAGTGTGTTCTCTCAGTTACATGCCATGAGCCTGTCAGGACAGCACAAAACTCTTTTTCCCACATTGCTAACTACCTTATTAAAAATGCAAGCCCCTGACTCTTGTTTCCCTTTCTGAGCTCCACTGATCACAACCTATTTTATGATTGACAGATTTATTACATATGCAATTTTATGTCTATTTCTACCACCTCCAAGTAAACTCTCAAAGGAAGGGATTTTTTTTAATCTGTTTTATTTACAGATGTATTTTAACAGCTTGGAATTGTACCTGGCAAAAGGTAAAAGTTCAATAGGTATTTATTAAATGAATAAATGAATTAACTGAACACAGAGAGAGGTGAGAGAGTATTCATGAGTGAACAGTGACTGGAGATAAAATAGAAGCAAGAAAGTGGGACTTGTTTTTGGTCGGAAACACTGATTAGTGCAGTTTGCTGGAGGCGCCCAGTGAGAGCAGAAGAAACCAGGGAGCCAACCTCCCACAGAGGGAGGTGGGAGTCACCCAGGCTCAAATCAGGAGCCTGTGCTCCCTCACGTTGTGTTTATAGCTTGTTCAGCACTAGACACGGAAAGGAGGGCAGGAAGACATCAAAGTAGCTGTAGTGTTCATATTTTTTTCTCCCTTTGGCAGCTATTTTCTCTATTTCCTGCTGACACTACAATTTCAGCGATTTAATGATACAATTGTTTCTGAAAACGACACAGAAAAAGACACTCTCAGCCATTTAATTGGCTGCCCTGACAAGTGAAATCTGCTGTTTTCTAATTCCATCTTTTGAGGATGTGGGGATATGGCGAAGGCTGGAAGAAAGATAATATTTACTCCCATTTAAAAAGGTAAAATCTGAAGGAGGGACTTTAACATCGGCCTGCCTCATTAAGGTTTGCTATTTCCATGGCATACACTAGGATATGTACAAAAATTGGACTTTATCCTTACAAAGACTTTAACCACAATTATTTATCTTCCAACTGAGTTTGTCCCAGGTCAATGGAACTTCACCTTTGATGGGAATTATGTGGCGTTTACTCTGAAGTGGCTTGTCATTCCAAATCAATCATAGCAAGAAACGCGGCTCCGATATGAAAGTCTAACATCCTCTTGCACAGTTTGGGTTTACGATATCCAGGTCTCTGGGACTGTTGAGGAGTCAGCTCCTGATCTATGCACTTGACAGAACCTTGCCACCTTCTCAATGCTTGATGGTGTATACAATATAAGTTTTATATTTGCTGTTACTGAAGAAAATTTTCCTGATTTGGTCAAATGTTACAGACATCACGACCCCCAATTTTTTCATGATTATTCTTAACATACAAAACAGAATTTAGATGTTCGAACAGGTCAGTGAAAAACATGTGGCTAATATGTAATTATGATATTGATGCCAGGGGCTAAAACTCAGTATTGTACACAAAGTAAGTATAGAATAAAAATTGGAGGAGGTCTGATAGTAATTCTTCAGTCCAGTTAACAAAGGAGATTCTAAAAAGAAGATATGAGATGATAGGCCAGTATCCTCCATGTTAAAACAAATAGAAAAAAAAATAATCCTTGCATCACATTGATAGACGAGAGACTAGAAACACATGATCATAGGGATAGATGCAGGAAAACACATTTGCTAAAATCAAATATCTATTCACAATAAACAGTATCAGTAAACTAAGATTAAAGAGAAACTTCCTCAATTTGACAAAGCATATCTACCAAAAATACGAGAATGAATTTAAAGTTTTCTTAAAAAAACCAGGAATACATAACAGTGTTCTATCTCATCAACCTTTTTCAACATTATATTGAATGTCCTAGAAAATGCAGTAAAATGTTAAGTAAGAAAATGAAATACATTCAAAATTGATTGGGAAGGAAGACTATAACTGTAGTTTCTCACAGATGATAAAATAATCTGTGTAAAAAAATGCAAGACAATCATCAAAATCCTGTGGGAATTTTGATTTTAAAACGCTGTAACAGTATGGTTTTAAGATACAAGGTTAATAAACAAAGGTCAATCACTGAATAAGTAAAATTTGAAATTAAAAACAAAATAGCATTGATATTAGTGCTTATTAAAATAATCACTTGTCTAAACAATTATTTACAATTTTACCTACATCATAAAAACTATGAAACTAATGAAAGAAACAACTACAACTTAGACTTTAACAAATGTAAATAATGTAACCTAATCATTTGCGCCCTCATGTTAATCTGAAATTAAAATAAAAACTATGTAAGTGGAGAAATATTACATGTTAATGAATGTAAAGATTAAACATTGCCAGCATATCAGTTCTTCCATAATTGATTTATAGATTCAATGCAGTTCCAATGAATATCCTAGGCAGCTATCTTCTGGTAATCAACAAATTGATTATAAAATTTCTATCAAGAAGCAAAAGACCCAAAATAGCCAAATCCATATGTAGAAGAAGAAGAACAATTTCAGGACAGACCACCTGACTTTGAGAATTACTATATAGCCACAATACTCAAGAATGTGTGATAGGGGAAAAAGAACAGACATATAGATCAAGGGAACAGAACAGAGAGCCCAGAAATAGACTCACAAAACCACAGTCCACTGATCTTTCACAAAGGAGCAAAGGCAAAAACAATTGAGAAAAGCCAGTTTGAACTAGCTATAGGAACTTTCATTCATTACTAGTACAAGTGAAAATGATGGATTCCAGTGTTGGTTTGTGGGCGGTGCCTGTGGCTCAAAGGAGTGGGGTACTGGCCCCATATACTAGAGGTGGTAGGTTCAAACCTAACTCCAGCCCCCCCAAAAAAAAATAATAATTGGAGAGAGTTGGTTTGTCACTGTCGCACAGAACTACACATAATTTGCTATATGATTCAGCAATTGCCCTCCTTAGTATTTACCCAGAGGATTTCAATACTTACATTTACACAGAAAACTGCACATGGATGTTTATAGCAACTCTCTTCATAAGAGCCAAAACTTGGAAGATTTCTTTTATAACAAAGATTTCTTTTATAGGTGAATAAATATGCTGTGGTATATCCAGGCAAGGGAATATTATCCAGCACTAAAAAAAATGAGCTATCAAACCATGAAAAGACATGCAGAAATTTTAAATGCAAATTACTTAGTGATGGAAGCTAATCTCAAAAGGCTAAATACTGTATGATTCTAACTGGATGATGTTCTGAAAAGGCAAAACTGCAGAGGCAGGAAAAAGACCAGAGGTTGCAAGGGATTTGGGGGGATTCTTAGGCAGAGCACAGGGGATTTTCAGTGCCGTGAAAATGCTCATACAATATTAACATTGTGGATGCCAACATGATACATTTTCCAAACTCTAGGAAAGAATAACACTAAGAATGAATACCTGAGTGAACTCATGGAATAAACATCTCCATGCATGAATGGCTAATGTAACTAGGGACTTTGAGTGATAATTATATATCGATGTGCATTCAAAATATACCAGATAGAAAACCATGAGATGAAACTAACATCTTATAGCTACCTGATATTTGATAAACCAAGCAAGAGCAGACATTGGGGAAAAGAATCCCTATTCAATAAATGGGTAACCACATGTAAAAGAATGAAACTGGACTCGCACATTCCTCCACTCACACACATTGATTCAAGATGGATAAAAGATCTAAACTTAAGGCATGAAACAATAAAAATCTTCAAAGAAAGTGTGGGGAAAACACTTGAAGATATCAGCCTGGGGAAAGATTTTGTGAAGATTTCCATGCCAATTATAACAACAAAAATAAACAAACAGTACATAATTAAACCAAAAAGCTTCTGTACAGCTAAGGAGACAACAACCAAACCACATAGATGACCTTCAGAATGGGAAATGATATTTGCATATTATGAATTGGACAAAAGCTTGATACCTAGGATCTATAGAGAACTCAAATTAATCAACAAAAAAAGATCAAACAATCCCATATATCACTAGGCAAGAGGAATGAATAGAACTTTCTCAAAGAAGACAGACAAATGGCTAATGATCATATGAATAAATGCTCTTCGTCTCTAATCATCAGAGAAATGCAAATGAAAACTACCCTGAAATATCACCCTGGTGAAAATACCCTCATCACAAAGTTTCGAAACTGCAGATGCTGCATGGACGTGGAGAAAGGGAACGCTTTTACGCTGCTGGTGGGACTGCAAACTAATACAACACTTCTGGAAGGAAGTATTGAGAATCCTCAAAGAACTCAAATTAGACCTCCCATTTGATCCTGTAATCCCATTACTAGGCATCTACCCAGAAGAAAAAAATCCTTTTATCATAAGGACATTTGCACTAGACTGTTTATTGCAGCTCAATTTACAATCACCAAATTGTAGAAACAATCTAAATGCCCACCAACCCAGAAACAGATTAACAAGTTGTGGTATATGTATTAAGAAATATGAACATTTTATGTGTTTTGTATTAACCTGAATGAACATGGAACACATTCTTCTTAGTAAAATATCACAAGAATTGAGAATTAAGAATCCAAAGTACTCAATTCTAATATGAAAGCAGTAGATGAGCCAATATAAGCCATGGGGTAGGGGAATGAGGAAGAGGGGGAGGGAAAGAGGGAGAGGGATGGGGAGTCATAGGTATGGCACACCTCTTGGGGGTGGGACACAATTATAAGAGAGATTTTATCTAACAAATGCAATCAATATAACCTAATTCTTTGTACCCTCAATGAATCCCAAACAATAACAACAACAACAAAATATAGTCCATATCTAAATACATACATATTCAAACATATATACCAAATACATCACTGGAGTGTGGGAATGTAGTTAACGGGGGCATGAATCCTAAGCAGATGGGATGCAGGGAGAACATGGGAAATCTTTGTACCCTCATCTTAATTTTGTTGTGAACCTAAAACTGATCAAAAAACGCATCTTTAAAAAAAGGCAAACTTTTTGCCTGGAAGAGAATGCTTACAAACTGCTTTTTCACATTCTTCTGATATTATTCATCTCAGTTCTGCCATGCCCTGTAATTTCTTTGAGCTGCTACATAAAAACTTTTGTTTTAGTATTTCTTCTCAATCCAACGGCTCACTTCATGTGCCTCAGGAAAGTTTCTGCTTCATCATTGCACTGAAAACGATCAGAGTTCTTATTTTGTAAGTCTCTCTTTCTAACAAACTTACTTAAAACTTCATGTGAAAAATCCAAGGAAATGTAACAGGCAAGAACAAATAAACAAGTGTATCAGGCTAATGTGGCATCATTCATTGTTTTGTGTCAGTTTGTAAGACCAGCATTTGTAATGTGAATTAGATATCGCAGAATTATAACTATTATTTAATATTAAAGGTGTAACCTAAGGCTGAATCTCAGAGTTTGGTTGGAAGGAGCTTAACAAGTAGAATGAGATAAGAAATAGCAACAGAGCTCCTGCGTGGCTGCCAAACTCAAACAGGAGGAAATGAGCGTGAGCATTTGTGTGGGAGGTTTTTGTGGGCCAGAAAATAGGACATAGAACTTTTTGAATTTTCTACTGGCAGAATTTAGTGACAAGTAAAAATTTAACAAAGAAAAGAGCAAGAGTCGACAGGGGTGGGTGTTCCAATGGCCAAGAAAATTGGGTCCAAATAGTCTAAAAATAAAAAGAAAAAATAGAAGAAAGAAAGAGAAAGAGAGAGTTTTCTTTCTATTAGTGGGTAAGACAAAAAGTTGGCCAATAACAGCAAGTGAAGCCTGGTTAAAACCTCTATATGTTAGAAAACATCAAGGCAACACAGGAGGATGGGGGAAGTTCCCCACTGATGAAATTTGAGAAATAATCTCAGAACTAGATTGCACAGGATGATGGGACCTTTGGAATCTGGAGAGAAGGCTGGAGGCCCCTCCAAAAGACACAGAGATTGAATGGTCTGAGATGTGCAATGGAGAAATAAACAGTCTGAAATTTTGAATGAAGGATATTTATTCAAGTTCAGAGCAAGAGAGCAATCTGACCCACCAGACGAGGTGAGTTGGCTTGCAAATGTAACGTCAGCAAATATTGGCATTGAGAGAACTTTGCTAGATTATTTAATTCCCCATCAAAGTGATTTTTCTTTTTAGTTTTTATATTGCTAAAACTGAGCAGTCCTTTTGTGGCTTGTAAAATATGAAAAGAAAACCGGCATTAAAATTACTTTAAACCACTTTAATAAACATCATTTGTAAAAAAAAATTTTTTCTCCATTGCCACTTTATGTATATATGCATTATATTAAAAATGTCAATAAAATTTTTATTTAACCTTTGTTAAATATTATGGCTAGAATATAGATAGTTACAGATACAGGTGTATATACATGTTCCACACAGCACGCTTTCCCTTCCTAATGTCATATTCTGAGTGGATTTAAATATAGCTCCAAAGAATGTTATTTATCTCCCTCTGGTACATTTAAGTAGGAAATTCATGTGGAAAATATCAGGGTATAAATGAATATGTCCTAAGAAAAGTCATAACTTTTGTTTGTTTGTTTGTTTTGCAGTTTTGGCTGGGGCCAGGTTTGAACCCACCACCCTTGGTATATGGGGCCAGCACCCTACTCACTGAGTCACAGGTGCTGCCACAAATTAATAACTTTTTAAAATACAGAAGTTGGGTTCTTGCAGACTTAAATATAAAACAAAACTTCATATTTTCATTCACACATTATTTTTTTCTATTTCAATTAGGAAAGGTTAGGAAAATGAAAGTTGTAGATTTAGTTAAAATGTAATCTAAGTCAGAAAACATTTTGGCAATACTAAAAACAGAAGATGATGTGTACTTCTGTGTCAGAAACGTGACAGGCATTTACTTGCTAATATTAACATTGATTCCATGACATAGATGTTTATACAGGAGCAGAAATTGAAGTACAGAAATAATTGGAAACTTTTTAAGTCACAAAAGGAAAAAAAGTGGAACCCATATTTTTATCCATATTATTTCCCAGAATTCATGCACTTGATCTTTATGCCAAACTGCCTCCCATAGCACAGTGATATCTTTTATTTTGAATTGTTTTCAGTCATTGCATTTCTATGATTAAGTAGAATTTATCATAGGGATGCAAGGATAGTTCAACATGTGAAAATCAATAAATATTATATAGTACATCAATAAAATGAAGGACAAAACCATATGACAATCTCAATAGATGCAGAAAAAAACATTTGATAGAATTCAGCATCCCTTCGTGGAATAAACTCTTTACAAACTAAGCATAGAGTGAGTAAACCTCAGCAAAATAAAAAGCACATACAACAAACCCATAGCTCACACCATACTGAATGGGCAAAAAAAGAAAACTTTTCCTGAAGACCTGGAACAAGACACGGATGCCCACTTTCAACCTTCCTATTCAATGCAGCACTGAAAGTCCTAGCCAGAACAATCAGGCCAGGGAAAGAAATAAAAGACATCAAAATAGGAAAAGAGAACGTCGAATTGTCCCTTTTTGTAGATGACATGATCATATATCTATAATCGTAAAGACTCCCTCAACATCTATTAGCTCTGATAATGGAATTCTGTAAAGTTGCAGGATTGAAAAACAACATTAAAAATTGGTAGCATTTCTACATCACTAATCACTTGCTGAAAAAAGCCATCAAGGCAATTCCAGTTATAATAACCACAAAGCATTCTAGGAATAAATGTAATCAAGGAGATGAAATGCAAGTATGTCTACAAAGAGAACTCCAGAACACTGATGAAAGAAACTGAAGGGAATACAAACGAATAGAAAGAGACCTCATGCTCATGGATCAGAAGAATTAACACAGTTAAGATGACCATACTGCCCAATCTGCCGTCTGCAGCTTTATTGCAATTCCCATGAAATTACCAATGACATTTTCCACAGAAATAGAAAAAGAATCTTAAAATTCATATGAAACCAAAAAGGAACTGAGATGGTCACCAGCTGCAATCCGCCTCCCCTTGGACCACAGGTATCCCCTTTGACCACAACTGCACTCCTGGGTCCAGGCCCTCTGCCCTTTGCTGAGGGAAAAAAACACCAGCCACAATCCAAGATGGCAGATAGGGCAGGGGGAGGGGGATGAAGTCACCATCTAGGGCCTTGAAATGATGATAACACTCACAGAAGGGAGGAACAGGGAACCTGGATAAGAACTGCTAAAAACCTGTATTACAAAAGCTGTTTGTTTATCTATCTAACCACACCTGCAAGATCTGTCTGCTTCTGTAAGGACCCGTTGTAAAATCTAACAGCTTGCTTGTATCAGCTCAATCAACCTCTACCCCATACCTTATAAAAGCCCACAACTATAACTGGTCACCACTACTCTCCCCTGATCTCTCTGAGACTTGCCAGGACAGCCCCCCGCAGCTAATAAAGACTCCATTCAGATACTTTGAAATGGGCCCTGTGGTCTTTTCTCACACCATAACAGAACCTAAATAGTCAAAGCAAAAAGAAGAAAGCCGGAAGCCTCATACTCTCTAATTCAAAATATACTAAGAGGCTATAGTACCCAAACAGCATGGTATTGGTATAAACATAGATACACAGATAAATGTTAGAGAATGGAGGACCCAGAAATAAACCCACATGCTTACCATGTGCTTACAGCCAACTGATTTCCAAGGAAGGCACCAAGAACATGACTTTGTGAAAGGCCTCTCTTCTGCAGCACAGGAAAACTGGTTATCAAAGTGCAGAAGAATGAAACTAGACCCTATCTTACCGCACAGAGAAATCAACTGCAGGTGGATTAAAGACTTAAACGTAAGAACTGAACTATACAACTATTAGAAGAAACATAGAGGAAGGATTTTAGGATACTGGTGTAAGCGAAGATTTTATGGCTACGATCTCAAAAGTACATGTAATCAACACAAAAATATACAAATGAGACTATATTAAATTAAAAACCTTCTTCATAGCAAAGGAAATAATCAGTAGCGTGAAGAAACAGGGGGCTAAATGTCATATTCTAAGGGAGAAAATATTTTCAGTAACATCCAGTATATACAAGGAACTCAACAGTAAAAAAAAAAAAAAAAAACCACCATTTTAAAAGGACATAAATAGACACCTCTCAAAAGAGGACAAATAGCAAACAGTTACATGAAAAAAAGACTTAACATCACTAATCATAAAGAATATACAAATCAAAACCACAGTGAAATATCACCTCACATCTATTAGAATGGCCATTAACAAAAAACCAAAAAATAACAGATGCTGGTGAAGATGTGGAGAAAAGGGAACTCTCATACACTGTTGGAAGTGCAAATTAGTACAGCCACTATGGAAAAAGGTATTTAGGCTTAAAAAACAACAGAACTACACTTGAACACGACAACAAAAACACTAGTGCATACTTATCAAAAGAAAAAAAAAATCACTCTATCTAAGGGCTATTTGCACCACAATGTTTATTATCACAGTATTCATAGTAATAAAGGTATGAAATCAGAGATGAATGGGCAAAGAACATGTTGTATATATGCACAATAAAATACTATTTTGCCATATAAAAGAATGGAAGCAAGACATTTGCAGCAACATGGATGATACTGGAGGCCGTTCTGTTAACTGAAATAAGCAGGTACAGAAAGAAAGATTTCACCCATTCTCACTAAAGTGGAGGAGCTGAAAACGTTGATCTTATGGTGATTGCGGGTCCAATGACAGATACAAGAGGCTAGAAAAGATGTAAGGGTAGAGATTGAAGGGATAAAAGGAGGACTCAGGATGGGGACCAACATATAGTTAGATAGAAGAAATAAGTTCTATGTTTCAATAGCAGAGTTGAGTGACCATAAAAACAACACTTTGTATATCCCAAACTAGCTAGAAGAGAGGATCTGAACTGTCTCCAACACACAGAAATGAAAAATATTCAAGGTGATGGATACTCCATGTACACAGAGTATGTCACTACACACGTATGCCTGTAACAAAATACCACATGTATCCCATAAATATGCACAAATGTTATGTATCAGTAAAATAAATAAATAAATAAAAATCTTCATGGCACTAGAGAATTTATTAGTTTATCTTTTTTGGGAGAAAAAAATGTTTCACTCATTTCTCCATGTTATACATATATTAAAAAGTCATGATGTAAGTTCATTTTTATCATTTGAGGCTCATTCTATTTTGAGTCCAAAGACCCATTAGGAATTCAGAAAAAGAAAAGTCATAAATAGAACTATACTGGGTCTTGCTGGCAGTGTCAAAATATGGAAGGAGGCAATGCAGAGAATGAAACCATGTTCATCACCAGTTCTCAGCACAATTGGCTGCCAAGAGTCACAGAGAAGAAATGCTGTAGATCAGACCCTGCTCATCTCACCATTTTGGCTAACGAGTGACATTCAGGCAGAGGACTTATTCCTGAGATAGTGCCTGAAATTTAATGCTGGATTTTATCCATTCCCATGTAACCTTTAACCAATAGGATGTCCACACAAATAGACAAATGAAACAGATGAAAAAGCTGTCTATTATAAGCCAATAATGCATTTCAACAAATAACTGTGTGTCAGGCACATATGGTGGGTATTCAGAGCTCATGCCAAACCCTCAGAAGTTTGGCCTACTTTGACTTTTATATATCTATAGATAAAGGTGTAGTTTTATCTTCCTTTCCCACTCGAAACTGTAAGTCATCTTTTCATTACAAATACCTGGACAAAGGAAATGTCAAATCTTATATATAGAATTTGCTTGAATAGCCCTTACATCAAAGTGTTGCTTCCTTAGATGCTTAGAATTGTTAATATGTATTGGTTTAGGAAAAAAAAAATCTTTAATGGCAAAGGTATTGCTTTTAGGAGAGATAGAGCCCATGATTGGAATAAGAGAAAAATATATACATTTTTCTCTATGAAGGAAGATCAGAGATTCAATATAGAATGGATAAGTTTAGCAGATATATAGCTTATAGTGCAAATGAAAATAAATTACATGGGCTCGGCGCCTGTGGCTCAAGTGGCTAAGGCGCGAGCCATATACACCTAAGGTGGCGGGTTCGAATCCCTAGCCTGGGCCCGCCAAACAACAATAATGGCTGCAACCAAAAAACAGCAGGGCGTTGTGGCGGGCGCCTGTAGTCCCAGCTACTTGGGAGGC
>NW_003852401.1:16785079-16838713 GCF_000181295.1 Otolemur garnettii | reverse complement strand
AAAAAAAAAAAAAAAAAAAAAAAAAAGAACACCGAGTAAAGATTCATGTGAGATTAACTGAGCAAGAACAAATTGTTTGTGATCTAGTTGCCATTTCTTGTAAGACATAGGTAAGAGGGAGCAGATTATTGATGTGATATTAAGCAGCTTTGTTAAGGAATTGACTATAAGTCCTGGAAGAAGGGCTGTACAACCAAGAGAGTGCTGAGGATTTAGAAAGGATTTTCATTAGGGACAGAAGTTATCCAGAATTGGTCACCTAACATTAGGACAGAACATTTTCAGGGCCCTTCTTTTCTCTCTAGTGTTACAACCAAACCAAGAGGTCGAGCTTTTAGAAGATGAACAATTCTTGATATGCATAAAGCTTTTTCTTTTCTTTCTTTTTTTTTTTTGGTATAACTGTCCCTTTGTTATAGCACATCTTCTTATTTCTTCAGGAGAAAAATAAGCATCCCTTGCTTTTCATTCCCTTTATCTGCAGTAGATATTTTAGATAAACAGGGATTTTCAAAGAGCAAGAAAAAAGTTCTCACTCTGAAAGATTAGAGGCTAATAAAAAGCTACCATGTTGTCTGTTCTTTCCTTTTTGTGACAGGGATTTTCAAGGTGGGTGTATAAGATAGAAAGGAAATTTACTTATTATTCAACAAATATTTATGAGGAAAAGGGCACTTGGAATGAAAATGGATATTGGAGCCTCTTCAGAGTTACTACAAGCCTGAGAGATCCCAGTTTCTTCAGAGGAGAGATGTCCCATTATCTTTAACAGACTAACAGGAAGGGTTGGTCTCTATTTTTTTTACCTTCCCACTACACTTAGTTCCCTAACTTTTCATTTCTTCCACCATCACATAGCTATCAGCTTTTTTCCAAGCCAGAACTCTGGTTATAGCACTGTACAGATTAGAACAACAAATAAGTAACAATAACAAAACATCAACACCTTCAACTATTCTTCATTGCTTATAAAGTAAAATCTAAGTTTTAAAATCAAACTTCAAAGACTTCCATTGATTAATCCCAGTCTGACCTTTTAAACTAGCAACTTACTCTTAAAACAGTCTATAATTTAACACATTCTGTATTGACGAAATATCCCTACTCATTTTCACTCCCATCCTCTGTTTATACTTTCCTATTAAAAGAAAATGATTTTATCTAATCCCTATTATATATATATCATCCAGCTCAAAATGCCAATTATTTTTAATGTTTTTCTCTTCTAAATGCTCATTCTATTTTTCTTGACAAGCTGTCAATCTCTACCTGTGATATGGTTATGTACATGTATTGTCAACATTGTTTCCCCTCCTTTACAGCTATCATTACATCTAATGTCTTCACAGTAACAAGGTTTCAAAGAATTATTAGTTGAGAGTCAGTAGCAAGAACATATCAGTCATGAAGGCAAACACAGTGTCAATTCAAGTTGATCTTTCAGTACTTAGCTTTCTCTTAGTACCTTTAACGGTGCAGTATTAATATCACACACCACTTATATCACATCTTAATGGGATTCTATACTATTTTTTTTCTTTTTTTTTTAGAGACAGAGTCTCACTTTATTGCCCTCAGTAGAGTGCTGTGGCATCACAGCTCACAGCAACCTTCAACTCCTGGGCTTAGGTATTTCCCTTGCCGCAGCCTCCCAAATAGCTGGGCCTACAGGTGCCCACCACCACGCCCAGCTACATTATATACTATTTTTATTGATCTTTGCCTTTTTATTTGAAAGTTTAATACAGAAATGTATGAAACCAAATGTGAGTATCTTCAAGTTACCAAGTCTGAGACTTGAAACCTACCTCTGAAATTAAATAGCTCTGCAGACCGAAACAAACTATCAACCCTCTTAGAGCCTTTCCTTATTTCCAAAATAGGGATAAAACTGTTTCTCTTATAATATTTTTGTAAGGGTTAACCAGACATTAAAAACCTAGGACATGTAAAGTGCTCTAATGGATGCCAACATTTTTCTTTTGCTACACCATCTCATGAACCACACTGGCTCTTCTTAAAAAAGGACATCGTGTAACTATGTGAGAATTCTCTAAAGTATATAGTAAGCGTGAACCTGAGTGGCACACCATTAGTGTCACTGACCATATGTGGGGCAAATAGAAATGGGTGCAGAGTCTTACATTTTCAGCATTATATTTAAAATGAAAAGCTGTTATGCAATCAATAGAACTCAGATCAGTCTGATGACCTTTTTCTACATCTGCAGATTTTACTTACTAGTCGTGTGACTTTGAGACAGGTCCTTTGCTTCTTTGATTCTTCATTTCTTCACCTGCAAAAATGAGGACATTGGACTAGTTCCATGATTTAAATTAATTTTTAAAATATTGGCTTATTTATTTTTTCTGTGCATAAAATTTTATGGAAGTACAAAAAGTGAAAGCATTAAGAGCAGAGCTGTTTTGATTGGTACGAAGAGGAAGCCTAGGGCCTCACCATTTTGGTGTCTTACCTCAAGGCAGCCTAAATTTGGCTTAAATCTAGTTAAGGGGTGACAGAGATTCAAGAAGAACTGTGATATCTAATCAGCTATTCAGACCTGCTAGAAAGTATGGATAAGAAATGCCAAACTCTAAGCTACTCTTTATATGCACTAAATATTTCCCAAAGAAAACTTTCTTTGAAGCTACACAAATATACTGAGTGCACTGTCTAATTAGCTGAGAGTTACAGAGTGAAATTCTACAACTCTAGTGCTCCAATAAAGAAAAAAAAAAACCTTGCCTTGCCTTACAAAAGGTAACAATTTGAACAAATGAGAGAGATTATACATTGATGTTTTGTATTCTACAGATCACATCCTGTGCAAAATTCACTATGTTTCAGGATGGACACAATATTACAAAACAATGTGAAAAAATTATGCATGAAATCATGTGACAAGTTAAACATGTGCTTTGGAGTTGGATAGATGATTTTTACACTTTAACACCATATATCTCAGAAATATACATCACTTCTCTAAGTTAATGTTTATCTGTAGAATTCAAATAATAAAATCAATTCTCTTTGCTTTTTTGTGTTGCAAACATTAAATAACATAGCAAAGTACTAGGTCACACTGTAACATGACTAATATCACTTCTTTTTTCTGTCTCCTCTGATATAATTCCACATGTATACACATATGGCTAACATTGCTCAGCATAGAGTATAAAGCAATGTTAGCAGCTCAACTTTTTAATGGCTTCTTTCACAGTGATTTCTAAGTTTCTAACCTTTTGAAGCTGTTAAAATAAAGTCAAATAACGATACTGCTGTGGCTTAAGTGTATGCTAGGATCAATAAATTGTGGTTGTTGGAATAAATTGCAATTAAAGGGGTTGAACTTGATTGCTTGACAGTAGGTAGTCTTTCTCACCCAAATAAACTTGAGTAGCAGTCTGATTTATAAGCTAATTAGTATGTACTTCACATGCACTTCCTTGGGAGACTATCAGACCATATTGACTCCTGTCCACTTCATGAATGTGACCTTGACTTTGTCCTGTATCACTTATAAGTAACAAGTGCTCTTTGCTTATTTACTTTGCTTACTCAAACTTATAACAGGTTAGTCAATAAGCATTTTGGCAACTCTAAAAATCTCAATATTCTGCTAACATTATTTCACATATTTCAGATGAAAATGAGAATTAAGAAATGAACACAGTGAAGAAGGACCATTGTTAGTAAATCTTTGTAGCAATAGAAAAATACATGTGGACAATTAATTTTTAGGCCATAAAACATAACAAGATAGATTATTTAAATAATCTGAAAAAGAAGAGCCAAATTAATATCCTCAAAAAAAGAAAAAATGTATTTACCTAAATTTTATTATATATATGTATTATTATATAATTTTATTATTTATTCTTAATTTGTAAGAACTACAGAAATTTCATTTTTTATGTGTAATAAATTCCAATATATTCCTACATATCTAGTGAATATTGAACTTTCATAGCCTAGATCAAAGTAATTTAAGCTGAAAATTTCATTAAGACCTAGAATGCGTTTATGCATTTTCTTCTACCGTGTATTGACTTACTAGCATATTTCCTGAAGAGATAAACTGATTTTTTGTTGAATGAGCAAATGAAAAAAGTGCAATTTCGAAAAGGGAAAATAACTGTTTTAAAATAAGGTATCTTTCCCATTTTAATAGCTCTACCTTCATTCCTCTTATAACTGACGCATTTTGTAGAAAGCAAACAAATATCAGAACCACATAAAAAATTCCCTCATGCCATGGGGTGGGTGATGCAGCACAGCTCCATGCCTTCTCTGTTGACTCAGACTTCTGTTAGATATTTATTTTAGACGCCAGTATAGTGAGTACCCATCATACTTGTTATACTATAAAAAGGTCATTTTATATGTCTGAGGCTTATCTCCTATCTCCCCTCTCCTAGAAAGGAAACTCTTAAAGGATAAAGCAAAAATAGACTAATCTTGTCTTATGCTGATGAATTCCAATCACCTGCCATGGTTCTGAGTCATAGCAAGTTTTTAATACATATGTGTTAAGTAAATATAATATGATCAATTCAAAATTATTACAAATTATAAAGGATCATACATAATATTACATACAACCTTAATCTGTGTATGTAAATGTATGTCTAAAATTTTGTAGTAAACTTTTACCATCTTTTATATATGCTAATAAAAAAATGAAATTAAAGCAATTATAACAAATACAATTAAATACAGTGCAACCAGGCCAAGCCTGGTGGCTCAAACCTGTAAACCTAGCACTATGGCAAGATCAGGTGGGTGGATTGCTTAAGCTCAAGAGTTCGAAACCAGCCTGAGCAAGAGCAAGACCCCATCTCTAACATAAAAAATAGCCAGACATGTGGCAAGTGCCTATGGTACCAGCTACTTGGGAGGCTAAGGTAGGAGAATTTTTTGAGCCCCAGAATTGAGGTTGTTGGCTCAGTGCCCATAGCACAGTGGTTACGACACCAGCCACATGCACAAAGCCTGGTAGGCTTGAACCCTGCCCTGGATAGCTAAACAACAATGACAATGATAATAAAAAAATAGCTGGAGGTTGTGGTGGGCACTTGTAGTCCCAGCTACTTGGGAGGGTAAGGCAAGAGAATTGCTTAAGCCCAAGAGTTTGAGATTGCTGTGAGCTGTGATGCCATAGCACTCTACCAAGGGTGACATAGTAAGACTCTGTCTCAAAAAAAAAAAAAAAAAGAATTTGAGATTATTGTGAGTTCTGACACCACAGCACTCTACCAAGGGCAAGAAAGTGCGACTATCTTAAAATAAAGAAAAAAACAAATAACAACAAAAAGACAGTGTAATCAATGATAGTATATAAAAGAAAAAAAATAGGATTCTAAGATCAAAATGCATAAATAAATGTTTCAATATGAAAATTGGTAGAAGATCACGAAAAAACAAATTAGAAGCAAAATCCATTCCCTAGATCTTACTCAATGTCATCAAAGGACTCATCATATTCCTTCAAAGAACAATATATCTCCTACTGTCTTCTATATGCCCAGAAATACTACAATACTATGTTCATTGTGAGAATTCAATTTATGTTTTAAACACTGTTATGAATCAATTTTTATCAATTACCTATTCCAGAATGTTTTAGAATTGAAAATTGATGCATAAAATATGAGAACAAAATAATGATTGGAAAAAACATAAAAATGTATGATCCAGTAAGGTAATGAATGATAATATGCAGCAGACTGTGTACATGCTGTAGTTTTATAAGATTCGGGTTTTATTCTAAATTGCAGGTGATAGTAGAACTCCAGAGAATTAAAGTATGGCTGCCTAGGGAGCTTTTTACAAATCCATGATGAGCCACTATCTTTTCCTATTCTAAATTCAGTGTCCTAACATGCCAGCATCTTTTGCCTATGCCTGTACTGATCTGATAACAGAGAAGGGTATCTTGCTTTCCAGCACCTGTGTCACCTTCCCCAAAGTCAGCAGGTGGGAGAGGAGTGCACGGCGGGTCTGAAAGCAAAAGGTAAGGTAACTACACAGCAATTCCACACAAGGGATCTGGCTCTAAGCCTCACAGCAACTGGCATGGTTCTGAATGATCTTGGGTCTGTCCATCAGCCTGATTACAAATTTGTTTGAAATCTCACAATGGTGGGTTTTAGTTTTATGCATTAAATAACTATGATGCCATTATTGAAATACTTGCATCTTCCAAGTGGTCAAATACTTATAGTGAAAAACTAATTCTTTTTTTTTTTTTTCTCTTACTGCAAGATACATCCATCCTGGCAACCCACTCCATTTTCACTCTCATCAGCCACAGACCACCCTCACCCCGCCCACCACCCCCACCATATCCAGCTGCCTTTCACATCTCCTACTTGTTCACTCCTGTAAACTGCATTGTCTGCCCCTGCCTTTCAATGAATCTACTGCAGAACCAGCTGCCTTGATGAATGCGTTTTGTTTCTCCTCCAGGAATGTTTTTTTTCACTTGGGTTACTTTTTCAAGATGCAATATTAAGATCACTGTGAGCTTCTAAATATAATTCTAAATCTCTGTTCACATAGGACAACAAGCCATATTGTTAGTGTTACACAATAATGTCTGGAGGTACAAAAAATAACCATCCTGATTTAACAGAGGCAAACCTATACTGCACAAGTGCTAAAACCCTGCCCTTCCATTGTACAAACTGGTACTCAGTCAAATTCCTTCCTGATGTGGCCTCTGAATCCTTCTTAATAATAGAATCTTGGTCAAATATATATTATGCTAGATAAAACTTATCTCTATATTAAAAATGTACCTTTAGTTTATGTAATTGAAAAATGAAAAAAAGAGCTTATGTCTTCTATTTGCACACAGCATTTGGCATATTATTTCTTCATTTTCACAATCGTTTTACATTTTTTCTAACAGTAATAGTAAAATGCAATGACTGCAGCTTAGGTATATGCACACTAACAAGTACACAGATGCACTTTCACATAGAGTTTCTAGCTCTAATTCCAGTTCCTGGAGATAAATTATTCCAGATTACATTGTTGCCTATGTTTCCATCAATTATATCTAAATGAATAAATTGCTAACTAGGACTTACATGCAAACTCCAAACACAAATACACAAGTGCATATATGTAACACTGTCCATTATATTGTGGATTTGTTTCTATGGCCCTTAATATTTTTAGGGCATCATTTGAATGAGTCACTAATTTAAAAATTAATTTAAGACTATTTGAATACATGAAAAACTGTAAAGGCTTATTTACATTTCATAATACCTGTGTAGTTTATACTTAGTTTTAAAATTATCATTTAGGAACAATGAAAATAAATTAAAGAAGAGTCATCTGTGGTAGGCAGAATAAGTGCCCACCCAAAAGATGTCCACATGCTAATTCCAGAACCTGCGAATGTGTTAAGTTCATTGGGAATAGGAAATTAGTGTTGCTCATGGAATTAAGAGTGTTAATCAGCTAACCCTGAGATAATGGTGATTATGCTATATTGTTCAAGCAGGCCCATGTAAGCACTAGGGTCTTATAAGTTAGAGAGAGAGACAGAAAGAGAGAGAGAGAGAGGTGAGAGTGGCCATTGCCATTATCGCTTTGAAGCTGAGAAGAAGTGTGCTATGGGAAGCAGGAAACCTCTAGAAACTGGAAAAGATAAGGGAATGGATTTTCTATTATAGTCCCCAGAAAAATATGCGCAGCTGCTTATGTATACAAGTTTTGTGGATACATATTTTAGGAGCAAAACTGCTGGGTCACATGCTAACTCTATATTTAATTAATATTTAGAAAACTTGTCGATCAGTTTTCCAAAGTGAATGCACCATTTATGTTCCCTTCAGCAATATAGGAGGATTCTAATTTCTCTACACTTCACAAATACTTGTTATTGCCTCTCTACTTTTTGTTCTATTATAATCACGGTAGTGGGTCTGAAGTGGTATCTCATTGCAGTTTTGATTTGCATTTCTCTAATGACTAATGATGTGAACATCATTTTATTTGCTTCTTGACTATTCTATTTGCATATCTTCATTAGAGATATGGCAATTCAAATCCTTTGTCCATTTTTAATATCTTTGTAAGGTAGTAAATACAAGACAGTCATTTGCTCCTTGAAAGAATTACTACTTAATAGTACTGTCTCACCTAAAGAGAACAAATTGTATTACAGATCTTTAATATGATGAGAACTTGAGATAAGACAGAATCCAACCAGGAATCTACCCTGATAAGAAAGGAACTTTTTCAGGATCATTCTGTGGCAAAATAATTCATTTGATCCCTTTTATTTTAACTAATCAAAGGGGAACCTTAATGCTGCCTGCTAAGGCAGCTAGATAGTTCAAACCAGCTTGTGGAGCAATGTAAATTCAAACTAGAGAAATCTATGACACAGTAGGGATTAGACAATGCTTTCTGGATTAATAATAGGCCTATGCAGATAAATGCATTTGTTCCCCCAATGGCCAGGATTATCTCACAGAGAAAATGTGGCACACAAGCCTTTTTTGGTTTTTTTTTTTTTGAGACAGAGTCTCACTCTGTCACCTTGGGTAGAATGCTATGGCATCATTGCTCACAGTGACCTCAAACTTTTGGGCTCAAGTGATCCTCGTGCCTCAGCCTCCCAAGTAACTGGGACTATAGGCACCTGACAGAACACCCACTAATTTTTCTATTTTTAATAGAGACAGTGTCTCACTCTTGTTCAGGTTGGTCTTGAATGCCTGAGCTCAAGCAATCCACCTGCCTCAGCCTCCCAGAGGGCTGGGAATACAGGCATGGGCCACCATGCCTGGCTTGAGGCCTTGTGAGTTTGTAAAATGTTTAAGAAATTAATGAGCAAGTATTCTTTTTGTAAACTCAGAACATAGTCAAATGAAGTAAGAAGAGATATTCCAGACAAACTCAAAATTTATCTTGTAAGTACGCATTCTAAACACTCATACTTGAAAATAATATTTTTATTTTACATATTTATTTTATGTAATATAGTTTGGGGTAGATCATTCAGTATTTCTAGATCTCAATTTTCTTAATAATAATGCATGATTACTTTGTAAAGCAAAAAAACAATTGAGTATTTACTTTGTTTCAGCCCCTGTGCTAAACTATTTGCATGTATTATATAATCTAATCCTGATCAAAATATGAAAAAAAATAGCATCATTATTTTTATCTTACAGATGATGAAATAGAGGTGCCAAAAGATAAGAAGTCTGCTGGTTGCTGGTTAGCAGTCAAATGGGCCATCTGCCAAAATAGTCTGTATGACACTGACTATAAAAGGAACATAAAAATTTCTGATCAATCTCTCAAAATGGTAATTAAGATTAAATTCATTCATGCATTCATTCCTACATTCACTCATTACACTAATGGTTATCGTGCCCTTAGGATGTGCTCACAAGGTACTGAGGGTAGTGGGATACAAGTGTGAGCAATGCAGACAGGTGTATGGCCTCATAACACACACAGGCTAGCTAGAGGGACATAGTAATTCCTTGGATTCATAAAATGACAGCTCTTGGTTTGAAAAGAAAATTAAGTGAGAAGGAAATATCTAATCTTGAAGAAAGGAACCAAGAGTCCTTTAGAAGATGGTGATACTTGAACTGAAAAGGCATAAAAAAATGAGGTTTATTAGGCAAACACCACAGGGAGAAATCACCATAAGTACATAAAATTACTTTATAATTATAAAATGTTAAAGAATTATAAAATATAAAGCATTAAGCACTAAAGGAAAATTTTGATAAGCATGTTGAAGAAAAATATACATTGCAAACTCAGTTGTAAATTATTTTGAATCATCGACTATAGTGGGTTGTCTAAATTACCGCTGCCCTCCATTTATGTGAATGCTGAGTTGACTGAGTATTGAACATGATTAAAGCCAATGAATCATGCCTTTTCCTGGCTCCATGCAGTGCCTATCATATGGCTGACAATAACCAATCTGTTTCTTTCAGTGCCCAGTTGCACGTTGATGGAGATTAAGAGTCATACACAGACCTCTATAGAAAGGGGAAAGAATTTGTCCAAACAGAACCTCTAATTCAACACTAAGAAAGGATGTTGTATTGGAGCCACAAAGTGATTACACACTGCTAAAAAGCCATTTGGGGTTCAATCATAACTAGGACCCTTAGCCTTTAACTGTGGAAAAGCCAGGATCAAATGCTATAATTTATACAAAAAAAAAATAATACTAGGCAATCAGGGGTTAGCATATCTCAGATTTTGATTTATAACTTCATTGTGATCAGAGGATTCTTAAAATATTTTATCACATTTTCAAGGGAAAATGCATCTAAACTTTTCTATTTACTAATGTCTTAAGCTTTTTGAGGAAAGGAAATTTGGGTATCAGGGAAAATAATTGGATGAGCTCACTTCCCAGACGGCAGTTTGATAGTGAAAGAGATGGCTAGAAAATGGAGTTGTGTACAGATGGGTCCTCAGGCCTCTTTAAGAAAATGTGTCCTAGAAGAGAGAGACTGAGCTCTGAGGGAGTATTATGTACACATGTGAATTAATTTTTGAGGTATTTAGGTAAAGCCCATCTCACTAAGCTTCATTTTGAGAGCAGAATGTGGTGGAAAAAGAACTGAGTAAGGTGGGTTCTTAGTTCATCCATCTGTGGACTCCGCTTGTAGTTCTCCTTCTGCAAACCATTTCACCTCATTAACCTTTGGCGGGCAGTTTATTTTCACTTCATTTTTGAAACTAATTGAGTTGCATTCATTGAATTTAGAAGAAAACACTGTACTAAAATCAAAATACATGAAATTAATTTATTCTGTTTTACTACCACTAGATTATTATAATTGTACAAACACTGTTGCCAATTTGAGTTCTTGTTTCATAGCTGGAAATGCCTGACTCAATATTAGCGCCTCATTTCCACGGGGCAGATCCTTTTACTGGATGATTGTTTTGACCATTCTCATTCCTATTCCTCTTCCATCCTCTCCACCACAGTTTGTTTGACTAGGGCTGCATTAACATGATTTATTGCTATTCAAGTAGAAATTTTACATCACCTCTGCAGACAGAGTAGTTCAAGTCCAGCATATAAAGCAGACAATTGTCTTACATGTAAGGTTAAAGTAATGAAATATGGATCACAAGTAGTAATAGCAATATATGTGTGAGTAGGTACATTTGTAATTCCAAGAGCATATGTAATTGAAAGTATTGCTTGTTCAAGCATTTTAACGTGTAGGATATAAACCTTTCTCACAATCTATTACTATTTGATTATTCAATAATGAAACCGTCAAGTTTCTATTACTCTATCTAGCCACTATAATATTTAAATCTAATATGTTATCTAAGTGACTTAAAGTCAGCACAACACAAAATAGTATATAATCTCTTTGATACAGGGTTGTATCTAGAGCAATCTGCACTAACATTCACTTCTCTGCTTTTCTTATATAATATCCATCATAGGGATCCTTAAATACAACATCTTTAGGTAGCTGTGGTATCGTAAAAGAAAGATTAACTTATATGCAATAGTTAATCCTCAAGCCACACAGGATATGTATGTCAGGCAAGGTATACTTCGTAATTTCTTAACAAGAGCCTTGAGATTACCAGAAAATCTAATTTTCAAATTATGTATCAACTAGTTTACCTAAACCCAGAATTAAATTTCCCTTCTTAATCATTTCCAACAGGCTCAGCTAAATGACTACTTTTGATATGAAATGATTTTTCCCTTAAAATCAGGATTTTTGCGGTGGAGCTGTGGTCACATTAATGCTGTTGCAGTGGTCCTAATGATAAAGGACACTGTCTCTGTGAAAAACTTGGAGTCATGGTCCGTGGTAATGATGGAGCCACTAACACAATCTAGTGCTTTCTTTTCAAGGCATCCGATGATTCCAGAGCTTGTTTGCCTCCCTTCCTAATAGCACTTTTCAGTCATCAATATCCATTGAATGCTTTGTTTGGATCATTATAATACAAACTGTTTTAATTCCAATATCTTCTATTGTCAACAATCCAATAACATTTCTCCACACTCCTGTCCACTTCTGCATGGGAGAAGAAAGGATGAAGAGGGTCAGGACTGGGTAAGTAAAACTTTCAGAGGAAGCATTCTAAGGACATTAATGTAGAGTCTCTTAAAGAATGAAAATAAAATGAGAGAGTCAAAATACCTTTATGCTCTTTAAAAACAAAGACCTTACCTTTCTATTACATGAGCACATTATCTTTAAAATGAATTTAAAGTCAGGGATTCATGTCTGTAATTCTAGTACTCTGAAAGGCCAAAGTGAGTGGATTACTTAAACTCATGAGTTTGAGACCAACCTGAGAAAAAGCAAGATCTATCTCTACTAAAAATAGAATAACTGAAGCAAAAGGATCCCTTGGGACCAAGAATTGGAGGGTATTGTGAGCTATGATTCCATAGCATTCTACCCAGGGCAACAGCTTGAGATTCTATCTCAAAAAAAAAAAAAGAATTTGAAGTTTGTAATATGCCAAAATATCATTTAAAATAACTTCATTACATTTAAATTCATGTCTAAAAAAGAAGATTTGAATTATTTGAGTTATTTATTAGAAAATATGACTGGGAACAATTTTTTTTCCTATACTACGTTGAAATGGCACCACCAAAACACAGCTGATAGTCATTAAATTAAATAAATTATGGGCATCTTCCAATAAATTCACCTTCAAGCTATAAACTGAGTAATTTATTTATGTTATTAAGTAGCTGAAACATAAGAAAGACATAAAAAAATAAACTGAGATGTACACAACCCACTTAAAAATAAGACTATATTAATACAATTAAAACCCTGATAACGCACTTTCAAGCTTCAGTATCCTCTTGCTCCTTTAAGTAACTAGGTGTTTAATTAGCAATTATAATCCCCATCCTTTTCCCTAATAAATGAATACCTCTAAACAATAGACAGCATTGTTTGGTGTATATACATTAGTAATGTTAATTATGAATACCCTTTCAATTTCCTTGCCATTACTGCCTTTGTGGAATTCATTTAATGACAAACATTACTTGATAGATATTGCTGTCTCTATATAAAGTACTGGCAAGTATTTAAGTCAAAATTCACTTAGAATCCTCTAATCTTTCACTATTAAAATGCCAATGTGTATGTCTATGGTTTTGTTAATCTGTAAAACTG
Organism: Otolemur garnettii; assembly: GCF_000181295.1. NCBI lineage: Eukaryota > Metazoa > Chordata > Mammalia > Primates > Galagidae > Otolemur > Otolemur garnettii. The sequence goes on along the minus strand of NW_003852401.1, from coordinate 16,825,523 downwards.
CCGAATTTTATGGATCTCACCTGTTGTCTTTTTTATCACCTTTATAACTGAACCCTCTTGATTTCTGGTGTTGACAAGTATGCACGAGACAGCCAAACTTGATTCCTACCTCCTGTTAGGATTTGCCCCTAGAGATTTTCCTTAAGTTCTTTGACTCTCAGCTATGCTTTTACAAGAATGTTTACTGTATTTTATTGAGCAATTATTTTGTATCTAGTCTGTATCCAGATAGTGTATCCAAATATTTACTGTATTTTATTGAGCAATTATTCTGTATCTAGTCTGTATCTGGATTGCTGGACGGGATTATAGAAAGACACTGATGAAATGATGAGGTTACTGCTAGGATGACATTAAGTCCTTTTTTCTTTTGTCACCACCATCTTCAAGTTATTGTTTACTGTGGGTGGAGATGTATCAAAGCTTTTTACCACAGGAGAGGGCAGGAAAGGAAAGGGGGCACGCTGCTGTGTTTTCTGGGTATATGACATGTCACTATTTCACATGTGGCCATGGTACTTTCCTCGATCTTAATATATAGCCCATGGCCACTTGCTGGAAATGTGCTAACATCAATTTTTGAATTTCATTCATTAGATAGAGGTATGCTTTCTCATGTAAGGCTTATGAATATATCATTTATCTTAAATAATCCAGAAAACAAGCATCTTAGGTTTATGAATAATTATATTTCTACTATGATGGATTATATTTTGGCAAAATAGCTGAGTTCTTTTGGTAAAATAAGATTTTACAAAATTTTCATTTTTATTTTGTCATGTTTGATCATAAAATTTGAATTAGTCTATGACTTATCAAGAATAAATATGTATCTTGGTACTTTCTGGAATATTTCATGAAATTTAGTTTCTTGAGAAACTTGTTAGCAAACAGGCAGAGCCCAGAAAGCTTTCTTTGGTCAAATAAATTTAAGAAATAGTCAAAGCACTTCAATTTCTCAGGTTCAATAATATGCTAATACGAGCTGCTACTTTTCCTAACATACTTCGCCATGGAATGTTTTGCTAGCAACTGAGAGCTTACAGGATTTGTGCTCTATAGACCACACTTTGGAAACACTGTTGTATTTTAATACATTAAATATAGGAAGTACCTAGTCAGGAAGCAATACTCTCTGATATACCTACTGTAACCAATATGCAAATTTGAGATATTGAAATGTATTTTAATATTGCTAGCACAAATTTAATGTTTGAGTTTAGTAAATTAAAATTTATAAAGTGGTATTCGAGACTACATTGAGTTGTGCATGGGAAATGATATGGACATAGTTAAAAATACTACTATTAACTGGACATATTCATATCTCAAATGATTAGTTCATTTGATTTCCATTATTTATTTTCAGCATTGGGGGAGAATTTTAAAGAAAAGAGAAAATTTCTTTATTTCTTTTCAGCTTTTTTGGTGTGTTTATATGAGCCAAGCTCAGATGTGTCTGGCCAGAGGCTAGTGTGGATTTCTTAAAAGCCTATTAATGTACTTCAGAAATACCAACAACAGGAAGTCAAGTGGTGGAGATAGTGCCTCCAGGAGAGGATTTTTCTCCCAGGAACTGACTATGCCATGCCAGCCGTGTCAAAGGTCATCCTGATGATTTAACTATAAAGGGGCCCAGAAGATTCCCAGAACAAATACTTCCCTCGCTTGGGTTTGTTCTAGTAGCTCAAAATACCATTTGAAAATATTGGCAAGGTATATTTGAGTCAGTAGCTGTTGGGTAGAAATACATGCTTTTATTATCAAATTTTACTAATCAAGTCACTGCTAAATAAAACTATATAGATACTTATTATTCCCATTAAACAGATGAGGAAACAAATTCAGAAAAACAATACATAACTACTCTTACATTTTCTAGCAGAGAAGAGCAAATGCCTTATTACCTTAAATCTTATTTTTGTCTGAATTGTGGATACTTTCCTTAAAATAATGATTTCCAAGCATTATGGCTCATGTGTTGACAAAAATATTTATGAAAAGAATATAGGCACGATCAGTATTTGTGTATTGTTCATTTCAAAGTCATAAATGTTCCTTGACATTAAAATACCATGTAATCTAGCAGAGACCTATGAGGTCACTGGGGACTTATGGTTAATCAGAAGTCAGTATTTAGTGCTTAACTATGGGTAAACTATCAATTAAAAAATCAATTTTATTTTTATACACAGGCAATGAATAATCCAAAAAGTAAAGGAAACCAATTCAATTTGTAATCAAAGACAGTAAAATATTTGGGGGAAATTAACAAAAAAAGTAAAAAACTTATATTCTGAAAACTACATTTTAGCCATTGAGGGAAATGCAAATTAAAATCATAACAAGATACTACCTCACATCCCCTATATGGTCTACAGTCAAAAAGACACTAATAAGAAGCATTGGTAAGGATGTATAGAAGTTGGAATCCTTATACACCTCTGGTGTAAACTGATGGGCCCATTTTAGAAAACGGTGGACAGTAGAACATTGTGGTAGCTCCTGCAAATGTTAGACACAGAGTTATCAAGTGACTCAGTGACCCACTCCTAGGCATATAACCATCACAAAACTACATTTTTGAGAACTCTTTTCAGAATAAAGTATTTTCAGTTGTATTTATCCTGTAAGGATAACTGGCAGTATTATACAGAATGAATTTTAGTGTCCAAAGACCTAAGCAATATATCCACACAAAAAATGTGTACATGAATGCTCAGAGCAGAATCATGTATTATGATTTTTCTTCATAATAGACTCAAAGTGGAAACCACTCAAATGTCTATCAAGTAATAAAGAATAAATAAAATATTTCATAGGCATACCATGATTACCTATAAAATTGCAAGAAATACTGTTACTTCATAGATACAGCATGGGTGAAACTTAAGAACATCCGAAGTGAAAGAAGCCTGTCTCTAAAGACCATATGCTGAATGATCCCATCTATGCCAAATGCCAAACAGGCAGTGGACAGACACAGAGAGTAGACCCGTGATTTCCTAGGGAGTAGGGGATTTGGGCAGATGAGGTGTGACTGCCGGCAGGTAGGTTTCTTTCTGGGCTAATAAAAATGTTGTAAAATTGATCATGATTGCACAACTCTCTGACTATACTAAAACTCATTAAATTGTGCACTTCACACACAAAAAAGACAGAAAAATAATTAAGGGAAGAGAATTCAGAATGTTAAAACCATGGAAATAGCAATACTGAACAAATTGATACAACAACAATAATGATAGATAGATTCCTAGATGCTTTGTAGCCAAAAGACCCAACTGTAGTGCTCAAAACCTGGATGAAAAAGACCTGATTAGAAGACTAATAAAGTACAAAAAGGCAATATATGAGACTGAAGACAAATCTCAGATTAGAAGACTAATAAAGTGCAAAAAGGCAATATATGAGACTGAAGACAAATCTCAGATTTAATTATTGATTAATTATGATTTATCAAATTTCTATTCATAGCCTCCAAATATGTGTGTCTATTAAGTATTTATAAAAAAAAAGAGAATGATGAGACACTGACTTTCCACATAATGAATTAACAGAGGTTTGTCTTCATCAAAAGATTGCAACACTCATAAATCGGTAGCCTTTATATATACCAACAACAGCCAACCTGAAAAAACAGTCAAGGACTCTACTCTGTTCACAGTAGTGCCAAGAAGATGAAATATTTGGAGTTTACCTAATAAAGGATGTGAAAGATTTCTATAAAGAGAACTATGAAATTCTAAGAAAAGAAATAGCTGAAAATGTTAACAAATTGAAAAAATATATCATGCTCATGGCTGGGAAGAATCAACATTGTTAAAATGTCCATATTACCCAAGCAATATATAATTTTAATGCAATCTCTATAAAAACTCCACTGTCATATTTTAAAGATCTTAAAAAAATAATACTTCATTTTATATGGAATCAGTACAAACCTTGAATAGCCAAGACATTACTCAGGAATAATAACAAAGCAGAAGGAATCACACTACCAGACCTCAGATTCTACTATAAATTGACAGTGATTAAAACAGCATGGTTTTAAAAAATAAAACTGGCCCAAAAATAGAGAGGTAGATGTATGGAACAGAATAGAGAGCCAACAGATGATTCCAGCTACTTACCAATACTTACCTGATCTTTGACAAGCCAATTAAATACATTGAGTGGGGAAAAGATTCCCTATTTAACAAATGGTGCTGGGTGAACTGGCTGGCAACCTGTAGAAGACTGAAACTGGACCCACACTTTTCACCATTAACTAAGATAGACTCTCACTGGATTAAAGATTTAAACTTAAAACATGAAACCATGAAAATACTAGAAGAAAGCGTAGGGAAAACATTTGAAGAATTTGGCCTGGGCAACAATTTTATGAGGAAGACCACCTGGGCAATTGAAGCAACATGAAAAATACACTATTGGGAACTGATCAAACTAAAGAGCTTCTGCAAAGCCAAGAACACAGTAAGTAAGGCAAGCAGACAGCACTCAGAATGGGAGAAGATATTTGCAGGTTATGTCTCTGACAAAGGTTTAATAACCAGAATCCATAGAGAACTCAAATGTATTAGCAAGAAGAGAATGAGTGATCCCACCTCAGGGTGGGCAAGGGACTTGAAGAGAAATTTCTCTAAAGAAGATAGGCACATGGCCTACAGATATATGAAAAAATGCTTACCATCCTTCATCATCAGAGAAATGCACATCAAAACTACTTTGAGATAACACCTAACTCTAGTAAGATTAGCCTATATCACAAAAGCCCAAAACCAGAGGTGCTGGCATGAATGTGGAGAAAAGGGAACACTTCTACACTGCTGGTGGGATTGCAAACTGATACATTCCTTTTGGAAAGACATCTGGAGAACACTTAGAGAACTAAAAATAGACCTAACTAAAAATAGACCATTTGATCCTGCAATTCCTTTATTAGGTATATAGCCAGAAGACCAAAAACCACATTGCAACAAAAATATTTGTATCAGAATGTTTATTGCAGCCCAATTCATAATTGCCAGCTCATCAAGAAGCCCAAGTGCCCATCGATCCATGAATGGATCAACAAACTGTGGTATATGTACATCATGGAATACTATGCAGCCATAAAAAAGATGGAGACTTTACCTCCTTCATGTTTATATGGATGGAGCTGGAGAATATTCTTCTTAGCAAAGTATCTCAAGAATGGAAGAAAAAGTATCCAATGTACTCAACCCTATTATGAAACTAATTTATAGCTTTCATAGGAAAGCTATAACCCAATTTTAGCCCAAGAATACGGGAAAGGGGAGAGGGAAAGGAGGGGAGGGGGGAGGATGGGGGAGGGACAATAATTGGTGGGATCACATCTATGTTTTATCCTATGGGGGTACATGTGACTCTTTCCAAATGTAGAATATAAATGTCTTAACACAATAACTAAGAAAATGACATAAAGGCTATGTCATTTATATGATGAAAATATTTCAAATTGTATATGAAAACACCACACTGTACCCCATTATTGCATTAATGTACACAGCTATCATTTAATAAAAAAAAAAAAAAGATTGCATATTGGTCCAGAAATGCTTCAAACAGAAAACTAACCAGCTTTAATCATGCAAAGCTGGGTAAATAAATGCAGGTATACTTACTTGGGAATAAATATATAAAATAATGTTAAAGTTTTATTAATTAATAATGGCAATTTAATAATCTTATAATCTCTATCATATAGTAAAATATAATTTCACTGATTAATGAAACAATTGGTATTTTAATATCTAATTAAAATATTAGATTGTACATTTAGTTTAGTTTTGCACTATTCAACTCATAAATCTTCCTTATTAAATACTTGTAATGTCTGTGGATGAAATTCGAAAGATTTTTGTATAGCAGCACCATGTTCAAAAATACCACTTTCTATGAAAAGAATATAGAGTAAAAAGATAACCTTCATTTAATTTCTTTGTACTACATTAAGAAAAGTACATGTATATACAAGAACAAATGTTTTAATATGAAAATTTATCTAATAATATTTTTATAGTCTATAGTAAATAGAATTATTTAGGTATTTCATAGTAAATAGCAGCAAAAAAAGTAGTCTACTAAAATTATATATTTTTGAACTTCATTAGGTAAGACATTTTCCTACTATGTTGTATTTATTTTCTGCATGATTACTGTTTTAAAATCTTTTCAAAAGAAAATAGACTAATGGCTAATAAACATATGAAAAAATGCTTGATATCCCTAATCATCAGGGAAATGCAAATCAAAACCATAATGAAGTATCACCCAAACCCAGTGAGCACAGCTTTTATCAAAAAATCCCAAAACAACAAATGCTGGCACAGATGCAGAGAGAAAGGAACACTTTTACACTGTTGGTAGGACTGCAAACTGGTACAACCCCCGTGAAAAGTCATATGGATATACCTATAGAACTAAAAGTAGATCTAACATTTTACCCAGAAATCCCAGCATTTGGTATTTACCCAAAGAAAAAAAAGTCATATTACCAGAAAGACATGTGTACTCAAATGTTTCTTGCAGCACAATTCACTATCTCAAAGATTCAGAACCAACCCAAGGGCCCATCAATACATAAATAGACTAAGAAAATGTGTTCTATGTGTGGCATGGAATACTTCTCAGCCATATTTAAAAAATGGTGAACTAATACATTTTATAAAAACCTGGGTGGAACTGGAGGCCATTCTTCTAAGTGAAGTATCACAAGAATAGAAAAATAAACACCACATGTACTCACTATTAAATGAGAACCAATCTATGAACACCGATGTACCCATTTTGTAGTAAAACTCAATGGAAATCAAGCCGGTGGAAGGGGGCGGGAGGGGAAGTATAAATTCACACCTAACAGGTACAACACACACTATTCTGTGAGGGGCACATCTACAATTGATTCAAGTTGTGAAAAAGCAATGTGTGTAACAACATTTGCACCTCTGTAATATTCTACAATTAAAAAAAAATCTTATACCTTCTGAGTTTGAGGTTGGTAGAGGGTAGGTAGATGCAAAAATCGTTTTTAAACTTATACATTGCATGGAAATCACATCATTGCTTGAATATCATTCCTGAAGTGATTTTAGTTAAGAAGTCACTTCATTGCCCATGTGTGTGCATAGACAGTACAAATCTACTACCTAATGTCCCAATATAGAAAAATAGCACAGGCACAAAAGCTATGTTTTCCCCTAAAATTTGGAAATTCTTAGGTTTATTTATAACATGAGATCTGTCGTGTTCAGGCTCGTTATTCATTGTTCAACCTCCTTTCACATAAATCAAAACATTAGGAAGATGGAGTGGCCCAAAGATGTGAGTGAACACTGTGTAGCATGCACATGTGCATCGCCTACATTTAATTCTTAATCAAATATATATATGTAAGATTTAAAATCGTGTAATAAGGAAGAGTGTAAAATATAAGCTGCTGCTCTATTCTTCTCCATTCCCCTAGTTTTGTTCCCCAGAGGTAAATATTTTCACATTTTTAAGCGTTTCTTCTGTTACTTACCTGAATTCTCTCTAGGTAATAAGTACGTATTTTAAGTAGGGCCCATACGTATTTTGTCACTTTTAAACCTCAAAGAATGCAGAATGCAATCATTAAAATATATTATACATAAGCTGTTCAGTAATAATAAGATTTTGTTTTCTTTATTTGTGAAAGTAAGGAGGAAAAGCAGTAATAACTAGCAGTGGAACAGGTTGAATCTAAATCTCAAAAATATCTATTTTTATAATTAAAAATAATTATGTGCATTGAAGCAACCTAAGTTCTGCAGTGTAATTAAACATATTTAACATACATTAACTATATAAGTAATTTGCATAAATTATTCTGCTTAACAATTTTAGTTTACACGAGGGGATACTGTGATTTTTATCAACGCACTCTATTAACTGAAATGGATAATGATATGGTCTTAAAAGCTGAGATATAATCATAACCATCATAGAATCTCCAAATCAGTAATTGATTGGAATACTTATGACAGGCTATTGGAAGAACTTGCCAAATTACAGGTTGAATGGCATATGTTGCTTTCAAAGTTGCCATTGAACTTTTATATTATATCTAATCTTTTGTTGAATACCAGGCATGTACCCATACTTCCCCAGTGTTCCTTTCCAGGTGTCTTAGTTCACATGCTAGGCTTTCATGCAGAGAAGTAGTATTAAGCATGGAATTCTATGTCATTATAGTCCTACTTAATTGTCCTACCTACATGGAGTTCTATGTAATTTAACCTACTTAAAATATGGATAAATATTTAATTTTATGTAATACATGATAGCAAAATAAAACTAGGGGCTAGAAACTGGAGTTATGGTTCTTGATTTGGTTGCTAACAGGCCAGTGGTGACTCAGAGCAAGTCCATTCATCAACCCTGGCCTTAGTTCCTTTGCCTGTGAAATAAAACACAGTCAGACACCAAAAGTGATAGAGGCTCTTTCAAGTACTTCACAAAATCCAACAAAATTACACTCAGTATTATTCATCACTCTATTTATTATACTAAATCATAAAATAATGCCATGTCATGGCTTGCTGTTCTGAAGGTTTGTGATTGTCTGGAAAGGGAATTTTAATCCTTTAGAGCATTTTGTATGTTCTTGTGTTTCTTCTATCATTTTCCTTCCCTTCCATCTTCAAAAGAAAAGCATTGGTAAAGGAATAGACTCTGTAGACAGTCTAGAGGAGACATAACTACCTGGAAAGTACCATTTTTTTCCTTTGTCCCAACCATGATAAGATAATATTATCAGCCAGAATTTTGGGGTTTTGGACCTATTTATATTCTTAAAAATTATTGAGAACCCCAGAAAATTTCATTCACAGGGTTCACATGCAATTATATTTCCTGTATTTCAAACAAAAATGAAAGACTTTTGAACATTTTTTATTAAATCATTAAAAATAATCTTATTAAATGCTCATATCAAATTTGTCATTAAACACTTTGTTATCCTGCAAATAGCTTCTCCCATTCTGAAGGTTATCTGTATATTCTAATTGTTTTACCCTTAGCTGTGCAGAAGCATTTCAGTTTGATCATGCCTTATTCATTTATTTTTGGTGTTATTTTCCCAAGTCTGTGTTGATGCGCAAGAGCTGATGAGGAGAACCTACAGAGAACTCAAACTAATCAATAGGAAAAGAGCAATGATCCCATTCTTAAATGGGCCAGAGTTACAAACAGAATATTCTCTACAGAAGACAGGTGAGTGGCCAACAAACACATGAAAAAAAATGCTCATCTTCTCTAATCATCAGAGAAATGCAAATCAAATTCTCTTTGAAATATCATCTAACCCCAGTGAGAATAGCTTCACATCTCAAAGTCTAAACGCTACAGATGCTGGACGTGGATGTCCAAAGAAGGGAAAACTTTGCTGGTGGGATTGAAAACTAATACCTCCTCTCTGTGGAAAGAAGTATGGAGAATCCTCAAAGAGCCAAAAGTAAACCTTCCATTTGACTTTGCAATCCCATTACTACCCAGGATTATAAAAAAAAAAAAAAAAATTATTTCACCATAAGGACATCTGCACTAGAATGTTCACTGCAGCTCAATTTACAGTCACCAAGAAGCAGAATTAACCCAAGTGCCCATCAACTCATGAATGGATTAATAAACTGTGGTATATGTACACTATGGAGTTCTATTCAGCCATAAAAAGATGGAGCTATTATATCTATTGTATTTACCTGGACGGAGCTGAAGAACATTCTTAGTAAAGTATCACACAAATGGAAACAGAAGTACTCAATGTACTCAATGCTAAAATGAACTCACTAGATCAACAAGTACACCCCATATGAGAGGAAAACACAGTTAAGATACTGCCCCCAGAATCTGAATGCCCCAGAACTTGAACAACTTGGAATCTGAATGAAAAGTTCAAGCAAATTTTGCCCCAAATCTGAACCCTGCTTTGGAATCCTAATGCCAGGCATGTTGCTCCTGTGATTTTCTGCCTAGGTTTCCCCAGTGCTTGGGCCATTCATGTGCTTTGTGGTTCAGTTCCTTGTTGGAAGCTGTAAGTGAAAGCATCTTGTGTGATTTTTACTGCTAATTTTATGCTTTTGTGTTTTCTTTTGTATAATAACAACTAAGGGTATCCACTATGGGTCCTAAAATGTGTAGTGAGGAAAATAAGAGTATGAAGAATGCTGTTACAGCTGTAATTGAAGTTAAGAAGGATCTTATTGCTAAGTATGAAAGAGGTACCCGTGTGGCTGATCTCACTACCTTGTTCAGTGTGCCTAAATCCACTGTTTGAAAAATAAAGAAGCTATCAAAGCAGCTGATGTGGCGAACGGGGTTATGACGCTGACCCCTGATCAAAAAGTTTGGAAGAAGGCTAGGAGCAGTGGCTTGTGCCTATCATCCCTGCCCTGGGGAGGCCTACATGGGTGGATTGCCTGAGCTCACAGGTTTAAGACTATCCTGAGCCAGACAACACCTCCTCCCTCTAAAAAAAAAAAAAAAAAAAAATAGCCAGGGGTTGTGTCAGGTGCGTGTAGTCCCAGCTACTTGGGAGGCTGAGACAAGTAAGTCACTTAAACCCAGGAATTTGAGATTGCTATGATATCACGGCACTCTACCAAGGGCGACAAAGGGCGACTCGGTCTCAAAAAAAAAGTGTGGAAGGGATGGAAAAAGTCCTCTTAGCTTAGATTAATGAAAAACAGCTGGCTGGTGATGTGATTTCTGAGATGATGATTTGTGAGAAAGCCAAGGTTGTCCACGATTATTTAGTGAAGGGCATGCCTGACACTAGTGCTCAAAAGAAGGAGTTTAAAGCCAAGAGGAGGTAGTTTGAGAACTTTAAGAAAAGGACAGGGATCCACAGTGTTGTTATGGACAGAGAGGCTGCCGGTTCTAATTCAGAAGCAGCAGAAAAGTTGGTAAAGCAGTTTAAGGAGTTGGTGAACAGCGAGGGGTGTTTCTAACTAAGTGTTTAATTGTGAGGAAATAGGCCTTTATACTTTTAGGTTTTTATATTTTTTAATTTTAATGTATAATTTTGTTCAAATGTTATTTGTTAATATTTTCCCCTTAAAATCCAGGGTATTTATTGTTAAAATCATTTTGAAAATTCAAGTTTGTGGGAGCCAGGAACGGATTAAATGGTTTCTATTATATTAAAGGGGAAAAACTGTTTTGGAACTGAAACAGGGTTCGAATGGATTAAGTTCAGGTTCCTTAAATTTAAGGCGGGATAGGGGGGTGCAGGGGGATTGGTAAACTCTCACCTCATGGGCACAATGTCAGGGTATACAGTACACCACCAGGTGAAGGGCTCAGCTAAGACGTGGACTTTACCTAACAAACATGAACAATGTAACCTCATCATTTGTACCCTCATATTGATCTGAAATAAATAAATAAATAAAAATAGCTTTGTTATCGAAGACAAAATGTATATAGAGAAGAGTAGGACTGTTCACATTTTAAATATCTCTATATTGCCTTGCTCAATAGAGACTGGTGAATTCTCCAACCTGCTTTCAGTCTGCTCTGTCACATCATGGAACCTCTTCAAAAGAGGCTGAGGTGAGATGATTACTTGAGCCCAACAGTTTGAGGTTGCTGTCAGCTATGATGGCACAGCACTCTATCCAGGGTGACAAAGTGTGACTCAGTCTCATAAAAACAAAAAACAAACCAAATTTTATTGTACATAGATGAGATAATAAAGAGGAGAATGGCAAGTAACTCCCTAGAGTTAGAAAAATAAGTTGACCTGTTAGATTTCCAGGAAAGAGTTTTGTTCCCACACCAGGCTTGAGAAATACTAGTGCAGACAAGGACGTGGGGGAGAGATACAAATGCTGTGCACTGCAGAGCAGAACTGGCAGGTACAGTGGGCAGGGGAAGAGGGGCCTGGGAAGCCACGCCCTGAATACAGGGAGCTTGGATGCAGTTGGGTTACTGAATAGCTGCTTATATTTTGATATAAGTTCTTGGTTTAAAGGTACTTCAGGAATAAACATTTTAAATGTGTGGAGGGTTAGTAAAGAATGTTCATTAATTGATAGGAACCTATTTCCACTTGGACAAGAAGAAAAAATACCTATGAATAGAATTACATTGAGAACATGATTGCTTATGTGATTTTACCATCCTGCTAGGTTGTGAATATCATTATACTATTTAAAAGGTAGCCACCACTTTCATTAGAACACACGAAAAGGTTAGAAAATGAGCCAAACAAGAATTAGCAGTTTATTTATCATATCCCAAAGGAGGGTGCTCAGGGATTGAACCTACTTTTTTTATTTTTTTTGTAAATTTGTTTATGCAGAACACACAGAACAATTAACCATGAGGTCTGGCTCTAACCACCCCGCACTGGTATTCTTAAATTCCTGCCCTGGTACTAAGGAACTCTACCAAGGGAGGGAGCTGAGATCAAAGAGAAAGTGCTTGGAGATACGAGCAAGGCTCAAGGCAAATTAGACAGATAACACACATTGTTAAGTTTAGAAAACAAACAAAAAAAATCTCTGATTATGCAAAATGCAGGAAATTAATCAGAGTTAACAAGTCACTATCTTCTTATCCAGAGTTTAATCTAGGATAGAATTTGGAGAAGCGGATCTTCTCCATCAACATCTAGTTAACATCTTAATATATTAACTATTAGAAATTCTTCCAATTCTGTTGATTAGTGGTTTCATCACAGAGTTTTCACATATTCCAAAGCTCAAAAAATTCCTCAAAATTCATATTTAGGGAAGAGAAATGTACCACTAATGATTCTGCACCAACAAGAGAAATGATCGCTCACACTTAGATGGAAGTTTCTCACATGCTTCCATGGTGCTTATGACATTCTACATTTTTTCCTGACTACTCTGTGCATATCAGTCCCATTCATCTTCACTACAATGTCCTGATAGAGATAAATTATTTCCCTAGGAAACCGAGGAACAGGAGATTTGACAGTTTGACTCCAGAATATGAGCAAGAACTTAGCAATGACTAAATCTGAGCAAAGTATAGGAAATCAAACATGTAAAACTCTTCTAGGGAATAGTCCACATGGTTAGAAAAAACTACTTCTTGAAATTCTTACTCTAAATTAGGAATTTTCTCTAGCTCTCTCAGAATGCATTTGAGTGACAACAACCTTGAGTAAAAGAACTTTTCCCATATTGTCCACCACTTTATCTTTAGACCCAGAGCAGCCACAGAACAGGTTCTTAGTAAATATTTTCAAATACATTGAATCTTAATATTTATGCTTATAAAGTAGGCTTACTTAAGAAATTCAGTAAAGTGGAGATGGAGGGTGTGGCTGTCTATTAGCTATAGTCTGTCTCCTATGGATACACAGGCAACCTTGTTCAGTTATTCCCCCATTTTAATATTTATACAATCACCAGGCAATGTTGTTAAAATGCAGATTGTGATTCAGAGGTTCTTGGATGAGGCCTGAGATTCTACACTTTTAACAACCTCCAGGTAAGGTCAAGGCTATTGGTCCAAGGATCACTCATTGAATATCAAAGTCTTATAACTCGCTAATAGATGTGACTTTCAGGGATAAGTAATTGAAGTCACTTACAATCATAACAAGTAAAAGAGTATGAGCAGTGTGTGCAGGATAGTTTTTTCCACACTCCTTTGCTTGTTTACACAGTTGCCATTATTTTAGGACAAACTGAAAAGTGACATTTCTCGCTACTACTGGAATAATTGTCACATAGGATGTTAAATTCTTCGCGTTTCACTGGGGGACATACTGGGACGCTTTGTTTGGATATCTCCAACTGTCAATGTTTTCTCTGTGACCTTTCGTATGGATTAAACACAAATAAACACATATTTAACATTTTGAAAAGACAGAAACATCCACATAAATGTTATTTTGGGTTCCATTCATCATTATAGGACTTAAACAGATAACTGTTGTTAAAATAAACCAATCAAAAAGTGATCTATCATTTTTGCAGTTGAAAGGTCAGGCTTGATACCACTCATTTCACACACAGAAAAACTTATTAAAGTGATGACTATTTACACTATTTACACATGACTATTTACACTATTTACACTATTTACACACACTACACTATTTTTTCTAAGGGAAAAAATATACTTTAAATTTCCAAAAACTTGAAATATCATATTTAACTATATTTTAAATTAATCTCAAATCCAGGCTTCTTCCAACAATTTACAAATTTCACAAATAGAAGAGCAACAAATAAATGGTTAAGATATGACATGATCAGTGTTTCATATGCACCAAAGGAAGGGAAACAGCCTTCCTTCACTAGTATTCTGGGTTCACAGGAATTTTCACTGAGCATACTCAGCTACAGTGAGCTAACCTACTATCTCTATTACCAAATGATAGCTACATTTTTGTAGCTCCCTTGAATTTCAGAAATATACATCTAATTGCCCATCAGACATCCTCAGACACCTTAATACAATGGTAACAGTAAACAAACATAACAAAATCTCCCACAAAAATACCTCTTCCCTTGAAGTACTGTGTTGAATAATGATATAATCATCTGTTCACTGATCCAGTTAGAAACCTCTGAGACATCTCAACAATTCTCCATTTGTTGGTCCATATTGCACCAACCAATATTGAACGTACTCCAGGCAGCATCAGCTGAAGTGCTCATCGACTCTCCCTTGGACCACTACACTGCCTTCTCAGCATCTCCTGACTCTCTCGTCTCTGTTTATTCCCTGGTACTCTCCTTAGACAAGCTTTCCTTGAACACATGCAAAGGGTCTGGGTACTTACTAGTTAACAAAACTTAAGTCATCCACCTGTTAGAAATTTAAGCCCAAACTACTTAGTAAGATGTACCAGACTATGTTTCCAACCACAGCCCCAACTACTTTTTTTTCTAAGAAGATACATAAACTTTTCACTTCAACAAACTATGCCCTTACAAATCTTAGTATATATGTTTTTGTTCTACCCAGAATGTCCTTGTTAGTATTTTTAGCTTGCCAATTTTTATCCATCTTTCAAGACGATTGCTCACACATGAAGCATTTTCCTGTACCTCCAAGCAGAAAAAATTTATCACTCTGATTCTCTATTGTTCTGAATGTATTTTCTGTTATTCTCTCCAGCCCATGGGTTCCCAGTACAAGAGAAAGTAAGTCTCTCATAGTTTTGGCACGTAGGAGAAGCTTAGTTAACATTTACTGAATAAATAAATGACAACAAACCATTAAGCTTAACCATGGCTTTTGCATCAAGAATTGACTGTGTAACTTTTCAGATTTCAAAAAGACTTACGTCCTTAATAACATAAATAATATTAATTATACTAATTACATAATAGTAGGGTGTTTCCCCACATACCATGTCAATTTCTCCAAATTTGGTGGGAAAGGATGTTATTTGAAGCATGCATAACAACAAGCGTAAGCTATACTAATAGTTTCATAAATCCTCTGACTGTCTTCCATTCTATTTCCATAGTTATGACTACCCAAAGGGGAGGGTAAACTAAAGTGTGAGATGCAGGATAGTGTAGGCTGTCGACTGCCAAGAAAAAGAAAAAGGCAAAGCCACTCATGTTGAGTTCAACAAAGATTTTATCATCAAGCATGTGCTATAAAACACCATCGCTGCCGTGGTCCTTCTGTAGGTGGTTTGTCTGACATGTGGGAGGCTCATCTTTGGCTGAAACATACTGTAGTGCTGTTGATATATATGACTCTATGTGAATTTATGCTTTCCTATGCCATCTGTAAACACAGGTGGTTCCTGCTTTGTGCTATGATCGTTTTATGGAAAACTAACTGGAGAGAAAACAATAGCAAACATTATTTTCTCCATATTCACATAAACTGCTATGCATATTCAAATTTTAAAGCTTACACAAAATATGGAAGGCTCACAAAGGTGAGAGAGTGTGCAGCTATCATTTCAACCTCTAGATGGCGATGCTGCACTAGTTTGACATCTGCACTAAACCTCCCATTGCGGGGGCTTCAGGTACATTGTACCCTGGACAGCCAGAAAGTGGGGAATGAGCCCCCTATTCCAGATAAAGTGGAAGGAAATGTTATAGTTGTATATCTTAAGTAAAATAGAGACCAGTATAGCAGTGAATGTCTGTACTTATGAAGAAGAGTTTTTCTGATGTTAAGTAGAGACACAGTATTAAATTGCTATATTTTGTATTTTTGAAGTTTTTATAATTATCAAGGTGAGAATTTTCAGACACATTCAAAAGTATAGTGAGTGATGTAATGATCCTCCATAGGCTCACAACTCAGCTTGAGCAATTATCAATATATCATCTATCGTGTTAATATGTATTCCCACCCACTTACAACATGTTTTGTGCCACATATAAATGCACTAAAAACCTCCTGGTTATACTTTGTGCCACATATAAATGCACTAAAAACCTCCTGGTTATACTTAACAAAGTATTTTACTCGATACTAATATGTGAAGGGAAGACTAAGGATACAGTAGGCTATTCGCCTTTGAAGAAAAGACTATGCTTATAGTTAGTAAGGGGCAAGAGGGAAGCTTCTTGGCCCTATTTCCTGACCTGGGTGGGGAGTACATGGGTGGTTCACTTTGCTCTAATTCACCCACTTATAGACTTTTAATTTGAATACTTAACTGTATGTGTATTTTACTTCCACAAAAGGACAAAAAAAAAATAGACAAGTAGCAAAGGAGCATGGCCCTTATATATCCTGGCCTCTTCAATGACAAGGGTTGGCAAAGTAGAGTAGTAGCTCCCCTTTACTGACAAATTGAATCACAGAGAATAATAATGAAAAAGTGAATTAAACTTACAAAATTTAGAGAGAAATTAAAGAGAGAAAAGGTTTCAAATACTTACATTGTCTTTTTAAGTGAAAAGGAAACCTTGACTTTTATGTTAAGAAACTCTCTGAAAAGTTTAGTAGGTTGTTATCCTGATTCTGAATGGGAGGTATTCTAACCATAAGAGGACAGGAGGGACACGCCCACTCACTCACCTGCACCTGCCCCTGCTGGTGCCCTGGGAGCCAGCCACGGCCACGGGTGGCAAAAAATGCTTTATTAAAGTAAAATAATATTGGAAATTTTATCCCTGAGAAGCCCACTGGGCTTAATAAATAATAAGACCTAGGGAAAATAAAAGTGTGATAATTGAAAAGGTAAAAAGAATTCAAGGAATGAAAGTTGAAAATAAGAAAGTAGACAGCAGAGACTAGGTCAGAAGCTGTTCTTACTTGCCCCTTCCTTCACTGCTGCGTCGATTCTCCTCTTCTTTAAATGCACAGAGTGTGCAAAGGGTTACGTTATGCCCAGAAAGGCATAATGGGGTGCAGAGAGTATCTGCTTTACATTCAGACTGGGCATGATTGCAACCTTAAGAAAAATATTTCCTTTATGTTTCAGTTCCCTTATTTGTAAAAAGAAGTTATGAATATCTGCTTTTCAGGGATATTTTGATTAGTAGAGACAATTTATACAATATTAATGAAATACCAATACATTGATGGCAATCAATTAGTAACGCCCACCATTATTGGTAAATTATTGCTGTTAATAATTGTTAATTATTATTTTTATATGTTAGTATTTTTCTTTGTACCCAGAAATAAGCTAATACTATAGCAGGTGTTTCTAAATATCTCCAACTCGATTGACAAGCATGATTTGAGTGCAAGCAGAAGCAGCCTTAGGGATTATATGCACTTCCTTGATAGATACTGGTAAGTTTTCTTTAAAATATGTTGGATAAAAATGAGTTTTCTTCTTCACACAGTATTTCCATTAGCATATGTGACTAATACTTACTCATTTTACAATTCACTAAGAACTAAGGAAGGGAAGTATAACGCCAAGTAAGTCATCCAATTCATAGACAGCAGAGGCTACAATTATTTCTACAAATATCTAATGGGAGACACTGAAATGGATGGTTTCTCTTGGGAAACACAATGACCATATCTCACTGTCCTTCTGTTTCTGTTCTAAGTTTAGCTATTCAAATAAAAAAAATGCATGGTCAACAGTAACCAGAACCTCTCATCCTTCTCAGAAATAAATCCAATCCAATATGTTTCATTTAAACTGATCAATTAGAGCTGCCTATCTGGTACCGGTATGATCAAAGTAATTAGGTTTTAATGCAGGACAGAGAGCTACTAGACAGAACACAGAGCACTGTGATTTAGCACTACTGGGGAATTGTTGCTCTCTGCAAACTGGGCTGTGATTACTACATATTAATTTCACTTATGGGAAGAACCAAAAAGACTATTATAATCAAGCTTTGCATAATCTTTTCTTAGATATAGGATCATGTTACTATTATAAAACTCAGATGAGGCATAATTTAGATCTATTTTAGAATGGCGATGAAAGGACATATGACACAGAATCATGATACAGAAATTTACTGATTCACAGGAAGACCTTCCCTTAATATTGTTACCTAACTAAAGTAATGATTTCCCTAAGCAGCAGAAGAGTAGCACCCAGAGCATGTGATTAAGCAGTAAAACGTAAGGCGTGGTTATCTTACCCATTTCAGTGGCTTCTGTAGCATTTGTTGCAGGGAACATTTTTAAATTGTGCTTGATCAAATTAAATAAAGAATTAAGACCAAACTACCTAGTATCTCAACTTAGATATGCATGATGGTTAAAAAAAAAAGTGTTAAATTTGGTTCAAAAGTTGCATAAACTAATTCCTGTTTTGTTTTGTTTGTTTTTGTCATTTATTAGCTACTCAAACTTGGACAAACTATTTTGCTCTTGGAATCCATTTACTTAACCATAAAATAGTTTGGGCCTCAGCAAATATGTTCTAAAATTCTTACAAGTTTTAACTTTTTAAGATCACATTATCCTTTGCACTGCATCTATTTTTCCTAACAGATCAAACATGAACTGGTAAGCATGCTGCAGTTCCCGTAGTCAGGAATGTAGCTTCCTTGTCCTGGGAGGCTGGGGCAGGTGGATTGCTTACCTCATGAGTTCAAGACCAGCCTGAGAAAAAAGCAAGACCCTGTTTCTCTGGTGTGGTGGCAATAACAGGGGCAGAGGGGAGGGAGGGAGAGAGGGAGAGGGGGCGAGAGAGAGAGAGAGAGAGAGAGAGAGAGAGAACAAGAACAGGTGAGATACCTATGTGTATTTCTAACAGCCACAATTATAATAACACACACCTAAAAAGACCTTTGAAAGCCAAATGTTTGCTAGTATGTGTAAGAACGAGGCTAGTGGAAATAAAGCTAGATGATTTTTAAGAAACATATTTGGTAGGAGTAGAACACCAGCCCCTTTAATTTACTTTTTTTTTTTTTTAAGGAAATAACTACTGACTGCTTCCTACTCACTTCCATTCTCCTTTTTGATAAAGAGAATATGTCACTAGAATGTCACTAGAATGAAGAGTTCTCGGCTGGACAGAAGGATTAAAATCAAATCTTCAGTACTCTCCAAAAGACTAGCATTGAGTGAGTGACACAGTACTTTAGAATTTTTTAATGAACACATAATATATACCTTTTGGTCAAGTTTTAAGAAAGTATACATAGCATGTCATAGCAAAGGAAAACATCGGGGCAAGAAAAAAGCCATAATGATAGCTAGTGAGCTAGTGCTTAATTCTATGCCAGGCAATTGTCTTAATACTATATGTACATTATTTCATCAAATATTATAGACATACTACTATGCTAACCTTAACAGTATCCCTGTTTGACAGATGTGAAACTGAGGCAGAGAAAGGTCAAACACATCAACTGAAGTTTTACAGAGTGGTGCAGCCAAGACTTCACAGGAGACTCCAGCACCTACACCAGGGTGCTATCAGTGGAGTGTTGTCAAATCATGTATTTCAGAATAATCTTTATCTTAACTTTCTTCATATATTTTATTGCCTTGTTCTTTTTATTCTCATTTAAAAAATTTAATTAATCCATGAAAGAAAGTATTACAACACATGTTCACTAGCGGGCCATTTAACACCCTTCAAAAAATTTCAACCAAGAGAGATTGCATTAGTTTAATTTTCCATGGAAGACGAACACTGCAAGATATATCACTTTCTTTGGGGGTATTCTATTTCTAGTGTTAAGAATTCTTGACATAGTACAATGTTTATTGTTTCATGTCAATCTGAAGATCTAATGGTTCTGTATTAATCTTCTGTGTGTTTGGCCTTGGGAAAGATTTATGCAAAACTTTAAAATACTGCATGCTGAAATTGGATTAATCAAATCAGTAATTAAATAAAACTGAATTTTGCTTTGAGGTTTGCCTATAAAATTTCTGTAAACAAAATAGAATTTACTTGTATAACTATGTTTACAGATCCTCAAAAATATAGTATGATTATTACTGATTTCAGATACTAAGAAGCTAGTATTGTTTCTTAAATATCAAACATATTCTATCTACATGCATCCTTTTTTCAAATTAGTTGAAAAGGTCGGTTCAATGGCCTCATTTGCTACTTTACTGCTTTCTTTTGATAAAAGATCATTCCCCTGAGATCACAGAGGCAGACATATACTCAGTTTCTCTCTGATCATAACCTCCACCCCTGGTTTGAGTCAGTGTTCAGTGGAATTGAACATGTGCTCTTGGCCTGAAGTATTTATGTTTGACGGAGGTAGCAGAAATGTTGCCTCTTTTTAAAAATAAAATAGTTCTTTTAATTATGTGTTCAAAATTACTTTGCAGTCCCATCAACACTGTAAGAGTGTTCTCTTCTCTCCACTTCCACGCCAGCATCTGCAGCTTTGTGACGAGGGCTATTCTCACTCGGGTTAGGTGATACCCCAGGGTGGTTGTGATTTGCATTTCTCTGATGATCAGGGACGATGAGCTTTTTTCAAATGTTTGTTAGTCATTTGTCTTCTTCATCAGAGAAGGTTCTATTCTTATCTCTTGCTCAGTGGTAGATGGGATTGTTTGCTTGTTTTTTTTGTTGATTAATTTGAGTTATTTATAGATTCTAGTTATTATCCCTTTGTCAGATTCCTACCCTATAAATATCTTTTCCAATTTTGAAAGTTGTCATTTTGCTTTCCTGGAAGTATGGAGAATCCTCAAAGAAGTCAAATTAGACCTCGCAATTGATTCCCATTAGAAAAGAAAAAATTCTTTTATCATAAGGACATTTGTTTATGGCAGCTCAATTTACAATCGCCAAAATGTGGAAACAGCCTAAATGCCCACCAACCCAGGAATGGATTAACAAGCTGTGATATATATACAACATAGAATATAATTTAGCCATTAAAAAAGATGGAGGCTTTACATCTTTTGTATTAATTTGGACAGAGGTGGAACACATTCTTTTTAGTAAAATATCACAAGAATGGAGGCCAGGTTCAATGGCTTACACTTGTATAACTAGAACTCTGGGAGGCTGAGGCAGGTTGATTGCTTGACCTCATGAGTTCAAGACCAGCCTGAGAAAAAAGCAAGACCCTGTTTCTACTAAAAAAACAAAACAAAACAAAACAAACAAACAAACAAACAAAACTGAGGTAAGAGGATCACTTGAGCCCACGCCCAAGAGTTGGGGATTACTATGAGCTATGATGATGCCACAGCATTCTACCTCAGGTGACAGCTTGATAGCCTGTCTCAAAAAAAAAAAAAAAGGTGGAGAAGCAAGAATCCAATGATCCAATGTACTAAATTCTAACATGAAGCCAGTAGATGTAACACATAAGAGAAAAACTAAATCAATTCAAGGTGAGAGGTAGGGGAATGAGGGAGTGTGGAGAGGAGAGGAGGGAGGGAGATAGAGGGGTTTGGTGTATGGCAAAGCTCTTGGGTAGCACACAATTATAAGAGGGACTTCATCTAACAAATGCAAATATTATAACCTAATTCTTTGTACCTTCCATGAACCTGAAAGAATAAAATAAATTAATATAGTTCCAAACCTAATAGCATATCAAGTTCCTTTGTCCTTACCTCCCCCAATCTTAGATATAGCCCTTTGGAGGACTTTATCCTCCTGTTCCACTTCAGAATAGCTATTTCTTTAAATCTACTAAGTCTTCTTGAGACTTCCAGTTATCATTATCCTGGAATTCTCTTCGCTCCCTGTGACGGGTCCCCTGTTTTCTGACTCTGCCTTCCCCTGGGACTTGCTGCCCTCCTTCATTTTGGGAGCCAGTGTCTCAGAACATCTTCCATGAAAGATATGCATGAAGTTAACTTTGGAAATGTAGCACATAGGAAGGAAGTTCATCATTTCACATGATTGGAAAGTTGGCTGAGAATATAATTTTAGTATATAAACCAGTTTCTTGGAATATTTTGGAGTATGTATTGTACATCCCAGAATTATAAACTCACTGTCTTGTACCTGCAGTGTTGCTAGTAAAATAGCTGATTCTACTTTGATTCCTGATCCTTTTATGTCATCTCTGCTATCTCTTAGATTACGGATATGACCCTCCTATGTCTTAGTTGGGAGATGTGACACTAACAACTACAAGTCATTTTCTAGTAGGGAAGAAGAGGGCTCTGGAAGCCAAGGATGGTTGGAGGGACTGGGGCCAGCACAGAGTGAGGAAAACAAATTAGAATATGCAGAGAAGGGAGAGGTGGGGGAATAAATTTAAAAACCAGATCTTAAATCAATCTATTTAGGGTTTGGTCCACTTTAAAACGAACTAATGCCTGCTTTATTAAAATCATCTTCCCTCTCCTTTCCTAGAGTTCCATCTATGCTTACTAGTAATATGTAATCAAATGTTAAACTATTCATATTACTGTCCTCAGGACTTCTGCTGTTTGCATTATTTGACAGTTAGTAAGAAAAATGCAAGGCTGTCATGTTCTGACATCTCTGCCAATTTTTCCTTTTGTTCTCCGAAATGTTTGCTTCAGTTTTTTTATGTAAGTCTGCACTTCAGGAAGTTAGTGACACAAACCTGGATTACATCTCATACCATTTATTCGTAAAAGGGTAGCCTCGTCTATTTGCCTTGAATTTTTCCTTGAATTAAGCTTTGCCCTCATCAAGTTTCTTCCCCATGCCATCCACCTTTTGTCTTTTGCCATGTGGCCTATTGTTTGACTCTGGAACTTTCCATGCTGCCTTACATCCTCTGTGCTTACCCTCGGGCCTGGCTCATGGTGGGCACACACCCAGTGTGTTACAAAACAGAGGAATATTAGCTTTAGTCATGTCATGAGTGTTCAATAAGCTAGAATTCCTAACAATATTTATATTCATAAAACATAGTCTCATTATAAAAAGTGGCCAGCAGATAGCCCACAAAGTGAGAACTAACTATGTATGTACTATCTTTCTACTTTCAAATTGATGATGTTTATAAAAATTCAATATAAACCTGTACACATATACTGAGTTCAAAATGAGGTTAACTTACTTATACGGTGAGTAAACCTTACAAAACACTCGACTTTATGGAATCAAATATAAGATTCCATTTGATGAATTGATTTGAATTTAGTCTTCTGCCAAAACCTATTTATGTTTTCAAATCATTTTCCTTGTTCTCTGCACTGAGCTCCTGGCGTCTAGGGTGCAGCTTTGAGCATCTTTCATTCCAACTAGACTTTCAGAATATGAGTTTCATCAACCTGACCTAGATATTTATTCATCATTCATTGGATGACCACTTTACTTTGTAAAACAGCATCTAAGTTGTCTGCGAAATAAATAGCACAGGCTGGACACTTGTTCCTTAGTTAAGACGATACCTTTCAGCCTCTGTGTGGAACTGGATGAACATGGAGACATCTCCCTCACCACAGGACGCTGGGGTCTTTTCTCACATCTGTATGTAATTTTACAATCTTGGGGGAAGTCTCTGTTTTCTTTTCCTTCCCTTTCTAATAATTGTTCCCCTTGCTTTCTTCAGACATATCACTTTTGTATGCCCTGCCATATTTCTGTGTCAAAATCAGAAGACTTGGTAACACCAAATGCAAATGCCAAGAATTAGCAGGAGCTGAGCAGGAGGTGCCTCCTAAAGCCACGCTGCATTTTCCATGGTTTATTCCTGTCTACTTCGTTTCCTTACATTGTCATCATGTGCCTTCAGGTTGTTGAGTTCACATCCATTAATTATATCATATATACTAGGCTGTTACTTGTTCAGCTCACAAGCCCCCACCACCCAATTTCTTTGCTTATATCAACATTTGCAGGCCTTCATTTATTACAAATATTTTCTATGCCTCTTCAGTTGAGAGATCTTTGAAAATAGTTACATATAAGTAGGAATTCTCAGTAAAACTCCCTCTTGAGGGATCTGTGTCTTCTAGACAAGTATGAACATAGTAATTGATGAGTCTCTCTTACTAGGTATCAGAAAGATCCTTCAACTAGGTGATGCTATAGGTGTTAAGTCATAAACACATGGGTTGAAATATAGAAGTTTGAATGTGTGGACAAGTGTTATGTAAGAGGCATGTGGTTGGTGGTAGTGATGTCCCTTCACTTAGAGGTTTATTGTACATAAAATACTTGGCTGCTCTTGATCAGCAGTGTAATTAGACTGGGGGCTACATACAAGGCCTTTCCTTTGATACCTTCTGGGGAAAGGCTAATGTAACAAGGTGAGCACTCTGGTCCGTGCCTCCCCTGCTCTACACAGCAATCTGCAGGGCATGGCTGTCTCTGTCGGATCCCAGGAGTCAAACCCAGATTCCTCAGGAACTCATAGATGGTCAGAACAATACTTGGATTGGAAAGAATTGAAACTCTTAATCCTTCCCATCTTTAAAACACTCTCCTTTCATTTTAATAGAAGTGGGAGGTGGTGATATAAAGAGTGATTTCATTTTCCACACATCTGCTAGTTCCACTCCAATTTCCCTGTGACTGGAAAGGACCCACTTGGTTAGAAAAAAAAGAACCACTTTTAATTCACAAGTAGAACATCCGTCATTCACAATTAGTTGATATATTTTTTTCAAATACATACAATTATTTGAAAACACTACTCTTTAGTAAGAGGTAATGTGTGACCTCTTACTAAATAGTCATTAAAATTCTCAAATCTGAAAATTCACTGCATGCCCAACAATTTGAAAGTGCTGTGGAATATTGAGTAAGTGACCTGGGAAGTTTATTTCACATAATTATTTTAAACTAAAGAAATATAGGAGAATGAGATAAGCCATCTTTTGAATTATTGTTAACTACAGGTTTACAGAACAGAACTGCTTACATCACAATGGGCTGTTTATGTAAAGTGGCTGAATCAAAAAATGGGGTTGAAAATTTTGAAAAAAGAATAAACTACTCATTTTTTGTACTTGGCAACATAGATATTTTCAGATCCACGCTAATTGGAGCAAGTGATGATGTTTCTAAGTAGAGTGTTGGGCTTACATTATCATATTGCTGGACCACGGGGATGCTGGGTGCTGACAACTATACCCACAATGCTTTAGGGGGTCATTCTATGTATAAAGAACCAGGTCTACTTTGAAAGTGTATTCTGATCTTTTCGTTTCTTTTTACTGTCTACATTAGTATGTGTATTGCTGGTATAATTTCATAAGTTACAATGTTCCTTCATGTCCTCTGAATTTAACAAGCCTGAGACTCCTTGTCATTTCAACCTGTTTAGAGAGGAGGAGATAACAGAAATGTATTTTTAAATATGCTCTAATCAGACATGTGATGAATTCCAAAGTAAAACCATGTTCATGTGTTCTACCCTTGCTAATAAGATTCCCTTGGAAATAACAAACAGAATAGTTCAGTAATTTAAAAACTGGCACATTATTGCTTTAATAGGAACTGTGAATATTTTATCACCATAATCCCCAATGAATAATTCTGCTTTGTTACTTTCCCTTAGAAGAGAAGAGTACTTGAAGTTATGATATGTGGTGATAGAATCTCTGGAAACCCTTTGAGATTCCTCGCCAAGTGACTCTGAAAATCTTGGGTATTCTCTTCAGAATATTAAGAAACAGTGTTCACAATGTGCAACAATTATTTGTCAAATTTTTCTAAATATTGAGAGTAGCTTCTCGTACCCTATTTTGAATTTGCATTTTATTCTTTCAGTTGTTTCCAATCTGTTGCATATTAACAATCTCTGTTTCTCAAGTCTCCAGGATTTCTTCATTAATATCTTGTCTCTGCCTTTTGCTATAATGTCACATAGTCTTATTCACACAATATTTTCACTAAAGATACTTATGCGAGCTTATTGTGTATACGAGACTATGACAAAGAACATGGTGGTCACCTAATATTTCATATGCTTTCCTATGTTTTAAAAAATGCCTTGTATTTAAGTAAAGGCTAAGGGTCTAGTTATGGCTAATATGTGATTAAAATGAACTCTGTCATTCCCTATCAAGTATTCTTAATTGCTGATATCCCACCTGTATGCTTTTTTTTCACCCTCCTGCCTCAACCTTGGAAGCCTTCAGTTCAGAAAGTGCAGCCACTGTAGAGCATCTGATTAATTCAGAAACCAATACACAATACACGTAGCATAAAGAAACTAGAAGAACACATGAAATTATAGAACAAATAGGATTTAAGAAATAATACATTAAATAGGTCGTGTCTTGATATTCTGCTTGCTTGCTAGAAGGAGGACTCAAAATTCATTCCATATATGTTAAGTAGTGAAAATGTATCACAGGAAAACACAATTTGTTACTTGTTGTACCAATAAAATAAGAACAAACCAGTAGATTGGTTTGTTACTTGTATTAACAGGGGCAAAATTTTCTCTGTATCTTCAGAGGCAGGGTATGATGACCTAAATGAAACTATTTGTTACTTAAAGCCATTTAAATGTACTTACAAAGTCAGAGGAGATAGTTTTCAAATTTGCTTTAGGTCAGGTTTCTATTTTATTTATTTGATATGAATTTGTCAACATTATACAAATATTTCAACTTTTAGATATATTATACTACAGGCAGGAAATTCTACAAGAAGTACTTATAGAAATAAAGATATTTTTATGTCATATATAATTGAATATATATATGTTGTGTAAAAAGCATAACTAAGTTCAAATAAGAGAATTTCCTCAAAAAACTATAAATAAATTTTCTGCATTACTTTGAGAGTTGTACATTCAAACTTTTCCATCTTTCTAGCTTGTTACTATCAGGAATATTAGAGGAACATAATACAATTTGAAGTATATGATAGATTTCTAATGAATTCATCTAAATATTGCTACATATTTGTGTGTTGTTTGAAAAATACATTTTATGTCTGATTCTTTTTAGTTAGAGTAAATCTTGGTTGAAAATGTTAGAGTCTTCTCTTCCCTTCCCTTTCCTTTCCTTCCTTCTTTTCTTCCTATTTTTCTTTCCATAAAGCTGTTTTTCCAATTAGATTTATAATTATTATTTTATATTATTTTATTTTATTTTTTGAGACAGGATCTGACTCTGTTGCCTGGGCTAGAAAGCAGCAGCAGCATCCCAGCTCACTGCAACCTTAAACTCCTAAGCTCAAGTGAACCTCCTGCCTCAGCTGTCCAAATTGCTTGGGCTATAGGCATACACCATCATGCCCAGCTAATTTTTCTATTTTTTTTTTAATGGAAAACGGGTCTTGGGGGCAGTGCCTGTGGCTCAAAGGAGTATGGGGCCGGCCCCATATACCAGAGGTGGCAGGTTCAAACCCAGCCCCAGCCAAAAAAAAAAAAAAAATGCAAAAAAAGAAAAGAAAGAAAAGGGGTCTTGCTATGTTGTTCAGGCTAGTCTTAAACTCTTGCCTTTAAGTGCTCTTCCCTTTTGGGCCTCCCAGACTGCTGGGATTACAGGCCTGAGCCACCAATTCTGGCCTAAAATTAGTTTTTAAAGAGAATCACTAAGAAACCCATAAGGGGTTACAAATTTTGGAACTATATTTTCTATAAGGAAAACATTATCTTTCCTAGAAAGCTTTGCAATGGAAGGATAAGATTTCATGGGCACTCTCTGGAAATCAATGATCCATGGGAGCAAAACATGCACACTGAATTCAACATAAATACCAAAGAATAGAGGATAGGAGCAAGGTGGTTTTGAACATGGATTTTTTTTTTTTTTTTTTTTTTTTTTGAGACGAAGCCTCAAGCTATCCCCCTGGGTAGAGTGCCATGGCATCATGCTCTCAGCAACCTCCAACTCCTGGGCTCAAGCGAGTCTCCTGCCTCAGCCTCCCAAGTAGCTGGGACCACAGGTGCCCGCCACAACACCTGGCCATTTTTTGGTTGCAGCCATCATTGTTGTTTGGTGGGCCGGGCTGGGGATTCGAACCCTCCACCTTAGGTGTATGTGGCTGGCACCTTAGCCGCTTGAGCCACAGGCGCCGAGCCTGAACATGGATTTCAAATGCAATTGTATCCTCTTGAATTTTAGCAATAATATGTTCACCTTCCTTGCATAAGAAAGGTTTAGTTAGCAGGCTTCTAAAAATAGTACATGAGATAGATGTCCTTTACCAAGCCGCATAATGTGTCTCTGCTACGATCACTCGCCTGAAAGAAAACTTCCATTCTACATCCCGTGTGGCCTTTATTTAAAAGTAAAGTGGTGTTGATCCAACTTAACTCGGGTGGTTCATAAAATTGAGAAGTAGTGAAAAGTTCTGAAGTTCAGTGGAACCAAGTGCACAAGTAACTGTCAATAAACAATAGTTTGAGGATTGATATATGAACAAAGACATAGTAAAAATTTCTTAAAAACCTTCCAATTTTCCTTAGTTTGATTTTCAGACATTCTGGGTCAAGTAAATTTGAGTTCCATTGTGGTAGGTCTATTATGCTATGATCAGAATAGTTTTGTAATCTTCACCAGTTTGAAAATGTACTTCACACATTGAAAATAGTTTTTCACAGGTATATTTCACACTTAGACAGTTATTCCAAAGAGAATTGACATATGGTAGTGATTTATAAAAATTTAACACTGCTTAAAATGAAAAGAGATTAGTAGGAAGTTCAACTCCGTAATTGTAAAGTGTAGAATATTAAATCAACAAAATACAAAAGAATTAAAACATAACAATAAGGCAGAGTTTCCCTTAACCCCATATTATTATTTTTTTTAATGCTCCCAACTGTATATCAGGGATGATTGATTTTTTAATATTGCCTGACCACACATCACCTATAAAAAAGAATTTATTTTTTCTTTTAGTTATAAAGCACTTTTCTACTTAAACTGCCACCATTTCTTAAGTATTTTAGTTGCCTAGGAAACATGAAAAGGTTTTGCAGAAATGGAAGGAATTCATTTAACCACTAAATTCCCTCTGTAAGCCAGATTCATCATTTCTATATTGTCGAAGTCTTCAGCAGAGCATTGACTGCAGCCAACCGGCTAGTCACCTTGTCACACTTTTATTAGAGTGAAATGGGTCAGACCTACGTTCAAAGAGCACAAGCATAGAGTCACCGTCCTCACTGTATGATCTGGAATATCATTTCCTGGAGATTCTAATGTCTATGAAACCAAATATCTGTTTTGTTTCGGTTAATCTAATCTGTTATGTGGCTACAAAAAAAGTAGCCACTTTAACCCTGCAGAAGGATCACGATGTCAGACTTTCACTTTTTTCAAGTACTAACTCTTTAGGAAACAGGATTTTGTTTATCACATCCAGACTGATCTACTGATTGTTTGGCTCTATGTGACTTTTGTATGTTACATCTGTGTAGCTTTGATGTGGAGGAAACAATCACAGGCTTTATTTAGATCATACATGATTTATTATGGTTCCTGAATAACGCCACATTTTACCAGTGGTGTTATTTGGGGTGCACTTAATTAATCTCTGTAGCTCTCATGTTTCCTCATCTAGAAAATGATAACAATGGTATCTAAATCCTAAGGTTATTATATTTCATGTAAAATCATCCCTTCTTTGTTTCTTATGCCAGGTAAGAGTCCTGCCACCTTCCTGGTTCACAAGGAAGAAACTGAACCTACCTTGTTCATCTTTCTCCTGACCCTTATATCCACTGAGTCATCTAGTCTCCCAATCACTATCACTGCTGCCTTCAAAACTAGTGTTTATTTGGTCTCCATGTCTGAGTCTGGGCTGCTTCAATTTCTCAGCAATGAAGCCACATTCTCCCAAGAACACAGACCTTCTAAATGAGCTGGTATGCAAAAGTTGCACTGATATTTGGATTTGCTACTAAGAATATGATCACATTCATATCACAGACTAGTAATGACTTGAGATGCTGGCTAGAGGGACGATGTGCACAGTCCCTTTTCTTGCCTTTATGTTAATTTTGCTTACAAATGATGGATTTATAAAGTTTCAAATATTGGCTGCCAAGCATGATCCTCAATTTAAATATCCCCGGTTTGTCTGGCTACTATTAAGAACATTCTCAGTAAATAAAATGTCGATTACCACCTTTTCAAGCAATAGTTAAACATCAAAGATTGCATACATGCCTTAATAAGTAGGCAAGTTTAGGTGACAGAGAATATTCCTCATCAAATTTAATTTTATCAATATTAATTAATATTCATATGCTTAGGCCCTCATTTCCTTGTCTCAGTTATAACATGTCTCCGGGGGTGTCATTCTATCTCTTGCTTCCTTTCCCCTATAGTTCCTTGACACAATAAATGCCATGTAAATTATCTCATTGAAAGATTCATGCTTTACTTCAAATGGAAAGATTAAGTTTTAGGGACACAATTCAGTTCTCATTTTCAGTGAATCTGATTGATTGTAACTCACTCTTCTTCTTCTTGGTCACAGGTTGAAAATGGATGACATCAGATTTTCAGAACACAGTATTGACAGAGTTACAGTGCTGAATGGGTCTCATCTGTACCGTTTATAAGTCATTTATAATTCATCCCAAATAATAAGATCAAATCTGTCGCAAGGTGGCTGGGGTCAAAGTCATCCTATAGACCTCTAAGGATCTGCGGGCATTCAAATGTCTGGCTCTATCAGAAGTTAGTGTAAGAGTAAAGATGCGAGGAGAAGAGGATGTCACAACTATTACCATCTGCAATGAGAACATCAACAAGCATTAACCAGAGAATAAGCAAGAGGAGACTTAATTATCTTAAGAATATGTGTCATAATTTTAGTCTGCCTAGATGACTTTAAAAATATCGTTTTAAACCGTTCATTAAAGAAGGTAGATGCCATTCTCTGTCATTGTCCTGGATTGGATGATTTTCTAAGATTAGTTACAGCTTTCTCATTCCATGTGATACATAAGAATATATACAAAATGTTAATATATTAAAAAACATTTTGAGTAAAATCAGGTCTTTCAAAACTATACTGAAGTACAATCGGAAGGAAAACACCAAGAATTTTACATAAAATTAAAGATGTAGAAATGAGAACCCCAAATTTAGTCAACAGAAGGATCACATAAATTGCTGGGAAAAAAATGAGAATTTCTTAAAAAGATGAATTCTCTAAGGACTAATACAAAGAAATAAGAAAGTTCATCAAAGTTTTATTGAAAAGCAAAAGCTCTGTAAGCATACATGATGCAAATTTATAAACTCTGAAAACATGATTAGCCTCTAAACTTGTCAGAAAAAAATCTGTTTCTTTGTCTTAAAGAGGTAAATTTGAATTAAAATAAATTGCAAAGGATAAGTGGTAAAGTCTTAAGTTTCTTAAACAATAATACTGTTCTCATTCTAAATGTGTACTCTGACCCGTATTAACATCAATCTTAGGCGCAAAGATCTTTCCTGACTCAGCTCTGCTTATCATATAAATGCTCACAATGGCATTTCTCCTTTCTCCACTGGTATCACTCACTGCTCCTAATTTTGTGGGCTAATTTTCAACCTAGTATAGTCACTCTCACATTTCCACACAATGGAATATTTGGCATTCTTCAAAATTAACCACAAATACACTTTCTTCAAAAAGCTTATTATTCCAGGTAAAAACGATTCATTCCCTTTTTCATTTTAAATTTCTCTCTGCCTCTCACTGGGAAAATATTATGTGCATTCTTACGTTCTGGTTATATAGATGGTCTCCCTGTGTGTATTTTATCTCTTCCACTAAACCTTAGGCTACTGAAGAAGAATTAGGGTCTAATCATAGTTATTTTTTTTTCCTGTAGCCCTCTAGTACATGGTATTCACAGTGGGCAGCTCAAATCTGTGAATGATGGAAACATATTCATTTTCAGCAAAAAAACATATCAATCTGTTAAGAGATCAAGAAAAAGAAGGTACATTTTAGTAACTGTAAATATAAATAAGTTAGAAGACTGTAAGTCTAAGTTTGCATTCCCTCTGTTTCCCCAAAATAAAGAAACATCAATATTGTGGAATATATAGCACTTTTTGTCAGAGACCTGGTTTCTACTTAAATGCTATGTGGTCTTGAACAAATTAATCTCTCTCAGCTTCAGTTCATTCACTTAAAAAATATAGATAATACTTAACTTATGCTTTTTTGTAAAGGGCAAGTTACAAATATAGAAGTGTTCAGCTGACATATCATTAGTAATTTTAATATAAGTGAACATTATAAGATTTTTATGTTAGGGTATTATTAGACTATAATGTAAATGGTTGTTGTTTTCTTTAATGCCTAGGACAATTTAGCCTATGATTATAATAGATAATTAAATTTTTACATTTAAATAATATTGGCAAGGAGGTCACATATTGTATTTGTTAAAAGTTTTATTTTATGCAATTAGTTATCTACCTAAGTTGGAGTAGTTCTTTATCTTTGAATTTTTTAAATTTCTCTTTGTAAGAAATAAAAGTACACTGACCTAATTTTTGAACTGTCTGCTTTAATTTGAAAACCTAAAGCATGAAATTCAATTTTTATTTAGAAAGTAAGTTTTATTATCCAGAATTTAAGACATATTGGGTAGGCTAAAATATGTAAAGACAAGCTCAGACCCAAGGTTTATAGAGCGTTTATATTTTCAACTTACAGTGGGTAGAAGAACCACCCACACAGACATGTACAGAGACCTTATATAGCCCAAATGGACATATTTTTCTGTAGAAATAGGAATTCTCCCTCCTTTCCACATTGCTGTACAGTGGATATTTTCATCTCCTGGTTCCCTTATATTTTAGCCTAACTAGTATCCTGAAGAAACCTCCCTTTCTTATGTTCACTTCTGCCTCCCTCACCAACCTAGGACATACAGGGTTGAGGGTATCGCTTAGATCTGGAAATTAAAAGCACTGCACTTTGCTCTCTTCAATGACTGTGCTTATGAAATAAATCAGACAAATCACAGGTCCAGGAGCCAAGTTCACACTATTGGATGGACGTGTCCCTTCCTGCTTGAATTTGAATCTAGGAGGCTGGAGTCGTCGATTGTTAGCAGTCATTTTGCTGCCTTCTAGTATTTCAGAATGAAGCCCTAATACAAGAAAGAGAGCAGGAGAAAAAAAGAGACCAGAGACAATGCTGTGGTAGAGGAAACAATGGATTGCTAAAGATACCGGTGCCCTACTCCCTGGAAGCTGCAACTATGTTATGGGAGGTATAAAGGGGGATTAAGACTGCAGATAGACTCCGCCTGCTAATCAGCTGACCTTAAGATCAGGAGATTATGCTGTTGGCCCCAATGTCATCTCACAGTGAGAGAGGATACCCCAAAAGTGTGAAGTCTGGGAGAACAGGTCTTCTCAAGGAGATCACGAGGTTACACCTGCAGGGTCCTCTCCATGGTGACTCAGCTCTTAGGAATTTGTAATCTGGAAATTTCCAAGTTCTGTGAAATCCTGTAGTTCTATAGGGGCTGGACTAGCATTTCCTGCTTGATTCAAACCAGCCAATGGGAAGGGTATCTGTGGGGTGGAACTATTTGACTGTCAATAAAAGGAGAAAGACCAAGCAAGCCAGGGAGCGCGGCCATTTGGAAATCTATGCCTTAAGCTCATGGCTGATGAATAAAGCCCTTCCTCTTATAAACGTGGTGTTTGGGTGCTCTTTCTCTCCGATGGGCCTTGTCTTCCCACAACAACAGGTCATTAAAAGGTAGAAAAGGCTGTCGGGAGGGTCGGTTTCATAGTAATGCCCTAGGAGAAAGACTCCATCAGCCATTTCTTGTTTGAGAGTGAAGGGAGCCTCTGATCTGAGGAAGGGGTGGATTTCAGAAGCCAGAAAAAGAAAAGAAAAGTTAATTATTTCCAAGAGTCTCCAGAAAGGAACTGCCAGCCTACACCATGATTGTATCCCAGTGAGACCTGTTTCAGATTTCTGATCTCAGGAAAATGAAGATAATAAATTTATAGTATTTAAACCACTAAATTTATTCAAATTTATTACAGCAACACTAGAAAACTGGAGTAGTCCTCTAACTCTTTTATAAAGTCTCTAATAATGCTGTGATCTCTTCAGTGACAGGAATCATAACTTTTTTCTTTTAAGATCAGTTTCTTGTTTACCAGCTAGGCACTATCAGAAATAAAACTTTAGAAGCAGCTTTTAATACACTGAAAAAAAGAATCCTTCCTCAATAAATGGTGCTAGAACTGGGTAGCCACATGTAAAAGACTGAAAGGAGACCCAGACATCTCACCACTAACAAAAATAAACTTATGATGGATAAAAAATTTTAATCCAAAGCACAAAACTATAAAAACCCCAGATGAAAGTGTGGGAAACTTTTAATCTTATTGGCCTCGGGAAAGAATCCATGAGGGAGATTCCACTGGCAATTGCAGCAAATATAAAAATAAAAAAATGGGTCCTGATCAAGTGAGAAAGTTTTTTTCACAGCTAAGGACACAATCAGCAAAACAAAGAGACAACTTTCGGAATGGGAGAAGGTATTTTTGCACTACAAATCTGACAAAGGGCTGATAACCAGAGTCTACAAAGAACTCAAGCAGATCATCAAGAGGATAGCAAATGACCCCATTAAAATTCGGGCAAGAGACATCAACAGAAATTTTTCTCTGAGGACAAATAGCCAAAAAGCACATGAAAAAAATGCTCATCATCCCTAATTGTCAGAGAAATACAAATAGAAACCACTTTGAGATGTCATCCCACCCCAGTGAGACTGGCCCACATTTCAAGGTCCCAAAGCAGCAGGTGCCAGTGTGGATGTGGAAAGAAGGGAACGCTCGTGCGCTGTTGGTGGGGCTGAAAACTAGTATCACCTCTAGGAAGAAGTATAGAGATGACTAAAGAACTAAAAGCAGACCTTCCACTAGATCCTACAATCCCATTACTAGGCATCTACCCAAAAGAACAAAGGATTTTAACATACGGACATTTGCACGTGAATGTTTATAGCAGAACAAGTCACAGTTGCAAAAGATGTGAAAACAACCAAAGTGCCCTTCAGTACACGAATGCACTGATGTATCAAGGTCTATGTATGCAGCAAAGAGTATTGAGTACTCTT
Organism: Otolemur garnettii; assembly: GCF_000181295.1. Lineage (NCBI taxonomy): Eukaryota > Metazoa > Chordata > Mammalia > Primates > Galagidae > Otolemur > Otolemur garnettii. Next base: position 16,790,151 of record NW_003852401.1, on the reverse strand, counting down.
TAACCACAACAAAAAGGGAGATTGTGTATCTTTTGTAACAAGCTTGCATGGATTTGGAGACTACTCTCCTATGTGAAGTATCATAAGAATGGAAAACAAGCATCGTAATTGTGGACTCAGTTTCGTACTGATGGACTCAGTACGAAACTCCAGTTCATAGATTAACAACTGCATGCTCACATGAAAGGAAAAGGCAATTAAATTCAATTAGGGAGGTGGGGGCAAGAAGTTGAGTGAGTTCTCACCAACAGATAGATTGCACAGGTCTATGGCACACTTAGGATTTTAACCTTACAAACAAAACCATGTAACCTAGCCACATATAATCTGAAAACAGTCAGAGTAGTATCTCATAGTAATCTGAAAAATTCTTTTTCTTAAAAAAGAATCAGACTTTATAGGGCAATTTCACAAGACAGGATTCAGTCAGAACAGAAGGCACAGGCCTCCTTATCTTCTTTAGCATCTCAATGGGAGGCTTTCGGGGCTGACTGGACACAGAATAGGTGTTCTGGGGAGAGATGGGGCATCATCTCTTGGCCGTGAGTAGTAATATTGAGGATCAGCTTCACCAGGCCTTCTCTGCGTGCTGATCCCTGAATAGTAAATTCCCCTATCTATTATTTAAACCATGTTTGTGTCACTGTACAATTCACCTGGAGAACCTGGCATAAGACAGGTAGAAGCCTCAAAAGAACTCATCTTTTATGACAGCTTACCCGTTTGGGGCCATTTCTAGTCATACTGATACCTAGTAAATACAGTAAAATGGGATTTTTTTTTCTTAGAATTTTTTTCAAGCATGGAACTTATATTATGTGCAGTATACCTGGAAGTTTATTCATTTGTACACTCATTCAGATGACACAATTCATTAAACATATGACAATGATCTACAGGATGAAAATATCATAAATATTACTGATCTCCACAAAGACCTCACAGATTAAAAGGGAAAGTGGGTACATAAGCAGCAATTATAATAACCCCACAATATGGATATTCATAAGGTAAGGGAATAAGAAGATTAACAGAAGTGTGATTAAATGATATTAGCTATATATAGAATCTGGACTCACCTATAATTATTCTTTTCTCAAATGGAAAGTAAGTACATCCTGAGATAAAATGATTAAAAAGAAATAAGCTTCCTGACTAGGGAATACACGTCCGCATTTCTTGGCAGGAAGAATGACTAAGTATGTCACCTCAAGCAGAGGCTTGACTATAGTAGGTGCTTAATGAATACTTGTGGCATGAATGTTTAAATGGATAATTAGCAAATAAATAAAGCTGATTGTGCCTAAATGATCTTACTAATTACCACTGCTCGTGACCATGTGCATTTTGAAGTAATTTATAATTGTAGTTAGAAATACAAATCTTATAGTAAATTTAGCTTTACAAAATAACATGCTGTAGGGACACAAAGAAAACAGGCTTTGTCCTTAATGAAATTGGCTGCAGACAACAACCAAACTGGGATCTGGTCTTGTCTATTCTGCTTTTGGTCAGTGTAACTTTGGTCAAGTGACTTAAACTTGCTAAGTTAGTTTCTTTCTCTTTAAAAGACAGAATAATACTGGAAACGTATTCTTTGTCAACTCTGAGGATTGAAGGAGGAAATGAATTTGAAATACTTAGTGGAGGGCCTATACTCAGTAAAGACTCAGTAACTCTTAGCTCTAATAACAACTAATCATAAGCATTATCTATATGAAAAAAACCCTTTAAACATCCAATGAGATCCTATAGAAGTTGAAAGATTTAGTCTGTAAAATATATTAGCACCATTATAACTATTATTATAAGCGATCCCATAGGGGTAATCACTTCTTGTGATTGGGGCCCATATGTTTATGTCAGAGAAATGGAACATGGCCAAAGATTTTTCAAGTAATTGTATAAAATTGCTCCTGTTACATAAAATTAATTGAGGCCTTGCTTCAGCAGCTGTTATGTGTACATAAAGGCTGCAAACCCTATTAAACAGAGTGATAACCATATAATCATGTTTTTCACATATAATTTTCTGCCATCACAGTGAAAGGTTTACAAATAACAGTGACTCATTTAAGTGTCATTGACACAATGAAATTCTCCCAGTGTGAGAATTTCTCCAAATTAGAGGATTTCTTATCAGAGTGCTATTTTAATATAACATTACAAACAATTTTTTTAAGACATCTGATTCAACTGATACCTGTTCAAACTAAGCATGGGCACTGGCCACCTTCACACCCAGCAGTGTGTGCCATCACCCTTAACCGTTTCCTTATTCACACAGCCTAGAGCTCTTCTATAAACACGTACTTAGTGTTCATGATGGAAAAAAAATAGTATATTGCATTTACATTATGTTGTATGCTTAGATTGCATTTAGTCATCTCTTAGAATCTCTCTCAGTACAGAAAAAGAAATCAGCACTCAAATGGTTGAAAGACACACAACCGAAATCACAACTCTGTTCTGACTCTACACCCTTGACCGTCCCCACATACCACGTGGCCATCTTCATGTCCACATCCTTATAATCAATACGCCATAAAATGCCTTGCAATATCATGTATTTGTGTTAGTTTTGTAGTTTCCTAAGAAGTTTTAAATTTTTGACATTTTCTCTTTCAGAGTCTTTCTTTTTCTTATCTTATTTGACTTTGAGGACATCTTTGGACAGAAGAGAACCAGTGGAGCTTACCATTGCTGACTGTGGCTGTGGTGATCTAACAGCCTGTTATTAGTACTTAAAAGGATCTATACATTTTACAGTCAATTCAGAGCTGACTCATAATTAGTTTGAGTTAATTTTCTCTTTTCCCTTCAGATGACTTTTTGTGGTTCATGATTATAATTAAATTTTAAATAAATCACCCCTTAGGAGCAAATATGGAAAATAAATACAGTTCTACCTATAAAAACTTCAAATATAATATAGTTTAAACACAGTTTAATTTCACACATTATTTAATAAACTTAGCTTTTTATTTGATTGTCTCTGCATTATAGACAAGGTCAGGGACATTCAAAATGGTTAAAAGACTTAACACGGCAAATCAGTATGTGGTCTCAGAGGCCATCACACTCTTTAGTGTCCCCAGATCGCCTCCCCTTCCTTATAATCAATACTCCAGTTAGGCTCAGCTGGGCAGGCTCACTTCTCCTTCTCTGGACTGACTCCAGCCTGTGAAGCTTCTGATTACCTGGGGGGGAGGCTGGTAAAAGCAAGTGAAGAGCACCTTTTGTAGGAAATTGTTGGAAGGAGGCTTCTCTCTACCCGAGAGTTTGCTATACAACAGGCATCCTCTAAAAAATGCACACGTGGCTGTATGTGAAACCTAAAGTAACCTCAACAGAGAGTGTCTTACTATGAAGCTTCAGACAGTTTCCCAAAAAGAATAATTACTTAGTTTTCACTTTTTGATGAAGACCTCTGAAACAAGAACAGAAATTTCCTCGTCTGGGTAGAGAAACAGGTGACTGAAAGGTGTTCCCTTTGTCTAAACACTTCTAGGGCTATAGGAGTGGATTGGCCAGCTCCCCGGGTTTGCTTTCATCTAACTTATTCACGTTGTAAGTACATGCAGGTTCTAGGCTGAAACCTAAAATGAATTATTTTGCTAACACATTTAATATGGCTCTTGCTATAGTTTAGGTTTAAAGAGAAACAAACAGATTTCCAAAGGTGCTATAAAATTACGTGCACACTTACCAACAGCTGTCAATGCCCCAGCCAAACATCACTAGAAATAACATAGCTGCCAAGGTTGCAACACCATTTGGCAAGAGGCTGTTAGGATGGACTTATATCACTGGGCTTGTGCTAATTTTGAGAAGAAAAATTAAAGAAAGTCATCCTTTTCTCTGGATCAGACGTGGTCAGCTACATCTACTTATTATATACATCTACTTATACATCTACATGTAGGGATACATCTAGTTATTATTAGGTATCTCAGTGATTCTTATCTGGAAGGCACCTGAAACAAAGTAAGGCTAACTATGACTACTAAAGAAGTAACATGTAGGGACGGGGTGTCTGACTGATTTGCAGTTTGGACAAGATTCATCTCTTTATCCACGTTCCCATCTGATTCTGTCTTGATCCATCATAGTCATAGAATGGGTAAGGTGATGCTGTTTTCTGTTACATTGTTTATGCTCAATTGAAGAACATCAGGGGCTGGCCTCAAGTGTTGAGGAAACGTCCGAGTACCACAAAAGAGTAGCTGACAATACCAGGGAAGTTCCTGTCTGTTAGTCACTACTTCTTTTTCTTACAGCTAAGACAGGTATAAACGCTTATACAATCAACAGTAAATCCCTGTCAGCAATTCCTTTAAAATACATCTTGAAGCTGACCATTTCTCAAACCTTCCCTTGCTACAACCCTCATTGAAGTCAACATTATTAATTACTTGTATCTCTGCTTCTAATGGGTTCCCCTAGAAAGTCTTATTACCACTCAGAAGCCAGAGATTCAGAGTGGTCTCTTCTAATATAAACCAGATCATTTAACTCTCCTGAGTGCAATTCCAGTGGCTTCCAAATCCCTTATGCCAGTATCCAGAATCCTTACCATAATCTCACTCCTAGCTATTTCTCAGACATTTTCCACAGCTACCCAAGCCATGTTGGATTTTTGCACCTGTTACATCCTCTGTTAAGAGTACATGCTCTCCAGATCATTTCAAAACTTCAGTCAGGTCTCTGCCCAAACGCCACATGTTGGTTGGGATGTCCTTAAACCCAAGTCTGCCTCTTCTCTTTTCTACAACATGTTTTTCCTTCCTTCTCTTCTTCATAGCATTTCTTCACTAATGTATTTAAATTATTTATTTGAATATGTATTGTTTGTTTTTCTCCTCTTTTGGAATGTGTGTTCCATGAGACATGTAACCAGAATTATTTGGCTGTAGATCCATCCTCAGAGTTTAGCTGACTTTCTAGAATATAGTAAAAACTTAATCACGAATAACACGGTGATTTTCAACTGGTGTGCCATGGAAATTTTAAAGACCATTGATTATTTTCAAGAGAATTTCACAGCACAGTGAGTACATACTGTTTTTTAC